>NC_081765.1:20909207-21555207 GCF_963082965.1 Carassius carassius
TTCAGCAGCCATTACTCAGTCTTCAGTGTCACACGATTCCTCAGAAATCATTCTAATATGTTGATTTGGTGCTCAAGGAACTTGTTGATTTTGCTGCTTAATATTTTTGTGGAAATCAGTTCTTCACAACTCTTAAATTCAGAAGTATTTATTTATAAATTGATTTTTAAATAGATTATAGACTAAAGTATTTACTGTCACTTTTGATAAATTTAATGCGTCTTTGCTGAATAAAATTATTTATGTCTTTAAAAAAAAAAATCTTACTGACCCCAAACCTTTGAACGTTAACATACTTTAAAGGAATAGTTTAACAAAAAAAGGGGAAAAAAGATGGAGATGTTTAGATAAACATTTGTAATGTTCTTTTTCAATGAAAGCAATAAACTCAAAAGCATCTGCCTCCATCTTTTCTGATGTAAGTCATGAGGATTTGAAATAACAGGACGTTGAGTAAATGCTTTTCTGTTAAAATTTTCAAAAAAGTTTATTTTCATGTGTAAACTAAATCCTCACATAGCAGTAAAGTTCCACACTGCCATATACCTGGAGTGGACTAATTTAAAAGACATAACAAGAACACTTTCAACAACACCCACAAGGACTGTTATTTCATTGTTACCGAGGCAGGCTCTAGTGAATATTAAGACACCAGGCAGGAATAATGCTCCCTTCAAGTCTTTCAGGGAAATTCCTTTTTACCAGCTGGAAATCAACTTTACAATGTGATATGAGTTCAAATGATTGTGGTTGGGAAAAAAGGATAGGGTTTCATTTTTGTTAATCTCTTTTTACAGACAAAAGACAGGACGTTTTCAGCCCTACTGCAACCTAATGAAGAGCCCTGGATGCATATTTGGTTTATAATTGGTTCTTTATCTGTGCATTTTTTCCTTTCTCGTGCTGAAATGTATTTGCATAAGCTTGTCACTTCATAAATTGCTGTAGCATTGTGTAGCAATGTGTAGCATTTTCTGACAAGCTTTATTTGTATTATCTGTCAACGGTATGCTAACCACATGCAAAAGAAAGTAACGTTTCTACGTTTTATAGTGAAATGCAAATTCAGATTTTAGGATATTAAGACACTGTGACGCTGTTCATGTGTAAATACAATCATCCTGACATTACCTGAAAGCAAAATTAAAGATGACAAGAACCATGGGAAATGTAGTTCAGTGCATAAATCTCAAGAGAGCACGTCAACAGCTCTGAGCTCAGTAATTACTCCTCTAATGATGGAGACACGTTCACCAACAACACCTGGTTTAATGGAGATTAGACTCATACATGTTTTATGCTTTTCAGAGTTGATGCATTAGCATAAAAAAGGGATTCTAAGCTATGAAGATTTGCAAGACAGAACTGGGTCTTGGGTAGTAAGAATAGCAGTGGCTGACCAATATTAGATTTTGAGTATTCAAATTTAAAATATCCAAATCTAGACAGCAGGGTGGAAAATGCCCAATATAGTGCCAATATACTTGTTTATAATATGTAATGACAGAAATGACATTATATTACACAATAAAGATTTTTTTAATCACCAAAAATGAACATGGTCTATTTCAAAGTCATTATTTATGGCAAATATATGGTTCACACATTTAACATGCATGTAAACGGGCAGTTATAAATAAAATTATGGTATCAGACCAAGTATACTATGAAGTATACCATGGACTAGTGGTGGACTACCGACATGCAATGTAATTGCCCTTCTCTCCAGCAGTGCCCCTTTGAATCTTTAACGCATGCACCTTATTTGAACACAAATACATACAAATCAATAGAAAATGCCACTTCTGGAGAGTAAGAATGTGAGAGTTATAAAGGACATCAGTAGAGCAATATGTGCAGTTAATCATAGGTAGAGCACTTTATATTGTCCATTTATCTGTGATGCTGATTAAACTTTTCAACCCACATTCTCTTTGTTCAGGACCAGTACACATTGAAATTACAAAAAGGCCTTAACATTTTGACGGGTTTGCTTTCAGTCTTTTTAATGAAATTTATTTAGTTTTATGGTCCTGCTCCCTCCACTGTTTCATGTCTGTACATTTAATAGTGAATAGTTATCTTTAGTTAAGATATGTATTAGTCACTCTATTTCAAATATAATGGACACTCAGAAAAAAATCTAAGATTTGCCAAGAGACACTACAAGGAAAAAAATGTCAATTAAAAAAAAAATGTGTGTATATATATATATATATATATATATATATATATATATATGTTAACAACTGTCACATCAGCGACTGCTTTTATTTCTTCTAAGAAGGTTTAGAAGGAACATCTAATACTTAAATTAAACATAAATAAGTGTCATGAGATATAAAAGAGTATGAACATCTAAGGAATACAATGTTCCCTGGTCAGTCAAATTGATGTGCTGTTCCTTTAGCTGCCTCTTATTTTGATCATGTCTCACTTGGGTATAAACAGTTAATGCTTTGGAAAACAGTGATTTACTGTATGCTGTTTCTCATAGTACACAAAAGATAGCACATCACATCTTAAACAGTTATCAGCAGCATGTGACAAAAGGCTACACAATTGGGGCACATAAGACATTTTGTCCCCAATACTTTAAAGCATTCATCTACACAGAAACTGACTTTCGGAAATAAACCCTCTTAATATTCACTGGAGTAAAATGTGGGACAACTAGCCTCATATAATATATTAAATAAACACCACCAATTGAACCGTGGTGACACTTCTGAACTTTAACAAAAATTGCCTATGCAAAAATAAAAAAACGACTTCAGGCTACCTAGATAAATACAAAAACGCTCTGCTGCATTGCACCTGTTCAAACACCTGGTGAGACGACATTACATGTAACGCATAAAACAGGAGGGAATATCCTCTGACACTGACTTTTGTTGGGTTTAGACTGTTTTAAGATGATGTAACTGATGTATAATGAAGATACAGACAGTTGAAGATGAGACAGGATGGGAACACTGAAGTTCCTTCGTCCATCTCACCGTAAAGCAGCGTTTATTCCGTCAACCCGCGCTCAAACATGAAACACACCAGGATATAAACTGATGTCCTACCTGCCGCATCGCTCGCTCGTGAAGATCCCGTGAACTGCACTCCTGTTACATGATCAAGAGCAGATTTGTAGTGGTGTGTTCACTGCAGCCCGAGCTCCGAGCGCGAGGTAACCCCCCCAAGCACCGCACTCGCCGCTGGAGATCTTCATGGCGGGGGCGGAGTTTGCGCTCCCACGGATTCCCCGTGACCGTGACACACGCACACACACACACACACACACACACACACACAAAAGAGAGAGACGAGTCTTTCGTCTGCATTATACGAGTGCCAGAATCTCTCTCAAACGCTGCGCAACGGATAATGGAGAGGGAATGTCCTCAGCATAATTGTTGAGTCAGTCAGACACACAGACTGAGTCATGTATAGATAGATAGATAGATAGATAGATAGATAGATAGATAGATAGATAGATAGATAGATAGATAGATAGATAGATAGATAGATAGATAGATAGATTTTCTGAGTCACCATTTGTTGTTTTGTATTGACACTATACAAATGCATAAAAGTCTAGCACACAAAACACGTATAAACTAAAAATAAGATATAATTTTAAATTCATTTATAGGGTCTTAAGTGCAAAAATAAGTGAAGAAAAACAAATGTCTCACTTTTGTTAGAAAGCTGCCACCTGCTGGTAATGCTCGTCTAGGGAGTTGATAGACATTTAAAAAATACATTTATATGTATATATTTTATGACACTGTTTGTCGTAAATTTAGTCATAAAATTAGTATGCTTGGTGAGTGTTCATTTGCGCATGTAGGCAGTGTCTTAATAGCAGAAAAAAATGTGTGAAGGGTATGTTTAGGGGTAGGGGTTATGGTAAGGGGATAGAAAATACAGTTTGTACAGTGTAAAGATCATTAGCCTACATCAATGGAATATCACTATAAAACTTGGAAACCCAACATGAACGTGTGTGAGTGTGTGTGTGTGTGTGTGTGTGTGTGTGTGGGTGTGTGTGGGTGGGTGTGTGTAACTATACAGTCATGCATTCATTTCAACAAATTAATACAAACAAATTAAAGTCTTTGAATCATGTATAAAAAATATTTATTACAAAACAAAAAAAGCTTCACTTTTACTAAAAAAGGTTATTTACAGATAAAAATGTATACAAAATGTTACTAAAAAAGAACAAGATTACTATGTAAATCGTGTTTGGACACTATGCAGGGTATGTTTATGTTTGTTTTAATGATAGAGAAGATAACTGTGCAGGGTATGTGGTAAGCAAAGCATCTTGGTTTTGTTTAGTCCTTTTTGTCCCAGGGAACGTCGAATACACCATCTGCACAGCTCTGACAGGGAACATGGACCTGCAGTACCAAACCGGAATCAGTATCGCAGCATACAGAGGGACATTGAGTGTTTACATCTTATGTGTTTATATTTACCTGTAGCATGCAAAAGCTGTTTGATGCTCTGATCTGTTGTCAACTCCAAAGGTTTCTTTCCCTTAGAGTTCCTTGAGGTCCGATCAGCCCCATGTTTTAATAGTAGCTCCACCTCCTTTACTCCGCCCACCCTGGTTGCAGCATGTAAAGGTGTGTCTAGGCCCCGCCCACATTGCACATCAGCGCCTTGAGAGAAACATGAAGCAGTGTTAAAATTTCCCCCAATTTTTTTTTTTTACTGTATTAAAGAAACATTTTATTCTCATTAGTAGTTTTTTGTATTATTAACTAAAACATTGAGAACCTCTCCTATTTTACTGCTACATTTGAGTACTGATGCTATTTAATAATCTGTGAAATAATGTAACCTATTATATGCATACTTATACATTCATATACATACAGCACTATATATACTATACATGTATATGTTTATATAGTTTGGGTGCATTGCCTGTTCAGAATTTCATTGTACTTACCCTGTACATATGAAGATTAAAAATAATAATATTAATAAATAATACAAAAAAAAAAAAGAATGATAAACTTTGACTTTTAAAACTAAAAGTTTTGAAAATCATTTAGGTATAAAAATTAAGCTGAAATAATATAATGAAAATATATTTTTATAAAAACATATATATATATATATATATATATATATATATATATATATATTGAAAACTTAAAAAATAAAATCACAAATACATAATCTGTCAAACAAAATCTACCCTGTATTGTTATAAAATGCATTATCAAAACAAAAATTATATCCATGTAATGATCCTAATTGCACCAAAAATGTGTTTATTAATTCATTAAGAGTGGTGTGTCTGACCTGAGATTAGCAAGCTCTGTACACATTCTGTTGCCTTGGACTGACATGCACAGTACAGCGGTGTTCCTGTGCTGGGAACCTCCATGTCCACATTCACACCATGAGACAGCAACACTTCAACGCATGCTGTGTGACCTAAAACAGATACACATAGACATCCGGTTTACTGATTACCCAGTGTTTGCAGTGCATTACAAATTCACACATATCATCACACATACCTCTCTTTGCTGCTTCATGGAGAGGTGAGCTCTGCAGATGAGCTGGATGGTGGACAGAGCTGTACATCAGAATGAGGCTGACAAGGGCAGGGTTTCCACTACAGCATGCACTGAAGAGAGGAGTGGCTCCATCAAAAGAGACAGCATTGGCCTGAATGCATATATATGTTAGCCACTGATGCATGTTTATGCAGAGACAATGAGCAAAATAAAGGCATATACTCTAAATAAAGAGAAAGGTGTATACATACATCAGCACCATGCTCCAGTAGAAGTTTAGCACAGGTAAAATGGCCTCCAACACTTGCTTCATGCAGAGGTGTGATTCCATCTAATGTAGCCATTCCCACGTTGTACCCCTTTACACGTGTAAACATGGACAATTCATTTTCTTCATTCATAAAAGGAAGCATTTGGTTCATACAAAGTTTGTTTTTATAACAGTTACCTACAAAGTAGCACTTTGATTGATTTTTATATTAATGCAAAGAAACATGCAAGTGTGGTTTAAGCATTTAAATCATTTATTTGTTTAGCTATTCAGTGTGAAAAATGTTATGCCACTGTTTCTTCCATCAGTATACCTGTGAAAGTAGTCTTCGCAATGGCAGCAGTCTTCCTTGCAATGCAGCATCGTGCAGAGGTGTTCTGTCATCCCAGGAGCCTAATAAAGCAGAGACACAGACATTTACACAGATATTTAAATAAGGACGTGCCATATATACTTTTGCTGTTTTTAAGATAATAATAATGTTTATATACAGACAAAGCCAATCCCACTCCTTAAAATACACTTTTTGTATTTTAAGAGGATAGTTCATCCAAAAATGAATATTTTCTTATATTTTATTCTCCATTATATTGTTTCAAACCAAACTGTGGTAGCCATTACCTTGAAAGCCAATGGGTCGTATATGTTTTGTAGATGTGCATAACCCACCGAGTCACAGCTCTGACCTCAATGAGAGGTCAAATTAGCAAACATCCAGGGACAATTTCATCTCCAAAGTATAGCCAAGTAAATTTATTCTAAAAGCAATCCCTATCTTTTAGAACAAATGTATCAATTTTAAGCACTTTAAACTAAACCCTCTCCAAATTCAAATTGGCGCATCTAGATCATCATTCCAAGCCAAATTCAGTTTCCTTTTTCTGTTTTCAGTGTATGATTGTATAAATGAATTGTATGGAATACTGACTTGATGCTTCTTTCATGGTACATGTTTCATACTCCAGTGATGGCAATTTAGTGGATATCACAACAATGAAATATTATAGTGTAAAAAAATGTCATGCAGTGTAAATAGTAAGGGCTTGATCCTTGTGGTAAACACAGTATGTTTGACTACTGAAAACATTTAAGAAGAGAGAAAACACAAGAAGTAGAGGAGGAAAACTCACCTGCCATGAGTGTATTACACACTTGTCCTCCGTACAGGTTAAACCTGTGATCCCATGGCTTACTCCAGACGCTCTCTTCAGCATGAACCACAGCCATCTTTAAACTTCACAGTACAAGAAGAGACCTTGCAGGAAAAGAACAATTGAGATAATGGAGCACAGAGAAACTTTTCAGAGTTGTTTATATGGCCTTCAGAGAAACAAGAACCCCCCTTGGCAAGAATGCACCTCCCACTGGTATCAGTGATATGTGTTTGCACCCCCATCTCCTCAAACTCAAGAGGTGAGCATCCCCCGCATAAACACACCCCCTCAAAATGAGTCCAAGGGACAGAGGAGCTAAAGCGGTGTTAAAAACATACATATACAAAAACCCTTTTAAGCAGTTTCAGAGAACAAATAATTGAAATAAATGAAATAGTACAATAGTACCCTCAATAGTACAAACTTCGATCTACAACCTCAAAAATAGATATGATTATGCAAATACAGCAAGTAAAATGTAACTGCATATGTAAGTGGTAAAATGGTATCTGTCTCTTCAGCAAAACATGATTTACATGCAGTGTTATGCATGAACGGGATGGTTCTAGCTGGATAGGGTGGCTATTGAATGTGCATGTGTGTGAAAGCAGACAGAATGGGCGATAAGTATGTGTTGACGGCTCCTGGTTTTAGCCTTGAATGAACGAGGGCGTGTATTATCTGCCCTGTTTCTGTGTTAGCATAAGATTCCTGATCCAGAGGGACCCTGACTGTTATCTACAACAAAACAACTACTTTATCATTAGATTCCACACTTACACTCAACAGTTGCATATTTAGAGAAAAATTGTACATACATTTAATGTTTTTGTCTAGACAGAATCCTAAAAGCACCCACAAATGCATTCATATCAAAGTAAAATAAATAAATAAAAGAATGTATACTTATGGCATGTTAATAAAGTTTATTGTGTCAACAAAAATAATTCCAATACATATTACCTCAGGTAGTGGGAACCTTTGTGCTTTTTAATCACAGAGAAGGTCAATATAAAACACTAAAAAAGTAAAGTATAGCGCCCTAAAACAAGTTTGCTGCATGTGAAATTAATACATTTACACCATTATCCAAAGAAATCAGCAATGGAAATAAGGACAGGCTTAAAGAGAAACAAGCACTGTCAGATCAAAGAAATAAACAGATAAGATGCATCTTACATTTCACAGCTCCACCAGAGCTCAAAAACTGGTATTAAAACTTTCAGTTCAGCTCATTTATTTCAGTCTGAATCACATCTACACCATACAGATATGCTGTGAGAGGAAAACAAATGTAAAGGTGATACAGGAAAAGCTGCCACTGTTTGTCATTTATCTCAAATCTAGACATTTAAAGATATTTGTGCAACAATTTCAACAAGTTTAGACCATTATCTAATGGGGGTTTACATAAAGGCAGGTTTTCAATGTGTAAGTGCAGGTGCTGGACTATAGGAGTAGCTGAGGATAGCTTTTAAAAGCTTTCTCTTCACCTGAGTTCACAGTTTTATACATCACATGTTTTGATGTACCATAGTGCACTATGATATACCAATACTATAGTTTCAGTTCAGTTCATTCCCCTTCTAAATAAAGTTCATCATGAGCCTACTGAGAGGCCATGTTAGATCATTAGTCAGGACACAGCCGGGTTTGGTGCTTTACTTTTCTTCTTACTAAGATGCTGCCCCATGCGGCTGTGGGGGCCTGATGAGTCTATAGCAACATCAATCAGATGATCTGGGCGGAGCCACTGCAGGAAAAGCAGGAAGATAAAGTTGATAACAGCAACAAAGGAGAAAATGGAGCCTGCCACCGCACCACAGTGAGAGCGCAGTCTATGCAACCGCGCAGACAACGGCAAAACGGGCTCCCTGCACACCCGATTATACACCTGAAACACACACACAGAGAGTGGGAATGTTATAAAATAATAATAATGAATAATAAAATATACTACCATTCAGAAGTTTGGGCTCAGTAAGATTAAGTTCTTATATATAAATATATGTGTGTGTGTGTGTGTGTGTGTGTTTGTTAGGGCTGTCAAAATTGCTCAATATTGACGTTCGAATATTCCCTCTAAAAAATACACGAATATTCGAACTATTCGAACATCTGGTTCGCATGTTGTCAATGACGCGCATTACGTCAATAACAGGCAAAAATAATACAAAGAGACATAACTACTTGTATAGATAGTTTATTTAAGTTTAAACATATATGACAACGTATTACCTACACAAAAACAAGGAAATCAACTAATGGCCAAGACTGCAGACCTCACGCTCTCTCACCCTCACGTTCTCTGCGCATAATGGTTTAAATGAACAAACACATTTTTGTGCAAGCAATTTAAGGTCGCGACTGTTGTCCCAAATATAGCAGGCTTCATTCAGTGATTGAAACAAATATTATTAATATTAATTGAAGTTTTACAGCATATAGAACTGACATTGAATGCTCCGAGCGAGCTGTGCTGTGGTAAAAATGGAACTTTTCCTTGACATGAAACGATAAATAATCAAACCTCGGATCCATTGCTTGACAGAACTCCCCGAAGCGTGCCCCATCCATGACACTGATCGGTCTCATGTCCTTAAAAATGAACGAAATTAATTTATCCGTTATGGCCTCTTGTCATGTTGTAGACAAAGTGCTTGCGGCGGGCGATGCAAAGTAACGTTAAGTGTCAAGACGTGACTGTTTAGCTGGAGTTCCACACATTATGCCATGCTCATTTGGGTGCACATTTTTGAGATGTGACCTCATGTTGCTAGCTGTCGAATGGTATGCTAACTGTATCTTAAATAACTTGCATACAACAATCTCGCGGGTCAACAATTTTACCTCATTTTCTCTGCTGCGGTCGAGTTGGGCTCTGCACTTGCTGGCATCTTCCATGAAGTCGCGTCAACTTTCAGCAGTGATGCTGTGCCAGAGAGTGCGACTCCTGTGAGGCTGTGACCTGTCCCTGAACCCCCCACTCGCAAAGCAGACAACCACGCCTCTACTACCGCAGGCCTTTTTTTCCACATTTTTTTTTTATTCGAATATTAATTTTCACCTTCGAAATTCGTTTTTTTAAAACTATTCGAATACATATTCGAATTTAGAATATTCGTTGACAGCCCTAGTGTGTGTGTGTGTGTGTATACTTTAATTAGTGAGGACTGTCATAATTTCCAGTTACAGCTTTGGTGAGCATAAAAGACATCAAAAACTGAAAAAACGTAACAATCATTTTTTGAATGTTAGTGCGTACATCCTACAAATATTTCAAGCATGCTTTTAAAACTGACCTTTTCTGTGCGCTCAGCAACGTTTCTCCAAGTGTACAGTGTTCGGACCTTGCGGTGGATGGTGGAAGGAGACTCCACGTTTCCTGTGCGTATTCTTGCAATTACAGTTTCCAAGCCGTCACAAATCGAATGAACTGATGGTTCACACAGAGTTACCAACTCATCAGGCAGGACTTCAGGTATACCTCCGACACGGGTGCTCACCACCTGTACACACGCAGACACACAGAGCTGAGCTTATTTAGATTTGATCACTGATGAATCTCCATAAATCAGGGCTCAACTCTAAGGGTGGCATGTTGGCCAGGGGTTTCTTTTCTTTTGGTAAAGGAAAGAATGTGTAAAAAAAACATCCAACAAAACAATATCTAAACATATTTGATGTAAGAATTAAAGAAACAAAAATAACCAATAAAGAAGTATTATTTTGTGGGGGAAGTAAAGCAAAAAAATCTTAACTACTAGTCTGACTGCGCCAAAAATCCTTGCTGTTGACCCCGTCATAAATAAATTACATGTATTATATTTTCATCCAAAGAAACTTAAGAAACATGGAAACCAGTTAATTTTACCTTTAAAACATGTATCAATCTAGCATGTATTGTGCATAACGTCAAACAATATCATTTTGTACAACTTAGTCAACATGGTATGCCATTTGTAACCCATTTTCTTCCATAATATGATTTCACTAATACATATTCATAGAAAAAAAAACATACCTGCAGCCCACAGCTGGCCCCTTCCACTATGGCCATACAGAAGGCCTCAGTGAGAGAAGTGTTGAGAAATATATGACCCTGAACAAGAACATCCCTCACATCTTTATGATCCAGAGCTCCCAGCAGACGAACCCTATAAAAATAACAGAGTAAAGAAATTCTACACAAACTCACAGCTAGAGATCTTTTCTCATGCACAGTGGATTTCTTACCTGTCATGAAGCTGATATTTCTCTCGAACCTCTTCCAGGATGATTCTTTTGGGTCCCTCTCCACCAATCAGAAAGCAGAGATCTGGATGCTTGCCACATAACTCAGGAATGATTCCACTTAGTAAATCAATCCCTGCAAAACAACCAGCGGACAAATAAGACAATGCAATTTTCATACACAGAATGCACCTCTTTAATCATAAGCACCTTTTTATTTCTGAAATTAATTAATAATTAGATTCATTAAAATATATATTTGTGTAATTTGTTTAAAAGGTAAAAAAACTATTCAGGGTGATAGTACAACTGTCCTGATATCATAATTTAAAAATTCCCTTCAAAAGGAAATCTTATTTAGTAGCTTGACATAAGCTTTTATTATTATTCTTAAATAAAATAAAAATAACTAATTACATTGTTAAACACTTTTTTTTTAACCTTTTTGATGATTTTTTATTTTATTTTTTTACTTTGATTTACTCTAACATGTATTTAAGGTGCAAATAAAATGGTTTTAATTTACTTAGTAAATTTACATGATTGCCCCCCCCCCACAACCTGCATATATCAATACATTATTCTGTAATGCAAATAAAAACACTATCCTCTACCAACCTTTCCTGTAAACCAGTCGACTGATGACCACAATGGTGATCTTGTTGTTGTCACGGCGACAGGGGTCAGGGGTGAAGTCAGTGGGGTCAACAGCATTAGGGATGACAGAGACAATTTCAGGGTCCAGCGCAGCCCGCAGTACAGTGTTCTCTTTACTAGTGTATGACACACACACAATGTGATTGGTGTCACACAGAGAGACAGTCAGCAGCTTATTGGTCAGTACAGAACTCAGGTCTGCAAATCCAAAGAGAGAGTGATCTGTGAATACGGTGTTGAGTCCCATAGTCTTGGCGTGGAACAGAGCATCATGGGCCATCGCGGAGAAGGAGCTGTGAGCGTGCACGATTGTGATGCGTTCACGCACGAACACACACCGGAGTAACGGCAAGCTGTGGAAGCAGGTGGTCGCTGTGGACTGATTATACATGACCTGAAATGAAAAGACATGAGGATGTGAGTGGTACGGTTGATATATACAGTATACTAACAAATATAATACACTGTAAAAACACACCTGCAGTGGTAGGTAATAAACCTTCAGTCCGTTGATCAGGTAGCGAATGCCACGACGGTCTCCATACGCATGTGTTGCAATCACAACCTTGTGGCCCTTCTCTATGAGACACTGTGAGAGCTGGTAGATGTGACTCTCCACGCCTCCCATGTTTGGGTAGAAGAAGTCTGACACCATACAGATCCTGTGCTTCAGGCCCTGCTCATGATCAGAGAGCCGGAGACTGTTGGAGGAGTGTGTGTCCAAGGATGGGGGCGTTTTAGGTGCATGAGTGTGACCTCTCTTTCTGTGGCCCATGGTGATGTGAACTCCTCAGTGCTCTTACATACAAAACATACAGATCCACCTGTAAATAACACAGTCACACACTTTAATATAGTTTGTAGTATATTGCGGTTTAATACGTGACTACAGAGCTGCATTGTTGTTGAGCATGCACTTAAAATGTCATCCACCGTTACGGCTGATTGTGACAATAGTAATTTGATTTGATAGACGGTGACTTAAGACAGACAGACAGGCAGATAACACGGATTTAACACTCCTTACGTACATTAACATTACGTTGCATTTACATAAATGTAAATAAATGAAAAAGACAGTGAAAGCACTCACCCAGTCAATGCCGGGCTAATAGAGCATATTACTGAATTCTACACAACTGAACAAAAAATGATTTACGATGTGTTACATCCCTAGCACATTTTAAATCAAGCGTTAATTTGTAAAGCATCGACATCATAGAACTGAAAAGATTTCTACTGTATTTCTCTGGAATACAATATAAGCAAAACAGTAGACAATCATGTCTACTTCCGTACTTCCGTGATGTTTGGATTTTTTTTCTTCATGCTGTAAAATAATATCATGCGGTGGTCGGTGCTGCCCTCTAGAGGCAACTACATTTTGATTTCAATAATACTACAAAAATGATTTCATTTAGCGTCTCTTAGTCGTATTTTGTTCGGACTAACAGACCAGTATAATGTGACTGAAGTTCGATTTGTTCTATCGTGTAAAAAAGGGCTGCACCAACTCTGGAGTTCTTAGATTGAGAATTAACATGGGTGGGTGTGGGGTTTGTTTCCGTCCCAAAACACGTCAGTTAGGTTTTGTCTGACATTTGGACTTGCCTATAGCAGTTAACGTCATAGATAGTGACTAATAATGTGTTTTGATCATAAAACTATGTACATTAACTGCTGCAATAATGCAAAACAAATAACTTGACAATAAAAATAGCGTTGTACAGTGAGAGAGATTTACAAGTCATTGCTTTCATAAATAATCGCAGCTGCATTTAAAAAAATGTTTGATACAAAAATTCAAAGAGGTATTTTTAAATTAATCTATTACTAGACTGCATTTACATTGCACATCTTTTTTGACAAATTATATTTTGCCTGTTCATAGTTATCAATATGTTAAACTGCAATATACAGCAATATTAACACAGTCTATGTAGGCTACTTTACACATTTATTTTTTCCCTTTTTTCAACAATTACTAAAGGAGAACATGAACAGTCAAAACACTCAAAACCCTCAGTGGCCCCCAAGGAGGAGAAAAAAACTTCATTAAAAGTTCATTAAAAAAGAGTAAGAAGAAGAAAACAACCACATTAGCACCCACATGAATTTAATATATACATATAAAAAATTATGGAAAAAAAGAGATCCATACATTAAAAATAAATAAATAAATAATAGCAAATTATAAATCACGATATGCAGAGTATTCTTGACAAAATTAAGTAGAGGATGCCAGTTTTTATGAAATTTGTTAGTGGAGACTTTTAATGCAAACTTAATTTCAGTGAGGCAAGGAGAGTGAGTTCTGACTATGGCTAATACGTGTTCAAGAAATCAACAGACATAGGGCACTAAGGTCAAGTTCCTCATTCAAGCCTGGATATTTAGTAGCCTGTAGGCGAAATATCCAGAAAGTTTCCCGTTGATTCAGCTGCCTTTGCCTATTGCCCTTTCTTAAGGACAAAGGAATGTGGTCAATCCCACAGACCTGTAAGGTGGATTGGTCACTATTGTGATGTTCCATATAGTGTTTTGCCATGGGATAGTTGGTGTTTCCTGTGCGAATTGTGTATTTGTGTTCAGCCAGTCTGTCCAATAAACGCCGCTTAGTTCTTCCTACATAAAAGACTTCACACATAGGACATTCCAATCTATAAATGACAAAGGTAGTTTGGCAGTTTATAAAGTGGTTAATAGTGAATTCCTTTTGAGAACCAACATCAGGAAAAATTTTGGTTTGTCTTACATTAGCACAATGGTTGCAGTGATGGCATTTGTAAGAACCTCTGGGCCTAGGGCCTAACCATGTTTGTTTTACTTCTGGTTTAAGATAACTGTGAACCAGTCTATCTTGTAGGGTGGGACATCTTCTAAAACTAATGACAGGTGGTTCAGGAAAGACCTGACTAAGTACCTCATCACTTTCAATAATTCCCCAGTTTTTTTTGTATGATTTGCCTTATCTGTTCAGCCTCTGTACTGTATGTAGTGACAAAAACAGACCTCTCTTTTGTTAGTTTCGGTGTATTCCTTTGTAGTAATGATGCCCTATCTATATGTTTGGCTCTGGTGTAAGCTTTTTGGAGAGTGGAGCTTCGATATCCCCTTTCCTGAAATCGTGCCATCATCTCTAGTGACTTACTCTCAAAAACATGATCTCGGTCACAGATCTTTAAACAGACCAAAGGTTGTGCCATGGGGGCATGCTACAGCCCTTCCTATGCAGGTCTGTACCTGGGCAAATGGGAGGAGGACTTTGTTTTGAACCAAGAAAATAATGCGTTTCACAAGTTTATTATCTGGTGGGGGCGCTATATTGATGACGTATGTCTTTTTTGGTCTGGCTCGGAAACAGAGTTGATTGAATTTCATGGTTATCTGAATAGCATTAATCCAAACATCAAGTTGTCTTTAGAATATAGCAAAATGTGTATTAATTTTCTTGATTTGACAATTTCAAAAGATAACCAAGGAACCTTGCATACATCAGTGTATAGAAAACCGACAGACAGAAACACAATTTTACACGCCAAGAGTTTCCATCCAAATTGGCTTAAAGAGAATGTGAAACAAAGTAAAGAGGCCGCACTATGCATATAAAACGTTTATTTTGCACAAACGCGTTTCGGCGTGTGCCTTCTTCAGTGTGCAATCAGGAAAGCTTGTAACCAATCTTAAATACCCACACCCATTGTCATTGACACACCCATCGTCGTCATCATCATCAAAATTGATACCAGGACCAATGGTGTCGCTATATACTGCAATATAATACACATAATACATCAAGAATTTTAACACATTCCATACACATGTAGTATTAACCTGCATTTATAGGAAACAGCTTAGTGACAGATCTTCATTCATCCCGTGCGGGATGCAAGTATTCAAATTAAAAATATGCCAAGCCTCTCGCTGCAAGAGGAGGTTCTCACGGTCTCCACCTCTTGGAGGCCGATTGACCAGCTCCAAGCCCATAAATTTGAGCATGTTGGCATTATGTCCCACAGCATTAAAGTGTCTTGCAACTGATGATTTATCGTCATTCTTTCTGATGGCACATTTGTGTTCGAAAATTCGGGTTTTCAATTGTCGCTTTGTTTTGCCCACATAAAGTAAACCACAAGGACTCGTTAGTAGATACACAATAAAAGTTGATAGACATGTGATTCTGCCCTTTATTTTATACACCCTGCCTGTTTTTGGATGTGTGAAGTTATTTTCTGTGATCATAGAATTACAAGCAGCACAATTCAAACATTTGAAATTCCCGTATGGTATTCTAAAGGGAAAAGGCGAGTGAGTTGGCGCAGAAAGGTGCGAGCGCACTAGCTGATCTCTGAGGTTGGGTGCACGTTTAAAGCAGCTGCGCGGCGGATCTTGGAACGTGTCGCCCAAGTTCGGGTCACTACTTAGAATGTGCCAATGGCGATATACAATATTCTTTAAGTTATTTGAAATCTGACCATACGTGGATACACAAGTCACTGCAGTGTTAGCGTTATTCTTATCAGTCCGTTTGGTCAACAGATCAGTACGTTGGATGCTGCGTGCGCGTTCCAAACAGTCACGTACTAAATTATGTGTGTATCCCCTGTCAATAAATCTTTGACATAATTCATTTGCTTGTCGCTCAAACACCTCATCATCATCACAAATACGGCGTACTCTTAATAGTTGACTGTAAGGCAAACTGCGTTTGAGAGCAGGTGGATGGAAACTCTGGAAATGTAGGAAGGAGTTACGATCCGTTTCCTTACGATAAATTTCAGTGTGTAACACATTCTCTACTTTCCTTACCAAAACATCCAAAAAGGGCAAGAGCGTATCGTCATGGGTCAATGTTAATTTGATTGCTGGCAATCTCGTATTAACAAAACCATGAAAGGCAGACAATTCCTCTTTTGAACCCGACCACACAAAAAAAATATCATCTATGTATCTGTACCACACTTTTAATTGTTGTTTCAAAGGATTATTGTTATGGATAAAATCCTGTTCGAATTTGCCCATAAATAAGTTTGCATAATTGGGAGCCATGGGAGAACCCATGGCAGTACCCTGGGTTTGTAAGAAAAACTTATTTTGAAACATGAAATAATTTTTCGTTAAAACTTCATTAGCTAATAATAAAATAAACTCTGAATGTGGTACTTTATTTAACTGTAGATAATATTCCAAGGCTGCTAAGCCTGCATCGTGAGGGATATTAGTGTACAAGCTGGTCACATCCATGGAACATAACACATCGGTTGGATTCAACTCTCCAATACCTGACAATTTAACCAAAAAGTCAGTGGTATCTTTTAGAAACGAGGGCAGGTTATGTACTAAATTTTTAATATGGTGATCAACAAATTTAGACAGCGGCTCAGTCACGGATTGATTTCCAGAAACAATTGGGCGACCAGGCGGACTATCCAACCTTTTGTGAATTTTTGGTAAGGTATAAAACACTGGTTTATAAAACTCCATCAGATAGAGCTCTTTTCATTATAGATTTTATCTCTTCACTAAACCTCATAATGGGGTCTCCGTGTAGACTATGATGGAATCATTGATGAAAAAGAATACAAATATTTGTTACAGTCTAACCCTTTAAGACCAGTGTTTTTAAGGAAAGTAGAGAATGTGTTACACACTGAAATTTATCGTAAGGAAACGGATCGTAACTCCTTCCTACATTTCCAGAGTTTCCATCCACCTGCTCTCAAACGCAGTTTGCCTTACAGTCAACTATTAAGAGTACGCCGTATTTGTGATGATGATGAGGTGTTTGAGCGACAAGCAAATGAATTATGTCAAAGATTTATTGACAGGGGATACACACATAATTTAGTACGTGACTGTTTGGAACGCGCACGCAGCATCCAACGTACTGATCTGTTGACCAAACGGACTGATAAGAATAACGCTAACACTGCAGTGACTTGTGTATCCACGTATGGTCAGATTTCAAATAACTTAAAGAATATTGTACATCGCCATTGGCACATTCTAAGTAGTGACCCGAACTTGGGCGACACGTTCCAAGATCCGCCGCGCAGCTGCTTTAAACGTGCACCCAACCTCAGAGATCAGCTAGTGCGCTCGCACCTTTCTGCGCCAACTCACTCGCCTTTTCCCTTTAGAATACCATACGGGAATTTCAAATGTTTGAATTGTGCTGCTTGTAATTCTATGATCACAGAAAATTCCTTCACACATCCAAAAACAGGCAGGGTGTATAAAATAAAGGGCAGAATCACATGTCTATCAACTTTTATTGTGTATCTACTAACGTGTCCTTGTGGTTTACTTTATGTGGGCAAAACAAAGCGACAATTGAAAACCCGAATTTTCGAACACAAATGTGCCATCAGAAAGAATGACGATAAATCATCAGTTGCAAGACACTTTAATTCTGTGGGACATAATGCCAACATGCTCAAATTTATGGGCTTGGAGCTGGTCAATCGGCCTCCAAGAGGTGGAGACCGTGAGAACCTCCTCTTGCAGCGAGAGGCTTGGCATATTTTTAATTTGAATACTTGCATCCCGCACGGGATGAATGAAGATCTGTCACTAAGCTGTTTCCTATAAATGCAGGTTAATACTACATGTGTATGGAATGTGTTAAAATTCTTGATGTATTATGTGTATTATATTGCAGTATATAGCGACACCATTGGTCCTGGTATCACTTTTGATGATGATGACGACGATGGGTGTGTCAATGACAATGGGTGTGGGTATTTAAGATTGGTTACAAGCTTTCCTGATTGCACACTGAAGAAGGCACACGCCGAAACGCGTTTGTGCAAAATAAACGTTTTATATGCATAGTGCGGCCTCTTTACTTTGTTTCATATGTGTTATATAAGGCCAGCACTCTGAAAATCTAAAAAAACATAGTGAAGCCTGCTCCCAACCTTATCACTTAAAGAGAATGTCCCATATGGGCAGTTCCAGAGAGTGAAGAGGATCTGTGACCAAGATCATGTTTTTGAGAGTAAGTCACTAGAGATAATGGCACGATTTAAGGAAAGGGGATATAGAAGCTCCACTCTCCAAAAAGCTTACACCAGAGCCAAACATATAGACAGGGCATCATTACTACAAAGGAATACACCGAAACTAACAAAAGAGAGGTCTGTTTTTGTCACTACATACAGTACAGAGGCTGAACAGATAAGGCAAATCATACAAAAAAAAACTGGGGAATTATTGAAAGTGATGAGGTACTTAGTCAGGTCTTTCCTGAACCACCTGTCATTAGTTTTAGAAGATGTCCCACCCTACAAGATAGACTGGTTCACAGTTATCTTAAACCAGAAGTAAAACAAACATGGTTAGGCCCTAGGCCCAGAGGTTCTTACAAATGCCATCACTGCAACCATTGTGCTAATGTAAGACAAACCAAAATTTTTCCTGATGTTGGTTCTCAAAAGGAATTCACTATTAACCATTTTATAAACTGCCAAACTACCTTTGTCATTTATAGATTGGAATGTCCTATGTGTGAAGTCTTTTATGTAGGAAGAACTAAGCGGCGTTTATTGGACAGACTGGCTGAACACAAATACACAATTCGCACAGGAAACACCAACTATCCCATGGCAAAACACTATATGGAACATCACAATAGTGACCAATCCACCTTACAGGTCTGTGGGATTGACCACATTCCTTTGTCCTTAAGAAAGGGCAATAGGCAAAGGCAGCTGAATCAACGGGAAACTTTCTGGATATTTCGCCTACAGGCTACTAAATATCCAGGCTTGAATGAGGAACTTGACCTTAGTGTATATCTTTGATGTTCTGTTGTCCTATGGTGGTTTGAAATTTATGTACTATGCTTGTATTTTACTTTTATGGGTCACCGTGTTGGGTACAGGTATGGTCCTTTCATGAAGTTAGTTTTTGTATGTACTAAATTGATTTGTTAAGAAGTGGAAATGATGACATCTGCTGTCTCTTGTGTGTACTAACAATTGTAACCTTAGCACCACAGTTGACAGATGGAGACTTCTGATTGGTGGACTGTTAGTTCATAAGAAACTTTGTTTGTTTGAGATCTGTTTAACTCCCAGAAGAAGGCATGTAGCCGAAACGCGTTGGTGTTTTTTAGAAGGTTAATGTGACCAAGCCATAATAATAAAGGCTTTTTTACTTTTGTAATTGAGAGTGCCTTGGAGTTCCTTTTTCATTTTTGATTTTTGGCATCTAGTTTTCCCATCCAAAGAGCACCTCTATTTTAACCAATTTTGGAGTCCAGGAAGCGCTCCTCTCTACCATTCCTTTTTTCATAAAAACTTTAATGCTTGCATAATATAAAGATTGTGGTTGCCCAGAGATCTCTGGGTCCTATGCACTCTGTCACCCTTTCCCTCCACTAACAATGCCTCTGATAGGCTGCTAAACCTGTTTTGCCAGTAGTTTCAACTGAGGTGCTTTTTCGTTTAAGGGGGTGTGGGGTGCTTTAAATCTTGTGAGAAAATGGATGTTAGAGTTGGCCGTTAGGACAGACTAGTTCCTTTTTTTAAAATCTAAACTGCCACCCACTGCTTTCATTTTCTGCTTATGAAGTAAATATATACCCTTAACCGCTGCTCCAGGAACAGTACCTTATAGCAACATCTAACAAGTCATGCAATGTTGGACAAAACAAAAAAGCATGAGTTAGATCAGACATATGTCATAATAAAGGGAAATATCACATGCAAACTTTACAACTCATACAGAGAGAAAAAAAAAGACAGTGGTTGAGTCAGACACCACACAAACATGTTTATGGTTTCAGAAGGGCGTGTCTAGGGTATATAAGCTGTTGTACAACTACAACAACAACCCCTCATCTTTCGACTGCAGTGACAGTCAAGGATGTGTACACAAGAGCTTTTATTGGATTATGCTATACATGCAATATGGCATTTGCAGCAGCTGGTATGGATTTTTATTTTACTTTCATATCTTATATTTGGAGTGCTAAGGAAGTAAAACAAATTTTCACAAATTTCTGAAACATTCTTTTATGTCAGAAATTTGGAATAGTGAAATAGATTCATTCAAAAGTATTTCTGTTAATGCGTTACTGTGTGCATGCATCAAGCGAATTTGTTAACATCACTCAGTGTACATAGTTCAGAATCACTCTACTATCACAGTACTGTTTCAGTTCCTGCAACTGCTAAATTCACAGAATGTCTATAAATGTTGCAGAAAACAAAAGCACTGGAATTACCATAAGTGATATTAGTCTCTGTGAGCCGCACATAAAGAAGAATACAAGAGCTTCTGCGTCATTCCCATTTATCAAGCCATATCTGAGTGCTCAACCATTAAAGGTATATAATGTCACAAAATAAAAATGTAAAATATATTTTATTTTAAACATTACCAAAATACATTGTAGTTAGTTTCAGCATGTTTTTGAGGTTGGTTAAATAAGTTTTTGTTATGTTTTTTTTCCTGACAGTATGCTGTTAAAATAGTCCACCACCTTGGGAATGTCTTTTACCAGGTAAACACATGCATGTACTGTAATATAAAGTGTTATTAACTATATATAAGCCAAAATCGACTAAAAACAAAACTTTTTGCAGAGGTTTGAAATAACAGCCACCAACAGTACTGAGCAAAAAGATGATTTGTCTCTTGATGAGTCAGTGTCCATTATCAGAGAACTGGCTGCTGAACTGGACAGAGTGGTACAGGTAAACACTTGGCATTATAATGTGAATTTATTATGAATGTATCAGAAGTTTCAAATGATCTACATTGTGCCTACAGTCCAAGAAGTTATCGATGGCTCGAAAGATTAAAAATAAAGGAAGTAACAAAGAACAGGAAGAACAACAGTATTATATTATGCAGTGGGCAAATGATCTGGAGAACATACGGACAAAACAAATGGACAAGAAAGAGGTTTGGATTTACATTTTTAAGAGTAATGAAGTTTTAAAGAAATATTCCTGTTTAAAGATTATTTCCTGTGATAGCATGTCCTAACCAGATCTGATGCCATAAAGCAATAAGTGATAAGTACTAAAATGTCTTCCTGTATTGTAAGTTTTTGTTACAACCATTCTGGAGTAAAGTAGCAACAAGTCTGGTTATAACTCAGTGAAACAGGGAAAATAATATAATTACCCAAATTAACATCAATATTATATTTAACGTTGTCAATAATATATATATACTTTCTCTTTCGTTTCTTCTGTTTTGTTTTTCTTCTAAATCCACAGACCTCTGAGAAGCTGTCTAGTGAAATGAATCTCAACAAAGCAAAAACAATCCTGTCAGACTGGTCTGGGAGACTGAAAGATTTGAAAGAGGTATTTGTTCTTGTATGTTTACAGAGATCAGAGGGTTATGACATGTTCCTGTCACGCAAAAGATTTAATCATATATCTCATTTATTTATTTTTGTCTGGTGACAAGAACTCAGTTTGTCCAAAGGGGGGATGGGAAGAAACAGTGAGGGATCTTCACAAAGAGTGGAAGCAGGGAGAGTCCAGCATGCTTCCAGTAATGGACTGGATGGTATGGGCTGTTCTACAGTCAGAATGCTCAGAGGTAAAGAATAAAAAAAATGATCATATAATGAAAATCTAAGTTTAAGAATCCCAAAGATATAAGTAGTCTATGCCTGTATAATTATGTCCATGTAGTTATTGGCTTTTCAATATTTATTTTCAACAGAAAATATATAAATGATTTACACATGAGATTTTAACTAATGTTGTAAGCCTTCAATAAATGTCACGAATCATACATTTTTATAACAAATTTATACATTCATTTTATACAATATTTTTTATATATTCATTTGATTTTACAAAAGTATTTTTATTAATCGGCAATCACATTGTAGTCACAACACAGTTTTGTATCCACCTTATCTTGCAACCTGAAAGTAACCTATTTTTTTCTGAATGTGCAAGACTTCTGTTTCATATTACCTGCTATTAGAGATGGGTATACAGTTGTGTTCAAAATTATTCAACCCCCTAGAGACTGCAGTACTTTACAAATACAAGCTTTTCTGAAGATCCAGGATATAATAAAACTTGCACCTATAACAGTTCACTGGCATATTAAAAGTGATATTGTCAATATATAATGTAATATATTTGAGTTATAAGATTTTTTAATAATACTGCTATGTCATAATTTTTCAACCCCTATTCAACATTGCTGTTTTTAAATCACTTATTTGCATGGTGGGGAATAAAACCATCTCAAAACACAATTAAGCCTTTAGAAACTCTATTAAAAACAGAATTAGCTTGAGCTGTTACACATACAGTTTGGCCCATGCATGTATTGAAGTTGAGTAGCAAAAATGTCAACAGAGATCTCACAAAAGCTAAAGAGAATAAATATCGTAGTACTTTAGAAAGGCTAAGGCTATATGAAGATTTCCAAGACATTGAAAGTTCCTAGAGACACAGCTCTCAGCGTTATTCCTTAGCTTAAAGTGTGTTTTACCAGAAAATCTTTAAGGTTGTGGAAGAAAAAGTACAATATCATAAAATGTTTAATCAGAGCAACTGAGAAAAAACCTGCAATGTACAGCCAAAGACTTGCAAGATGACCCGATGAAAGGAGGAAAACAATTTCAATGCAGTGTGTAAGAAAAACACTAGACAAGTATGGCCTTCATGTTGAGACATCTTGATCAAGAAGAACAAAAAGCCAACTTGAACTTGATAAAATTAATTTGTGCGGACCTGTGGAGCTCTGGAGGAATGTTTTATGGAGTGATTTGACCAAACTGGAACTTTTTGGACCCATGGATCAGCGGTATGTCTGCTGCAAAAAAAGGCAAAGCTCATAAGCAGAAGAACACCATCTCCATCCTCAAACTTGGAGGTGGATCAGTCCTGTTATGGGGTTTCTTTAATGTAGAAGGAAGTGGAAATCATGACTGTATGAAGGACATCATGGATTCTTTAAAGTGTCAGGCCATTTTGACAAGAATTGTGATTCCTTTGGTGCAAAAACTGAAGCTGATGATCAATGGACTTTCCTGCAGGCCAGTCATACCAAAGTACACATCCAAATCTACTACTGCTTGGTTCAGGGATCAGTCAAAGAATGTACTTGAGTGACCTGTTCAGTCTCCAGGCTTAATTCTCATTTCAAATATCTGGTTGAATTTGAAGAAAGCAGTGGCAATGTGAAAACCAAAGATTATCAGTGATCTGAAAGCTTTTTCAGGTGTGGAATGGGCCAAAACTGTAGTAGAGAGGTGACAGAAGCTTCTAAACACTTACAGACAGCGTTTATAGGTGATTTTAAAGAATAAAAGATTCTGCACAAAGGAGGTTGAATAATTTTGAACATGAATGTTTAGAGCCAATTCGAATTTTATCATGATTCATCAATGTTCCATTCTCAGAATCACTCAAAAGTGTATTAACAAACTTTCTCTAATACTTTACTGATGCCTTTGTTAAATTGATTTCATAAAATGTTATCCTCCACAGCAAATTGTCTTGCAAGTCAAGGGGGTTGAATAATATTGAACACAACTGTAAATACACGAAAATGTATTTAAATGGGTCATATGATGTTGCTAAAAATAAACATTATTTTGTGTATTTGGTGTAATGAAATGTGTTTATGTGGTTAAAGGTAAAAAAAAAAACGCATGATTTTCCACATAAAGTACATTATTGTTTCTCCTCTATGCCCTGCCTTCTAAACACATAGATTTTTACAAGGCTCATTGCTCTGAAAAGTGAGGTGTGCTCTGATTGGCCAGCTATCCAGTGCGTTGAGATTGGCCTAATGTCGATTGATTTAAAATGCGTCTAACGTAAATTTTATGGACTCAACATATACTGTTATTGTGTGTCCTGGTCAGAACACTGGTATGACAGAACAAAAACAATAAAACCCATTACAAACGAAGCAGTTGTTGGATCCAGTGGGAACATAATTACTGATTATAATGACTTACTCTGTTTTTTATGTGTTACATATCGTGTTACGTACACATAAAACCACATCTGCATTTGTGATCGGAGAAAGGACAAACAACAAGCTCTACACTACACTGCTCAAAACTTGCGTTTGAATCATCAGTGGCAAATGCTTTAAAGGGTCATGAAACCCCAGACTACTTATTCTAAGATTTTAGCAGAGGTGTTTGTGTTGCACATCATAGAAGACAATGTTAGCATCCGCTAATTTTAACTGTTGGAGAAAATTGGTTAATTTTAAGCTTTTTTGCTCCATTTTCATCTTCCGGATTTAAAATCTACATTGTGTTGACTTCACGATTTTTGACGTGGCAATGGACTATAGTACATTGATGACGCGTCGGTGTCTATTCAATTATTCATGAGATTGCGTGTTTATCCTATGAGAAGACGCTTCGCTTAATTATTCACAACAGCATGTGTTCATTTGCTATGAAAGACTCATCAGACTGTGAAATGACATCGCACACATTAACAGAGAAACATTCATGGATTGCAGAAGAGTGTTTGTTTTTTCTTTGTAATAAGAGTTCGGCACAAACACGATTCATTCATTTGGTGAGTGTAACCGTTTTTATAGCTCTGTGACACAACCTGTCAGAAGGCTTATATAAACGCCACAGAATAATATATATGTCTGATTTGTGAGTCGCTTTGAATAAAAGCGTCTGCTAAATGACTGAATGTGTAATATGTTTTCGATGCAGAGTGCAAATGGCTGTGCATTTATTTGTGCTTTTAGCTCGATGGGAGCGAAATGACACTTTTTGAACGCAAAGCTTTGTGTGCTGTCTGTCTCCCCTCTTCCCCCTCCCCCGGTCCGCTGCACACCACGCCCACTTTTTTAGCATTTTTTAAAACCGTGGTGAGAACTAACCTGTGCTGAAATGGGGGGTTTCATGACCCTTTAAAAATGTAAACCATCAGTCAGAAGTGCCAGAAGGCCAAGCAAAGTAGTTTCACTTTCACAATGAAACACACAGCTTCTCCACGAAATGGAGTCGGCTGCATCAGAGAGTATAAAACGTAGGCCTTCTTTCTTTGCGTGAAGATTTGGGTGGCGTTTTGCAAATCTTACCACATAGTGACTTAGAGATGTGGGGGCGTGTTTAAACAAGACATTTTAGGGGGGCGTGGCAGAGTCTTAACTTTTATAAAGAATATCTTTTTGAGGTTGAGACTTTAGTCTTTGCAACTTTACAGATCTTCATGCACCAAGAGCTTGTAACACTCCAAAGAGAAAGGACAAATTGAAATCACATCATATGAAATACAGTGCGGACAAATACAAATACAGTATTTGTATTTTGAAAAATACACAAAATACATGTGAAATTAGCCATATAAGATTAAATCTATCTGGACCTTTTCTGAATCATTTAGATGTGTACAACTGCTTAGAAACTTCTCTTCCCCTGCCCCGTAGGAAATACAAAATTACACACACAAAGTTTTTTTTTTTACTAGAAAAACAATACAGTAGTAAACGCTAAAACTATTTTTGTTTTTGTAATAAAATAATAAAAAAAATTAAATGGAACTGGAAGCAGGAAAAACCTGGTTCCAAATGTTATGCTAAAATATAGTGTAGGGAACAAAGACTTTTCTTGTGGTGGTAAAATGTTTCTCTTTTGAATGAAAGGTGGATTTCGTCCCCAGACTGTGGGTGAGGAGTAAACAGAGATCCAAAAACACAGGTAAAGATTACTTTGGTCTTTATATGCAGTACTTACATGTCTCAGAGAATAATTATAGAAAATGCATTTAAATGTGCAAAAAGTTGTCAAAAAGTTTTTTTCTTCTTGTTTTTTCTCCTCACCTATAGTTGGATTACGGATTCCTAACACAGGTATTTTCTTTAGACTTACTGATCTTCATAAAATCATAGCTACCTTTTTAATTGTACTTTAAATATTTGGTAAAACTGAAAAATATACTTTGTGTAATAATTTGCAAAACATATTTGTGATTAAATACTGATAGTCAGTTTAGCATAAATTTCCAGACAGGTAAAAATTCAATGTTACTTCCATTTTTTTTTCAGTTTGGAATTGGATAACAAAATCAACAGGTAAAACTCAACTAATAAAGTTAGAGCTTTCTTAATCAAGACATACACGTGTGTAGGATTCAATACAATTCCTTTTCCTTTTATTCTTGAAGCTGATGTAATTCTGGACCCGAACACAGCCAACCCAGATCTCCTGGTCTCTGAAGATGGAAAATATTTGAAAGCAAAAAAATATGGTCATGAATCCTGGAAAACGTTTCAATGGAAACATTCTAAATTTGATGGCTGGACGTGTGTCCAAGCTAAAGAGGGTTATAACACAGGTAGACATTACTGGGAGGTAGATGTGAGGAAGAAACAAGAGTGGAGAGTAGGAGTTGTAAAGGAATCTGCCCCTCGGAATGGCTATGTCCCAATGAACACAAAATCAGGGTACTGGAATCTGCGTTTGCAACTGGGAACTTTGATAGCTTTGACTGAACCAGTCACTAAAGTCAACCTGTCGACACCCTCTAGGGTCGGAGTTTATCTGGACATAGAGGAGGGCCATGTCTCTTTCTATGATGCAGTCAAAAGAAGACATATCTTCTCTTTCCACACTGACTTCAGAGAGACTGAAAACATTTACCCAGTGTTTGGTACTGTTGAGACAGACAGAGCATTGATGATTTCATAGTAAAATGTATTTCCAAATTGAGTATATGAAAAAAATAACTAATGATCCTTACTTCACTTTCACTGTTGTAGAATAATCCCAAACATTAAGAATTTATCTTATTTTTAGCAAATTTTCTCAAAATGTTAGTTTAGACATAGGTAGCCTATGTTTTTTTTACATTTTCTGTGTACAGAATTGTTCAATAAAAATAATAATAAAAAATAATAATAACAGCTTTGTTGTTGCCTACATACTTTGGGGACCTTTGTACACCCAAATTTCCATTTTCTGTGTAAAGAGAAAGTATAGTAGATTTTTAAAAGCAAATTAATGTATAGGTCTTGTCTTTTCATACTTCTGCTATCAGCTAATCTTCAAGACAATTGCAATATAAATATATTTACTGATGTAAAAAAAATGTTAAATGTAATTTGAGAAATGTGTAACCAATTAAAACATTTGGTTTTTAAAGCATGACGATTGAAAAGTTCAATCATCTCATGATGCAAACTCAATGAAGTCTCATGTTAATCTTGAGTATCCATAGAGTAGTAATGCATCCTTCTTATCTCCAAAAAGTCTTTAGTTTTATCATATTTATAACAGAAAGATTTATGAAGATTATCTTTTTGGATTTTAGACTTTAGTCTTTGCAACTTTACAGATCTTCTTTATACACCAAGAGCTTGTAACACTCCTAAGAGAAAGTAAAAGTTGAAATCGCATTATATGACCCCCTTAAATTAAGCCTGCCACAAGGAACAAGGAACAAGGAAGATGGCAAGCTGTTCCATGGATAATTAGTAATTTTGTTTACATTTCGTTTTGAACATTACCCTCCTTAAGGTCTGCCCTTCAAGAAACAAAGGAGTAATGAAACTGCATTTATTTGGGAAGATTTCTATGGCTTGTAGTAAAATTCCAAACCTGCTATAATTTAAATAGTTTCTGTTTTTCCCCTATTGATTTTTAGTCTCAAAATTAGCATCATAATGCTTTCACACTTAATGCTTCACAAGAACATTTTGGTGCTGACCACCTTCGGTACCATTAGACATTTATCTGCATCTTAATAAGACGCTTCAAGTTTCACAGTATATGTTAAAATGTTTACAAAAAATTCCAGTTCACAAAATCATTCTGAATGTTTCATTTACAAGTTAGTCTTTAGTCATTATTTATTTAGCTCTTCTTCATTAAATTTGTTGAGTCATAACTAGTTGTCTAGGACTAATAAAACTAGGATAAAAATATAAACTAAAGATGATAAAAACACACCTCAGGTCAACAATGAACCAAGAGAGGCTGTCAGCACTGGGACTAATTTCCACTGAACTTTGGAGTTGGAGGACATAGTGACAGCATTTGCTGTAGCTAAGGCTCGTAAGCACCATTTTTAAACTGACAGTCCATTACTGTAAATAAGAAGATTGTACTGTATCTTCAAGATTGTCTTGTACAGTTTTGTATCTTCTGCCATAAAGATGAAGATTGATAATTTGTTAAAGAATAAGCACTTTTTTTTTTAAATAAACTATTTATGTTTGTTTATATGTGTTTGAACTACTTTTTGTATGTTGTATAAATATAGGCCTATATCTTGGTAGTGGAGATATATTAACAAAATAATCTTTTAGAAGGTCCTCATTTATTAATTTTGCAGGGGCCCCCACTTAGTTTCGGTTTGCATCAGAACAAACTAATGGATTAATAGGATTTTAATTTTCTTATCAAAATATTTTTGATGCACAATTATTTGAAACTGTAATGACTTCTTGCAGTCTTCTTGCAATTCATAAATCTTTAATTCTCTCACTGTTTATTCTTGTTGGTGTTAGAAGTTCAAACTTGTTTTGCAGCAATGCAACAGCTATTTGACATAATTTAATAATTCTATGATAAAAACACAGTAGGCTACCAGTTATAAGCATTAATTATAGCCATGACCCCAGACAAAATGTATGTTTTTATGTTTCCATGACATATTAACAGGCCTTCGTGAACATTCTGAGCAGGTTTTATTAATTTGTTCCCACGTTTGATCTATTTTTAGGTTGTACTTTTTCACAGAAGTAGGCTTTATATATATATATATATATATATATATATATATATAGTAATGTTACCACCCACGCCTGGCTTCCTTGTAAATCAAGTGATAACTAAAGGAACAAAAAGTTTCTTTATAAATGGCTGTTATGTTCTCAACTCAAGAGTTGGTCAGTCTGGAATACGATTATATGAACTATGGGGATTTGATCAAAGTTTATTTTTTATTTATTATTTGTTAGTTTTTTTGTTTTGTTTGTTTATTTAATCTATTTGTACAGGGAAAACACACAACAACAGTGTTGTGCCAAAGTTAGCTGTAAAGCTAATTTGCATCTGCAGTCCCTGGGCAGGATGTTATGACAAAATTACATTATTAAGTCACAAACAATACAATATACACATATAACACATATAATATCACATCATACTACATTGAATTACAAAGCCAAGTCAATGATCGGATATTTGGTTTTCCTGAAGCCATACTTTAAGCTTTTTAAAAATTATAATTAATTTATAATTTTTAATAATATTGCAGTAATGATAGCTCCTTGGCTTTTTAGCTAACATTTTCACAGCTTGTTTATAAAAAGTATATAATGGTTTTAACATAGCTATAGCAAGATAAATGAGGGAGGCTCATTATATGCATAAAGAGTTTAGCAGCAGCCACAGTCAAATGGGAACCTGCATGATTTGCCAAGGAATGGAAACTAAGTACAAGTTTACAGATAGCATATAAGAATTATGACCTATGTGCTGATGAGAAAATGGTTCTGGAGATATATATTCGTTTTATGTTAACAATGACCTTTTATTAAGCTTTCTTAGTTGTTAATGCAATATTTAGATGTACAAGCTAATTTCTGACTTCTTTTAAAGAACACGATGTCAGGAAAACTATTCCTTGGCAGATTAATAAAACAGAATATGATTGTATGTCTGAACCATTCATAAAACCAAAATTGTCATCTACAAAGGTAATTTTTCATCATGAAACATCTACATGTATAAAATCAACACTGGTTTAAGCAAACAAGGGTTGTAACAACTTTCCTCATTTGCATAAGCTGAAAATTAGTCTAAATTTATTCTGCTTTGTTTGGAAGGACAGTTATACATTTGTTTGTTTTTGTATCTTTCCAGAATGAAAGAGTCACCTTGGACACTTTCAACTTTAATAGGCCTAGCAAGACAGTTGGATAGAGTCACAACAAAGGTAGATTACACGTGGTTTCTGTAGATAAGTTTATGTAGATAAGCTTCCCATATAAAATCATCTCTGTCCTGACATGCCTGAATTATGAGCAAGTGAGAGATCATCTCCATTCTCAATCTTCTTGTCGAGACACTGAATGATTAACTCTACCTGCTATTTTATATTTCAGGTTTCTGGACAGTCCCAAGCCTTTAATGTGACAGATGACATGAGTTTATGAGAATGTAAAGTGTTCGGAGGTATTTTGATGTCAAAATGCAGGAACAACATAGACAAGGTAATAGTGACTCAAGAGCTAAAGTGAAAAAAAAAAAAGGATTTGAAAATGCAACATGTTTTAAGTAAATGATTCCTGCATAAAAGGTCAAAACGATTGATTTATGAAAAACTGAAAAGAACAAGTAAAAGATATCATCCAAGAAATCACATCATTTTGAATCCTGACTACACCCCTTAAATCTTTTTTTCAATTTTTTAAGTTTAATTTCCATATCAAGAACATATTCAAGTCTATATACAAACAGATGCCATTTTAATTGTCTACATTTAAAAAAAAATACACATACACACACATATACAGAACAGACCAAAAGTTTGGACACCTTCTCATTCAAAAAGTTTATTTTCATGACTATGCAAATTGTAGAGTCACACTGAAGGCATCAAGGGCTATTTGACCAAGAAGGAGAGTGATGGGGTGCTGCGCCAGATGACCTGGCCTCCACAGTCACCGGACCTGAACCCAATCGAGATGGTTTAGGGTTGAGCTGGACCGCAGACAGAAGGCAAAAGGGCTAACAACTGCTAAGCATCTCTCGGGGAACTCCTTCAAGACTGTTGGAAGACCATTTCAGGTGACTACCTCTTGAAGCTCATCAAGAGAATGCCAAGAGTGTGCAAAGCAGTAATCAAAGCAAAAGGTGGTTACTTTGAAGAACCTAGAATATGACATATTTTCAGTTGTTTCACACTTTTTTGTTATGTATATAATTCCATATATAATTCCACATGTGTTAATTCATAGTTTTGATGCCTTCAGTGTGAATCTACAATTTTCATAGTCATGAAAATAAAGAAAACTCTTTGAATGAGAAGCTGTGTCCAAACTTTTGGTCTGTACTGTACATACACAACTTAGGTCTACAGCCCTTACATTTTTGTAGAATTTTGAATGCATTGGAATTTATGATATGCTTGTGAAGGTTGTGGATAAGTTAATTTTTCATGTACTTGCATCAACAGTATAAAGATACTAATGCCTAATGCCTTGCAAACAATGCATAATCAATCACCCTCTACCATATCTTTTAGGATTTATGACATATTGACATGCTATTGCAGATTCAACAAAAACATTGGTTAATGTTTAAATCATGGTACCTTATCAGATTTCCAACATTGGGAGAGTCAGGAGGAGTCTGGAAGGTTTGAACAACCAAAGATATCAAGATCAGAAACAGTGGTTTATTAATGTTTGCAGTCCTTTCCAAAGTTTCATTGCTTTACTATATTGTATGCAGGGTAAATATAAGCCCTTACATGTGAAAATGTAATTCTATAGCATTGTTTCTCTCTTTTCATTTAATTTTCAGTGTTTCTAGAAGTATGCACTAGAATTGAGCTGTTGAATCTCAACAGACAGTGGAAGAAAGGGCAGCTGATCAGCATGCTTCCTATTGTGGACTTTATTATGAAGACACAACGGGAGGAAAAGGTATCATTATAAGAACATAACATAACAATCTACAGCGAATCCTATGATTGAGTGACTTGATGTAAGGGCTTATCCTATTAGATTTAACTGCCAATTGAAAGCCAGTTAAAATTTTAATTGAATAAGAAGAAACCTAAATAGATGGTGGTATATATCTATGTAAATCTATTTGAATAACTTTTGGTTTCCATGATTTTAGGATTCTGTTTTGAAACTGAGGCTTCAAAATAGATCTGCACCAATGGAAACAGGTCGAAGGTTTTTTTTGTGTCATGTGTGTGGACTTGTTTGTGTGAACACAGGAAGTTGTGTGGTTATGAGAAAAGTGAAAGAGAAATTCTTACTTTGGCATCACCATACCATCAGTGTGATCAAACTCTGAGTGACAGCTCTCAGGACAGCAGAGAAAACAAGTCATTCACTTGCCAGGAGTAAAAATTACAGGAGACATTTACCAAAAGACTCAAAACACCAATGTGGTACTTTTTTGCATCAAGGTCACAGAAGTGTTGCATTGTCACTGCAGTGCTACAGCTATACACCCACAGTAACGCTGAATTTAGGCATCAGTGAGAAGTCTTCCTGATTTTCAAAGTACTAGTTCAGCCAATTAGATTGGCAAATTAGTCGAAAAGATAAAAGAAAAATATTTGATTACATGACTTTTAGTTTTTTGTCTTTTTTGTCTTTCCAGATTGGCCTAGTTGTTTAATTTCTGTTTCGTTTTGGGGATTGTAGTTGTTTGTTTCAGGGTGTATGTGACTTTCCAATGGAAGTTTAACTGAATAAACTTTTAAAATGAAAACAAAAATGTGAATTTAATGAAATTTACTTGAAATTAAAAGAAATTAATAAAACCTTAGTAAAATCAAATGGCCACTAGAGGTCATAAAAGATTAATTTCAGTCCAGTGTTACTCTGTGAAGGGTGAAGTGAATTATATTTTTTAAACCATTTTGTGTCAGATAGAGGCTTGTTAATATAAAACTCTAGGTTAAACGCTTTATCCTGCATAAGAGACAAACACAAGGTTATTTTGGGTTCAGTCATTGTATTACCTTTATTTGGGGACCTCAACACATAAACCAGTAAAAGATCATTGATGGAGAGGTACTACACACAGCATAATATTATTGGTATACGTTGTTTTTTATGATACAGTCCTATATATTGAATGCTAACTAAGTTATAGAAGAATACCAGTTTCCAATTACAATATTCTGTTATTTTAAAAACCTCCTTTTAATAGACTTGAAAGCATTGGTAGTAGCAATTCAGATTAAAGTATATATAAATAAAGGATGTGAATGTTAGACACAAATTGGTAGAAAATTTATAAACAGTAACACAATTATTTCTATGGTCCAGGATCAATAAATGGCAAATGTATATAGTAAAATAACCATAAACAGGGTGGACAAATAAAGCATAAATTTAGAATGCATGGGATTTATAATAAATAGTGTGAATAATGAACTTATTTAAAATCAAGACCATTTTTGTGTTTTGTAGACAATAATAATAATAATTAAAATAATATATGTTTAAAATACTTTTTACAAATTGGCTACTTTTTACAAAATCTGAGGATATTTATACTTTTACCCTTATTTTGTTTTTGTTCTGCGTTACTTTTGCTTTGCTTTTAAGATCTAGAACAAACATGGAACCCGAGACACCTAGGGCACCACAAAGGTGTATTGGGGGTCCATGAAAGTTTTGAGAAAATTTTTCTCCAGCAGTATAAATGGGATTTCAAGCATGAAAACATATAGCTGCCTTTATACTTCAGAAAGGGAGCTCCTCGCAAGGGGAGCATCATTTGGCTTCAACATTTGAAAAACCTGTTTGAGAAAACATGCTTGTAAGCTGGTTTGGGAAATTTTGCATCAAAGAATTGACACTATGACCTCTGGTGAAGTTTCTGTTTGTTGGTCAGTCATATAGTTAGATCATCTGACCTGGCTCTGCTGCTTCCTTTGCTGAGACGACTTAACAATCTTGTTCCCTGTGTCATCTCTAGTTCCAGAGCTACAAGTGGAACATCCATCATCTCCTCCATGGCTTCCAAGGCTTTTGATTTTTCAGAACACTCCTCCTTCTCCGGGCTTCCAGTTTCTCCAGAATCCTCTTCTTTCACTGACCTATCCCACTCCATAGAGACTTGGACCTCCTCTGGATCCTCCTTTCCCAAAGTTTCCACCTGTTCAGTGTCACCAGCAAACCCTACAGTTTTATCTAGAGCCCCCTCACCTTCATTGACAGCAATCTCAAAAGGTGTATCTTCATTTAGATTTTCTAAAGCTTGATCCATACCTGTGTGTAATACATCTTCTAAAGCACAACTTCTTCCTGCATCCACTAGACCCTCTAGAGATTCCCTCTTTCCTATATCTAGTACTTCCTCTAAAGCTCTGCCCACGTCTGAGTCTACCACATCCCATTGAACTCCATCCCCTTTCACATCTTCTGCATCCCCCTTAGCTTTGTCCTTTCCTATATCCACTTCATCCCCAATGGGCACTATGTCAGATAAAATTGACCCTGCAACGTCCCCTAAAGACTCAGACTCTCGCTCCCCCTCAAATATTTTAGACACATCCAGATCTCTAGTATTCTTACCATCATCTAAAGTTTTCTCCTTTTCCAAAATGTCTTCATTTACAAAAGACTCAATTTCACCTAGTTCCCTCTCAGACTCCTCAGCTGCTGTCTCTTCCTCAACCACGTCTGGCAAATTCCCTTCTTCCCTCAACTCCTTGACCATAAAGGTGTTTTGCTCCTTTTCCAAAATTTTCTGTGAGGCCTCCTTCTCTTTTCCAGTTCCTGAAAGTTTTTCCTCTTGTGTTTTCTCAGCATCTATTAAGCTACTGTCTTTCATTGATGTTTCCTCAATCATCTCTCTACAGGTCAGTTCTCCTAGATTTATATCCAAACTCTCCTCAAGTGATATTAAATACGTTTCCTCCACACTTTCCCCTTCTGATCGCTCCTCCAGTACTTCTGGTAAAGCTGTCGGACTCTTTAAGTTGTCTATCTCATCACCTTCCCGAAGTGGTTCCTCTGGGGGAAGCTCTGGTAGTGTCTCTGTGACCTGAATGAAGGAGGGTTGAGTCTCATTACATAAGATTGTCTCCTCTACAGGTGGCGCTGTTGGCTTAACCAAGTCTTGACTCCTTTTCTGCTCCTTCTCCAGCTGAGGTGAGAAGATCTGGCCCTCTTCCATACCAACCTCAGCTAGTGGATATATGTGTGCCACCTTGTCTTTCTTTTCCTCTTCAAGATGCCTATAACCTTTAGGTTTTTGGACAGGGGTGGTCAGGAGAAATGGTAAGCTCCTCTCAGGTGGTCCAAGAAGCTCCAGCTGTGCCGGAGCTGGTCGGTGGAACACAAGGCGAATCTTCTTCAAGGCGAGGTGGCTGATCTCCACAAAGTTGAGGAACAGTGAAACGCAAGCAACTGCAAGCATAAAAATGATAAAGATGGTCTTTTCGGTGGGCCGGGAGACGAAACAGTCCACTGTGTTGGGGCACGGCCAGCGACTGCACTTGTACAGTGGCAGGATGCGGAACCCGTAGAGGAAGTACTGTCCAATTACAAAGCCTACTTCAAAAAGAGCTTTGAAGATTATATGGCATATGTATGTGAAAAGCAGGGTGCCCTCGAGTCTGAACTTTTTGCTACCCTTTGTGCTGGTTTCCTTGGTGGTCGCTAGTGGAAGACCCATTTCCTGTTGGTGGCTAACCTCGGCTTCTTCACGCTCCTTTCGCTTTTCTTCCATGTGGATGTAATGGACAGCATGCCCAACGTATACAAGAGAAGGTGTCGATACAAAAATTATTTGTAACACCCATAGACGAATATGGGAGATTGGGAAGGCCTCGTCGTAACACACGTTCTCACATCCTGGCTGCTGAGTGTTACATACATAATCTGACTGCTCATCTCCCCAGACAAACTCTGCTGCTGTGCCCAGGATTAAAATGCGAAAAATGAACAGAACTGTGAGCCAAACGCGGCCAATCACAGTGGAGTGTTCGTTTACTTCCTCCAAAATATTACCCAGGAAGCTCCAGTCTCCCATGGTTGTGTATTAGCTGTGTACAAGAAAGACAAATTGGAATTAGGGAGAAATAAGATGATCCAAAAGTATTTTACATTCATAATAAACCATTACATTCATAATTGCTGTTGTGTTTTAAATTTTAGACTTGTGTATTAAATAAATGCAAGGTGGACTGAGGTAGTTTAAGTCTTTGGTTCTTTTCATTGTGATGATTTAGGCTCACATTTAACAAAAACCCACCATATCACAATCTCAACAGATTAGAATACTGCATAAGACCAATAATAATAATAAAAAAATAGTGAATTGTTGGCCTTCTGGAAAGTATGTACATTTACTGTACATGTACTCAATACTTGGTAGGGGATCCTTTTGCTTTAATTACTGCCTCAATTCGGCGTGGCATGGAGGTGATCAGTTTGTGGCACTGCTGAGGTGGTATGAAGCCCAGGTATCTTTGACAGTGGCCTTCAGCTCATCTGCATTGTTTGGTCTCTTGTTTCTCAATTTCTTCTTGACAATACCCCATAGATTCTCTATTTTGCTTTTGGCAGTTTGGGCAGGTGACCAGGTGACTACTGGAAAATAAAACCAGCATCTTTAAAAAGCTGTTCAGCAGAAGTAAGCATGAAGTGCTCCAAAATATCTTGATAAATCAGTGCAGTGACTTTGGTTTCCAAAAAAAATGCAATGTTATTGCACCCCAAATCATCACAGACTCTTGGACCTTGGTTTCCAAATGAAATACAAAACTTGCTCTCATTTGAAAAGAGTACTTTGAACCATTGGGCAATAGTCCAGTTCTTCTTCTCCTTAGCCCAGGTAAGACGTCTTTGACATTGTCTGTGGTTTAGGAGTGGCTTAACAAGAGGAATACGACAACTGTAGCCAAATACCTTGACACATCTGTGTGTAGTGGCTCTTGATGCCCTGACCCCAGCCTCAGTGCATTCTTTGTGAAGTTCACTGAAATTCTTGAATCGATTTCGCTTGAGAATCATCATAAGGCTGCGGTTCTCTCAGTTGGTTGTGCATCTTTTTCTTCCACTCAACTTTCTGTTAACATGCTTGGATACAGCACCCTGTGAACAACCAGCTTCTTTGGCAATGAATGTTTGTGGCTTACCCTCCTTGTGAAGGGTGTCAATGATTGTCTTCTGGACAACTGCAGATCAGCAGTCTTCCCCCTTATTGTGTAACCTAGTGAACCAAACTGAGAGACCTTTGCAGGTGCTTTGAATTGATTAGTTGATTGGCATGTCACCATATTCTAATTCTAATTTGTTGAATTGGTGGGTTTTTGTTAAATGTGAGCCAAATCATCACAATGAAAAGAACCAAAGACTTAAATTACTTCAGTCTGTGTGCATTGAATTTATTTAATTCCCGAGTTTCACAATTTGAGTTGAATTACTGAAAACAAAATATTACTAATTCATTGAGGAGCACCTATATATATTTCAAAATATAGTTACTGATAAAATATTATGACACATATTTTTCAAATGCACCTTCTCACTAAGTAAATCTACTTGATAAACAAAACTAGACTGAACTGACCATTTATGAACAGGACCAGGAAACATCTGTAAGACTCATATATGCCTTTGCCAAAACACATCACCAGTGGGCTCACATTCAACAGTATAAGTCATCTGCACATCTTAGACAAAAAAGAAAACTAGACAAAAAAAGCTATTGCATTAAAAGGACACAAAGTGAACTGAGCCTAAATGGTCACCTTTGCACAGTGGCGGGTCCAGTTCAGTCCGTTGCTCCTGGGGACTGTGGGGTAAATTGAAATCCTGTCCCCCAGTCACCCAGACTCAGTCCTCGTCCTTGTCGCACCACTGAGCAAATGTGAGCGAATGAGCTATGATGGCTGCTTTTCATGTCTGCCATAGAGTTTAAGCTGCTAACCAGATGCCCTTTATGCACCAGACCACGAGTGTTGATGCAGAAGACAATAGGATCAACAGACCCGCAGTCAGAGGGGCCAGATGGACAGGACACCGTCTACAGGCCCAAACCAAAAGTTGACTTTAAAAAATGTAATTAAATCGGGGCATAAGGTCCACAGCAATTGTGTACTTCATCATGACATGCTTTAAGGATGCATCAGATGATGTCTTGTCTTTCCAAAAAGTTTGACAACCAGAATACATCCAAGAGTTGTTTTTATTATATTTTTTGATCAAAGTAAAGTAGCATTGGCAAGAATAAGACATTGGCGAGAATCTTACTGTCCCCAACCTTTTGCATAGCAGTTATATATAATTCATATTGTAAAATTAATGTTGTCCAAAACAGACAGTACTGTTTTATATGATTAATGTGTTGTACATGAATGTGAAATGGGAAACTGATATAGACTTCATGACGTGGCTTCTCATGTTAAGTGGAGCAGCATTCTGGTATTACAGTGTTTGCGTTTCAGTGTAAAAGTGGGATACACACATTAAATTATCCACCAACAAATCTTCAACAAAAAGTTGTTGGTGTAGTCTGAGCCAAAAGACCTTATGCCAACAGTGATATTTCACACGAGAGACAGCCTTAGGAAATGGTGATAATAACGCATTTGTGCAATCACATACATGCAGGAAAGCTGGGTGTTGGAGGTATAAGGTTTAATGGTTTTGTGATAACAGTGCAATAGTGCAGCGCAATGGCATATATGATATTGCCCAGAAAGCTCAAACACACATACAAATATGGACAAACTTCAACTACCCTGTAAAAAACTTCCTGCACAGCTGAATCTTTGGCCAGACACATTCTTGTCAGTGCTGGTTCACACCTAGATTTTAAACATCACAAAAAAAACAAAAGTTAAAGGTCAGGAAAGGTGTGTATTCTAAGATAATTTTTTTTTTTTTTTTTTTTTTTTGGTTTACACGTTTTGTTTGGGGTCAAAATCACTGTATTCCTTGCTGTGGCAGTCTTGACTAAGAGTGTACATGCAATGGTTGGCAAAACCCCTTACAGACTTGGGAATGGTTTATTTAAAGTTCGGGATTGTTTAGCACTTAAACTGTTGAATTATTGTTGTCAAGGGAAACAGTTTGTGCTACAATTTCGGAGGGAAAACAACATGATTGACAGTCAATGGGCAATGTTTTGTGGCACATTTATGGAGTGTTTATTCCAAGTTACACAATTCATTTCCCCATTCTGCACAGTATCTCTCATAAACATTTGACTGGTTGCTGTGTACATTAGGACCAAACATCAAGATAAAGAGAAGAGCTCTATTAACTAACGTTTAATGGAACTGTGTCACATAGGTTTCCCTTCTATATGTGTGTGCGAAAGGCTATATAAAAATAAACTTTTTAGTGGACAAATTCTTTAATTGAGTCATCATTTAATGAAATTATGATGCCAAATGTTTCATCAAAATTTGAACTTTTTAACAAGTTTTGTCCTATGTTACTTTCCCACTGTTGATCATAACCTGCCATTGACTATGTTGCACATCAAAATTTGTCTATGTGTCTTCAGTTAAACCAGGCCGCAGACTTGCACGGCTATGAGTTTGATATTATGTTTATGCAACAAGTCAGTAAGGACAAGAACAAGTAATAAACAGAACAAGTAATAAAGTAATAAATAGAACAAGTAACAAAGCAACATTGAGTGCCCTGGAGCTCACATATCCAAAAACGCTGAAGCAAATTTTAATCCTTTTTTTTTTTTTTTTTATTAACACACTGCATATTTGAAGTCTAAACAATTACACTGTCACCTAAAAAACTCTTAAAACTACATTCCATGACACAAAAACAGTATTATGTATAAAATTGTAGTGGATTTAGCCGTCTGCTATGACACTCGCTGTGAGAAATACTGGAAGCAGAGTGCTGCAAACGGTAAAATGGTTGGAGTTCTTTTATCACTGGAATATCACACTGCTGGAAAAGATCAGATCAGATTCATGGACCTAATAAACGAATAAACGGTTGTATAAAACTAAATATATTGTCAGTATAATTTATTATTTCAGTATGACATATCAGGAAAGAACACAATGACAAATTTTGGGGGCTTTTATTCAGAAAGCATTAGCAAACAGCATGAGCACTATTACACATTAACTTACTGACCCCCAGATACCCCAAAATAAGGGCACGTTTCTCTTTCATAAAGATGTGGATATAGCGGAAAAATAAAAGTGGAAAAAGAATGTCATGAATACAATATTATTAATAATAGTGTGTAAAAAAATAATATATGTTAGAGAGTAAATTATATTCTCATTTTACATACATTATCCATTTTTTATTCATTAAAGATAAAAAATAGAAAAAAAAAAAAACTGTTTATATCAGACTGAAAAAACTGATATTATATTTATTTGACTTCATGGTATACCTTGCATTTCAGGCCCTGGTAATTGTGCCCTAGAGGAGTTTGTGTGTTGATATAGTGGACACTAGCAGGATAAGCCACATGAATAGTGATAGGATGACACAGAAAGACATGATGTCATTCTAGAGCATTGAGCCTATGGAGGATGAGCAGTCAGGCGTGAGCTCACATTGTGCCAATACAGCAGGCACTCATGAAGCTATAACACAACTATCAAATACTAATCTGCCACAATACATTTCCTGTTCTCCTTTAAAAGAACAAATGTATGATTAGATGTAATAAATATTTAGATTTTTTTTTTTGTCCTTTTAAAATATTTATAGTGTTATAAGCTCTTTCAAAACTTCATACAAGTCTTTGCTGTCAGGCATCATTGATTGCAAATGCCACCTTGTTGGTTGCTTTATCTAATGTAATTAATTACATTCATATATTTTTGATAAGTAAGACTTAAGAGTGTCAAATGCTTTTTGGGGCACTGTAAAGTTGAAGTATGCATTTGAAACCAATGCACTTTAGGTATTACAGTAATACATGCACAGTCCAGAAATTAAAAATGCTTGAAGATTGCTATATCAAATCTGAAAATTATATTTCCCTACCAACATTCATATGCGTCATACAGAGATACAACCATTTGAATTTAAGTCAAAGCAATTTTTTCACTCAGTCTAACATGGCAAATCTCCTACAGCTGAATGAATGCAGACCTCAGCAGTTCCTCATTGCTAAAAAGAAGATGAAGATGCTAAGGGATGGATGGATTTAAATTATATTTAAATATAATTATTATTTAAAAGACACTGGATTATGAAACAGAAATAACAGTAAGATTTTTTTGAAAAGTCTTCAAATAGACAAAGTCATACTTGTCCTTAGTCTGGACTTGAAGGAAAAAGGGCATATAAGACATATTTTACGAACCATTACATTTAAAGTTGGTGAAAAATGACAGTCCTTTCTTTCCTATGAACTCTCAACCTTGTTCACACCTCCAGTTATTCCTCAACTGAGCATCATTTCCTTTGGGAACTTTATTTTCAACACTTTACATGATTGATTCATTAATTTACCTGAATATACAAAGCATTCTCTTCACTTCCCTCCATGCACATACAAACTGTTCTCACTGATCACAGTTTATACACTGAAAGATCTGGCCTTTTCCATTCTTCCTCTAGACAGACCTGACAGACCCTCACCTCTGCTGACCTGCTGATTGCCGGTCTGTCTGACCAGTGTGCTTAACTGACCTTACTGATATAAAACATACGAGAACGTACATAATGTATTAAACGGAAAGTTTTTTTGTGGCTTAATGAAAACTTCTGAAAATTTTGAGTATTTGACAAATATTGCATCCAGGGACATCGTAAGACTCTTTTTACTAGGGCACGAGCCCCAGTGAAATACAGCTGTGCCTCTGTGAATTATTACTGATAAATTTTAAACAAATCCAGTATTTAACAATTATGTTGAGTGTTTTCTATCAGCTTTTCAGAATGTCAGAATCACAAATTAATCATTCTGATGTAATCAGCCAAACGGGTTTACAAAAAGACTTTGTAGAAAACTACCCGTCTGAGAGAGGCGGAGCATAGAGAACCTACAATTATGTACAGTATTTGAAAAATAATGTCTTTATTGAACATTAAAGCATGTCAACATACTCTATTACACCAAATACACAAAATAATGATCTCTAAAAAAGCATCATATGACCCCTTTAAATTTTGAGTAAATAAGTTGCAATAAAATAAGTGAAACTAGCGATTCTATTTACATTATATGTAAAAGTTTATTATATATAAAATAAACTGCAGGGCCTGGTTATTTGACATTTACATTTATGCATTAGGCATCGAACCCATGACCTTGGCATTGTTTGTGCCATTCTTTAATAGTTGTTGAATACCCTCTGATGAAATTAGCTGAACTGACATTGAAATTAGCCAAAGCCTTTATTGATGCAAATTTTTTAGACATATCTGGGGTCGCTGTCTCAGGGTAGCTCCTTTCCTGTGTTTGTCTGAATGGCTGTGTCTGTCCTCTGAAATCCATGTTTCAGCTTTAGTGCAGAAAAAAACAGAACATCTACATGTCCAGCTTCCTCCTTTCTCTTAGAATAACGTCTGTCAGTCTCCTTCTTTCCTGGGCTAGTTTTGAAGGTGTTTATTGTTGTGCTTCTGTAGGGGTGGAGTGTCCCTTGCACATCTCTGCTTGCTTTGCCTTAGCTGTGTCAGCATATCATATAATCGGCATATTCAGAATAGTAAAGGGTGATAGAAACTGACAAAAAAAGATTGTTGTGGCTTCAGGGTGATAAATATGTGTAGGAGACCTGAGATATGCTGTGGAAATTGTTCTAATTATGTGATCCATGACTTGATTTGATTAGAAAATACTATTTGTTTATGTAATTCTGTAGTTGTACAATTTATTAGTTATTTGAAACAAATAGAATACACATAAAATAATTACATATTATGTTTAACATTGTGTTTAATATTATAGTATGCTTATATTACTTTTAACTTAAAGAAATAATTTACCCAAAAATTAAAACTTGTTTCAAAACGACCTCCTTCTTTGTTGTTCCAAGAATGTTAGGAACCAAAAAACTTTTTTTCAGGATTTTAATGAATAGAAAGTTAAACAGAACAGCATTAGTTTGAAATAAATGTTATATATGTTTTATAAATGTTTTATGTCTAAAAAAGGTATTCATTTTAACAAAAGGTATACAAATTTTACTGACCCAAAACTTTCGAACAGTAGCCTAGAGTAAATTAGAAGTAAAAAAACAACAACTATATCTCATTTTATGATTACAGATATTTTACTAGGCTATGTTTTTCTCTGATTTCCAGTTTATACTTCAGTATTGGAATACTTTTTTATTCTGAAATAACTATTTTATTTAATAAAAAAATGGCTGCCTTACAATTTTAAACAAACATTACACATGCACAGACAGAATTATGAAGAAAAGAGAGAGCCAAGGATGCCTTCAATGCCCCATGTTTAAATCCAGAGCCACCTGTCATCTCTTGACTTTTAACATTTTTCCCAAACTACAAAAATGTATCCTGGTTATATATGTGTGAAGAGATGGGGAAACAGCCAAAGAAGAAAAAAAAAAAACACTTACACATACATATACTCAGATTCACTGAGGTGATGTGTGGTGCTAGATGAGCCCAAATAATCAATGATTCAATAGTAAAACAGATGGCTGATGGGAATTTTCATCCATTTTCCATTCCATTTTCCATTTTAATGGAAAATGAATACAAGGGTATTAAATAAAATAAGTGGATCTTGTGGAGTGGAGGTTTAGAAAGTTTTCCATTTACTTGTTTTTCCTTACTTTCATTTCTCTATGGCTCTGAATGAGTGAGTGAACTTGTTATGACACAAAGTCATCAACAGCCCTCTGGTGTCCCTTACACCACATTAGCGTCATTGTGCACATTATGCTATATATATATATATATATATATATATGTACAGACATACACAAATACACATGGACCCAGCAGCAAGGAGTACTCAAATATAAAGGGTTCCCACCACACACACACACACACACACACACACACACACACACACACTGACACATACACACACAAACACACACAGACCCTGGAGCAAGGAGGAATGAAATCTAAAAGATTGTCATTATATAAAGCTGACATACATCTTTCGGCTCTCAGCCAATGAGCAGCATAAGCAATGAAGAGAGAGACAGAGAAACTATAGCTCAGGCTTCTGTTTAAATAAATCTCTGTGAAGTTGGTTGAATTTCATACAGTTGCTTCCTCACTGGGATACGGTAGCCTAACAATACTGTGTGAAGGAGAGAGAGAAGGACACCTGGATGAAGAAGAGAAAGAGATCATGTAATCAGGTACAAGATTTAATATCCTATTACTACTGATACAACCATTGCTGCTATAATTCTTATGCATCATATTGTTCAGCTGATGAAAAAAATACAAGCTACAAAAACTACTACACTTTTTCTTGGGAAAATGTGAGTGGGGTTTGACTGTGCTGAACTCACAAGCATGATGCTAGGATGTTGTGGGTGGTTGCCAGGGTGTTGCTATGTAACTCATTGCCCATTTTGTAAGTTAGGTGTCAAGAAGTAACTTAAGCTCTAACGTTCATAATTATTGGCCAACTTCGTCTCATTGAGAAAACCTTGTCTAATTGAGAAAACCTTGTCTCATTGAAAAAAAATATAATTTTTTGCAAACTCCAAAAATAACATACCATTCACTGCATTTTTACAGCTTATAGGTTAACTAGTGGCAGGAAACCCCCCAAAAACTTGTAATAATTTTTACACATATGATTATGGAGCAGATTATAAATTAATAAAGACTTTTTATTTGCACAATGCTATGACCTCAAAACACTTTTACAAATCACACACTGTGGTAAATCAATCTTTTGGAAATATACATCTCATACCCAACTCTGTATGTGCTGTATAACTTTTCCAGTGAACTTGCTCAGTAGCTCAGTGGAGCGCTTGGGAATGAGGTTGGTTTAGGGGAGCGTTTGATGTAGGTGGTATACGTTGTGTTCTAACCTTTTTTGTTTTTTTGGAAACATTGACCTTTTTTGTGCCACTCACTGAATGTTAAATAACTGAACTGCCACGATACTTACAACAACCAACAGAATAAAACATCTCCAGGCTCACAGTAATCTGTTTCATATAAAACTTAACACACTTTTATTGCCACTTCGTTTAGAAAGTCTTGTGACACATGATAGAAATAACATAATATCATTTTGCTGTAATGTCACTCCTGGCACGTTTTTCCAATTGACAACTTGCAAAAGTATTTGTATTTACAACCCTGTGACTGTACTCACCCATTCATGAGGTTATTTGCAAATTAGTGTAAATATAATGTCAAATCACCCACCCTAACACCAATTATATTTTCTCTTTAATATGAAATGTTAGATTTTCAAAATATCAAAGCTAATATTAAACAGTGACCAATGGCTATCTCGTTGTTAATATTTTTCTTATTTCTTAAAAAATAGTTTTAGTTAAATTACATCAGCATTTGAACCAGTGTGCCCTTGCATTCTAAACAAAACTGCGCAACAAGACTGTTTCCTCATACAATTATAAATATATACACAGAAAGAGAGAATTACTTAGTTAAAATGGAGGTCAAAGTTTACGCGTGGAAGTGCATGTTGAAGATATATGGTGGGGGGGGGGGGTGTAAAACTTCAAACTTTAACAAACACATAGTGATATGAGCACAACACATCAAATCCCAAACAAACAGCCTGAGAAGAAAAGCCATTGTGTTCTATTACAATCTCACTTCCTCTCTTTACACGCTGGTATTCTTCTTACCAAAATAGAGTGACACCAAGGCATTCTGGTGTGGGGGGGGGGGTGTTGTAGATAGGGATGGGGTGGGGGGGCAACTAGAGAGAGAGAAGGAGAGGGGGAAGGAAAGAGGAAGAGAGGGGGAGGAGGAAAAGGAAGAGTAGAGGGTGTTTGAAACACTCCCTGAGATATTATTTCTCAGAGTGCTCTATTCCCACAGTGGGATGGGCACGAGGGGGCCTCCGTTATTTATGAACTCCAGTATTTGCATACTACAGTTTTGCATAGAGATACACTGCCATTTTTCTTCATTGCTTAGTATATCCCCACTGTCATACAGACACCAGAGCTGGGCTACATCTACAGGACCCCCGGGCCACAGAATAACACCCCACTCATTCATCTGAAGAGGACAAGACCACAGAAGACTCAACCAAAGACAGTCTCAGAAATCAGAAGTCAGACAGGTAATGAACTTTTATGTATCACTTTAATAGTTCAATAGTATTGTTTTTTTTTTACTTCTTTAATTTATTTCCATAATTTTGAGGTATAGTGTACTTTTTTGTTTTTACATTGTCAAAAATAATCATTTTGAATCCAATATTATTACATTTGAACATTATGACATCACTTTTGACATTATAAAGGATTATGATTTTATGGTACTTTGGCCAAAGATTATTTCCGTATCTGACTGACTGTCTAGACTATTTTAAGTAGGAACGTGAATTAGATCACCTGTGCTGTGATTGGTGTGTAACCAGATCAGTTTTACTTGTATAATTATGTACAGGGGCCCCACTTAATCTACACCTACAAATGTATTAAAGTAATTAAATTAGATGTCAAACCAAGTTGCAACTGCAAACAAATTATGGTAGATTTTTTCTTTCAGACCTAATTCCATTTTTCTCAGCTATGTTTTAAATTAGAACCTGACCTTTTTTTTGCTTTAAAAGTGAAAATTATATTGGTCCTATTGGTTTGCTGTTTTGTTATTTAATGCAGTGACATTCATACATTTTTAAGTGTGGCTTAAGTGTCCAAATACATTTTAAGGGTCATTGTATGTTAAATATATCTTTCATATCACACTTGCAAAGTGCAGAAGCCCTGTATGTGATGACAAGTAGTGGCTGTCTTGATTAACAAGACATTGTCTGATCAGTGCAGTTTCTCTGACAGTGAAAAGAGAAACAGTACCACCATGTAAGGAAACACATCACCCTGTTAGCAGCCTGACAAGCAGAGAAACGATTGCCTTCATGGCTCATATGAGGGATCCCACTGGATGGCAGGTGATGATATGTGCTGGTGTTTTTGTATAATGGGGTTCTGCACTGGGCCAAGTCAGGAGAAGATTATTCTCACTTCAAATGGCAAAAGCTTGAGTCCTGGAATGCCTGGCTTAAACAGTTGTTCTGTCCTTTGTTTTTAAAGCATGCATTTAGCATTGGTATGCAAGTTCAAGTCCAGGTAACAAGTGCATACACAGGATTAGACTTCCACTAGAAATGATAATAGTTTGCTTTGTCCAGTAATAACAGTATATTAAGAGCCAGGGGTAAGTATATACATGATACATTGTCATGTGGAATATATGCTAAACTATTAAAAATTTTAGAGTTAGTCCCTTTTTTTATGCTTTTGCATGCAATTAATCAAAAATACAGGAAAACAGTAATATTGTGAAATATTATTACAATTGAATAATAACAGTTTTCTGTTTTAATATATTTTAAAATGTAATTTTTTTCAGTGGTGGAAAGCTAAGTTTTCAGCAGCCATTACTCCAGTATTCAGTGTGCATGTGATTCTTCTGAAATCATTATTTCGAATTCGTGTTTCATTATACTGATTTTTTTTTGCTCAAGAAATAGTTCTTATTAATGTTGAAAACAGCTTTTCAGCTTTGGTGAATAGAAAGTTAAAAAGAACAGCATTTCTTTGGAATAGAAATCTCTTATAATCTTTTAAATGATTTTACTGTCCCTTTTAAGCAGTATCATGTGTCCTTACTGAATAGAAATATATTAATTTTTCAAAAACAATAACAAAAATGTTGTCGACCCTAAACTTTTAAACTGTAAATTAAACTTTTAAACTGTAAATTTAGGTGACAATAGCATTCATTAATTAATTTATGCAATTTTTATCATCCCTCGTACTTGAAAAAAAAAAGATAAACATCATGCAGATTCTGCAAGGGATAAACTTATAAGCAGAACTATATAAACCACAGTGTTTGTCTTTGTGTCTTGCCTAGTTTACACTTCTGGTAATATTGGGACAAAGATGTGACTGCAATCTGTGGTGTCATGCTGATTCTGGTAGTCCCTGACATTAGTTTGAGGGGAAGGGGCTTAAGTAAATATTTATTCAGAGTTAAGGAATCAGTCTCATGCTTGGGCAATGCAGTGCCTCTTATGGTGTGAGTATCAGTGTGATCACTGTGAGAAAAACCAGCATGCCTTCGCTTGCCAACAGTGCCTGGCACCTTTGTGAAGTGCTACTAGAATGTTTCAAAGGTGTTGTGCCAATGTTCCCAGCTTGTTAAACTGATGCAAATGGGAATGCGAGGCTGCATGTTCTTCTAAGTTTATTTTTGTTACTGAATGTTTGACAGTGGCTTAGAGTCATAAAGAACAGATGAAGAGTCCTTAAGGGCTAAGGGAAGCTCTGATGATTCCTAACAAACAATATAAAAGAAGTTCAGGGATAGTTTGGAAAAGTTTGTTTTAGATTCTGATCCATAAGCACCTTTCCACTGGAACCAGATTAAGTTATTAAAGGGCCATTTACATTCACTATAAAACAAATCCATCCATCCATATTATTTATTAATTATTAAATTATGAATCTATATTCAAGTAAATAGCAGAAACAAAAAAAACACATTAACTAAGTATTAAATATTAATAATAAATTAATTAATAAATATTCATATTAATATCAAATTAAAGATTCCTTAGTTGTGTGTATTGACGGGGAAATGGATCTTAATTTAAACAATAGTGTGTGAGTATATACATTAAAAGCCCTTTAAGGTCATAACCAATGTCAACTCTTTTCTTTTACAAACAGAAAATCATATGAGAACAGGTGAAAGTTGCATGTCATGCATCTCACAAATTGAGATGAAAAACTGTCTTCGTGAAATACAGCAGTCTTTGACCTCTTGTTATACCTCATGATAAGTGTTTTCAGGTTTTATGATTTTGTGCATTAACCAGATGCAAAATAATCAGCACAAATGAACTCTTATCTTGAGTTGTTCTTTTGCTCTCTTTGGGAAAGAAAACACCCTAAGAGACTCGTTTCCTAGTAGCAAGTCTGGAGAAAATCATATTGTTTGAAATTGCTTCCTAAGAGAAGAAGAAAATGAAGACGGAAAAAAGAAAAATGGAGAGACAGAATGAGAAGGAGAGAGAGCACATTGGCGACAGAGATTGCCCAGTCAGTGTGAATCAGATGGATATTTCCGTCTTCCTTCTGTTTTTTGTTTTTTTAATGAACATCTAAGATTCCGTTCCCACCAATGCCATTCCGAACAGCCTTTGCCAACACAACATATGCTCACGTGTTTACTGAGTTCCCATCTCTGAATTACAGTAATCTCTAAAGCATCTGATATCAGCAAGCAATTTTTTGTTTAAAAGACGTCTGTTAGCCGTCTAAATACAGCCCAGACGTCTAGGCTAAAACAAGGCTAAATTTGGGCTGTCAGTGAAAATTTAATAGATGTCTAACCACAGCCCAAGAATAGACTAGTCATCAAATAGACAGCTAATGAATGCCGACATATACACATCTAATAGACAACAAAATGGCAATCCATCCAAACAAATGAAATATACTGTACAGCTTATAAGCAAAATAACATTTTTAACAACTTGGACAATTTAAGAAAATACAAAATGATAAAAATACAAAAGAAATAATGACAAAATACAATTTTATAAATACAAAACATTTAAATATAAAAACTAATAAAGAAAATCTGGAATTTTTAACAACTTAAGATAATAAAAATATGAAAATGAAAAAAATTTATATTTTAAATAACTTAAGATATTTAAATGAAAAAAAAAATCTAATACAAATCAAGAGCATTTTATCCAACTTAATGTTATGGATAAATGAAAAAAAAATTAACCCTTTTGTTGGTTTACTTATTTTAACAAAACAAACAACCAACAGTGAACTTGAAGGAAATTATTGGTTTTATTTCCGGTTTAAAATGCTTCCCAACTGCATTCCTCAAGTCCAACTCTGTTGCTGCTGGGAAGTTGGTTATCACAGCATCTGCCAAAAAAGAAAACAAAAAGGAAAAAAAGCTTTTTGACATAACTTTTAACTTTAATTATACTAATTGTGACAGGGAGTCATTCTCTTTTGTTTGGATGACTATTAAAAATAAAGATATATAGCCTATCACCATTCAGTGTGTGTTAAAAAGGTCCGATTACGCTCTTTTACAAGTTCCTCTGTCTGCTGCGGGGCCTGTACCATGAAGCTAGATTAGCTGGCTAGCCAGGTAAGTTTCAGGTTAGTTTGCACCAATCCTGGGTTTTAGGTACCACATAAGTGGCTTGCCTTTTAGCGGCATTCATTGCCATAGTAACTTACACTCCATGGCTAACCTGCTCCGGGGCAGGTTATGTTCTGGGTTAGAGATCTCAAACTGAAGTTGGACCAATCAGATGTGAGCAAAGTGACACATGTCTGACACAAAGTCACTCCCCCAGTTTATCTTGCTCCAAATTAAAGGTCAGTAATTCTAAAAAAAAAAAAAAATAAAAAAAAATGAGTACAGTCACGCCTGTGTTTAAGATAGTGCTCCCCTCTCATGCCCTACTGTAAATATACAATATACAGTATCATGACACACAGCATGTGAAATTATATAATTTATAAGCAGGTGGTGTCATGGCATGGGTAATGCGCATTTCAAATGCAAAGGTGTCAGCCAATCACAGCAGTTGGCGTTTACTCTGAATCTCACAGCAGACATGCCGCTTCAAACAGAGCATTCAAGCCAGAGGACTAAAATCAGGATATAAAAATGCCTTTTATTTCTAAATTTTAAATGTAAAAATCATATTAACAATATAAGTACACCTCAGGAAAGATTAAAAAAAAAACATTAAAAAAAAGAAAATAATCCACATCATGGGACCTTTAAAGGTAGTAAAAAGTACAAAATGCATTTAAGTGAATACAATAAAATAGGCTTTTTTATATACTTATAGATAAAGTCCAATTATTTTATTTGTTCCAACTTTTTTGTCATCTCTGGATTAACTCTCACTAAATACTAACTGTAGAACAGATATTTTGATTATTTTACATCTGCTCAAAAAGTAGGTGGGCCTCTATGCAAAGTTTGCAAACTGTCAGTCCATATTTGTACAGAAAAAACAGTGTTTGGTACAAGGTGGGTGTGAGAGCACAGGCAGGCACAGAACCACATGCACTTTCAAGTTAACTCTCTAGTGTGGATGCAGTTAGTGCTTCATAAAACCTTTGAGATTTAATGGGTATTCGACTGACAACCTCCTGTAAATAGCATTAAATTGAAAACCCTTTCCAAGTACCCTTGACTGGTGCTGAAGAAAACAATTAAAACAGGCACGTAGAGACAAGATTGTATGTGTCAGAGCAAAAGAAACATAGCACACTTTCTCACTGATTTTACAACTAAAGCTGATAGAGAAATAGTATCAACTTCATTTAGAATTAATCACTTATTTTAGAGATAAACAAGATGCTTTATAAAATGACTGGAATTTAGAGTGATTTATTGAAGGGGAGACTGAAGTGGCTGGACTGGCATTTACGCAAATGAGACAGTGCTCACTGATGTTATTTTGGGAAGCAACACTGGACAGTGTTAATGTTAATGTCGAAGATTAATACACCTGAAGTCACGTTTGACACATTTTAGAGAAACGGAAAGGTAACTTTTGAAGGAGTTTATTCTTAGTATTTACTTCTTTAAATAATATAGAATATACAGTACTATAAAAATCATCTCTTTAGGAAAGTTTTTTTGTTTTGTTTTTTTGCTCAAAAAATATCAAAAAAATAAAATACTATCTTTCTTCAAATTAATGGTGTGACATAGCTTAATATATTAAATGCTAAAGAAGTTGTTTTGATTTCAACAAACTTTCAGCCATTTATATCCCAACTATTAATTGTTATTCTGGTTACTACCCTATATATAGATATACACACACACACACACACACACACACACACACACACACACACACACACACACACACACACACACACACACACACACACACACACACATATACAGAGCCCTCCATAAGTATTGGAACAGTAAGGACAAAATTGCTTTCTCTGCTGTGAAGTCAAGACATTTGCAAATATGATTAAAATATGAATATGCGACAAAACTACAGAATGTCACATATTATTATTAGGTCTTTCGACACATATTTTACCATGTTTTACATGTTTTACCAAATAAAAAGGACAACACTTTTAGACTTCATCCCACTATTTGATGTAAGCGTATTGGAGCAGTTGAATTTAAGGCAGATGAAAAAGATTAAAAGCTGATATTTAGTTGCAGATCCCTTGCATGCAATCAGAACAGTGATTCTGCAACCCATAGACATCATCACCAGACTCTTGGTCTTATGCTTTGAAATGCTTTTCCCCAGACTTTAATGCAGCCAATTCCAACTGTTGCTTGTTTTGGGGAGTTTCTGTCTTTCATCTTCAGCTGATGAAATTAATGTTCAATCAGATTTAAATCTGGAGATTGATTTGGGCAATCTAAGACTTTACATTTCTTTGCCCTGATAAAGTCCTTGATTAAACTGGCAGGGTGTTTTGGGTCATTGTCCTGATCCAATATGAAGTACTTTCTAATGAGTTTGGTGGCATTTTATTGAATATTGGCAGCCAAGATGATTTTGTACCCTTCCATATTCATTCTGCTACTGCCGTCATACATTACAGTTTTTTTCAATCGCTAACAAGCGCTTACCCATACTTCAGATCATTTTTCTAAACTCTTTACACAGACTTACACCTACAAAACACAATTGGCCAAATTGATCATTTTCTTCTCAAAAACACATTTTGTTAAATATATACTAACTCTCCATTTTAAAACAGAACACATGTTTCTCTGCGCACACACTAACTTTACCAAAACACTGGAAATCTGACTCAAAATGAAATTATTCTTTCAAAGAATAACACTTGTTTTCACTTCACAAAGTATAGTCAATCACAGTCAATCACAGTACACCAGGTTTCAAAATACTGGTTATTGTTATTAGAAAAACGGCATAGACTTTTATGTTTCAGGTAACATGCAATCCACCTTTTATACTAAATTTCTTGGTTGGGACCTGCATGTCCACATGTACAGTAATGTTCACATTCAAACGCATTCTAGTAAAAAGCAAATCAGTTTTTTTTTTCTTTATTGTTTACTGAAGGAGGTACAGTAGAAACACAGTATAATAGAACAGAAAACTTTTACAGTATTGCAATGCTTACAGTGAACAAAATGCTTACAAAAACAAAATTTTCTTCTGAAAAGAAAAGAAAAAACAGCCAAAAGCTCAGATAAAAAGGGGGAACTAAAAATAGCACAAAATTAATTTATCTAATCCCTGCGATCTTCAGGGTTAGGCCACATGTTTTCGTCAACATCACATCTAATATTATCCAAGGCGATGCACCTGGGATAAAACCGCTTTGTATGTCGGATCCACCCTTGGCAATCTTGAACTGTTATGTCCCTGCAGCCAGCATCCATGGCTTCAAGGAGGGACATCTGGTCATGTGGCTGATGGTCATAAACCTTCCACCTCCATGCAGAAAAGAACTCCTCTATGGGGTTGAGGAAAGGTGAATAGGGTGGAAGGAAGAGACTTACCAGTCTTGGTTGGACTTCAAACCATACTGTTATTGCTTGCGAATGATGGAAAGCAACATTGTCCCAGGTAACTACAAAGGTCCTCGTGTTTTCACCCTCCTGATCCTGCTCTGGTACCAGGCGCTGGTGGAGATCATTGAGAAAGGCAAGGAGGCGCTCGGTATTATAGGGTCCAACCTGACATCTCTGAAGGAGTAATCCTGCATTTGCCATTGCTGCACACATGGTAGTGTTTGCCCCTCTCTGTCCTGGCACATCAACTGTGCCCCTTTTTCCAATTATATTTCGTCCACGTCGACGCCTTTTGGACAGATTGAATCCTGCCTCATCTATGTAAATTAATTCATGAGGGGCCTGGTTGGCCTCCAATTCCATAATTCTCTGAAACATGGTTTATGTATATCAAGTCATTACTGTATACCATACTGTACTGCAACCTATTACTGTGTAGGTTACCTACTTGCAATGTGCAAAGCTAATACAGTAATACTGGACATTGAATTGAATATACACTATACCTGGACATATTGTCGTCGTAGCTCCTTGACTCTCTCACTGTTCCTCTCAAAGGGAACAGTGTAGAGCTGCTTCATCCGCACTCTGTGTTTGGACAAAGTCCGTGTAATGGTTGTGAGGCTGATGCTTTCTTTATTGCCAAATATCTCATGGTCCTCCACAATTCTAGTTTTAATTTCATGCAGTTTTATTGCATTATTTGCAACAACCATTTCCACAATGGCAAGCTCTTGATCATTATTGAGGAGCTTTCCTCTTCCCCCAGAGGGTGGAAGACGTTGCAGTCTTTAGAGGAAAAAAAAAATTCAACATATGCATTACTGTATGACCTTATTGACATGTCAAGTGAGAATAGAAACAGTCCATGTAAAATGCACTACTTACCTGTTGGTTTGTTGAAAGATGCGAATAATGGAGGCAACGGTTGACCGCCTCAAATTGGGTTGCACTCTTTCACCAGCCTCTCTTAGTGAGAGACCGTGGTTGATTACGTGGTCAATGATAGTGGCACGAATTTCATCACTGACTACTGTTCTTGCAGCCCTTGGAATGCCACCACCACGCATCCTTACACCTCTACCTTGCCCTCTCCTTGGGCCTGCTCCTCTTCTTGCACCTGCTCCTCTTACTGCACCAGCACCTCCTTCTGCATCTCTCACTGGACCTGCACCTCTCATTGCTCCTCTCACTGCTCCTCTCACTGCACCTCCTTCTGCATCTCTCACTGGACCTGCACCTCTCATTGCTCCTTTCACTGCTCCTCTCACTGCACCTCCTTCTGCATCTCTCACTGCACCTGCACCTCCTTCTGCATCTCTCACTGCACCTCCTTCTGCATCTCTCACTGCACCTGCACCTCTCATTGCTCCTCTCACTGCACCTCCTTCTGCATCTCTCACTGCACCTGCACCTCTCATTGCTCCTCTCACTGCTCCTCTCACTGCACCTCTCACTGCACCTCCTTCTGCATCTCTCACTGCACCTGCACCTCTCATTGCTCCTCTCACTGCACCTCCTTCTGCATCTCTCACTGCACCTGCACCTCTCATTGCTCCTCTCACTGCACCTCCTTCTGCATCGCTCACTGCACCTCTTTCTGCATCTCTCACTGCACCTGCACCTCTCATTGCTCCTCTCACTGCACCTCCTTCTGCATCTCTCACTGCACCTGCACCTCTCATTGCTCCTCTCACTGCACCTCCTTTTGCATCTCTCACTGCACCTGCACCTCTCATTGCTCCTCTCACTGCACCTCCTTCTGCATCTCTCACTGCACCTCTTTCTGCATCTCTCACTGCACCTGCACCTCTCATTGTTCCTCTCACTGCACCTCCTTCTGCATCTCTCACTGCACCTGCACCTCTCATTGCTCCTCTCACTGCTCCTCTCACTGCACCTCTCACTGCACCTCCTTCTGCATCTCTCCCTGGGCCCCTTGCTCTTGCTCTTCCTCTTCCTCTTCCTTGTCCAGACATTACAGTGTTTGTCTTTTTCTGTTTCTGTTTCCAAAAACATCACTCCTCAAAGTCCTCCTTTTATAGTAATAGAAAAAAATAACCCCTGCCACTGAGTCTAAGCCAGACTGGAACCAGCTGTGGTTGTCCCAATTTACCCAACATAAATCAGCTGTATGTCAATTATTCAATTGTTTGTTTATTATCAGCTGATATATATTGTTTTTGAACTGATATCATTGCAGAAGCAGAGGTTTTTTTATACTGTATCTAAGGTTTGGAATATTGTTTTTGCTATTGTGGGATGTTGTGTGTTAACATTCGTAAATACTACAAAAACAATCCATAATTTTGTTGGGAGGTATAGCTTGTCTGTTAAGAAAATGTAAGCATTTTGGAAATGTGTTCACTGGCTGCATATTGTGTGAAAACGACATGAAATGTGTGAATGGTATGGCCACAAAAGACTGATGCTGTGCTAACTGTGTTTAGAGTTTTGGAAATGTGACAACTGTTTGGACAAACGCTTGTTAGCGACTGAAAAAAACTGTGTCATCATTAAAATTAAGAGGTCCTGTTCTAGAGACAGCCTCGCATGCCCATGCCATGACACCATCTCCACCAAGCTTTACAGATGAGGTTGTATGCCTAGGATCATTTGCAGTTACCTTTTTTCTCCACAATTTTGCTTTCCAGTCACTCAGTTCCAGAACTCTACTGGCTCACATTTGTGAAGAATCTTGCCTTTTTATTTTTTGTGCTGATCAGAGGTTTGCATCTTGCTGTGTAGCTTCTGTAATTTTGTGTCAAATTATCCTGCATACTGTAGATTGACAGAGCATCACCCCAGCTTTCTGGAGGTTGTTGGTGACTTTACAGACATGATTTTAGGGTTCATTTTCACAGCTTTTATGATTTGTCTGTCATCAACTACTGTGGTTTTTCTCAGCCGATCAGGTAGTCGTTGGTTGTTGATGTTGCCGGTAGTTTCCAAACTCTTGATTTTTCCATGCCCTCTGTTTTTTCTTTAGTTCTAACTGACTTCCTCTTTTCTTTTAGCATCCAAATTGCTTGATTTTGCTTTCAGAGTCTGCTTCCTCATCTTCATACTGGTTTGTGTGTGTCATCATCAAATGCAAGACTTAGAATGCAGAAGCAATGGATATAACTGATAAGACACATTCCCTGCTTTTAATATCTGAAGAATTAATGCAGCAGGACACAGCTGAACATTAAGACCTGTGAGGCAACTGTTCCAGTACTTGTGCTCACATCAGATAGGGAGATGAAACTCTAAAAGTGCTGATCTTCCTTGTGTTGAATCACCCAATAATAAAATGTGACATTATGTAGTTTTGTCTCATATTCATCTTTTAATCATATTTACAGATTTCTTGACTCCACAGCAAACAGAACAATTTTGTCTTTACTGTTCCAATACTTATGGAGGGCACTGTATATATATTATTATTAATAATACAGAAAATAAAGCTTCATCACTCACGCAGGGACAAAACCAGAAGCACAAAGGCTGGTACACGTGATGTAGTTGGGAGACAGCTGTATGTGGTAAAATGTTCACTCTATCTAGTCCTGGACAGGGTCATTCAGAGAGGCGGTTCTCAGGGCCCTTGGCATCACATTGCCCTGATCTACCCTGCCAAGACCACTGTTCCCATCATACCCCAAAAAAATAGGGCAGGCCAGACTAAAATTAGTACAGTCATGCCTGTTTAAGTTCATAGTGCTCCCCTCTTAGGCCCTACTGTAAATATACAATATACAGTATCATGACACACAGAACAATACAGTCAGTCTTTTCAGATGCAGTGTCTTTGAATTCGACAACACATTTTTCACAAAAAATACGTTTTTAAATTTGTTTCAAATGATAAAACAATAGAAATCAATATCATGCACAAGTACACAAATGAAATCCCTTTGATATTTATATTAAAAAAAATAATAATCTTGACTGCCATATTGCAGGGGTGTCCAAACTTGGTCCTGGAGGGCCATGTCCCGCAGAGTTTAACTCCAACTTGCCTCAAGTTTTTTTATGCCTGAAAAGACCTTGATTAGCTGCTTCAGATGTGTTTAATTAGGGTTGGAGCTAAACTCTGAAGGGGACAGTGGTCCTCCAGGACACCCCTGCCGTAATGTAATCTCTCCAGTCAACTACATAAACCAATGGAGCAGCACCATCTACAGACTAAATTATTATGCTGATTGGTTATGTACAGAGAGAGAGAGAGAGAGAGAGACTTTTTCAATCTATTGAATAACACATATATGAACAATATAACCATGTAAAAACCCATTTTTTTCTTTCTTTTTTTTTACAAAGAGAATAAACAGTTTTCACAAAACTTTTTTTTTATTTGTATTTGCATTGCTATTTTTCAGTAGGCTAGTATGCATGAAAAATTATCTCAATGCCAATCTCTTCTTTTTTTTTCTTTTTTGCTCTCTCTGCATCGATAGTGTTGGCGTGGAGTGATGGGGGACTGGAGTCTCTTGGGGAATTTTCTGGAGGAGGTGCAGGAGCACTCCACAATAGTGGGGAAGGTGTGGTTGACCGTGCTGTTCATCTTCCGTATCCTGGTGCTGGGCACGGCAGCGGAGTCATCATGGGGCGACGAGCAGTCCGACTTCATGTGTGACACACTGCAACCCGGTTGCACCAACGTCTGTTATGACCGAGCTTTCCCCATTGCCCATATCCGCTACTGGGTGCTGCAGATCGTCTTCGTATCAACACCATCCCTCATCTACATGGGCCATGCCATGCACACTGTCCGCATGGAGGAGAAGCGGAAACGGAAGGAGCATGAGGAGAAGGGTGAAGAGGACAAAGGAGAGAAGGAGTATTTGGAACAGAAAGAGGATTTCAAAGTTCCAAAGACAAATATCCACCTAAAGGGGGCGCTGCTGCAGACGTACATCCTGAGTATTGTGATCCGCTTGGTCATGGAAGTGACCTTCATTGTTATCCAGTACATGATGTATGGAATCTTCCTGAATGCTCTGTATCCTTGTAACATGTCGCCTTGTCCCAACCGTGTGAATTGTTACATGTCCCGTCCAACTGAGAAAAACGTCTTCATTGTGTTTATGTTGGCAGTGGCAGCAGTTTCCCTGCTCCTCAGTGTGCTAGAACTGTACCACCTTGGATGGAAAAAGTGCAAGCAATGCCTTCGAAAATATGCCGACAAAAATGCCAGTGATGTCAAAAGCAAAAGCGTTAATGTTGTTTCTGTAGCCAAACTTGGCAAGACAAGTATTCCAATGGAACTGAGTGAAACAGCACAGCAACATACCTCCCAAACGTGCACCCCACCCCCAGATTTCAACCAGTGCCTAGCGTCAAGCCAAGGTCTGACATCACCACCGCATCTGCATCACCATCACCTTCATCACATCCACCAATCCTGCCAGCCCTTCACCAACCACCTGGCCCACCAGCAGAACTCTGTCAACATGGCCACTGAGCGGCATCACCACAGCCACGATGATCTGGAGCCGGCTGTGGACTTCCTGCAGATGAGTTACGAGAGTCCTGAGACTCGAGTTCTGGGTGATATGACACCCAGCGCCCCCTCCACGCCGTCCCCCCAACCAGGCTACTTCAGAGACAAGCGCCGGTTTAGCAAGACCAGTGGTACTAGTAGTAACCGAGACAGACCAGGTGATCTGGCCGTGTAGGTTGGATTAAAGGACCACCCTGGAGGAAGATATTTCTTCTAGATAAATTCATTTCATCTAGATAAGAAAGGCTCGAATAAAACCATGAATCAGAGGATAATGGAAGTGTGTAAGACAGAGAGAATCTGTATCATTCTGGTTTCATTGAAACTGTTGAAAGTGCATGTACATTTTAATAGTGTGGGTCAGATAATCCTGAATAAACGTGTGTTAATATTTAGATGAATGGATGGTTGAATGGAAGATAAAAGGACTACTGAAATAACTTTGTGGCATTTACAAGATAGAGTACTTGATAGTTTTGCACACTGATAATGTTCATATTTAGGTTTTTGTCTTCTGTCATTTAAAACACGCCAACACTGAGCAAAAAAGCAATAAAGCACTTAAACATATCTTAATAAAAATCATTGCAAAATAAATAAATGAAATAATTGTAAATAAATAAATCAAAAGAAAGAAAAAAATACCATGCCTTATGTGTGATGATTTTACTAAGATTTATTTTAGATATTCCTATTATTATGATATTCCTAATATTATGATAAACTTACCAGGAATGCAAATATGTGCGCATTATTGAGACACAAGAATTATTGGTTAAAGAAGTGAGGCTATACTTAAGTGAGATATCAAAACAGAGGAACTCTCAAATCATTTTTGGCATTAAGACAATAAATAAATAAATAGGCCTATTGAACGAAAACAAAACATAACATATGTATGCCTGTAGAAAGTGCCTTGAAAGAGTAGATCAAAAAGATAAGAGGGCAAGAGCAAACAGCTTGTAATAAAATATTTATCTTTTGATAAAACATGCACGATTGCATTAATAGCCTGAAAACAATAATTTTTATTAATGAAAAGCAGGGTTTGTTTTAATCAAAAGCACTTTCACAGATGTCTGCTATATGTATGTCAAGTGAATTGTTCCATTGTCAGTTAAGGTCATAAAATGTCTATGAAATTATCTGTCAGAGTGTACCAGTATTCAGGAAAATGATTTACTGTCACTGTTTTACCTTTCAAAACCTTGTTTAGTCTTTTGATGTAGTCATCTCTATTCCTTTATATGTTATATTTATTGTTGCATTAGTGTATGGAGATCTTAGAATTAAAAACAATATGACAAGATTAGAGTTAGTCTAGGTACTGTAATCTTTCTTTCACAGTTAATGACATCTGAGCTTTATTTCACTTCATTCTGTGGTCACATGGTGTCTCATTTCTGCTGATCTGTTAACAGTACACAATAAAAATATCCCAGCAGTAATAAAAACATGCGTGATGGAGTTCTTTTGTTGTTTTTTTCTGCACACTATAAAATTACAAGTCAGTACTATTACACATTCACTCACATTCTTTTATCCTAGTGCACATATCTTACCTTAAAGATAAATAACAGTAAAAGTTGTAATTTGGCCTATACCTCAGTGCCAGCTTCATAGTTAATATGTTATATTAATGCAATGATATAGTGATATTATACTAATGCAACAGCCTATAAATTAGATATTACATGGTTAACCTATTTATTATTTTATTATTATTATTATAACTAAGAATATACAAAACCAGTTCCAAAGTTAGTACAATTGAAAATTCTATTACAGGTTACAAAATCAAGGAAATATCATAAAAATGACACAAGTGAGACAGTTTTAAGGGCTTTGGAGTGTACAGGCTGGATTTAAGTTCCTTACAAAAAAAGAATTAAAAAAATAAAATAAAAAAGGCACCCTGACATATACATTTGTATGCATGAAAAAATATAAAGAAATATTGGTCCTTAACTTTGTCAAAATTGTGATGACCAAATAAAACACCTTTGAATAATAAAGATAAACTGAAAATGCACCTGCAAAGAGAAATTCTTCCAGATCAAAATTGTGAGCCCCATCAGACCCCCAGCTCCTGTGGAGGACAGCTACAGAGCCAAAATACTGACAGTGAGTTTGTGTTTATAGATTTGTGCCAAATTCTTGAACAATGTAGAGTTTTTACACACACAGTGTTAGAAAGGGCTCAGCTAGTGTTTTGCCTACTGAAAAGGAAATTTGGTTTAAAATGGACCGTAACCATCTAATTAGCAGGTTTTGTCATTACTGTCCACACAAATAGTAAAGAAATTGTTCACACAAAAATGTACATTTGCTGAAAATGTACTCCTCCTCAGGCCATCCAAGATGTAGATGAGTTTGTTTCTTCATCGGAGCAGAGTTGGAGAAATGTAGTGAATTTGACTCACTAATGGATCCTCTGCCGTCAGAATAAGGGTCCAAACAGTTGATAAAAAAAATAAATAAATCTAAATCCACTGTCACACTTGTTTAGCACTGTTTTGGAATGCTTATGCTTGTAGACACTGCTTGGACTATGCATCCTCTGAAGTTTTAGGTTAAAAACATCTTGATGGATTTGTTTTTTTTACAAACATGCAGCTTTTTAACTTTAAAAGACATTAATTGATGGACTGCAGTCACATGGATGTGGATGTGGATTACTTGAGAATTATTGTCATGTTTTTATCAGCTGTTTGAATTCTGACCACACCCATTCACTGCTGAGGATCCTTTGGTGAGCAAGTGTTATGCAAAATTTATCCAAATTCTCAGGTGAAGAAACAAACTCATTTACTTCTTGGATGGCCTGAGGGTGAGTACATTTTCATTCCTTTAATGTTACTCCAAACATTAACATTCTAGAGATTTGTGTGCTTTCAACTTAATGGGAACAGTTTGGCAATGCTTGCATGTGCACAAAGTGAGGTCAAAAAAAGAAAAAGGTTTATTAAGTCTGGTATAGAAGCTCAGACCTGAACCCCATTGAACAGCTTTGGGATTGCGGCTAAAATCCCATTACTCAGTGATGCTGTTGGGTCTGAATGGTGGCAAATCCCTGCAACCATATTCGAACAAATAATGAAAATCTTTCTGTGAAAATGCTCAACAAATATACACTGTATGGCATGTTGTTTGGGTGTCCACGTAGGTTTGGCCGTATAGTGACATTTTCAGGCATGTTTGTGTAGCGTTTGAGTGCATGTTTGGAATAGAGTGGATTGATGGTACATTGCCGTTTCATACCAGACGTGATGTAAAGATACTTAACTGTGTTTGAATAAAAATGTGCCAGGCTGTCATATTAAGAAAAAGAATGACTTCTGCTTCCATAGGGTGGAATTTATCCAGGTCAGCTGACCACACTGGGCATGCACCAGCTGTATGATCTTGGAGTAAGGTTACGAAAGAAATGCATGCAGGAAGAACCCTTCCCTCACACCTTCTTTCAATCCTAAAGAAGTTTAGTGAGTGCTGTTGATGATTCTTTATTTAAATATATTGTTCTGCACCATTTGTGCTACAGACAAGAATGCCACCCTAAACTGTCTTATTGAGGAGAAAAATCTTTACAATAAGGTTCCATTTATTAACATTAGTTAACTACTACATTAATATGAACTAATAGCAATAAAAATAAAACGAGAATGTGTTATAATGTAGGCCTTTGTATTATTAATATAAAAGTTAAAATTTCATTTGCAAAACCTGAGAGATGCCGCCCCACAGTGGCCAGACTCAGAGATTATGTGTGTAAAAGTCCAACTGAAAACAAGACTTTTAGAGTTGCTGTTTGTGTTTGATATAGAAAGTTGTTCCTTTACTCGGTGCATGACAACACACCGATACCAAGTCTCATGGCTTTGGGGGTTTTTGTCATGAAATGGCCACCGTATGCAGCTGACATCACACTAACCAGCACTATGTTAAAGTGTCCTACATTGGCCAGGTAACAAACACACAGGAATCAGGGGGAGAAATGCTAAAATTGTGTTGAGCTATATGTAGGGGTCAGTATGATTTTTAAATGTTTTTGGAAGAATTCTCCTTTTGTTAATCAAGGCTGCATTGATCAGAAATACAGAGATGCAGTAATATTGTGAAATATTATTGCAATTTAAATGAACAGTTTTCTATTTTATTTTATTTTAAAATGTAATCCATTCCAGTGATGAAGCTGAATTTTCAGCAGCCATTACTCAAGTCTTCAGTGTCACATGATCCTTCAGAAATTATTCTAATTTGCTGATTTGGTGCATATTTCTTATTATTGTCAGTGTTGAAATAAGAAAGTTACTTAATGAAAATGATTTAATTTAAATGGAAATCTTTTGTAACTATTCAAACATGACAGTAAAGATATTTACAATTCAATGCCTCCTTGATGCATATTAACACTTTGTGGCGAGTGGGGCGGGGCCGAGGGACGTGGGAACAAGGAGTGAGGCCGGCAATGATTGGGAAATCAGTGACACCTGCGACCCACTGCCGGTCTCGAGTCCCACGTAGGAGATGGAAGGATATAAAACTGGAGCGACGACAGTGAAGGACGAGAGAGGACCAGGGGCCTCATGTATCAACACTGCGTACGCACAAAAACACGGCGTACGCCAGCTTTCACGTTCACGGTCAGATGTAGGCTACTAACAGTGAAATTAACGTAAGAATGTGCGTTCCTCCACGTAAACTTCATGCCTGGCGTACGTACATTTGTCGTGATTTTTGTCCGTTGGCGACTCATAGAGGCAATAAAGTGAAGTGGCAAACATTACACTACGAATTGTTCTATCGCACCACCAGCTGTCAGATTGCTTATAATTTGTAATTGATAAATTATTTGACATATTATTGTCACACGAGTCTTATTAAAATATTCCATTAATTATGCAATTAAGTAACATATATAAAGCATGTGCAAATTGATAGCCTACAACCCGTCTAGCAATGGCAGTGTTGGCTTTATTAGAGTACATTTTCAATGGACGAATCCGGAGAGAACGAGTTTTTAGGGACCACAATGATTTTCTGGCCCACGATGATGACTGGCTTATCAGCCGTTTCAGATTTCCAAGGGCTATAGCCTACTCTTGGAGCTCTGCGCTGAGTTGGGTCCGAATTTGGAAAGAGAGACAGTGAGGAGCCACGCATTACCCGTTCCTTTACAGGTGCTTACTACACTTGGTTTCCTGGCAACTGGTTCTTTCCAAAGAGAACTAGCAGACCGCTCAGGTATAAGCCAGTCGTGTTTGAGCCGTGCAATGCCAGCTGTATGGGACGGGATCATCCGCTTGTCTACCCTGTACATAACGTTCCCATACGATGCAGGTGACCAGCCAAACATTAAAGCGCAATTTGCAGCGATAGCCGGTTTTCATAATGTAATCGGAGCGATCGACTGCACACATATTGCTATAAAGGCGCCATCTGAAGAATTTGCATATGTGAATCGGAAACATTTTCATTCAATAAATGTGCAGATTATATGTGATGCACAAATGCGCCTAACAAATATTGTGGCAAGGTGGCCTGGGTCAACCCATGATTCATTTATCCTCACAAACAGCATGGTTGGGATGAGACTCCAAGCTGGCAGGGTGCGCGATGGGTGGCTACTTGGTAAGTTATGCACTTAAATGTATGGTTCTATCTAAAAGTTTAATGTTTGTGTGTGTAATTATTCAACTGCCCATCAGGAGACAGTGGTTATCCACTAAAGACGTGGCTGTAAACCCCCCTCACCAACCCACAAACTGACCGAGAGCGCAGATACAATGATGCCCATTCTCGCACTCGGTCAGTTGTGGAGCGGGCGATTGGGCAGCTGAAAAGTCGGTGGCGCTGCCTTGACAGGACCGGGGGGATGCTGTTATACCGCCCTGACAAGGTTTGCCGCATCATACTGGCCTGTGGAGTGCTGCACAATGTTGCGCACAGGCATGGCATACACCTTGGTGAGGTGGGGGCACCGCTAGATGACCCTGACCCAGGACCAGTATATGTGCAGCACAATCAACAAGCCATTCAGGCCCATCAACGTGTAATTGCGACAATATAAATGGTACTCAGACAAAAGGTTTATTTTTTGACCAATTCTTTTAATGAATGACTTATTTCTGTAAGTGCGTCAGTGACATTTTTTAAGTGACTGTTCATTTCTTCAATGGCCCTAACAATTTGTTGCTGTGACTCCAGAACAGCATGAGTCAAGACGCGACCAGATGGACGGGGTTCAGCACTGGGGGGAGCATTAGAGACACCGGAGACGCTGGACTGAATGGGCTCTGGCTGCTCTGGTGGTGCGGACTCTGAGTGCGTGCCAGTGGACGTTTCTGCTGTTGTTCCTGCGGTTCTTAAGTCCAAATAAACACAGGCACATGTTAACTGTATTTGAGTCTGTTCCTTATTAATGGGTACATTACTACATTGCATTTTAAAATTAAATGGTGGCTGGTAGGCTATGTATCAAAGTTAAGGAAATAAATTTTAAATTAGTCACCTTGCTGGCAGTCCTGTAGTATATCCGAGTCTCCCACATCAACGGATACGATTCCAGAGATTAACGTGTCTCCTACAATAGACGCAACTCTCTGATCAAAGGGTGCGAGTTCATCTGCCCCTGTACCACCGCCTGTTCTGCCCACACTTTGTCGGTGCGCAGCAGTTCTCCGCTTAACTTCCACCTTTATGTCAGACCATTTCTACTTCAGTTCATTTACGGTGCGACTCTCAGATCCCACCACGTTGACGGCATCAGACAAACTCTCCCACTCTTTTTTCTTTCTTTTATTATTAATTCCAGAGGACAAAGTTCCAAATAAAATATTTTTTCTTGTTTCTACCTCTGTTAGTAGGACCTCTAATTCATTTTCAGTGAAATTTCGTTTCTTGCTTGCTTTAGCCATGTTCTAGCAGGTTTCTTTTGCCAAATTAGACTAATTACCATATTTAAATTAATTTAATTGAGGGAGGAGACAGGGTGTGGGGTTGTGCTCGTGCATGTGCGCTCAATTTCGCGTTAATTGGGATGTACAAAGAAAATGTATGTGGAATGCTGCGTACGCAGAGATTAATACATCTGATTTTTTTTGTGCGTACGCACATTTACAGCTTTGACCGTAAGCAATGTTTTAGTATGAATTCAACGCAAGTCTTTGTACATGAGGCCCCAAGCTTGGGCTTTTAGTTGTGTTTTGGTTTTATTTTGTGTGCATCAGTCGTCCGTGAGGGGCTGGTGCGCTGTTTTGTTTATTTTGTGATTATTAAAATGTCCTTTGATTGTCCGCCGGTTCCCGCCTCCTTCTTCCGGATGAATAGGAAGTTTTTATTCATTACACACTTATTGAAAAAAATTTAAAGGTAACATTATTGTAACTATATAGAATGTTTATTGAATGTCACTGAACATTAGCAATAACTTCTTGCTTGTCATCAAGTGCCCTTAATTTCTTTAATCTTTCTCTGACATCGGCCCACATTTGAAGCTGTTATTATTTAAACCTACAGAATCCCAGGTGCAGTTATGTCTACTGTCCACTGCACGAGTTTAGGGAGGCATTGGCTGTTCACACTCTACCCTCTACCCAAACTCTGACCTCTTACTAACTCTCAACTCAACCTTGCCCCAGAAAACGCACAGATGTTTTGCACCAACCTGGTCTCTAGAAACCTCTGGAGCTTATGTCTCTCCAACATGGATTCAAGTGTTCATATGAACAAAAGAGCAATATCAGAAGTCTCAAGTTTAAATTGTCAGGTCCTTTCCTATTGTTTAAGGAAACTGCTTAATAACTCAGCATACACTGCAGATAAACATTTTGCCATCTGCTACATCTGTAAACAAGTTCTTTTACAGATAGTCAGAATATTAAGCAAGCATTTCACTGCAAAAATATTGATGATGCTTATGAATTTGTGCACAAGTAGTCAAATGGGCGTTAGTGTGGAATATCTTTATTAGATGCCTTCATTTCAGAGTATCAGTCATCTGAAACTGCTACAGATTTTGCTGAAACATTTTAACAATATATGAAGTTTTAACATCAAATTAAGTGCTGTTAAATGTAATATCAAAGCAGAAGTGGTGAACATTTTCTTACATATTCGCTACTGCTATGCATATTAAATTAGGATACAATAAAAAAACCAGAAGTGTTTTAGATGTGTTCGATATTTTAATTCCTTAATTTTTTACTTTGTGCACTCACTACTGTAAAAAGACAAAATACCAAAGTACACAGACATAAAGTGTAATTTTTTTAATTCAAAATTTATATGGCTATTTAGTCATTCTACATTTTAAACTTGTGTTTTCAGACAAAACACCTCAACATTTAAAACTTCTTCATATAAGTCCATTGCATTTTATGCTAAAGAAGGATATGCATAAAAAGTCAGACAAGGAATTATGAAAGGAGAGAAGAAAAAAAAAAAAATCACATTAGACATTTTGGGATTCCCTTATTTAAAAGACACATTCAAATGTTTTCAGAAAATGGTACATACCAAAATAATGGTATTTAACCAACACAGGTTAACCATTTTGTGATTTTTAGAATAATCTAACCCAGTTAACAAACTTTCATTTTAAAATTCTTGACTAATTCTGTAATGGCTTTCTAAAACACTGCCAGACAACCACACATTTAGGGCAGTCCACTGGCTCCACTCCAACCATCATTCAAGTACATCCCAGTCCATCGCATCTCTCTTAGGTTTCAAAACAAAGCGAACATTAAGTGCACTCAAGACTATGCCATTTATAAAAAATAATAACAATAGTAATAACAACTGTAGTAATTAAATTAGTAGTAACAAATTTAAAGCATTCTTCACAATTCTCATTATACATATATCACCTAGACCATCAGGCTCCGCCCCCCTGAGAAAAGTTCTGGTTCAGCACATCTGTATCAATTGCAAAGCAACTTCTTAACAGCTTAGTTACTTAAATAACAACAATAATTATTGTGAAGAAAAGGACAATTTAAAACATCATAGTATTATTTACATAAACCTCATTGTCATACATCACAGATCCTTGGTATTTACAGCATTAATATTTAAAGAAACAAAGCTTTGCTCCTCTTCTTTTTAAGCCTGTGGCTTTTTACCTAAAATAAAAGACAAAACATTTAAATTCTCATGGAAATGCAAAAACCTATGGAAATATTGAGACAATCTCTGGATCACAGACTGACCTCACTGAGCAGCAATGCACTGGCGGCATTTGTAGATCTTGGGATTGTGTGTCCTTATGTGATTCCTCACATTTCTCTGTCTGAAGAAAGTTTTGCTGCACAACTGCAAGAGAGAGAATTAAATATTAAAGCCAGATATTGAAGTCGGTGTGGGAAATGAGAACTTACTGTAGTGTTTTTTTTGGATCTTTTGTTACTTTTATAAATCAGAGAGTAGACGGAAGTGATGGAGTGAGCAAAGAGAGATGGGTTTAAGAAATTCTGCGAGGCAGATTCAAACCCACTCTGAACTATCAATATGCTCGACATGCGCAGACTGCTAGGTCGCAGCTCTGGTCGCAGTTTCTCTTTTTTGCAATAATAATGATAAGCAGGGGTGCACATAAGTTTTTCAGTCTGGTTCTCATGAGAGCACCTGGAGATTTGATTGGTATTCACATGACATGGTGACTCTTTAAGTGACTATAATAAAACAAATATTAATAGTGATGATAATTTTATTGCATTTATTTATTTTGTATTAAATTAAAATGATCAGTGTGATACTACTATATTTAAAAATAAACGGCGTATAAAATAGTTATTTTACAGTACACTTAAAAATACAATGCTAATATTAACGCAGCACAGTGAAGATTTATGCTTTCAGTTTGAGTGGAAATCTTATACAGTATTACCGTTAGTCGATCTAAAACAGTGATTGTGTATTAACAGATGTCAGTACGCAAATGAATGGTCTGAACCTATTTACACATTACATTTTTATTTTAGTCGCACATGCGCACCACTTATGTGCACCCCTGACAATAAACTTTGTTCAGAAGACATTGTTGGGAAGGGAAGGGAGCACCTCCAGGACCTCAGGAGACATGATGCATACCGGGCAGGGCCAGTGTTTGCCTTCAATATGCCTGATCCGGTGCATAATAAGGGCATCACAGTCCCTGTAGGAGGCTCTGCACTGCAGGCAGACATGTGCTCCACTGGAGGCCTGACTGCGAGGACCCTTCTGCTGTTTCAGACGTGCCTGTCGGATGGTTTCCAGTAGGACGGAGCGGCGACTGCTCAGAGGAAGCAGCTTATTTACATTCTACAAAAGACAAAAAAATATTTTACCTTTTTAAGTGACATTTTGTGTTTATTACTAGTTTAAAAGTAATATCATTCTTTTCAATGATTGCCATTTGAGTACTACTTCCATAAACCAGAGTGCATTATAGTTTACAAAACAGTTATGTAACATGCTTTGTTATAAGAATTAAACATCAACTACTAGCACGAGGAAAAAAATAAAATAATAATGCATCACCTGTGTCTTTGTAGGTTCCTTCTTGATTTTACGACTCCTCTTGCTGACCTGGGAGTCTCTGGGGACTCTGCTAACCTGTGACCCTTGGGACACTCTTGTTTCATCCCTCTCAGTCTTTACTCGAATAGCAGTCCTTTGGGAAAAGGGTGAGTGCCTGTTGCCAAGTCCGGCCCAGTGAGGCCCATTTAGACCCGTCCGGTCTGGCAGAATCCTGGCCCTAACCCGATCTCTTCTCACCATGCCAGGTGATGAATCGCAATTGGAACTACTTCCATGAGAGACTGACCGAGTCAGGTAGATGTCCACACTCTCCTCCTCCCGTTTAATGGCACTTGGTGGCCGACAGAAGCCAAAAAGGAATCCTTGGTCCAACAGTTTGACAGGTGGTTTGCTCTGACGCTTGCCCAGGTCCAAGGAGTCACTGGTTGGGAATGGCTGGGTTAGGGGCAAGGGCTCAGCTGGTTCTTCCTTTATCATTTTGTAAAGGGGATGGCTGTGAAGCTGCTGATCGTTGGAAGTATCCCAGTTCACGATGGCATACTGAACTTCAGGACTGTCTTTTCTATTCCTGCATTCCTTAATCTTTCTGTTCTCCTTCACCTGTGTTCCTCTTTCAGTTCTGTTGTGCTTTGCTTGTGGCATTCCTTTAGCATGGTTGCATTTTGACGTGCTTTCTATTTGTTTTGAGCTCTTAGGTTTGTCTAATGGGGGGCGCCCAGGTTTGTGTCGCTTTGTGTGCTGCAACTTTGTTGTGGCTACCCTTACTGTGCGATCTGCTGGTGGGCGACCCCTACGTCCTGGTGCTTTAGGAGAAGTTCCCTGGGGGTTGTAGGCAGTATTGCGACGATGAATGGGTTGCAGGATGGCACTGTCTGAAGATTCCTGCTTTATCCTGAGCATAGTGCTTTTTAAAGGGGAAGAGGTATTGTGTGCTGGTACTCTTCCTCTTCGTGCAGGTTGGGAAGGTGCTTTATCTTGATTTCTGTGGTGGCGTCTGAGTAGTCGATCGGTTGCACTGGAGTCTGTCTGCAGCAATGACCTGCTACGTGTAGCTCTTGCAATTGGCTGCACAGTTCGCCCTGCAGGATCATGTCTTTTCCTTTTGGACCTTTCTTGGTTCCAAGGTTCTACTTTCACTGGTCTGTTCAGCAAGTCCATTCTGCTCATGTCACAGAGGGATAGAGTAGGATTAACGGCAGCAAGCACTCCTAAACTAGTTCCGAAACTCATTGGGATGCCTTGTGCACGAGGTTTACGTCGTGCTGTGAGTGAATAATCGCTGACTTTTAACTTCCTAAGCCGTTTTTTCTGCCCCCAGCCAGACAGTTCCTCTGGACCAGGCACTAGGTTTTTTCTCTGCAAGCCAAGGAAGCTAAGAAGACGGTATTTCTCCTGAGCACGAGGGCTGTGCACCTCATCCTGAAGGACTGTGTTGCATACCTCCTCCTCCACATCCTCCTTCTTTACATTTACTGAGGTACCATGGGTCAAAGAAGTTGCCTGAGATTGGGATGGAGTCACTGAGAAGTCACAGTGGGGCTTGTATGACCGGTAGGAAGAGGACTTCCTCTTTCTCTTGGTAGAAAGGTTGATTTTGGGCAGGAGTCTGCGCAAAGCAAGTGCAGCGCCAGGTGAGGACCGAAGCAGACGGTGTGATGGAGAGGAAGAACGAGTAGAGGTGCAAGGAGAAGTTGAGATGATTGAAGATGCAGGGCGCGACGATGATTTTTTCTTGCAGGATGGAGATTTGAAGTCCATGAGCTTCATTCTGCGATTTGGGCTGCACGGAAAGCCATTTTCCTCCGCCTGATAACTGGACGGGACTTGGCATTGCAAATGAGGATTTGAGGTTTCTGTTACAGATTCCTCTGTGACTTCATCAACAGTGTGCTCTCTGTGCTGTGCCTGAATGTTCCAGGAAGACCCAGAGCCTTCTCCTTGCTCATCCTTTCTCCTCCTCCTGAGTCCCACTTTCCCTACTGAAGTTGAGGAGTGGTCTTTCCTAAAAGGTTCATGCATTGAATTCTTTGGTTCTCCAGGAGATCTGTGCATTCTGGAACGTAACTGACAAGACTCTCGCTCCCTTTTGATAGCAGAGCAAGCCTCAAGGGCAGGCCACATGCGTAGATGGCGAGCCATGGCACAAACCTCTGTCAAGATGTCCAAATTCAGATTGAGGGTAGAAGTGTAAGAGAACTCTAGTAAAGCAAGCAAGCTCTGCTCACTGAAACCTATATGAGAAACCATAAACGATAACTGATTAATGCCCTGAAGGATAAAATACAAGATATAAATGTGCTGTGTCATAGGGTTTAAAGACCGTCTAAAGGTTGATGATCTGCTCGAACACAAATGTAGCAGGTTCATTCTTAAAATTAATTCTTTTTTATGACTCCAGTCCTTAAAAATCACAATTTTAATGTAAACTTAAATATTCCTTAATATTCTAGGTTGCCCATGACAGTGGAAATCCTTTAACAAAATGTACAAAAAATAAATGCGACATTAGAGATGATTACGTCAATGAATAAAATATTCTCAACAATTTTAATAATGGCATTTTTTAATGTATAAGTGTGAACAAGCACTGATTTTGTAACTGGTTTATCCTGAATATATAATGCACCATACCTGTGAGATCAACATGTGACTGAGGATCAGTGGCTGAGTCCATTTCAGTAAATAACTCCTGGAAGTACTCGCTCACCGCTGCAAGGACTGCTTTGTGGGCGACGAAAGACTGGCCACCACCAGTTTTCAATGTGATATCACAGAAGAGCCCTGCTTCCCGTTGGCTATTGAGCTTACTTAAGACTTGATGACTATGTGATTCCACAATCCTGGAGATAAGTCCGACATCAGAACACTGGAGACAGATACAAAGTGAAAGTAAGAGACAAATTCAAAACATACAAGATTCAAGATTTTTATTTGTCAAATACATGGTTATATGGAAAGCATATGACCAGCAGTGAAATGTAAGTAACAACAAGCTATCCTGACTGAGATATGGATAATTATGTTTGGAAAGCCAATCTTACTGCTGATCTTTCAGACTGACTCCGTCGACATTCCTCACAACCAAAGACATAGTCTCTGACCTGAAAATACATTCCTAAAAGGAAGAACAGAACAAAATTATTACAAAAATTATTAGTCTATGCAAAAAAGAATGTCAGTGCTCTTAGACCACTCTTAATTCCACAAGTAGATCAGTTCTGTGTGTAAGTTCTGTGTTTAACTTCTGTGTGGGCATCCCCCATTCTCTTTAACTTTCACATTACGGACTACAATTAGGTCAGCAAACTATGCAGACGACAACCAACACAAGAATCTTGTTTTGCAGCAGGTGAATTTTTTATTTAGCAATGAAAATAACAGCACAATTTAGAACCAAGAGCTCCATTGTGCTCATCTCATAGTACTGCATAAGTCAATACTTTAGTGTGAGAAACTTGCCAATGGTTAAGTGTGGTTAACACATTTTTTCTTAATATTATATACAGCAAACTTGGGATTACCATTTTAAAAACTTTTAAAATTAATATTTTAAACAAAAAAAAATACATGCATGAGGCTTAAATGACTCAAAATGCAACAAGTTTTAAGCAGCATTCTGTTTTCCAAGTGAAACCGAGGAAAATGGCAAATAAACGTAAATCAGAATGAATAACTAATTTTATCTAGAATGATCTTGAATTAGACTGTGGCATATTATCCATATTATAAGTACTTGTTCTTCTAGTTTCCAACAAGCTCACTTAGTAAACTCTTTGTGTGGCACAGACAAAACACCTTGATAAGATACATTAAAAAATCTCTTATGGTGCAATTCAGGGAAAACATGACAGCACACCAAAAGCTCATTTTACTATTATTACACCCATCACAACAAGACCTGGTTTACAAATAATAGAGAGTGAAGCAACAGATATGTCATCCTGCTAACTTTTATTATTTTATTATTTTGGCCAGTTTATTTTACCTCTCTATCAATGACGTCCTCTCAGTAATTCAGCAAGCAGGCATTTAGCCAAAGCTTTTAGTACACAAATAACATGTTCAGTGCTCCTGGAATAACCCAAGGTTAAGTGTCTTAAGTGATCAATCGCTTCATCTTCAAGGGTTATCAAACCAATAGTTAACAGCCAAGATGCTCAATCACAAAGCTATCATCTAATACCAAGCATAACTAAATGAATATCTGACATTCCAAAAGCAGTGTAGGTATTATAAAAATCATAAGAAGTCTGGAGATAATGGAGATTTGTGCCACCTTAAAATCCCCCATCAAGATGCTATTGCATATTGGTCATCCTAAAACAAGGCAACTCTAACGCACCTCCACCTCTCAAACCAGGGGTTCTGTGAGGGGAACATGCTACATCTGAGACACTGACAATTAGGGCATGTCTGGTTTTCTGTGAGCTGCAACGTTTTCTCAACAACGTGACTTCTTGAGTGCTTGATGCATTGTTTCTTCTGCAAGTCACGTGTAAAATTGTAAGACATCTCTGGGCCACTTTAGAACATTGGATAAACAGAAAATGACACGCCTTTGTGATTGACATATTAGCATCAGTCAGCAGGACAAAAACATCAACAGAACACGACATAACTTCAAAGTTTACTTCAGTTTTGGTACTGAAGAGTCCCTACCTGTTCATTCACTGTCAGTTTAGAATCACATACATTTGAAGCGTAATGCCCTGTTCACATACTGACAACATTTGAGTAGCTAAAGGTCTCTGCCGCCGGATTTTAACTGTGTCAGGTGGTAGACCACTGTCTGCACTCTCACTGGAAGTCGCACTGCTCATTTGCATAAACTTTGTTGCATCGCAAATAGTCACGTGACGTATATCTCAGAAATAGATAAATGCGTATATTAAGCTCCCATAAATTTTATAATTACTGATAATATTATCGTAAATATTCATTCGGTTTTAAAATTATTTGATTCAAAGTTCATATTTAAAACTAAATCAAAACAGCAATTTAAACAATTGTTAAAATAAATAATAAACAATAATAATATTATAAGACAGAATGCCGAACCTTCCCACCAATAGTGCTCGGCCACCAGTCTGTATGTGTCCTCCAGGGTGTGGTGTGTCTTGCCGGGTGCTTTCTCGTGGAAGGTGGCTATGGACTGGAGTCGTTTATCTTCAGCCAGCACCTCCCGGTACTGGACGAAACCCTTCTCCAACTTTCTGCGGTAAAGACAGCCGCCGATGACCTCGAAGAAGGCAGAAGACGCGACGGACGCGCAGCCGCCGTTCACGTATCCCGCGCGTTCACGCTGCTCGTCCGCAGAGAGTTTAGAAGTGCGAAAGGTGTCATCAGAGTCATACTGAGCACTGTAGGTGCATTCACTTGCCATTTTTTTAGAATCAAGATTCTAGTTCTTTCTCGAGCCACTTCTACTTTCAGTGCAGATTGCTTTTAATCGTTCCTCCTATGTGTAAAAAGCCGAATTTTTTAACTTGGCTTCATCCACCAACATTGAGAAGTTTCTGAAATCAGAGATGCTCTGAGAGAAGTTTTTAGCATCGGCTGAACATTCAAAGGACATGCACAGCAAACCCTCAATATGGTTATGTAAGTAGTAAATGTGATTAATAATATTATGAATAAATAAGACTTATTTAACAGGTCTCAAACATCCAGATTTCTGTTTTGAAGATGATCTCTACTACTACCTTAAGTATTTTACAATAAAGTCCATCATCTTTGGTGCTCAAGGTGTGACGGATATTTTCATCACATCCTATCAGACGTAAAGGACAGCAACTCCATGAGGTAATTTTTTGAATTCAATACAGAGGTGCGACTTCCACCATCAAAAGCCATGTCAATCCCGACCACTGGTAATAATTCATTATTTATTAAATATTCTAAATTATTATTATTATTATTAAAGTTTTTCAATAGCGTGGTTGTCCTGGGAAACTGAACTACACAGAAATCAATCCAGTGACAAATGTCTTTAATCCTTTCTCTCTCACTCTGTCAAACATGCAGTGACTGCCATCCATTAATATATTAAATTATTATTTCGCGAGGTACTTTAGGGCCTCTTTCATCAGATGTAACTGCACTTGAGTCAACAACGTGCCACGAAACGCCAACTACGTCATAATAGGAGATCCGAGCATCCAAATTTATCGGCGGCCAGCAGTAAGAATCGCGAGGAAGGGTCTCCCTCTCGCGCGTGCAACTTGTGATTTCTTGAACTCGGTCTCAGCACGCCGCGGCTAATCTACGCCACCTATCCGCGTTACGCGGGGGTCTTCCCGAAACACATCCAAACGTAATGGCGGGCTCCAAAATCTACAGTATCATCCGCGGGTTTACTTTAACGTGATCCGAGTCCGTTCATGTAACGTTAAAGCCAGTCAGATGATCAAATAATCCAATTTTTAACTCGTAGTCTTCTGTTGGTTTCCATTCGTCAACCTAACTTCGCCTCGTTGCCCAATTGCCTAACCCCCTCCCTTCCTCGAAGCCTATTGGTCGAATGATTAAAGAACAGCTACTGCGGACAATTCCATTGGCCCTTGAAGCTGTCACTCACTTTGCTGTTTTCCCTACTTTTTCCCTACACGAAGATAGGTTGTTGACGTCAGCGTTACCTTACTTAGTGTCAAGTTTATCAATATGAAAAAGGACAACAGTGCGAAATATTGTTTCGCTTCGACTTGTTTTCATGTTGACCCCTAATAAGACATATGAAGCACACATTCTCGTGTTTGTCTACACGATTAATGTGTCGATAGATTACATCACAATAGATTGTCACAGTTAAGGTTATAATTATTGCATAGTGCAATGTATGCTTGGTTGTACAAATCTATTGTCATTTTCGTACATTTCGCCAAATGAATGAAGAGGAAATGCTCAAATAAACTTGTATTTTCAACGCAGTGCTGTGTGCCTTTTATTATAAAAACAACACAATATGGAATTATTTGAGAGGAAACAATGTAGTTTTATTGTTTGAATGCACCCCTGATTTTCATTTTAAACAATCTCTCACATTTGTCACTGTAATAGGCATGTGAAAAAGCACATTAGACACTAGACTATTATTGTATATTGCCTGTTTATTTGTCAGTAATTTTAATGACATCTTCAGTGCTGCATATATGTAATTGACACTGGATAACTAAGAAACAAGTCCATATTTACTTTACTGCAACAGAATTGTCCAATGAGACATGTCCATGAAGTCACTGATCCTTCCCATTCAATTCTCTCCTCTGTCCCCCTCCACTACCTCCCACCACTTCTATAACAGCTGATTTTGCCACATACTTCACAGTCAAAACCAGAACAATTAGTAGTCAATTCTCAGCTCCCCACACACAGGACCTCAAACCAACCACACCCACTGCTAAAACTCCCATCTTCTCCTTCCGTCCCCTCACTGAGGCAGTAGTATCAAAACTTTTACTCTCCAGTCATCAACACATCTCTCCTCACAGGCACCTTCCCCACTGCATTCAAGGAGGCTCGGGTAACCCCACTGCTAAAAAACAACATTAAAAACTTCACATACAGCTACAGACCTGTCTCTCTCCTTCCATTCATAGTGAAAACCTTTAAAGAGGGGCTTTCAACCAGATATCATTGTTTCTTTCACAGAACAACAAACTGGATGTTAACCAGTCAGGTTTCAAGAGTGGCCATTCTACTGAGACTGCGCTACTGTCAGTCACGGAAGCCCTGCGGATTGCAAAAGCTGATTCCAAATCATTAGTTCTTATTCTGCTGGATCTATCTGCTGCTTTCGACACTGTCAATCATCAGATCCTCCTGTCTACCCTCTCATCAGTGGGCATCACAAGGATTCCACTTTGCTGGTTTGAATCCTATCTCACTGGCAGGTTTTTCAGGGTGGCTTGGGGAGGGGAGATATCCAAAGCACATCAACTGGTCACTGGGGTTCCTCAGGGATCAGTTCAAGGACCCCTCCTCTTCTCCTTATACACGACATCACTGGGTCCCAGCACACAGGCACATGGCTTCTCCTACCATTGCTATGCTGATGACACACAGCTTGATCTTTTATTTCAATCAGATGGTCCTTTGGTAGCTGCACGGATCTCAGGCTGCCTGCCAGACATCTTGGCATGGATGGAAGAATATCACCTACAGCTCAACTTGGCAAAGACTGAGCTTTTTGTCTTCCCTACCACTCCAACTCTACAGTATGATTTCACCATCCAGCTAGGTTCTTCTACAATTACCTCATTAACTCCGGTCAGAAATATTGGTGTAGCCTTTGATGACCAGCTGACCTTCAAAGACCACATTGCAAACACTGCTCAACTGCTCAATCTTACAGGTTTACATTGCACAATATCAGAAAGATCAGGCCCTTTCTAATGAAGCATGCTGCACAACTTCTTGTCTGGCCCTTGTCATTTCTAGGCTGGACGACTGCAATACTCATCCGGTTGGACTTCCATCAAGCACAATTAAACCTCTACAAATGATTCAGAATGCAGCGGCATGACTGGTCTTCAATGAGCCCAAAAGAGCACATCTTCAAAAGAGCTCTTTTTATCTCCTTGCACTGGCTACCGGTTGCGTCTCACATGAAGTTCAAGACACTGATGCTTGCATATAGAACAGCCACAGTCTCAGCACCCGCCTACTTCCACTTCCATTTGGACAAGGCAAATGTATTCCCCAATTTAAGAAGCTTTGGATAAAAGCGTCTGCAAAATAACTAAATGTAAATGTTCCCTTACACACAACTCTTGCATTATTCAACAAGTTTCCCTGCATGATATGCTGAAACTTCCTATTTCTCTTAAATATTTGCAAGTGTGCGTTACATTTTGGAAAATGTTATTGTTTAGTAAAGTGTAAACTGTTGTTACTGTATTTGATTTTGGTTTCTTATGTAGTGTGTAATTAAGAAAATTCTAATAAATCCAGTTAATGGTGAAATATCTTTAAAAAGAGAGTCCAAACTGAGAGTCCATGACTACGTCCAAAACGCCAACTGTTGTGGGTTATATTTCTGGTATGCAGTGGTTAGAACCTACCAACCGGTGAAATGGCGTCAGGGCCATGGGCTCTATGATGCATGTGGCGAGCAAAGGCTAGCCTGTTTTGTCCAAACACACAGATGAAGTATACGGAGGTAAAAATCGCTGAACAACTTTATGCTGGCCATGATAAAAGATGTCAGTGCCACCACTGAAAGTGCCTGCAATGGGCATGTGAGTGTCAAAACTGGACCATGGAGCAAAGAAAGAAGATTGTCTAGTCTGATGAATGATGTTTTCTTTTAGATCAGATGGATGGCTGGGTGCATGTGTATTGTTCACCTCAAGATGCACTATGAGAAGACAGCAGGCTGGTGGAGGAAGTGTTATTCTCTGGGCAATGGTTTGCTAGGAAACCTGGATTCCTGTGGATGTAACTTTGACAAAAACCTACCTAAACATTGTTGTAGACCACACACAGCCCTTCATGGCAATGGTGGTCCATGATGGCAGTGGCCTCTTTCATTAGGATAATGCACCCTAACACACTGCAACAAATGTTCAGGAATGGTTTGATGTTCAAAGCTTGGCTTCCAAAACCCCCAGATCACAATCCGATTTAGTATCATTAGCAAGGGTGGCCAACGTCAGTCCCGGAGAGCCACAGTCCTGCAGACCTCAGATCCAACCCTAATCAAACACACCAGAGCAAGCTAATTAAGGTCTAAGGGTTACTAGCAGGAAGGTAAGTTTTTATCAAGGTTGGAACAAAACTCTGCAGGAGTGTGGCTCGCCAAGACTGACGCTGACCACCCCTGCTATATAGGGTGTGCTGGACCAACAAACTCTATCCATACAGACCCCACCTCACAACTTAATGGATCTGCTGCTAATGTCTTGGTGCCAGACACCCCAGGACACGTTCAGAAGTCTTGTGGAGTCCATGCCTTGATGGATCGGACCTGTTTTGGTAGCACAAGGGGGACCTACACAAAATTAGGCGGGTGGTTTTATTGTTGTTGGCTGATCAGTGTGTATATAAACTCAGAAAAAAATAGGACTCGGGTTTCAGAACATTATTGGAAATGGTTTAAACAAGGTTTTACATGCTTGTTCAACGGACCATAAACAATTATTGCACATGCACCAGTGGAACAGTTCTTTAGACACTTTTATGGTTTACAGGCAGCAGACAATTAAGGTCAGTTACAATTACTTAAGAGACCTTTCTACTGACTCTGAAAAGCACCAAAAGATGCCCAGACTCCTTAAACATGCCATACGGTACTTCTGCTGTAAGGAAAACATGACTGCAGGTGTGGCAAAAAAAAAAAAAAAAAATGCCAATGTCCATAACAAAAGATGCTTAAGACAGCTGATCATCCTTGCAATGTCAACCCACATATAATCATGTCCTCCCATGTTCAAAAACTTGCAATTGCCTGGTGGAAAACTGGTGCAGTCCATGTGGAAAAGATGCACTATAGTATTTATAGCAGCTGGTGGCCACAGAAGATACCAGCAACTACTTTTAATATTGCCCCAAACCCAACCCAACCCACCCTGTTCATCCATAAAAAAAAAATATATTTTTAATCTTAATTCAAGCTTTGTAAATAAATGCTTTAAATACATTGAGTGCTATTTATATTAAGAGTCAGGGACGTGCACAGGCATTTTGAGGGGCAGGGGCTCAAGTGAAATAAAGGGCACCTCTCATAATTAGTTTTTTTTTTTTTTAAACAAAAAAGTATATATATATATATATATATATATATATATATATATATATATATATATATATATATATATATATATATATATATTAACGCAACTCTGACTTCCTTTTAAAAAAAAATAATTTAAAGTTTTAATTTTATCTTCCTCAAACTCACACAATTGTTTCATTTTCAAAAGATGTCTACAAAATAATCAGTTCACAGAAACCATGGTCTCCTTAGTATTCACTAGGTTTATAGAGCAGCAAAGGAAACCATTCCACAATGTGCATGTTTTGAAAACATTTTCTATGCTACTAGTTTCAAGTATATATGCAGAGTTCAGATGCAAAAGCCTCTAAGTGCCATCTGAAATTTTCTTATGAGCTTTTTTTTTCAAGCTCGTATTTAAGTTCAGTAATTTAACCTAAATGACAATTAATAGGTAATTTTCATTGCCAGTAATGTGAAATAAGTGAACATAAACATACAAGCTTGATAAAAATGATCATTATTGAAGGAAATTTCAGATGGCACTTAGAGGATTTTTCATCTGAACTCTTCATATTTAGAATAACCTAAATAACTGCATCAAACAGAGGGGCGTGTTTTACTAATAATTTGTTTATTTTTGCACAAGGCACTACATCGTTTTAATTATTTTGGTGTTATCAGAATACATAACACTTTAAAATTAAACTTACCAAAATAATTGAGTAAAAATTCAATAAAAGCCAATGTCATGTATGTATTTGTGGTGGTATGGAATACTATTTTATAAAGGTTTCGAGGAAATAAAAAAGTTAAATTACTTAAATAGTTAATTTATAAATATTGTTATTTTTAAAGTTTAATGTTAACTTATTTCTACTCAGTTTTATTTATTAATGTACCAGATGCAGTTACTCAGATTTACTACATTTTTTAGAGTGTATCCTCCATCTGTTTGCATCTGTAGATTTCTTCTAAATTCACCAATTTAGATTTCTAAATTTCAGGGGGCAAGACTCTTGATGTAAGTCAATAACTGGGGACGTTCTGTATATGCAAATTAGGCGTCAACTAGTTAAAATGCGCACATTTGCATCTAATTGACAGGGAAATGCAGGTAAATAGGATAAACAAAATAACTAAAGCATATCACCTGGTGGTGATATATGCTTATTTTATTAACTTATTTTATTACATGGCTTGGTTGAATTCCAATGTAGAATGCGGTCTGTTATAACCAACAGACCGCTGTGCGGAGTATAACAGGCCGTTGCCATGAAAAACAGAGCGTTGCTATGGACTCACATGATTCTAACCGTAGAGACGGAGCGGACTATTTTCTTTAGCGGAAGAGGGAACGCTTCAGAACTTCTGACCTGATATTTAGATACTATATTTCAATAAATATATTTGTTTGACAGGGAAGCTGTGTGCAAACAGAAATATATATTATTTTTCAAAAATAAAAAAAAAAGCATCCCAGAAAAAAGGGCACTTTCTCTCCAGGAATAAAAAGGGCAGGTGCTCAAGCCCCCTTTCATGTCTATGTGTGCACGTGCCTGTTAAGAGTTCTGAAATGGGTTCTAAATGGAAAAACAAAATTAGGTAACAAGTTTTTTTTTGCCTTAAAGCTCATTTTAGTTACGGTTATGAAATTTAAATGAGTTTCTCACTCAATATTTCAAGATAAGTGCAATAACCTGCTTGTGTAGTACAAAATCGAAGGTCCTACTAACTTATATCTCTTATAATATCTCTTTTTTTTTAGTTCTGCTAATTTAGGATTTTATTTAACAGTTTGTTTGCATTTGTGATGATGAATTCAAATTCACATAATTCCCTTAACAGAGCTTGTTACTGTAAAAGACTAAATACATATTGTATAATAACTTCCTACAACAATAGAAATTTTGTTTGACAACATGCTATACAACTCTGTTTCAATAAATGTGAATGCAACAAATCAGTCTTTTAGAATTTTTTTTTTAAGAATCTTGCAAAATGTTCAAGCAAATCTTTACAAAACATTGCAATCCACTGTATACATTTCTTTTTACTTCAAATAACCTCCCCATTCTTAATCTTTATGAAGAAAATTCAAACAAATGGTACAAAAGTAAAATATTTCTGTCCATAAGATGGGATTTCAAAAAAGGAATTTCAGTCACAAGGGATTAGGTGGTTATAAAGAATAATTACATGTATTTTCTTCTCTTCATATAGAAAATTGACAAACATTGAAATTGAAAGTGAAGATGAGTTTCAGAAACATAGTATGCAACTCCAAATGTCCATGGGATCATGCTGTTTAAGTTATTGGTTTATGAGTTTACTAATAAAGAGGGACAAAGTGTTTATGGTTCCTGGGGTTTGACACTGGGTTCTGTGTCTACTTTGTGCTCACTGCTCTGGGCAGAACCACTGGTAACATCAGTCTTGGACCTCTTGGATTCAGGAGGTTTGCATGCTGGGTCGCTGGGGGGAGATGGTCTCTCTGTGATGAACAAATATTTGTAAATGACCGGTAAGACCGTGTGCACAAATATACAAACAACAACAATTCATTTACATGCTTCTTACACATAAAGCAACAGCAAAATGACAGCAAAATATGAACAAATATGGTTAAATACAAAATAGTCTTTTAGGCAACTCAAAATGAGATTGAGAAACAAATAATTTTCTAAAACAAAAAATGATGGATATTTAAAGCAAACATTGAAAAACCACTTCAACATAAAAAAAATCTAAACTTACATAAAAAGCAAAACTTAAAAGCAAGGGCCTACTAACCGTGTTTGGCTTTCTCTGTGGAAGATGGGGTGACCAAAGAAATGGGGGATTTGGAGACAACTGGAGTCAGTGAAATTCGTCTGAAAAAAATAAATAATAATTTTTACATAGTTGATTTATTGTGCACATCATCTTTACTGCTCAGGTCATGGATTAAGCTGTAACACTAAATCTATATAATTTCAGGGATACATGTATGGGTTGCCATAACAGTCAGACCAGGAAACTGAGAAATTAGTCGTCAGAAACACTACAGTTCAAAAGTCTGGGTCCGAAAAAGTTAAGTCTTTGAAAAAAAAAAGTTTCTTGTGCTTACCAAGACTGCATTTTATCAGTAAATAAGGCAATAAAAACAGTAATATTGTGAAATATGACCTTTTCGATTTTAATGTATTTGATGTATTGTAAAATGTAAATGTAAATTATTCCTGTGGTGGCAGAGCTGAATTTTCAGCATCATTACTCCATTCTTCAGCGTCACATGATCATTCAGAAATCATTCCAACATGCTGATTTGGTGATCAAGAAACATTTTGTCTTAACAGTTTTTCTGCTTATTTTTGTGAAAACTGAAACATTCTTTCATGATTCTTTAAATAGAAAGTTCAAAAGAAAACAATTTGAAATAGAAATCTTTTGAAAATTATAAATGTCTTTGCTGTCAAACAACAACAACAACAAAAGTCTTACTGACCCCAAGTGAATGCAAGCATAGTTAAAAAACAATGTTACATCAGATCATACCACAGATGTGCTGCCCTACCGAGGAGTTGGTCCTTTTGGAAATGTGGTATTTTTGGAGTTGAGGGGTCCCAGGGGAGTGCTAGGTGCTGTAAGAGGTGTAAGGGGTCCTCTGCTGGATCCAGGGGTGGAGGGAGCAGATTTGGGTGTGTTTGGGGCTGTACCGGGGGCAGCTGCCGGTGATTTGGGGGTGCTGGGTTTGCCCCAGCCCTCCAGGGTATTGAGTGTGATCCTTCTAGGCTGAGGTTTGGTTTTCAGTGCTTGAGGTGTGCGTTTCTCTTCTGGACCAGATACACTGGGGGTCTTGGAGGACGAGGGGCCAGCAGAACCCTCTTTCTCCTTTTCCTGTGCAGCAGGTGTATTTGCCTGGCGAGGAACCGGGGAAGCAGTCCTCCCATTAGCTGAGGGTCTCTTGCCTTTCTTCTCATTAGTAGAAGATGGAGTCACCATCTCCAGTGGAGGTCGCTCTTTCAATGGGGTGCCCAGCTCCCCTTCCTCAAATGACACGAAGGAACAGTAGCCGTCAGTAGATGACACTGCCAAGAAGGAGCCATCACGAGACCTGTAGAACAACATCCATAACAGCAAATGTGTTAAATGTGTCAATGAAGTTAATATCAAAATTACTCTAGATTTTTGAGGTCTGCATTTTCTATAACTTGAACAATAACACTGGCTGGTCAACTGCCATGCATTTCACCACAGATAAAGTTAATCTTAACAGACAAGAACATATTCTGTACTCATCTGTGACTCACAAGAAATGGCAGTATTTGGTTGCATTGGCTACATATAAATTATTAATTTCCTAGTAAAGCAGAAACAATGGCCAGGATTCAAGTAAAACAAATCAGGCTGATGTGCAGCTGAGTCTAGAGGTCAAAAAGCCTGAAATAAATAAATAAAACACCACCTACATCACCACAAATTATTTGGGAAGGTTTCAAAAAAATCCTCTGCTCTCATCCAAAAAATAATTCCAGAACATTCAGTTGCCAGACACTAATGGAACTTCTTACTGGGCTTAGTGGGCTGGGTTCTATGGTCAGATGAAAAAAAAAAAAGTTACACACAGGGATGAAAAGAGTAGCCCATGTGTACAATTAAATATACTGCTGTATCTTCAATGCTGTTAACTATTTTCCTGCTGGAGGTCCTGGACATCTTGTTCAGATGCATGGCATCATAGATTCTATCGAACTAAAAAAAAAAAATTGCTAGAAATCTTATAATGAGCTTTGTTTGGATTTTCCATCAGGACAATGATTCATTGACAAAACACTTCAAGAACTACAACAAATGGGTCGTTTGGGCTACTGTGTGCTTCTTCCAGATATTGTGAGGCCAAAATGTTACTCATTTAAATAATTCCTCCCCACAGAATACACACACACACACACACACACACAAAGACAAGGCCTGGATGAGCTGCACAAGTGAGGACAAAGTAGAAAAAAGATCTGCTTTAATAAGGTGATGAATCCATTGTTTTTTCCATCCCAGTTCCAAAACCCCTTTGTTTGGCCTTTATAAGGCAGAAAAACATTTTTACCATTTTAATTCCAACTTTATCTGTGCGGTGCACATTTTACAGAGGACAGCAGTATGTCAAAATGAATGCCATCAATAATATTTACAGCTGAGCAGATGAAACATGTAGTTATGGTAAGGGTGTGACATTTCCGGCACACGCACTTAGCAGTTCAAACACAACACAAAGTTCTTAATTCAGAAAGAGGGCTTTCAATGAAACAGGAACTAAACAGCGTTTGAAACTGACTGGGAGAAGAGGTGTTGCACTATGTAAAATACGTGAAAAATTATGCGTTTTTTGGAACAATCAAGCATGAAAACTTATTCTCAACTCTTCAGTTATAAGCCCAACTCCAACCACAGGTTCGAGTCTTGGTGCTGGCAGGAGTTGGGAGGAGTGAATGAACACCCTCAATACCCATGGCTGAGGTGCCCTTGAGCAAGGCACTGAACCCGCCGTTGCTCCCCGGGCGCTGGATCTATAGCTTCCCCTTTGCTACGGGTGTGTGTTCATGGTGTGTGCGCTTGGATGGGTTAAATGCAGAGCACCAATTACGAGTATGGGTAACAATACTTGGCAAATGTCACGACTTTCACTTTTACTTCTAATACACCCCAAAAAAACAAATCAAGACTTCGTAAAAAGGTGTACTATGACCCGTTTAAGGTTCTGCCAAGGCCATTTCAGAGATCCTATATGGAGGAGGAGTAGTCTCTGATCTCGTCAGGTATTCTCCAAACTCATCAGACATTATAGGAGAAGACTCAAGAGTGTTGTAATCTTGGCAAAATGAGGTTGAAAAATATTGAATAAAAGTGTGCCATTAATTGCGGCCAATGTGTATTAGAGAACAGCTATTTTTTTCATAATGAGATTTCAAAATAAAATAAAATTTACATGTATAAAATATAACACTTAATAAAATAGCATGTTTTACTACTGACAGGTTTATGAACAAAGCATTTCTAAAGATCACATTTTTGTAACTCCAAATATACCTGGTCATTTCAGGCTACCACATGCACCTACACTGGGACACATTTTGTGGACAGAAGCATCTTCCTCCTGCTATCACCATGTAGAACAGGATTCCTCAAATCTTGCCCTGGAGGGCAAATCTGCTGCAGAGTTTAGCTACAACCCTTATCAAACTCACCTACCTGTGATTTTCTAATGATCCTGAAGACATTGATTAGCATGCTCAGGTGTGTTTGATTTGGGTTAGAGCTAAACTATGCAGGAAAGTGGATCTCTTGGGCCAGATTTGAATATCCCTGATGTAGAACAAGCACAACTTAAGTCACGTAAAAATAACAGGCCCAAAACACCTACAAGTCTGTGCAACTTACCAGCTGAGATCACTCAGTGTGTGGTAGTGGATGTTGGACACGTATCCAAACGGCAGCGCCTGTTGTGTGTCATAAAAGAAGATTGAGTCTTCAGATGCAACTGCGAACACCAGCCGATATGGCAAATTAAACGTGTTTGACACTGGCTTCAGTGAACCACCTGTGAAACATAAAAGGACAGCACTGTCTTTCCATTGCATGCATGTGACATAAGTGGAACAGTTTGTGAAGGGTATTGGGTGTACCTTCAGCTGTTTTTGTCCTCAGCTCATAGTACACTGGGCTGCAGCGCACAGCCAGTGTCGCTTTAGATGGACATGGCAGATGAGCAATGGGCCTGACACACAAACACACGTCAAACACTAAACATGGTAACAAAAATCAATACGGTCTCAGCAGTCAGGCTGTGTATTGTAAACCATTTTCATTTACCAAAAATACACAAGATGGAACATTTTATGGTGCGGTAAGATTTTGTAAATGTTTTTGAATCTTATGTTCAGCAAGGATGCATCTATTTGAATAAAACTACTGTGAGATATTATTTCAATTTTAAATAACTCTTTTCTATTTGAATATTTAAAAATGCAATTTATTCCTGTGATAGCAAAGCTGAATTTTCCATAGCCATTACTCAAGTCTTCAGCATGCCATGATCCTTCAAAAATTAATCTAATAAACTGATTTGGTGCTCAATGTTGAGAACAGTAGTGTTGATTATGTTGATTGTGAAATTTGTGGTATGTTTTCGGGCCTAACTAATGAATAATAATCAGAGGTGGAAAGTAACGAATTACATTTACTCGCGTTACTGTAATTGAGTAGCTTTTTTGTGTACTAATACTTTTTAAAGTAATTTTTTAAATCTGTAATTTTACTTTTACTTGAGTATATTTTGTTTAAAGTATTGTACTTCGCTACATTTTAAAACTCATTAATTACGGAGTAAAGAAAAAATAAAAATCGCTCCCTGGAAACTACGTCAGTAAATAATGGGCAGGAGGGCAAACTGGCGCTAAAATCACAAGAAAGATGCAGACGGTCAAAACAGGCGTTAGTGGTGCAGACATCGCTGAAAACGAAACCCCGTCATATTCTGAAGTTGAACTCGAAGGAAATGAAGCGAACCCCTGGCCATATGTATGCTCTATTATGCAGTGTAAGCTGTACTTGCCTAGGAAGACCAAACTAGCAGCTTATAAAATCTCGACAAGACATCAACCCTTCGCAAGAATGTAGAGGTAAGCTAAATAATTGCATCGTTGCATTGGTGGTTAAAATGAAGCTTTGACATTTTAGCAAGAGGTTTTGCACAAATTAGCCAAAAAGACAGTGGTGAGGAGTGTGCTATATATATCGTCTGCGATAATATCATATTTTTTGTTTTAATGATGTGCATGCGCATTTATAGTGCGTTCTTTCACTGTGTGATTCAGTCTCCTAAAATGCATTTAGAATGATCACAAAATTGAAGATATAAGGGCAGAAAATTCACATATTTATATAATTTCATATATTAAATCAAAATCACAAAGAATGCCGTCTTTTCCTCCAAAAATCATCATGAATATATACATACATATATATAACAGTTCAGTAAACAAGTTAATTAAGAGACTTGCGTTTTAGACACCATATTGCCTTTTTTTAGCTCTATTTCTACACCAGAAAATAATTCCAAACACAGCCACCAAAGCACAGTTTTGCGTCTCTGAGCAACGTGACAGTGTTTCGTTCCTGAATGAATCAACCGTTTAAATGATTCGGTTCAATCGCAATTACTCAATTATTAACAGTGACTTGCTGACACCATAGATATCATATATATGGCTGACACATACTGGCCATTTTAATTTCACATTTAAAGTATCTTTTGATTTTTTTTTAATAATTAATTTCTTATCATTTCAAATGAGTATTCAACATTTTATGTCTTGTATATCAAAACATTATTCATGCATTTGTAACTGCAGGTTAAATGCATTCTTGTCCTGCACTAAACAGTGTAATACATCTAAATGCCACTTCCAATGAATCTTCTGCATTAAAAGATGAGTTTGTTCATACTGATTTGCCTGGTAACAGCCCAAATGTTTTATTATTCTAAATAACTGATTCCTTTAATTAAAAACAACTAGTTTGAGATTAATAGACCTATCCCAGGGGTGTCAAACTCAGTTCCTGGAGGGTCGTAGCCCTGCAGAGTTTAGTTCTAACCCTGCTCCAGCACACATATCATGTAGTTTTCAAATAAACCTAAATGATTAGATTAGCTGGATCAGGTGTGTTTAATTAGGGTTAAATCTAAACTGTGCAGGACTGTGGCCCTCCAGGAACTGAGTTTGACACCCTTGGCCTGTCCCATTTTTGACTCACTCCCACTGTTAAAATGTAGCTAAGTAGTTTTTACTCTGAGTAAATTTTAAATGAGCTACTTTTTACTTTTACTTGAGTTGATTTTTAGACTGGTACTTTTACTTGTACTTGTACTTAAGTAAAATTTCATTAATGTAATGGTACTTTTACTTGAGTAGAATATTTTTGTACTCTATCCACCTCTGATAATAATGTACAAACACAAGTATTTATTTGAATTAGAAATCTTTTCTAACATAAATGTCTTAACTATCACTTTTAGTAAATGTAATGCATACTTGCTGAATAAAAATATGCTTCCCCATCCAATAAAACACAAACCTCTTGAAGCTTTTTCTGGAGAATACGTATGTTGTGTTTGTGACATTCTCTCCAGCCTCGACACACCCGGCTAAAAATAAAATGAGTAAATAAACATTTTCCATATTGACTACACAAGGAATGCACATGGACACTAGGCCAAAAATACACACTGTTAATATGTTGAATAGTTCTAACAAAACATTAAAAAGTTTGTTATAACTACTCACCCATACATTACATAAACATTCTGAGTAAACGCACGTTAAAGGCCCCGTCCACACAGAGAAGCGTTTCTGTGAATACGCACAAATATTTTAGTGGATAGGTATTTTGTCCACATGGATCTGGTGTTTTCGTGTGGACAGCGAATCCGTATATTTTCTGAAACGATGACGTCATCAGCCCACGCTTCGCCCCTAGTCAAATAATGCTACGTCACGTAACAGCAACAAGAACATGAACAAACACTGAATGATTGTCTTTTTATTATCTAACATTAACACAGATTAATAAATGTAATGCTCCATGTTCGTTTGTATACCACGCGCAAGGTTTATGCATAGTCCATGTCTTCTCCATTTTTTGTGTATCTGTGGCAGAATTACAGTGCCACATACTGGTCTGGCATGTATACTACATCGTTTTCTGTTGGTTTTGTGGTTTTGTGTGGACGCAGACATTTCTTGAGGCGAGGAGAAAAAAAAAAGATCGGATAGGGAAAGCCCTGGATTCGTGTGGATATAGCCAAAGTGTGTGTGTGTGTATATATATATATATATATATATATATATATAAATAAAATAAATAAAAGTGCACCTGGTGCAAGGAGGAATGACCCATCAGGTGTGAATGTGAGACGTCTGAAGAAAGATCTCATGCTGTCATCATGGAACATTCTGTAGTTCTTCACCTGCACAAAAGTGAGTAAATCACAACAATAATAATAAAGAAGACCTTTTAAAATCTGAGAAGTACTCAAACACTGTTATTGACTGATGTGGGCAATCTCTTAATAAATATCAGCTTTATTGAAAAATAAAGGCCGGCTGAAGATCCCAGTGACACTCACCTCTCCGTCTGCAGCTGCGGCTGAGGTCATCTTACTCACACTGTGAGCTTTTTTCCTGTTGTGAGCATTGTACACACGCATAACCCTAAGACACACAGATTTTACATGCTGTCAGTATGCAAAACCATGTAAAAAAAGGTTTAATCTAAAAATTCTCATGATAAGACTCTTGGCTATGATTATCTGTAATGGCTTGAAATTAAGCCATTTATATCAGCATACTAACCTATCACAGCTTAATGTGCTGATGTACTGTCCGAGAGGGTCCCATGCTACTCCTTGCACATAACTCTTATGATCATTAAAAATGCACATCTTTTGACCTGCAAACAAATCAGACACTGAATTCAATAACCACAAAACATTTTCTAAAGTTCTGATAACTAAAAAAAACTATTCACTGTCATAATTTACAACACGCATCACTTCATCAAAAGCAAAAAATATGCAAGTCAATAGTCCTGCTTCAGGTTTCATACTAGAGCTGAAGATCTTCGACTGAATACGACAGGTATAATTTAGATTATTTTACATGGGCTCGGGTTTGCACTCCAGTTTGCGAGGTAAATGAGCGGTCATGTGATGTGTTTCGATTAGCTCAAGAAAGATGCAAAAAAATGTATGCAGAGTAGGTGTAACAGAGGCTTGCCTCTGGTGATTACATTTTGATTGCACCAGCAACTAAAGCAAAGTCTATGGAATTACATTTGTTTCAATAAAAATGAACGAAACTTTATAAAACTGAACGTAACTTTTTCAGAAACTATCAAAAATATGCCATTACAAAAGAAAAAAAACAATGAAACTGAAAAAAATTAACTCAGTTGCACAAATGTAACAGGCTCTTCAAATATGCTTCATTTTTGTTAATGTTTTTCAAAGATTCGTTTTCGCTGATCGTGGATTCTGAATGCATTGCCACAGATTTTGCTTTTGCTTCACAGTTTTTTGTTTGGAGTTTTGACACAAACTTCTCGTGGGGGCGGGGTTAACAGTGATCTACTCTGATTGGATAGTGAGCTTTTGATGGACAGGTGCTCTCTGACCGGGAAGTACAGACGTCACTCAGTCAGTGGCACCAGAGAGTGGCACGCATATTGGAAGGCTCTCGCGGTGATTTGTATACTAAATATGTAAATAATATTTGAACTTCGATCGTCTCAGTCTGTAAAGATGAGCTCTTGTCCTTCAAGGCAGCTTGAAGTAAGCTTGTGTTACTGAATTTTTTTCTTTTTCTTTTTTAATTAATGCAGAAAACAAAAACATACATACATCACATAATATCAACCACAAAAAAACAAACAAAAAACAAAAACAAAGAATAAAATAGAACTAAAGAAAAGAGGGACAAAATCTAAAAATCACACATGATCAAAGGCGGAGCATATTCTAACAGTCCTTTCTTTTTAGACACTGAGATTACATTCAAATAGTTTTCCATTTCTTTTAGAAAAACAGAGAAGACAGGTTTACAGTTGGAGAATTTGCATTTGTGAATGTGAAATTTGTTTAGGAAAAAATTTAAATTAATAACAAAACTGATATTTTTGTTTGTGGGGTCATAATACCCAAATATAAGGTTTTTCATATGTACTGAGAAGCCTGGCAAAATCTTACACTTGACAAACACACCAATATCATCCCAAAGTTTCTGAGTGTAGTGACATGACCAAAATAGTGTACAGTTTCTTCAGAACTCGAACAAAAAGAGCGTGTAAGATCAATGTCAGATTTAAATCTTTGTATAAACTTCTTTACAGGGTAGAACCTGTGTATGAGCTTAAAATAAATTTCTTTGAATTTGTCTGTAAAAAAATAATTTTTGCGGTAGAGACCAGATTTAATCACCACGAGAGCTTTCAATATGCGCGGCGCGCGCCACTGAGTGGCGTCTGTACTTCCCAGTCAGAGAGCACCTGTCCATCAAGAACTGTCCATCCAATCAGAGTAGATCACTGTTAACCCCGCCCCCACGAGAAGTTTGTGTCAAAACTCCAAACGAAAAACTGCGAAACAAAAGTGAAGTCTGTGGCAATGCATTCAGAATCCACGATCAGCGAAAACGAATATTTGAAAAACATTAACAAAAATGAAGCATATTTGAAGAGCCTGTTACATTTGTGCAACAGAGTTATTTTTTTTCAATTTTCATTCTGTTTTTTTTTCTTTTGTAATTGCCTATGTTTGATAGTTTCTGAAAAAGTTACGTTCAGTTTTATAAAGTTACGTTCATTATTATTGAACTAAATGTAATTCCATAAAGTCTGAGGTGTGGAAAAGTTTTGACCGTGTTTATAATGAGAATAATGAGCGAATAATGACGCACCATCAGTGAGCGCAAGAACGCGCTGAAGCCATCTACAGTGGATTCAATCATTTTCCTCCACAAAAACATGTAGGCCTAGCCTAATCTGTGCGTAAAGGTTTTTCAAATTATAACTAAATATTAATTCTTAAATGCATAATGTAGGCAGAGTATATAGGCTAATGTTGGCATTATTCTTTTATTAAATCTCAGCTGCTAGTGGCGAAGCAAATCCGGTGTAGCCTTTATATTAATTTCGTTATTGCCAAATACCCATCTTAATTTAGAATTTATCTTAATTTAAGGACTCGTTTTTATTGGTGCGCTGGCCTATTTATAGGCTAAATGAGCCTGTGCCTAGGCCTATTTAGAGTGCTGAGATGTTACAATGTTACAGGGGACTTATTTTATTCTTTGTTCAAACTTCAAAGTGGCCTATAGCTTACGTTAGTTATGAATAAATTATGTTAAAAGATGTATAAATTACTCATTCGTGACAAAAGGCAAAAGTGCTGTGTGTCAATCAAAATGTACTTGTCGGGCTTGGGCCGAAATCTGTCGGGCCTAACTTTTAATGCCAGATTACAGCTCTATTTCATACCCTTATTAACATCCCACATGATGGCAGTGTTGTCCACAGAGCCCGAAACCATGAAGTTCCCATCGCTGGTCCATGAGATATCATATACATCCTCAATATGTCCCCTAACAAACAGACAACAACAGGAGTATTCAAGATATGTCTCAAAAGTAAATAACTTATGGTTGCAATGAAATGGAAGTAGTGGCAGATTTTTGTTTCATATTGTTACATACGTCCGAGTTAAATGGTTTATTAAAAAAAGGATGGGGACATGATTTTATGCACTGGTTGTTAATTGGATGGAAGCAGATCATCTGAATGTGAGCTTGTAGTTGATTGTAAGAAAATGGTTGGGTTTAAATAAAAATAATAATAATCCAGCATACAAAAACAAATAGAAGTATCTAATTTCACTAAAGATTAAATTAGACTGATTTATGACATTTATGACTGAAAATTACAAATCTAAAAAAAAAAAAAAAAAAAAAAAAAAAAAAAAAAAAAAAAAAAAAAAAAACTTAAATGGATGTTTTGTGCACAAGAATAATAACAATTTATAAAACAGATAATGTGATTTTTTATGTAAAAGACAGGCAAGGGGAACATTTTAAAAGAAGGAAAACAACAACAGCAACAACACTAAAATCAGACCTCAGTGTCTTGACCACACTCCAGGTCTCTTTATTGAGCTGATCATCTTCATTCTCCTGAAAAATCGGGGTTTGTTCAGGCTCCTTATTGTCATTCAGTTTCCAAAGCAAGATTGCAGCATCTTGAGAAAGAGAAATTTAATTAAACCATTTAAAGGCACTAGAAGCAATTTCAACCAGCTTACCCAGGTAATGATTAGACTTTAAACTCACCATCCCCTCCAGAAGCCAAGACCTCAGCGGTGGGTGAGAACCGCACTACGTTCACTGCTTTAGTGTGTCGTGCCAAGTTAGACAAAAACTCAACGACCGCCTTCCCATCAGGCCCTTTATCCACACGCCACATCTGAAAGAGAACAGCTCTCATCTTACAATCTGTAATGTGCCATCAGTGTTGATTTAGGAAGACACCTATGATGATGTATAACGTGAAGGCAGAGGCTCTGTCTTACCCGTACTGTGGTGTCCACCCCAGCTGTAGCAAGGCGCTGTGTCTTTCCCCCATCACTCTGCTGGAAATCCATACTGTACACCGGCTCCTTATTATGCCAGGCAATCTCACAAGTTACCACCTTCATCCTGACACCTGATGGACAAGGATATAAAGAGATACAAATATTAAAATCATGCAAAAAAGTAAAGGCAAAAGTAATATAACAGGAAAAAATATGAGAAAAACACAAACTGAAACTGTCAAAAGAGGAAATCCTTTAAAAAACAAAAGTAAAGCATTGATGTAACAAAAAGTGGAGTTGAAAGCAATGCTAACACCACACACATTTTTGGCTTAAAATTAAATAATTCATGGACATAGAGGCAGAAACTATTAAAAACAATTAATAAGCGTTCTCGCAAACCGTTAATCAGTAGCATTAACGCAGAACAAAGAAACCATCACCTTGGATAATAAACGAATATTACAGCGTAATACGGACCAACTCACCTAACACAACAGTTCTCGGTGAAAACCAACATAACAGCACGTAATGTTAACCAAAAATAGATGAAGAAGTCACAGTGCATATAATTCAAAACTTACCAGTTGCGTTACTAAGACAGCTAAAGTTACAAAATCGTATCAATTGTTTAACACAGTTGCTAGCTACGTGTATCTCTCCCGCTTTCACCCAAACAGACGCCTTTCCCGCGCAACTTTCCGAAAACGAGCACTTCCGTTGTCGAAGGTTGCCAGATCCTACACAAACAATCCGAGGTTGGACTGTGATTTTGTCTTTATAATTATGGTGTTATTTGTAATAAGAAAAATGCGTATAAAATATTGTTTGGCGGTTTAGGTTAATCCAACAATAAAATAAACACCCTTATGTTACATATATTTAAAGGTATTTGGCAACTTAAACATTTATATATCTGTTTGGAACAGAGTTAAGTACAAACCCGATTCCAAAAAAGTTGGGACAAGTGTACAAATTGTGAGTAAAAAAGGAATAGAATAATTTACAAATCTTATGAACTTATATTTTATTCAAAATAGAATATAGATAACATATCAAATGTTGAAAGTGAGACATTTTGAAATATCATGCCAAATATTGGCTCATTTTCGATTTCATGAGAGCTACACATTCCAAAAACGTTGGGACAGGTAGCAATAAGAGTCCGGAAAAGTTAAATATAAGGAACAGCTGGAGGACCAATTTGCAACTTATTAGGTCAATTGGCAATATGATTGGGTATAAAAAGAGCCTCTCAGAGTGGCGGTCGCTGTGATTTTGCAAAGTAAGACATAGTGGAGCAATATCAGAAAGGAGTTTTTCAAAGAAAAATTGCAAAGAGTTTGAAGTTATCATCATCTACAGAGCATAATATTATCCAAATATTCAGAGAATCTGGAACAATCTCTGTGCGTAAGGGTCAAGGTCGGAAAACCATACTGGATACCCGTATTTTCGGGCCTTAGACAGCACTGCCTCAAATACCGGAATGCTGCTGTAATGGAAATCGCAACATGGGCTCATGAATACTTCCAGAAAACATTGTCAGTGAACACAATCCACCTTGCCATTCCCTGTTGCTGGCTAAAACTTTATAGGTCAAAAAAGAAGCCATATCTAAACATGATCCCGAAGTAAAGCCGTTTTCTCTGTGCCAAGACTAATTTAAAATGGACTGTGGCAAAGTGGAAAACTGTTCTGTGGTCAGATGAATCAAAATTTGAAGTTCTTTTTAGAAAACTGGGACGCCATGTCATCCGGTCTAAATAGGACAAGGACAACCCAAGTTGTTATCAGCGCTCAGTTCAGAAGCCTGCATCTCTGATGGTATGGGGTTGCATGAGTGCGTGTGGCATGGGCAGCTTACACATCTGGAAGGGCACCATCAATGCTGAAAGGTATATCCAAGTTCTAGAGCAACATATGCTGCCATCCAGACGTCGTCTCTTTCGGGGAAGACCTTGCATTTTCCAACATGATAATGCCAGACCACATACTGCATCAATTACAACATCATGGCTACGTAGAAGAAGGATCCAGGTACTGAAATGTCCAGCCTGCAGTCCAGATCTTTCACCCATAGAAAACATTTGGTGCATCATAAAGAGGAAGATGCAACAAAGAAGACCTAAGACAGTTGAGCAACTAGAAGCCTGTATTAGACAAGAATGGGACAACATTCCTATTCCTAAACTTGAGCAACTTGTCTCCTCAGTGCCCAGACGTTTGCCGACTGTTATAAAAAGAAGAGGGGATGCCACACAGTGGTAAACACGGCCTTGTCCCAACTTTTTTCAGATGTGTTAATGCCATGAAATTTAAAATCAACTTATTTTTTTCCATTAAAATTATACATTTTCTCAGTTTAAACATTTAATATGTCATCTATGTTGTATTCTGAATAAAATATTGAAATTTGAAACTTCCACATCATTGCATTATGTTTTTATTCACATTTTGTACAGTCTCAACTTTTTTGGAATCGGGTTTGAAGACAACATTATTTCTAGAAAATATTTTTTTTTTAAATGTTGAATAATTTCGTCATGTTGGTGATATATATCTCATGTGAACAAGAAAGACAGAAAGAAAATTTTTTTATCAAACAAATATAAAATTTATTTTATATATATATATATATATATATATATATATATAAACCATTTTGTTTTAAAACAGATCTGGTGGTACACAATTTGAGTAGCACCCCCTACTGCTGTTATCCATTCATAACTGTGTAAACAAAATATTGTGTATCACACACAACTGCATATCAGAAAAATTACAGAAACCTAGCATGAAATGGCAGAACATTTGCAAGCTTTATAAGCTTAAGTCTTTGTGACAGAAAGGTCAAACTTTATTCTTGAAACAACTTATTTCTATTGCAATAACCAGAAAACCACCACCACCAATAAAAACAACAAAAAAATGTAAAACTTGCCCAAACAACTATGAGTGTTAATCAGGAAAAATAAAAACTTAATTTAATAGTTTTTATTTTTTTTAAGTGAAATGTAAAAAAATATTTGTCTTCATGAACAAAACATTTATCTAGGCTGAACACTTTGACAACTGGCTTTAAGTAATGGTGGTCTCAGTGGGGTAAATCTCCTGTAGGACCTGATTTAAAATCTCATCTATGACCTCACAGTCATAATTCACTTGGTCGAGGTCCAGAGCAGGAACAAAAGTGACCAATAAACGGGCAATGCTGTATCTCAGATCCCTCAACCTGATGACAGAAGTGAGAAAGAGCAGATTTATATATGTGCATCAAAACGTGACTCCTAGTTAGCATGTACAGAAATGCCACATAACACTGAAAAGCTTTGAAACAAGTCAACAAGGCTCTTACTTGGCTGGTGTCACTGTGTTCTCTCCCTCCACAGGTCTTTTATTGCTCTCTCTTTCCATTTTGATCCCATTCACAAGGTTTGCAGCTGTATTTGCGTTGCATGTTTGTTCTGAACTGGTGTTACGGTCCTTCAGAGCCTCTTGCACTCTTGCATTGCTCCACTCCTCTTTCTGTTTCCTTAGCTCTACTACTTCCTTCTGCAACTGTTCACATTGAGCTTTCTTTTGCTCCAAGCTGTCCAACTTTGAGTATACAGTTTTTGGAGGGTAAAGAATGAAAGAAAGGAAAAAAGAAAAACAACTGAATCCTGACCAGTCAAATAATGGCAGAAAATCCAGCTTTTGTGGACTAGGAGACTGTTACATCTAAACCAGTAAGGCTTTCATGGTCAGTCAGCTTCACTAGTAAAATGGTTAGTTCACCCAAAAATGAAATATCTGTCCTCTTTTGGTCACCCTCATGTAATTTAAAAAATTTAAGGCATTTGTTTATATTTAAAATACAAAAAACTTTTAAAAATCAAATCTAAGAGATTTCTGTCCCTCCATTCACAGTCCATTCAACCAAAATTTTGATGCTTCCTAATGTTCATTAAGAGATTGTAGAATTGAGCAGTTGAATCAAAGTCTTTTGATGAGACACAATCACTTTATTTGATGAACAGATTCACTTTAGGCTTATATTCTCATATAAACCTTTATCAATGCACGTTCATAGAGAAAGTCAAATATGGTAAACAGATAATTGCTTAACACACGGTTAATGTGCAAGAATTAGTTTGTTCTTGTGTTAACATTCTGAAGTGTCAAAGTTTTGGTGGAAGTGACTTTCATTGGAGGAACAGAAATATATCAGTTTTCATTAAAAATATCTTGATGCATTTGACAAAAATGCCCCCTCCTCTACAACTCTATAGTTGTGCAGTAAAATTCACTTTAAAGATGAACTTTTCATTCATGAAGATAACATGAAAAATGTGCCAGAAATCCTGGTGGAAAACAAAGACTTTTAACATTAAAATATCATGAAATTACTTGTATAACCAGTAGATGGCAGCAGAGGATCGCTCATTAGCCCAGTTGCCTGTTTTTACACAGTCTATGGTTGCTTTTCATCTGTCAATAACATCAATGACTCACAGAACAATTTAGCGAATTTACTTTTTGTTTGGTCAAACTAAAAATGACCTTTAAATTGTGAATGGATTAGTTAGAGCAGGGTTCTCCAGACTCGCTTCTGAAGGGCCGGTGTCCTGCAGAGTTTACTCCAACTTGCCTCAACACACCTTCCTGGAAGTTTCTAGTGTACCTAGTAAAACCTTGAATAGCTGGTTCAGGTGTGTTTGATTAGGGTTTGAGCTAAACTCTGTAGGACACCAGCCTTCCAGGAACGAGATTGGAGACCACTGAGGTGGTAGCGCAACTGACCGAGCTCACTCACACAAAAGCTCCTAATGCTCTTCTTCTTCTTATCTGGCATTTCCAACTTGAAATTATTGCATACTGCCAACTACTGTACAGAAGTGTGTAGAGGAACTTGTCAGAAACTTTACTTAATAAAAAATAAAAAAACATCCTAGATTCTTCTTATTAACTATAATAACAAAGCGTTGAGTCTATTTCTTTCTATCCCTTGTTCTCTTAGCTTTAGCCTATCCCTGTTGAAATATTAATTTCTATCTGCTCTTTTTTCAGTGCTTCTTTTGCTATCTTATCAGCTTTTTCAGATGTTTCTTATGTTTAATAGTGTATCTAAGTTATATGATTAGATCTTCTCTAACTGAAAAAACACTTTCTAAACTTTGCAAGGCTGCCATTGAGTATGTACATATGACTGATTTAATTGGTTAAAAATTGTATACAGTCTATGGATATAATCAATAACTAACTACACAATCTCTTATTTACATAAGATCTGCGAGTGTGTAGAACTCTGTAAACTTGTGATAATAAAAATGAGTTCAGAGTGGATTTTGACTAACCTACAGTAAACAACACCTCTGATTGGCCATTGCTTTCAACAGAGATGCCTGTGATTGGCTACAATTCTCAATGGTGCAAAAATACATTGTAAATAGAAACTTTTTCGAAAACAGGTGACTTCAAGCAGGTACAGATTTGAGTTGGTACTACTGGTACTGTAGAAGTCACAGATATGGAACATCATGAGGGTGAGTAAATGACAGAATTTGTGTTTTTTTTGGCAAACTCACCTTGAACAGCATCAAACCTGTACTAAGCTGGCTGGAAATTCATGCTGGTCTTTTCAGCAGGGACTCTTGTAATTTCTTATTAGATATAAGAATTTAGAGAGTAAAAAATATCAGGTTCTCACCTTACTTCTCAGTTCATTGCATTCTGTGTTGCGCTTGTCCAGGTCTCTTAGCATAAGGTCCACTTGAAGAGCCATTTCATCATCTATATTTTCACAAACACTCGTTGTTAATGAGTGTTCCTCCTTCTTAGTTTTCAACCGGTCATGACACACCTCATCCTGAGCCTCTTTTTCAGCTTTTGATGTTTGCAACATCACCTGTTTCCTTTTCAGCTCATCCCTTTCTTCTGTAAGCTCTTTGATGCACTGGGTGGCCTGTAAGTAGAGAGTCTTATATTTTTGTTCCTCTGATGGATCTGTCTGGATGCTCTGATGGTTGCAGTCCTTTTTCATGGTGAGTTTAAAGAGTTTAATTTCTTTCTCCTGAACTTGCTCTCTCAATTCATCTCTCTCCCAGGCTGTGGCCTCCAGGAGATCTAGCAGGTTATCCTGTTGCTTCTGTGCTTCATGGCTTGGCATAAGGTCTATGTCTCTGTCAGAAAAAAGTGAGGTCTTGGAAGTTGTTGGTGTCATACTTTCCTGGTTTTCTACATCTGACTTTGCATGTTGTTCAAAACTGATCTTATTCTCCTTAGGTATCTCCTCTAGTTTCATGAGATTTGGTCTAAAGGTTTCTACGCCGCTACATTTCTCAACCTCCATTGGGTCTTTGATTATTTCTGTATTGTTACTTATGCTGCTTTCTACCTCATTAGTGCTCTGTTCCATCTGTCTTGCATCATTCTCAATCTTTTCTTTCTTGATCTCATTTCTTATCTGCTGGCCTTCCTCTGCCTTTACAGGCAGACATTCTGTTTGGGTTGTTATGCTTCTTTGGCCACTGGAAGTTGATGCCTCCACTGTTTCCTTTCGGGTGTCTTCAGTTTCAGTTTCCATGGAAGCATGATCACTACACTCCATATTTAATTCTGGTGCATCATCACTGGTTTTTTCTTCTGTCTTCACCTTAGAAAGGTCAAAGGCTTTGGGTCTTGGAGTGCTGTGGGTTTCATCAATAACAACGTCATCATTGTCACTGCTTTCTGCATTGTTTTCATTAACTTTATTTCTATTGTAGTTCACACTCCCCACAGGTGAGTTTATGGCATCTGATGTAGAGGTGGATGTTGATGGACTATCTGGAGTATTGCTACAGTAGTCATGTGTTCTTGCTCTTTTTACATTTTGGCTCTGGGATAATCCTTGACTTCTTTTTGTTCTGTAAAACAAAAAAAGTTTAGCTTGGTTTCCAAATTATATTGCAAAAACAGAATTAAGAGAGTATGGATAGAAATACATGTGTAAAAAGAGAGAAAGAAAGAATGAGAATGATATACCTTTTAGGAGTGGAGAGGGACATGGTATTTGAAATCACTGGTATGCTGTCTGAGGGGCTAGAAACTGTTGAAACACAAAATGTTAATAGAATAATCTAGGTTCTGTATCAAAAACAATGCACACACAAAATTTAGCCTCACCAGACTGTGATTTGGGCATTGAATTAAAAGGGCTCATTGATGTCAAAGAGGCTGTAGATGATCTGGGTGAGGAAGGGGCCTATGGAAACAAAAAAGGAAGACTTAAATATATTCCAGGAATTTATAATTACTTAATTATGCATTGTAAAAAAACAAACAAAAAAACAAACAAAAAAAAAACATACTTTTTGATAGAATTGACGCACAATGTCAACTTTCTTTTTCAGATCCTCACTCTGTTGAAGCAGCGCTGCATTTCTCTGCTGTCCCTGCCTCAACCTGATTTCTTCAATCTAATCCCAATTAAATTACAATGAATCCCCAATTAAATTAATAATAATAATAAAATAAATAAATAAAGACCGGAAAGATGAGTATGCAACAAACACACCACCACTGGATGGAGACATACAGCATTACCTGAGTTCTTCTCTGTTCTTGCTGTTTCTTGAGGTTTCTCTCCCTGTGGTAACATGAAGCACATCAGTGTCAGACTATTTTACCTCTGGACACCTGGTATATTAAACTCATCTTTTGAACAAATCATTGGCTTATCTTATTAATATCTTGGGTTATACAATAAGTCTATTCATTCATAGTCAGATAACAAATTACATAAATTGTTGTAACACATTTTTTCACTCACTGCTGTTTGTAAGTTTTCAGGTAGTCTGTAGTTTCATCTTCAGAATCTTCAGCTTCTTCTTCTTGTTCACATCGCCTGGATGTAGAAAGAACAGCTGTTTGAGCTAGGACGTTTCGAGATTTGCATGTGCACACACACACACACACACACACACACACACACACACACACTACATCTGTGTTTTCACATATTATGGGCCTGATTTACTTAACAGGGGAAATTAGCATGAGATTGCAAAAAAAAAAAAAAAAAACCTTCTGAGGGTGATTCATTGCAAATGCGCAAATTAAAAAACAGACCCAGTCAGATAATTTCCATAATTTCCATACACAATCTACAAAGAGCAGCGCATATTAGTGTCTGCTTTAAGACATGCTTTTTTGGAGCATTAATGGCACAAATACCAGTAATTTGACAAATGCAAACGTTAGTAAATCACATTGTGATTAATTTTTACATTCTCCTACAAATGCATATTCAATAAGGTCAGGTGCAAAAATAACTGTCCTTTAGTAAATTCTGACAGTACTATTTTAACACCAAAAGATGGTTTGCGCTGGTGCAAGCTGTTAGTAAATCTGACCCTATGTCTGTTCAGAGATGTAAATCCATAAGGAAAAAAAAGTAAGATGGTTACAGGTTGTTTTGTTTGAAAAGGGAAAGGCTTGTTCACACTATATCTATATAAGTGTCCACACCAATGAACGATGTGCTGTTTATTATTTAAAAAAAAAATATCCATAACCAAATACAACCCCAATTTCAGAAAAGTTGTGAAATGCCATAAAATCAAGAATATATTTTTTTTCATTCTCTTTAACCTTCATTTAATTTAAAGTACAAAGAAAAAAAATGTCTTCAATAGCCAATTTTATTTTATTTTGTAAATATTAACACATGATTTTGATGGCTGCAACACACTCGAAAAAGTTGGGACAGAGGATTGTTTACCACTGTGTCACATCAACTGTCCTTTTAATTACAGTGTTTAATTGATTGTGAATTGAGGATTCTAATTTTTTAAGTTTTGCAAACAAAATATTTGTCCAATCTCACTTGATACAAGACTTCAGATGCTCAGCAGTCTGTGATCGTCATTGTCTGATTCTTCTTTTCATGACATTTTCAATAGGAGACAGATCTGGACTGCAGGCAGGCCAGTCTAGCACATGCTCTCTGCATCATAATAAAAAAACACACTGCTGTAGCACATGCAGAACGAGACCTGGCATTGTCTTGATCTAATAACCATGGACTTCCCATGAAAGATGTCATCTTGATGGCAGTATATGTCTCTGTACAATTTCAATATATGCGTCCATGTCAATGGTACATTCGCACATATGCCAGTCACCTATGCTGTTTGCTCTGCTGCACCCACCATGACAGACGTCTGCTTTTGCATCTGTCGCTGATGAAAGTCTGAATGGTCCCTTTGGTCTTTACGACTGAGATCTCTACATCCACTTTTTCCAGAAACCAGTTGAAATGTGGACTCATCTGACCACAGCACACATTTCCGCTGTCTTTCTGAGATGAGCTTGGGCCCAGAGAATCCACACCATCACTGCATAGAATTGATCTATAGCTTACTCATAGAGTAACAGTGATTTAAGTTCCATTTATTGATGCAGTGGCAGACTGGGTTTAGTGACAGTGATTTTCTGAAGTACTCCTGAGGCCATGTGGCTATATTTAACAGCGCAGCATGACGGTTTCTTTAGGCAGTGCCATCTGAGGGTTCAAAGGTCATGACTCATGCACATGCAACTGAGATTTCCTGCCTTGCCCTTGACAGACTGAAATTTCTCGGGATTCCTTGAATCTTTTCACAACATTATATATGGTAGTTGGTGAAATCCCTAAATACTTTGTGTTTTTTGCATTGAGAAGTGTGATTGTTAATTTGTTTGAGACTTCTCTAATGAAATTTGGCACAAAGTGATAAGCCATGATCCACTTTTGCTTGCAAAGATTGAGATGCTCATTTTAATCCCAGACACAATACCCTCACCTATTACCAGTTCACCTGCTTACTGTTTCAAAGCAGTTCAATTTGAATATTGATATATATATATATAACCTTTTCACTGTTATTTTGCCTCTGTCTTAACTTTTTTTTGAGTGTGTTGCAGCCATCAAAAATCTAAATTTTTTAATATTTACAAAATACGTTTAAGTTGGTCAGTGACAACTTAAAAAAAAAAATTATTTGTACTTTTGTCAGTTAAATAAAAGTGTATTTTTTGGTCATTAAAAGAAAATGACCAAATCACAGATTCTTGATTTTATTGCATTTTACAAAATGGAATTGGGGTTATAATTATGACTTATTAAATATAACTGTAATATACTACAATTATGTAGATATATAAAAACTGTTGAATTAGTAAAACCATGTGTGTAATTCAGTAAACTATGATGACTAATTATTGTTATCATTTCAAAGCAAAACATTGTTCCTGATGTTAAAAAGTTAAGTGTAATAAACTATGTAAGAATTATTTACTTAATATACATAATATAAATGATCGATCCACTGGCTGTAATCTGCATCAGAACTGATTAGACCTGAAGACATAAATTCCAGTGCTTTATCAGATGTGTACCGCTGGTTCAACCTTGTTTTTGGTTTGTTTTATGTCAAAGTACTATGTTGTGTGTTTTTATATGCTTTTTCAGATAGTTCTCTCAAGCAAATGTGTTATTTTGTATTTGTTTTCATGCAGAGTTTACTTTTACTTTGCGTTTGTTCATATTTCCAAAGAAATATGTTAAATAGTGGTTCAAAAGACCAAAACCTATGTTTATTGGTTGAATATGGGACAGACTGAACCAATCTGGGCATGGGGGTGGGACTAAGCGTCAACAATCGTTTCTGTTTGGCTCAGAGGAATGAAACGGTAAAACTGTGTTTTAGTAATTAATACTAGTCAATCTACTAATCAAACACTATTACATAATTTTAAAAACTAAACAGGTAAAAGGTTATAAAACCAGTAATATGGATGGATGAGGTGTCAATTTGCTTTGAGTAGTTCCTTAGAAGGCAACCCCAATGGGAAGTGTTATAGAAAGCATAACATGAAACTTCACCATGTCTTTATAAGCTTTGCAAGGACTGCAGGGAAACTGTGAGAATTTAATTTAATGAATCATCCGCAGTTTAAAAAAATCTATGAATTTCTTGCAATTTATTACAAACTTTTAAATGGTAATGCATGTTATTAGATAGATGTTATTTTCATAAGCTTTAAAAAGTCTTCAAAATAACTGCTTATAAAAATCCAACCTCTTCATTAAGTTTGCAGATGACACAACTGTGGTGGTTCTCTTTAGCAAAAGAGTTAAGACAAACTACAGGAGCGAGGTGAGTCGACCTGGCCATGAGGTGCAGTGATAACAGTCTCTCTCTGAATGTGGCAAAGATGAAGGGGATTGTTGTTGACTTCAGGAGAGTGCAAACTCAACATGCTCCTCTGACCGTCAATGGTGGGACTGTGGATAGGGTGAGCAGCACCATTGAGAGCATCCTGACTAGCTGCATCACTGTGTGGTATCGCGCCTGCAATGCGTCCTCCTGCCGGAAGACTCTTCAACGCATAGTGAGAGCAGCTGAGAAGCTCGTTGGTGTCTCTCTCCTCTCCCTTCAGGACATTTATGGAACCCATCTCACCCGCAAAGCCCTCTGCATCGTCACACAGCTTCTTCAGTCTGCTGCCATCGCCAGGACCAGCAGACTGAAGGACAGCTTCATTCATAAGGATGTCAGGAAGCTGAACTCCCTCCCGACCTTACCACACCCCCACCCCGTCTTTTGACCCATGAACTACTGAGCTCTGAACCTCAGAACTCCCCCCCCCCCACCAGCCCCCACTAACACACTGTAACCAGCACCAGTCACTTTGTGAAGCATTGGTCTGCTCACTACCTCATTCAACTACCTCTTCTGTCAGTTTAAATAAAGAACTGCTCTCTGAGCTTTTTGTCACCTTAATCAGACTAAATGAGCTAATTTGCACTACAATCATTATATCTGCACTGTTTGTTTACTTTACTATTTAATCATCAAAAGGTGACTTATTTGTATCACTGTTATTTAATGTAATATTTATGTCTTCTGATGAACTGTTGCTCAAGTGCACTGAATTGTATTGTACTATTATTATTATTTTAATATTTCTAATATTTCTAATATTATTTCAATTTGTTAAGCAATTCATAGATTTTTTTGTTGCAAAAGCACACAAATATGACAAACTGTAAAATATTTCTACGATTCTCCTAGGAACTTTTTTCTTGAATCTAGATGTTTAACTTTTTTAAAGCTATACAATGAAAAGTCTGATTAAACAAACCTGAATAGGGGGTCTGGATTTAAACGACAGAACCATTTTTCAGGGAGCTTATTCATGTCGATGCAATCTGGAAGTTTCCTCCATTTCTGACATTCATCACACTGAACCCAGGTCTGATCAGGACGCTTCCTTTATGTTAAGCAAGGAACAAGGGTTATATATGGAAATGTGATGAATAAACTGGCAATGGAATGTTTTGAAGATGTATGTGAGTGTATACTAACGGGATATCCTCCATAGGTAATGTAGTGTTTAATCCCTTCTTCTGGCGGATCGCTTTCCAATACTCTTCCAGTTTCCCCCCTAAAGTATACATAGTTTTCCTGCGTGAACAAAAATAAACAGCTTAGACTCGTATATTATTGATTTCTTGTGTTAGAAAACAAATTTAGCTCCTAAAAACGTATAAACTGAACAGAAAAGCTTGTTCATTTAGTTAGTCTAGTATGAAAACAGAACTTAACAAGGGTTCTTCGGGCAATACTTGTAATTACCGGAATTGTTTGTAACCCTGCCTGCCTCATCAAAAAAACAACGCTGATGAGTAAGTAGCAAATGTTCTCACAAAAAAAAAAAAATTAATAATTAGATGAAACAATTTAAATGTGAATACTTATACAGTTAGCATTTAACATGTAATGTACTTGTTGTACAGTTAACATGTATGTATATGGCCTGGACAGTATATACATACACTAACAAATGAGACAAACTCAGCTTCTGGAGGGCCACTGCAGTGCAGACTGTAACACCAACCAACTTCAATACACCTGCCTGAGTTTCTAGCACTCCTAAAGACTTAGGCTGTGTTTAAAATCGCCCCCTATGCATTTAAATACAGCCATTTGTAGTTGTGTCCGAAACCATAGTGGGCATAGTTGGCACATTCAAACAACACAGCTGTGTTTAATTAGGGTTTGAACTAAACTCTGCATGGCAGTGGCCCTCCAGGAGCTGAGTTTGACACTGTGACGAGTGGGGCGGGGCCGAGGGAACGGAGGGAGGCCGCTGGAGTGATTTGGAAATGAGCGACACCTGCTCCACTCACTGGTCCCATGGAGGAGATCGGAAGGATACAAAAGAGGAGCGACGACAGTGAAGGACGAGAGAGGACCAGGCCTGGGCTTTATTTTGTGTTTGGTTTTTGTTTGTGTGCGACAGTCGTCTGCGAGGGGCTGTCGCGCTGTTTTGTGTTTATTTGGTTATTAAAATTTTCATTTTGAATGTCTGCCGGTTCCCGCCTCCTTCTTCTCGTGATTATGAAGTTTGTACTCTGTTACAGACACCCCTGTACTAACAGAAAATAATCACTCCAAACTCAAACTTACAATATTCTACAATTCACCCGTACAGTATCACACTCACCTGTATTCTTCTGTGTAGTCAAAGTCCTGCTTATTGTGTGTTGGCTTGAGGAAGTTGCACTCTATCACTGCAATGACTCCCACTCCTTTTCCATTTGCCTAATGCAAAACCAAGATCAAATTGCATTCATATATTCTAAATAGTAAAAGTAATAAACTAGAAAACATTTCTTACATTAAAGAAAGTGGCAGAGGGGGTGTTTTGACCCCCACCAACAACAAAAAAATATAATTTGACTACAAATTTAAATAATCACCTTGTTTTGACATGCAACACGTTCATAGGCTTTGATGAGCCTGTTTTTATGGTACATCATGACTCCGTAATGTTCTTTGCTCTTGGTATTGTAGCCAAATATGATAGGAATGCTTTCTCTCTGAGAAGAAAAGACTCAAGGAAATCTCACTATGTATGCATTCATTGAGTTGGTTGGCCAATTTAGGACTGTATTCTGCCGAGAAATTAGTTTAATTATCTGATTGTGTCATTGGGTGTTTTTTAATTATAGGATTTTGAACCATAGAACGAACACCTTTCTTTATAATTTTCCAATAACATTTACAATAATTATCACAATGTATAAGGTTTTCTTTGTGAAACAAGAAATTACAGCTCTCTTCTTTGTGATTCTGTGGATACATTTAGAAAGTTGGGTTTGTATTTATCCTTGGCAATGTGTGCCAGGCTTTTAGAGACCAGCTGGGTTTTCACTTTCTGTCCACAAATGATAATCTGCATTCTGGGCTTCAAGTATAGGATGCTACAGTATGCCTATAAAAAGGTAACATGCATAGACTCACATTACTGTTATGTTCTTTAAACTGTAATGCATAATAAGTGATATCTGAAAATACTTTATGTAGACTGTATTGTGTTAGACCTTCTCAACATAGGAGGGTGAAATACTCACCCGCAGAGAGAAGTCGCTCTCTGGGCTTGACTGAAATACACGAGACGGCTGCTTGTATTTCTCCTTTTCACTCTCATATACTTCAGATGGAATCTGGATATCATAGCGGTCCGTGTCAAAGTCAAACTCAGATTTGTCTGTGGATGTTCTGTAGCAGAAAAAAATATTTCATTTATGCATTCCTGCACCTGGTAGCTTGAGAGTATGACACTAGTAGTATCAAAAACACTGCTCTGAACTATATTATCATGTTTTTTTCACGCTCACTTTCGGAGGTTCCAGATGATGATTCGTGTCCCTGTGGACTCTGTGTCATAGTGTGCATTGATGGCATTGATAGCACTGAGCTCAGAGAGCAGCTCTTCCTCCGTCTGGAACAGAGAGTAGCGCAGGATATCCTGAAGACTTGTTGTGTGTTGTGACTCGGGTCGGAGTGAGAGGAAAGGTCAAGGATAAAGAATATAGATATGTGGTGAAATGTTTAGCTAAAAACAACTAATACAACTTATTCCTGAAACTCACATGACTATAAGATACATCAGTCACTGGACTTCTAAGATATATAATATCATCTCTCTAATACCCTCTTCATCTCTTTATATCATGCCAAATATTTGTAGTCCATCCATTTAGGTCTTGGCTTGTCTTTGCTTATTTGGAAGGTAAGGATATATGACTGTCCGATGCGTTTAAATGAGACAATAGGTACAATGACATTCTCCGCATGGATCTCCTGAAGATATGTCTGGGACAGCAGGCCCACACACATGGACTCTCCATTCTTGGAAAACACAATAGTGTCTTTTCCTATACGCATGGATCCAGACTTGAATCCATTGCCGTAGAGGCCCACAGGGACATGGCCATTTATAGTCTCCTTGTCACTGAAGCCAAAACTGAAAGGGATAGGAACACAAAATATTATATATTAGAATATTTTCAAAATAAATTAATACTTTTATTTTAAGATAAAAAAAAATATTTTAAGATCAAATAAATGCAGCAAGAGACATAAAAAATAAAAAAACTTACTAAACAACGGTTAGTATATATATTCACAAAACACATTCTATCTGTTTCAAAAGCATTCTATTTTGTTTCCACACTTAATTAATAATCAACAATTACAGTAAGAAAGGTTTCTTTAGTACCAAATCAGCATATTAGAATGGTTTATTAGGGGATCATGTAACCCAAATGTATGTTTGTCAACTTAATGTTCTAACCCACCTGAGCATTTTGTACATCTTATCGTAATCCATTCCTGCTCCATTATCCATGAAAATTAGACAGTCTTGACCTCTGATTGCTGTCTTATCAATCCAAAACTGTTTGGCACTCACATCTGGGTCGTAAGCATTGTCTAAGGCAGAAAACATATACTTCAAATATGATCAGATTACACATATTTATCAGAGTTTGAGTGGCTATCTACTGAGGTATCCCTGAAAACTAATGCAACATAATTAGTCTTTTATTTTCTTACTTGTCCCTGGCTAGCTGTCATTGAGCAATACATGGGATGCAATAAAATTACTCAAAGAATTTATTACACACAATACTAATATATGTAGACAGGAATACACATGTGGGGAAACTAGGTTACAAGTTCATAGTAATCTAACACTTGGGGGCAAACATCCATTGTTCCAAACAACTAAACACATACTTTCACATGAGTGATATCTGAAGTGTTCGCTTACCTATCAGCTCCGCAATAGCACTGAACGGCCAGGTGTGGCTGGTGGAGTTGGTGTGAAGGAACTTTGGATTAAGCTATAAAAGGATCAAAGACACAGGAAAATGTATAAGCAAACCCCTTAAAATACATTTTATGAAACTATGCATTGTTTTCTAAAGCTGTGGATCTGGTCATCTGACTTACATATAATTTTTCTTCATATTATCGGTTTGCAGGTTTGAATGTAAGAGGCATTATTTGTCCCCCCCCCCCCCCCCATTTTGGTTTAATTTAAAATTGTTTAGTTTGGAGTTTTAAAAGAGCCTAAGTTTTATTTAATTTGTTATTACATTTTATGAGGGTTTTTATTTAATCAGAATCTGTCCTTAAAACACTCCATAAGAAAATAATATAACATTTTGAAGATACTTGTTCAAAGCATTTTTTTAAAGCAACATAAGACAGTAGCACTAGAGAAGTAAAAACTTTCTTTTTAATTTTTCTATAGATAACATTTTTACTGATAATTCATAGGCCTACACCTTTTCTGAGAGGCCTAGCAGGAACTCATGGAAGGTAAGTGTTGATATGTTGCACATCACCATTTCTACTTCTTACTGTCATTTCCAATTCCGCATTTCTAAAGTGGACCAGGCTCTTAACAAAGTATGTGTTTTAATGTTCATTTTCAAGGGTGTGTTCTTTTTTTCCCACAAAATTAAGAATATACACAGAACGTAAAGAATAATTTACACAGAAAAATTGGACTACTTCGACAGAAAATTTGAAGAATAGCTTACTCTTTTATCTATTTAAAAGCATAATATTTACATTATATGAGTTACAAAGGTGCGAAGGACTATTAGCGCACAAAGCTTAAAAAAGAGCGCGTCGGAACGAATAACGTTACGTAACTGGATTCAAGCTCATTAACGGAGAAACGAAACTAAAAGTAACATCGAGTTTTTAGCCTTTCTAATAGGACGACGAAAACATACGTCACAGCTAAACAGATGCATGACCACGAAATTAAACGATCTGTTTTCCACACATTGTGAAAATATATGTTGTTCTTTGTAAATTATATGTTGTTCATTGTTAACAGCAAAAACATACATTAAGATTACATATATTTCATCAGCATGTCAGTGCGAGAAGTTATTACGTATAAACTTTTTAATATATCTATTATAATTAGCATAGTTTAAAATTATTAGCATGCAGTCTACTACCACGCGTTAATTACAAATGTCCTCAACATAAATAAATTAAACATTCATACCGCACTGAGCGGGATTCCTCTCTCCGTTTGCACAGCCATCCTTAAAAAGTAACAAACCCGCGAAGATCCCGGAAGATCCAAAACTTCAAGAGGGGTGACTCCCATAGACATGGTGACTCCGACTCACGGACTTCCTTAAACAATACATATTTTAATGAATATTAATAATTTGACATGATATCTACAATAAGATTATAACATAATAATTATATTTGCATTTACTTAATGTATTATTTGTTTAACGATATACTAGTCTTTCAGTTATTTTTAAAGAACGTTTTGTATTTTTTTATGAAAAAGTACAAGGAGTAACTCTTTATATTAATGACTAATAAATATAGGGTTTTAAAATTTTTAAAAAAATAATGATAAAAAATGATGACAATTATTAAGTTTTGATGACAATTATTAAGTTTAACTCATGTCAAACAAATAAAGTATTTTAGACTTTTTGGCATTTTATGAGATTACATTAGAGAGAATTACTCGATACTTGCACTTTAAACTGGATTTCTGATTGTCACATAAAAAGTTATGTATGAATTTATTTGAAAATGCACTTTGGATATCCAAGATGCACCTTGGATTATTTATTTTTTCTTTTTACAATTATTTTGTTCAGTAATCTCTTTTCATTTTTCTGAATTATTCCTTCATAACACCAACAGATGGTAGCTAGTACCAATCGACTGTCGTACTATTATTTTGAAAGGAAATCTCAATGAGATCTATCACTTCCGGTCTGGAGCTGCTTTTACAGAAGTAGATATTATAAACAGTACTGGACTAAAGTATTTGATCGATGCTTTAAAACAGTTTCGCTTTTACCATATGGTGGTTGAATGTAGTAGCCTTAAAGTAAATATTGCCATAGTTGTCGAAGATGTTAGGATTGGATCTGTCAACTGGTGAGTAGAATTTGTGACTATTTTCTCGCAAATATAAAGACTCGAGCAAAGCAGCAAGTCAAAATTAACCTTATATACAGACGTTATTATATGTTTTATATAAATAATATACAGTATACTGGCTGCTTTTCTGGACAGAACATAATACGTCGATATGGCATTAATAAATGATTCTTATTGTATAATACAATATGATACAATATTTATTACAGGTGTGGATGGTGTGGTCGAAAAACTCGAGAAGCTCCCCAAAGACTTGTTTGCAGAAACGGTAAGATGTGACATTACATTGGGTGGTCATGTACAATGGGAAGAAAAACATTACGAGTTTGTACTAAGAAAAATGCCACACGTCACAGATCATTTAGACATATTATCATAGTATTTATTTACTGAATGTCCCATTTTTAAGTGTTGTATTGACTGTTCTGATACTCGTCTTTTCATTTCCCAGCTTCAGTCAATCCTGGTTAATCTTTGGGATCAGAACGGAGCAGTAGATTTGATTGAATCCTGTGATGTAAGTTAACCAAATTAAATCCCTGTAAATATACTGTAAATTAAGCATGCATGTTTTTATGTCTTTGCAATGCTTATATTTTCCTAACACAGAAATTTCAAAGAGCTGGGATAAGCCTTGATCAGAAAACTGTTCAAGATATTATGAGACTGATGTCATACTATTTTAGGTACAGTATTATCTTTTTGAGGACGAAATGTCATTGATGCAAATGTTTGTGAATTAAAAAGGCTTATTTTAAACACCCATTGCATAGATGTGTCGATTTGTCTTGTTTGATGTGTGTCTGTTGTGTTTGAATTTATGATAAATGTTTATTTAAACAGGTTAGCTGCAAAGAGCAATCTCAGTGGGGATGTATTGGTCAGTAAATTGACTGAATGCAGCAGTAATTGGTCCAAACCAACCCTACAGTTGGTGCACCAGCTCTGGACTGAGCATGCTGCTCTTCTACATGCACATCAGGAGGTCCTGACAATGGCTAGTATCGGACAGGTGTGTCACATGATTCTTGTTTACAGTATAAACATCGGTCAGCCACTGTTCTCTGTCAGGTTGTTGATATAAAGCTTCTTCACTCTTAGCTTGTAGATATCCAGTGGAAACTGGGAATGGCAGTGAGCTCAGATACATGTCGATCCCTCAACTCCCCGTTCATCTCTGTTCTGATGAAAATCGCAGACACATCAGGGGAGATGTCATATAAATCCTTTGAGATGACAGTTCAGCAGTTTCAGGTATGGAAGTATGCGTTTTCCTAATTTAATTCAACTGTCTGAAGTGTCTGAACAGCTGCAATTAACCATTCTCTTTCTGTTATTTTGTCCCTCAGAACTTCTACAGGCAGTTCAAGGAAATGGCCTCTGTTTTAGAGACTGTGTAATATTTTTATAGTAGTGATTGTGAACCATTTAGTCTTTTATGACCAAATATTTACATTTAAGTACAGTATTTAACAGTTTAACAACCTAAATTTATAGAATTTTCCACCAACCTTTTATTTTTTGTTCTACTGTTACAGTATCTTCAAGGTTAAAATTCTTATTTTATCATAATAAATCGTGGTATTGTTAATGTTAGACAATTTATGATGATCTACTCTGTGGCCTGAATTTCTGAATTTGATATCTCATAATTAAAGAAAAAAAAAAACACATTTGTCAGTCGTTATATTTAATAAAAGGTATTAACTTGAATTAACATACTTAATACCTAAAATAATTGATGCAGAGGTTCAGATGACAGAAGATGTTTCTGCAGTATACAATATAGTATGTGATCCTCTGTATTATTAATTAGTTGGTAGTTTGTTTGTTTTTGTTTTTGTCAGTAATGACTTGGTCTTCTAAAAGTGCTAACAACTTGTACAAAATATCCATGTTCTTAGAATTAGAAGGTCTGATCAAATTATTGTACCGGATCAGATCTAATATACAGTAGATTACACCAAATTTGCTGTTGTTGGCACACTATTTAGACAAAAAAAAAAAAAAAAGAAGACGGAGTGAGAAAGAGTGCAAACACGAAAAAAAAGCTCCAGCAAGCCAGCAGGTAAATCATCTTTTATAATATTTAGGAGTTTGTCACTATTTAATTCTTGAAATTAAGTATATTTCCAATTATAAACACTTGTCTTGATACTAGTAATCTATAACACTTAATATTTTATTAAAACGAAATAGTAGGTCTATAAATAGTTACAAATAAAGTATAAATGTTCTAAATTAGTTGTTTATTAGTATATAATATAGATTTATGCTGTAAAATATAAAATTAAATGTCTAATAATTATAGGGGAAAGTGGGGTAAGATTAGCCACTTTTTACTATTGTGGTCCTCAAGATAAGGGAAAATGATGCAGAAGTACAATGAAAGTGTCTATCCTGTCCAAATTAAACTATTCTTCTAAAGAAGTGTTGCCATGGCTCTGTATGACCCAGGTTTGGGGTAAGTTGACCCGAGTCGCGTCAGTGGGTAAGATGCACCATCTGGGTGTAAAATGACCATCTGACTGAATATGATTCATAAGAATGTGAAATAAATAATAATTAAAAAAAACTAATAATTCCCTTTCACAGACAGTCATATTTGTTTTCTTAAGGTTAACTTTTACACCATAAAGCCAACCAAATTAAGTTTACATTTCAATATTTAATAGTTTACATCTCTGAAACAATATGTTGAACACCAAAGTTGTAGCTTTCCTAAGAACAGACTAAACCGAGTGTTTGTTTGCCATTAGTGACTACAGGTTGAAAGATATTTTTATTTATTTATATATTTTTTCATAGCAATATCTGGCAACACTGCCAGAACTCAAACTGATAGAAATCAAAGAGCCCACAGACATGTTATTGTTGACAGGATACCACATTTGGTAAGGCAAAAGCAAAGCAAAAAAACAAAACAAAAAACACATCATATTATCTGTCAGATACATTATCAACGCTATAAAAACAGTAGCATATAACACTAGTGCAGAGATCTGTGGAACAAGTATGTTACGTCTAAACTATTAAAGTTTTTAGCGTATATAATGAGTGGGGTTATTATAGCACAGACCACACTGATTTTCAATCCCTGTCTACAACTGTGGTGCCTTCCGTTCCCCCAATCTGTTTCTCCTTTTCACAGTTTGGCAGAAATTATGGGTGGTTCCAAAATACATGGTCACATGACAGTAAAAGTGTAAAGTCGCCAAGATGCAGGGGCTGGGTCAACTTCCCCTGCTGAGAGAGAGCCCACTCTTATCAAAACATCTACAATAAAGTCCGTTCTTATAGAGGGTACTGTCTTCTCTTTTAATTATATATTTGTAACAAGTGAATAATTTGATTTAACAAGCACACACCCTCCTTGTGCCCCCCTTTTTTTTGATTGGGCATCTGCCCCTTAAAATGTCTGTGGACGGACCTTTTTAGGAGGGCACGGTTTAGCTGGCTGCTTCTGCTGGTAGATCTTTATATGAGTAAAAGCAAGTTTCTCCATTAGTGGTCATTAAAAGTAGTTTTTTTTTTTCAGATTATCAGGTTAAATACATTTTTTATTTAAAATAGCTCTTAGCTCTTCTTTGTCTTTCAGGTTTTCTAAAGTAGCCTAATTGATCACATGACACTTACAGCTTGAAAAGAATTGTCTCTTTAAATGAAAACTCGTGATAGCCGCATCCAGGTTGTGTACTTTTAAATAGCATACTACTCTTACTATTTCTACAGTGCTTATTCCGTAGAATATTATTGCAGAAATAGTAAAAGCAGTGGTATGCTTTTCGAATTCAGCCACTGAGACAGCAGAGGGCGCCGTTGAGTATTGTATCTTTTTTTTTTTTAAACGTCAAACGCATATCTTTTATATATTCATATCAAAATTACTTGGCCAAAATAATGGTTTGATGGATGTCACCGTTTACATGTTTGCTGTTTCATGAATTACTTTGTGTTTCATACTTGTGTTTATATGTAATGGCAATTTTCATATTCACAACCGGGGCATGTTGTCACAAAAAGTCAGTTTTTATAGCACATAAAGAAGTCGCTTTTCAAAAATATTATATTCACTGGAGTAAAAAGTGTAAAACTAGCTCTAAAGCGTTTACTATTAACATACCCTAGGCCAGTTCAGTGTGTATCCTGAAGGCAGACAGGGGAGCCAGAGATACACACACACACACACACACGCTAAAGTGAACACGTCTTCTATGGCCACTCCTCCTGAAACAACAGCACTCTCTGTTCTCCACCGCTGTAAAATGACTCAGTAACGACTGAAAAGTGATGTGCAACGACTCTAATAGACCCCAGCTGATGCAACTTCACACAGGAGACGTCTGTCCGATGCGGCGTCCACAATCCGAAGCGCTGGGACTCGAGAAATCTGCAGGAATAAAACGCGCTTCCTTCAAGAAGTTGGATACACTCACGCGAATTCTTTAACTTCATATATGGATTAATCGAGCCTTCAGACACTTTGAATGGATTATTTTATGTTTAAAGAGTGATCTGACCGCTAAAATCCTCGCTGCATTTTAAAAGCCATTATTATTGTACTTGAGCTCTGCAGGACACACGATCTTTGCGCACTTCTGACTAAAAAAAGCGTGAGTGATCCATGTGCCATTAATGCACGAGGAGATGTTTCCACCTGCTTTCACACAAAAATGACCCGTGCATGTATTTATTTAGGCATTTAGTGAAATAAAGGCACTGGGTTGTTGCATAAAGCAACTAAAGTCTTTGTCCCGGAGCCCTTAGGAGAGATGGAGGGACAGGATGGCAAAGGGGATAATAACAGTAATCAAAAGGCAGACAAGAGGTTTACTCTTTGGTACATGGGCTGGTCTTCTCTGGACAAGCGGACCACGCTACCCATGCTGCCCTGGCTTCTGGCGGAGATCCGGAGGAAAAGTGAGAAGAACGAGTCCGGTCCCGCACAGGCCAGAGAAGTTCAGCTGTATCTCTCGCCCTCTCTGATCCGCTGCGTGCCCGCGAACTGCAGCAACCCGTCCGTGTTCATATTCGAGCACAAAGCACAGTTTATATCCAGGTTTATCCACAATAGCCATGACCTGTCTTATTTTGCCTACCTTATCAGAAGTCAGCCGGATAACCCCGAGTCTGAGATGGCATGCCATGTGTTCAAAGCATGTGATCCAAACCAGGTATGTACGGCCACTCATTCAACAACTGTTCAATCAAAAACAATAGTTTGTGAATCAACCTTTTCTGGGGTTTTGGATTGGAGGTTTACTGGTTATCGGTATCCGGCGGCCTATAGATAAGTGGGACATATTTGACGTTACTTTTTTTTCCACCTATATAAACACTTATTCAGCTTAAATGTTTATATATATATATATATATATATATATATATATATATATATATATATATATATATAAACATTTAAGCTGCATAAGTGTTTATATGGGTGGAAAAAAAGTATATATATATTCTATCTATCTATCTATCTATCTATCTATCTATCTATCTATCTATCTATCTATACCCTGCACCACGACCAATTTAAGAACAAATTACAGTCATTGTTTTTTTCAAGTATTTAATTTTTAGATGGTACATAGACAAAAATAGCAATATACCTGGTGCGTGTATGTGTGTGTGTGTGTGTGTGACCACCAGTCAATTCAGTCATAAGGGTCAATTTTGTCGAAATTGAGATTTATACATTATCTGAAAGCAGAATAAATAAGCTTTAAATAGGATTGGACAATATGTGGCCTAGATACAACCATTTCAAAATCTGGAATCTGAGGGTGCAACCCCCCCCCCCCCCCCCCCCCAAAAAAAAAACCCCAAACAAACAAACAAAAAAAAACCATTCAAAATATTGAGAAAATCCCTTTATTTTTTTTATTTTTTTATTTTTTTTTAAGTGAGGTGACATACAGCCAAGTATGGTGACCCATACTAAGAATTTGTGCTCTGCATTTAACTCATCCAAAGTGCACACACACACACACACACACACACACACACCGTGTGTGAAAATAAATAATTTTGACCCATACAATGTATTTTTGGCTATTGCTACAAATATACCCCAGTGACTTAAGACTGGTTTTGTGGTCCAGGGTCAAATATATATATATATATATATATATATTAATATATCTATATATCACATTAGGGGAAAAAAACTATCTTCATTCCTTTAAACCCCCACCTTTTATTCTAATGCACCATGCTTTATGCACCATGCTCTAAACTTTTACAATGCCAGTGCCAGTGCACCCTGAGGCTTAGTCTGCTATAAGATTGACAAGTCTTTGTCAGTTGGATAAATGCCAGTATTTAGGCCACCATTATTCCAGAGGAATTAGATTTACAGAGCATCATGTAAAGATGGGTCAGATCTCTCCTGGCAAATGCAGGGGAAGGATTAGTCAGATCAGCTAGACAGTACACACTTAGAATATTGAAATCCCCCCTTTCTCTGATTGCTGCCATACAGCCTTGAAACAACAATAATAACCACGATGCTCTACACTTACATTTGAGTTCTCTATTCCATGGTATTGATTAGAGATTAGTTGTAATGTAACCCTATGTGAGTCTGCTGCTGAGCTATATTTGAGACACCTGTTCTCAAATTTAAACATTTCTAACACATTTACAAGCATATATGTTTGTTGCTTTGTGAATTTTAGTTGAAAAGTAATAATTTTCTTTGCACTTGCCACATTATTTATGCTATTTGTACTATTTTTGTACATTCTCAGAGGTAAAAGTGCTTAGAAGTGAATGTGAGGAAGGGAAGGTTTCAGCGTCCTGTGAGTACATGTTGAGCTCCAGAGGTGACATACATCACCGTTGTGTGTTTTGCAAGAAAAACTGACTGGATAGCAACATGTGCTAGATTGTCCATGAGGAATGTGTCTTAGCTCTAGTCTTAAGATAGATGCTGGCTCATTTCGAAGTGCTACCGTGCAGCAGTCTGTCTAGTGTTCAGAGACTTACTCGGCTTGCCCTTCAAAATAAAAATATCTCCTGCTCCTAATGCAGCCCGATCAGTCCTTTCCAGATGCCTGTGGAGTAATATAGTTCAACATTTAATGCTGTGGGTGAACCCACTGGCCCCCTATTTATAACTCCACTTCCAGCATGGAATAGCCCTCCCAGTATAAGGGCAACAAAGTAAGGTTATGTTTCCTTTCATAATGAAATACTATGTACGCAGATGCCGGGCCTCATTGTACTGATAGAACTGAAAGGAAAACATTATGTGTGATTAAGCGTTGTTTATGCTGTGGGCAAGAAAAAATGCCTGGGGTCCCTTTGATGCAGTTTGCTCATTGTTTATGCATTTTAAAGAGTTAGTTCACCCAGATAGCAAAATTATGTAATTAATAACTTACCCTCATGTCGTTCCAAACCTGTAAGACCTCCGTTTGTCTTTGGAACACAGTTTAAGATATTTTAGATTTAGTCCGAGAGCTCTCAGTCCCTCCATTGAAGCTGTGTGTACGGTATACTGTCCATGTCCAGAAAGGTAAGAAAAACATAATCAAAGTAGTCCATGTGACATCAGAGGGTCAGTTAGAATTTTTTAAAGCATTGAAAATACATTTTGGTCCAAAAATAGCAAAAAAGACGACTTTATTCAGCATTGTCTTCTCTTCCGTGTCTGTTGTGAGAGAGAGTTCAAATCAAAGCAGTCTGGATATCCAGTTCGCGAACGAATCATTCAGTTCACCAAATCGAACTGAATCGTTTTAAACGGTTCGCATCTCTAATACGCATTAATCCACAAATGACTTAAGCTGTTAACTTTTTTAATGTGGCTGACACTCCCTCTGAGTTCAAACAAACCAATATCCCGGAGTAATTCATGTACTCAAACAGTACACGGACTGAACTGCTGTGAAGAGAGAACTGAAGATGAACACCGAGCCGAGCCACATAAGAAGAACCGAGGAGCTGATGATACTGCGCATGTGTGATTCAGCGTGAAGCAGACTGACATACAGAGCGCATGAACCGAACTGATTCTTTTGGTGATTGATTCTGCACTGATTCTGTGCTAGTGTTATGAGCGCGGGTAAACCGAAGGCTTGAATCAAGGGCAATCATCGCAAATGATGCCATTACGTCGAGCGCAAAAGAACCGGTAAACCGTTTTCTTTAACCGGTTTATTGAATCGAACTGTCCGAAAGAACTACTGGTGATCCGAAAACCGATGCAACTGGTTCTTGACTTGTGAATGAATCAGTCTTTTGTTCGTTATCTGGCTCGGCTCGGTGTTCATCTTCAGTTCTCTCTTCACAGCAGTTCAGTCAGTGTACTGTTTGAGTACATGAATTACTCCGGGATATTGGTTTGTTTAACTCAGAGGGAGTGTCAGCCACATTAAAAAAGTTAACAGTTTAAGTCATTTGTGGATTAATGCGTATTAGAGATGTGAACCGTTTAAAACGATTCAGTTCGATTTGGTGAACTGAATGATTCGTTCGCGAACCGGATATCCAGACTGCTTTGTTTTGAACTCTCTCTCACAACAGACACGGAAGAGAAGACAATGCTGAATAAAGTCGTCTTTTTTGCTATTTTTGGACCAAAATGTATTTTCGATGCTTCAAAAAATTCTAACTGACCCTCTGATGTCACATGGACTACTTTGATTATGTTTTTCTTTCCTTATGTTTTTTGGACATGGACAGTATACTGTACACACAGCTTCAATGGAGGGACTGAGAGCTCTCGGACTAAATCTAAAATATCTTAAACTGTGTTCCAAAGATAAACGGAGGTCCTACCGGTTTGGAACAACATGAGGGTAAGTTATTAATTACATAATTTTGCTATCAGGGTGAACTAACCCTTTAAGATGGGGCTGGTTGCTTTGCAGTTTGGAGCGATCACCAAAATATGAATTAAAATCAATGTTGCACAGGATATAACCTACTTATTCCTACTAGTCAGAGTATACAGTGTCCCACATTATCCAACTGACCTGAATACCTTGTAGTTGGTCTTCCTGGTAAAAATAATTAGAATGTCATTCCAGTCTATGTCCAGTACAGGATGTAACCAGTGATTTGAGTTTCTGAATGTCTTGTCCCAGTGTGAATTGTATTTTGGTACTATTTCAAACTAGTGAGTGGTGGTGTGGGGGGTGTACTTACAAATATTTAAGAATATTGACCATGGGCCCTGAAGTATTTCATAACCAAACTTGTCTTTAAATAGTGATTTTTAGAAGTTCCTTATAAATAAATTGTGTTTATAAATAAATAAAAACCTGCTTGAATCTTTCTGTGCTCTTTTCTGTTTTCACTTTATTTTTATGTGGCTTGACTGGTAAGTTTCTGAAAAGCCTCCACTGCTATTTGCATTATATATCTTGGTTTTTAAATTGCATTCTAAAGCATTCCTATCAACCTTTACACATGAGAAGGAGTAAGGTCACAGCAGCACATTGGTGAAATTTTCCACATTCTTTAAATTACAAAAGCAAAAATGGTAATAACCAATGATATCTCATGACCAATTCGTACGTATTTTTCGAGGTGGCTTATTCATATGAATTTGTACGACCTCACTCGTACGATTTTATATGATTTGTCTAAACCCCAGTGACGGTTAGGTTTAGGGGCGGGGTTAGGTGTAGGTCACTCGTACAAATTCATACCAATAAGCCATCTCGTAAAATATGTACGAATTGCCGTGAGATCGGGTTGTAATAACCTTGTGAAATATGAGGAATATGCACTAAATATGCACTAATCAGTGTATTTGATTTTTATCTATTTTTAATGAAAAGCTGGAATTTCTCATCACAGTTCTTTGTGTTAAAAGAGAACGTGTAAATAATAAGTTTAAACTATTAAACATGTCACAGCAGTTTAATTTTCCTCAGCTGGTTTCAAGTTTCTGTGTCATACGTGTCTTAAAAAGCTTGAGAGGCATACAAGAGTTTGAACAATCATCTGCAATTAAAAATATATGAATGTCATTACATTTGATTACATCATATAAACCCTAGTGACATTTATCTGTAAATATCAGAATGTTTCACAACAGCAGTTTCTACGGCAGATATGAATCATAATCATGTTTTAATTTATACAGCGCCTTTCTCAGGCTCAAGGCACTTTACAGGGTACACCAAATACTCATTACATAGTTAACAATAAAGTGGACATTGGACATTTGCCCAATCCAGTCACAGTTAGTGCAGTTGCATATAACACAAATTAAGCAATAATATGGGACAAATACACAGTGCTATTTAGTGATAGTGTTGATTAAACAATCAATAATCTAATCACTAAAAGCCTTTGACACCAGTTTGTTAAAAAGGCAAATATTGCTAAGGAAAGTGAACAAATTTTTTCTAAAAATGGTTTGCGTTTGATGTAATACAATGACACAAATTTTTCTGTTGGTAAAGATGAATGCAGGAAATGCAAAAGAGATAACAGGAGGAAAATAATGAAAAGTTTAATAAACATTCAATAAATATTTTTACAGCTTGTAATTCACACTCTTTTACTTTAATCCTTGCATATTTGTTTCAGTGCAAATAATTCATTAGACTACATGGGGTTCTAGCATCATCTTGCAATTAAATAATTCAGACCATTTAGGGGCTTATAACACTGTCGTTGATTTCTGGTGAGGTCACTTAAGTTTCCTGCAAATGTGTCTCATGCTTTTTTAGCTGTTTTTTTACTTCTACACTGGTCTTGTGACCTAAAAACAGCACTAGAATGCATTGCCTTTTCACAGTCAGATAAAGAAAACAGTGTTTTGCAGATTATTCAAGCTGGTTAGGTAGAACTTTTTGGAAATCTGTGAGTGTTCATGGGAAATAAATCATCTGTCAGCTGAAAACAAGCAGCCACACCCTTTGTGCTGCTTATACAGGCAGGCCATTTGCTATGATTGCTTGAATGATTGTGTGAGTGTTTGCTTTTCCCCCTGATCTCAAGGAGCCTTTTCGCCCTGCTGCACTGTGATTTTCCACAAGTTGGCCTTGGGAGATTTAATAAAATGTTTGAATTAAACTGAGCCATATTTACTGAGAGACGTGCATTGGACAGCAAAGGTCTGGGGTGTCTTTACTTTTACTCCAAACTTGCTTGTGAAGATACTGCAATAATTGCATAAGACCAATTGCAAAGTAAAGAAATGTGCTGCCTGCCCATGCAGTACTTGCTGCTACCATGCTGGCCTGTTATGGGTGGATGCCAGTGTGTTGCTATACGGTTGCTAAGGCATTCTGAGTGGACTTTAATGTGGTTTATAGGGCTTTCTGGATGGTAACTTTATCCAGCCTCAAGTCGTTGAAATTCCAGTTCTATTTATAACTTCTGGTCCCTCCTGTTTTTTGCACTCTTGGTGGTCAGCTATAGGTGAAAGTTGTAAGCCCGATAGCACACCTCTTCTCAACAAGCCACATCTTAAATAATGGTTTATGTTTTGGTGGGTTAGGTTTTTTTTATACCTGCAAGCCCATAGAAAAGATGACTTATATTATAGGGGTAGTTTTATGCCAGTGAGGAAAGCAAAATGTCAAAAGTCCAATGCCTCTAATGTGTAAGTTTTTAGAGGTTTCAGCACGTTTGTCAAACATGCCTGTGTTTATCTTTGTAAAGATAGACCACAGCGTAGCTTTCTCTCGATTACTGCCTTGAACAAGTAATCCATGTGACCTTGGTATGGCGCCGTGTATTTTTATGCAGCAAGCACTCTGTGGTCATTTTGTTCCTGGAAGATTTGATTATATCAACTGGATTCTTGTTAACTGCTTTGTGCTCTATGTGCACTTTGCAACATGCTAATTTGTCTCAGAGCTTGGCTTGTCACCTTCGTTTGACTGAATCTCTCTCTCCCCTTCTCTTTTGTTTTGCTTTAGCAGTTTTTTTTTAAAGGCATCATGAATCTCTTTCTGTTTTCAGTTTATATAGAGTCTCAGAATAGAATCTAATACCAGGCTTATGGTAGTATATCAGGCTAGCCAAGCATGCTCTTCCAGTCTAGTCTGTGAGGCCCTGTCCCAAATGGCACCCTAAACCCTCGCAGTCTTCCTCTGAGTCCAGACTTTCGTGACGTAATGCCGTTTTGACTGTCTGCTGCAGAGCTCGCCCCAGTGCGGGTCGAGGGTGCATGACGGCCACAAAGGGGGTGCTCGGGAGCACACTTTTAAATGCTAAAATGACTAGTGGGGCACCCTACGGTCTTGTGGACTTAATGGACACGCGCACGCAGCAGAAATTGTAAGTCTGCAAGACCAATAGTGCAGATGAAGTGTTCAATTTGGGACAGGAGTCGCTGGCACTAGGCCCAATTCTGTCACCACTAATTTTTTGTATTCTCTCAACAAGATGTGTCTTCCTAATAAATATCTAAATAAATTGTCTTATTTAGCATTGCCATAAGCTTGTACAAACTTGAGCTGAAGAGACATGGCAGAACTTTTCAGAGCCAAACAAAGGCACAAGAGGTCATGTACATAGTATTTTTTGAGGTATATCTGACAGTTACAACCAGTTAATATACCATTTTTTAACCCAAATGCATGAATGTGTATTTGAGTTTGGACAATAGGGAGATGACTCAAAGTTAAAAGGCTACTGAATAATTCTATTGATCCCCGCTGTGGCTTAATAAAGCTACTGAGTTAAATTAATATCATATTTTAATTAGTAAAATAATGTATTTTATTTACTGTTATAAGTTCAGTTTTCAGTCAAAATTTAGGGGTTGGATCGATTAAATATTGTCAAATAACACACACACACACACACACGTTTGTTTTTGTGAAAAGTGGTGACATCCCATAGGCGTAATGGTTTTTATACTGTACAAACTGTATATTCTATCGGCCCTATCACCAACCCTACACCTAACCCTCACAGGAAACTTTGTGCATTTTTACTTTCTCAAAATCTTATCTGTTTTCTCAGTATTGTTGTGGAGACAAAAATGAAGGTGAATTGGAGTTCCCGACAATTATTTTCTGAAAAAATAAAATAAAATACTCAAAAGAAATTCAAAGTGTGTTAATATAATCTTAAATTTAGGACAGTGTCCACTGTGTCTTAAGTCTTAAACCTTTGAAAAAATAAGATGTACTTATGAAAATTCTAAAATATTTCAGAATGTCTTAAGATTTTTTTCAAGAACTGCACTTACTTGACATTCTTACAAACCTTGCAAACCTTTTTTTACATTTGAGTTTATCAGCTGTTTGAAACATGCCTGTTAGATCCTGTAAAGAAAAACATTAAGATACAAGGAAATAGAATTAGGATTTTCTTATACATATTTTGTTTGTATATGTATACTGTTGCCTATTTGAACAAGTCTCAAACACTGTTTAAACCAAACCTATGCCCTTGCACCTAGTTTAGAAAGATTCATACTGATTTTCAAAAATAGAGATCTACATTTCCTAGCTTCAGGTTGCACTCTAAATGATCGACAGTAATATCAAATACCAGAAAGGAGGCCCTGTCTGATAGATTTATATCCATTTGGCTTCTTTAATGCACACTCGGGTTCTTAATTATTTATTGTTCCAATATCATCAGTCTGCCTTGGTTTATGTATCACTGCTAAATTGTCCTTCAGGGGCTGAGCATAGTTATGCAATCTGCATGTCTCCCTGCAAACGTTTAACACAACAACTGAACCTTTTTATTGACGTTTTGTCCTCGTTTGCCTTTCAGTGTGTTGATTTAGTATTTTTATTGTTGATCTAATGTTCTACACTGTTCCCCAGGTGCCTGAGGTTATTAGCAGCATTAGACAGGTGTCCAAGGCTGCTCTTAAAGAGGAAAGCAAGCCCAGGCAAGACAGCGATGAGTCTTTTTACAACTCCCAAAAATTTGAAGTGCTTTACTGTGGAAAAGTGACAGTCAGCCACAAGAAAGCCCCTTCCACTCTGATTGACGACTGCATTGATAAATTCCGCCAGCACGAGATTGAGCGTAAGCGTCTGCGGCTCCTCAATGGCCAGCGCAGCTCCACCGAGGCCCACGTGGAGTTCACTATGGGTGAAGACCTTATAAGCTCCTCCCTCTGCAAAGTCGACAAACTCGAGCCCAGCTTGATTGAGGAAGAGCTGTCTGAGAAGGGCAATGGGAATCTGGACCTGACTAGTTCCTCCAGTACAGGTAGCCTACTAGGGGTCTTTCCTGAATGTATCTTGGAGGACTCTGATTTTGGGGAGCAGCAGGAGATTCGTACACGCTGTAATAGCTTGGCGGGCGGCCTGCAGAAAAGGCCCAGAGAGGCGGGCAGGGGGTCGACTCGTAGGAGACATGCTAGTGAGCCCAATAATGTGCAGCCTTCTGATGCTGACAAGAATCGCACAATGCTGTTCCAGGTACTACACACAGATACACGCCTACTTTTAGCTTGTTATTTCATTAACTTTGACCTCAAAAATAACATTTCTTTCATCATTTACTCATGTTAGAATGCAAAATATATTAATATATCTTTGCAAAAGATATTAATACACTGTTTTTTTTTTCCGAAGAATTTTTAAACGGGGGCAATTCATTTTTTGTCTTTTTACTTAAAGCAAATTTTAAAAAACTTATATTCACTTGCCATGAAAATAGTTAAGGAAGCTGGCATGGCGTTGAAATGCCAACCAATCAACAATCAACAGTTTTTGTCCATACAGTTGAAGTTAATAGACAATCCTCTACATTGCAAGTAAATCAGTCACATGAGTGATTGAATATTTTGCTAGGTTAATAAATTATGTCTGCCATTAGAGAATGGCAATTTCACTCACCAGTGAGGCTAAGAATAAACTATTTTTACTGTGTGTTGTGTCCTGTGACTGCTTCAGTTCGCCTACACACTAGGTACCAGAATAATCTGACTTAGCGTTTGACAGGAAAGAATGCATATGCTTATTTAAGGGCATGGGATTCAATTTAAATAGACAAAAAATAAAAATGGTAAACCAAAAATTAGGTCAGTGGTGATTCTTTTAGCAGTGTGTCAGTACAGGGTTGATGTAGATCAAAACAACTTTGAACCCCACTGACATTTAATTTTATGGAAGAAAAGGTGTTTTTTTTGTGCTCCAGCTTTGGGTGAACTATCCCTTTAACGTTTAAATCAGCCCTACGCATGCAAATGTCTGTTCTTTGAGAGACGAAATGCTAAATCTTGCTAATTAGCATGCATGACAGTCTAGCAGTCAGTCGTTTTCCTTTTAAAAATTTTTCAAGGATATGTGTCTCTACAGTCATTTAGTTGAGAAATCAATTACAGCTTCTGCAAACTTGATGATAAATAGAGTTGTTTTGATTCAAATACAGCTCTCAAAAAACACTACGTGCTCCGTTATCAGTTACTTGATATTTGTGTTTTTATTTCTGCTGCTTCCTACTCAGTAAGCAAAGTATGCTCTCAAATGGCTGTTTTGTGCAGGTTGGACGCTTTGAAGTGAATCTCATCAGCCCTGACACCAAATCTGTGGTTCTGGAGAAGAATTTTAAGGACATCTCATCCTTTTCACAGGTCTGTGTGTGTGTGTAAGGAGTAGGTTGGTTTGGTTTTAGAGCTTTTTATGTGGTAAAATCACTGTGACATCTTTAAATGCTAATTGGCTTCATTGTTGTATAATGCCATTGTTCAGTAAATAACAATTCTGTGTATTACCAATAATAATATTAAAGAACTCTTCCGCCAAGTAGTGTAGTTTATTAGACTAAATCTAAGCTGTTTATAGTTGCCAAGAAGTATAGCGAGTTGGTACATCATATAAAATTCAGTTGCACTCAGTTTTGAACATGTTTCATCCAATCAGATTTCAGAGTCACAATCATTTGTTATATAAAGGGAATAATTATGTTGTTGTGTTGCATTGTTACCTTATTGATGATGTATTTTTTGCCCGCAGGGTGTTAAAAAGACAGATCACTTTGGCTTTATTTGTCAGGATGTGGTGGAGTCTGGCTCAGCCCTGAATGTGTGTTACGTGTTCCAGTGTGCTAGTGAGTCTCTGGTGAGTCCTGACTTGCTTGCAGAACCTGTTGTCACCACACTGATCAATTATTTATCCTTATGGAAACAATGACTCTCCCTTGCCTGTCTTCTGGACGTTGCTTTTAGTATGCTGATTTCTCTGCTAACTGAATTCCACCCATAGGATGAATAAAATTATACCTATGTTTTTGCACACATGTACAGAAAGATTGTCTCATTTCAAAATGCCAATTGAGAACTTCACAAATCAAACATGCTTTGCTATTGAATAATTAATCTTGTATGATTGGCCATTAGATTTCCATTGTCTAAGTTTCAAGTCTATATCACTGTATATGTTTTTGACTTGTTGAATTAAGATATTTTTTATTGACATTAATGCATTTCACCAAGACTTTTTTTATTTATTTGTCTGCACACAGGTGGATGAAGTAATGCTCACCCTAAAACAAGCTTTTTCCACAGCAGCAGCTCTACAGAGCTCCAAGAACCAAATCAAACTGTGCGAAGCTTGTCCAATGCATGACTTGCACAAGCTCTGTGAGAGAATAGAAGGTACAGCCACCAGCTTCCATCAACTCACTCAATGTCCTCGTCCCATTTTTAGTACAGTATTCCAGTGTGTTTCTCTTTCAATCCCCCAGGCTTGTATCCTCCCAGGGCGAAACTAGCCATTCAGAAGTACCTGTCCGAACTGAGCGGCGACGAGCAGGTCAACATATTCGAGCGGGTGCAGGTAGGCACACAAAGAGAAATTTTGCAGACAGAGTAACTAAACATCTTTCAATTTAAATTATTTTATTGCATTTTTAGTTTGTATTTTCTCATGCTTTAGAAAATGAAGCCTGCATCCGATCATGAAGAAAATGAGCTTGTGATTCTTCACCTCCGACAGCTGTGCGAGACCAAGCAGAAGTCTCATGTTCATATTGGAGAGGTCCCACAGGTAGCATAACTACACACACAGCATAAATGCAACACTTGCTTTGCCTACCCACGCCGCCTTGCAGAGTCATGACACTGTGACCTCCCTCTAATTGGATAAGACCGATTGTATGTGTCATCTGAACAGCTATAGATTAGAACAGAGCTCCTGCATGAATGCTGGTGCCCTTCTGGAGTCTGTGGCATGGTACATTCTCAAGAGTACATCGCCTCTGTAATTTTTTATTTATGTCATTGCTTTTAAAGAAATGAAATCAAAATGAACGCTATTTACATTCTTAATTTCTACTCTTGGTCTTATTGTGAATGATTTATCAGTGCACATTATAACTTTCCCTTTCCGTTAATACCACTTAGCTTGTGGCTATTGCTTAATGTGTATTGAATAATATAAGCATGCATATTAATAAGATATACTGTATGCATGTGTGTATAATTAAAAATGTGTGATATTAAAAACACATTTATAATTTTGCAAAAGATTTCTATTTCAAATAAATGTTCTTTTGAACTTTCTGTTCATCAACAAATTGTGAAAGAAATGCCACAGTTTCACAGTTCCTTGAGCAGCAACTCGACATCATTAGACTGGAGTAATGATGCTGAATATTCAGCTTTGCCATCACAGGAGAAAATTACATTTTTATTATATTTTGAAAAATAGAAAACAGTTATTTTAAATGGTCTTTCCTCCATTTATTTTATAATCTATTAAGTGAAACGTCACCAAGTGCAGAACACTGTTTTCACAGATCTCTCAGAAAACTGTCTAGTTATATGGCACATTCTCTCTCTCTTACTCGTGTGACAGCAGAATGCTTCTGGCAGCACATTGACCTCTGATAACTCCAGTGCAGGCCGCAATAAACTGGACGCGTTGAAGAACAAAGCCCGGAGTTCTCTGACAAGCTCCCTGGAGAACATCTTCTCACGGGTATGTGCTTGTTTGTGGTCTATGTATGTGGATTGACCCATTTACCCCACCCTTGTACTGAATAATACATTTGTTTGTGAACAGTATTACAAGGAATCAACCATCTGCTGTATTTACTCACAAAAAATAAGGATAAAGATCAGCTAAGCCTGGATTCTCTATTAGACGTGTGTGTGTTCTCAGTTAAAGGAACAGTTTATCTAAAAAGGAAATTCATGTTGCTCCAAACCTGTATGAATTTCTATATTTCTATATTTTTTGATGGTCACTATTTGATATTGCTACTTGGAAAAGAGTAGCGGTTTAATTTATTTAAATATCTTTTGTTGTGTTCCATGAAAGATATAATGCAGGTTTTTGAATGATAGATGACATGTTGTTTAAATGATGACAGAATCTTTGTTTTAATCATTTTATTCATGTGTAAATGTCAATCCTGACAATCAAGCAGGTTGCTGATGTTTTTATATTTTAATGTTGCTGTTAACTTTCTTTCGTAGGGGGCCAATCGCATGCGAATACGTCTCGGCAGCATGGGAAGTTTTGACCGCGTGAGTATCACAACACGTGAAAACCAGGATCTGTGATTTTAACCCCAGCTCTTGTTGTCTCCCTGCCAAGAATCGCGACTCCTTTTCTTCCCCTGCCAGCAAGCATGTCTCTATGGTGTCAATTCCCACCGCATGCTGAAAATTATATATAAAATTATACCAAAGTTGTGTTATGACACACTACATTATGATACACTTTTCAGCTTCAGCTTGAGTTATAGGATTGAATCTGGTTAGGAGATCTTGCTTATTGGGGGTGGCTTGTTTTGACCCTGACCACCTCGCTGTCCCGGTTGGGTGTGAAATGTGAGGTGTGTGTGATGGTAAGCTCGGGTATCTGGACACATCTCCATGGAAAATAAATCAATCAGCTCTTCCTTCCCACAAGGTCCTCACATGGCCTCAGAGGCACTGCCAGTTTGCACTGCACTCCCTTCTCATACTTAAACTTCAGCTCTCAATGACATGTTACAATCCAGCAACTCCTTGTCCATGGCTGTCTTCCAGTTTCTATATGTACTGTGAATCACTTCTGAGAATTATTATCATATAGTGAATCTAAAGCAATGATAAATTATTAATTTAAAAGGATGTTCTACCCAAAATTTAAATTTCTGTCATTAACTCACTCCTATTTTGTCCAAATTACTTAAAAAAAAAAAGATATTTAAAAAGATGTATCAGTATTTTTTTTTCTTTCTCCATACAATGGCATTCAATGGTCAGCAAAACTAAAGTATGTTATTGGGCAATCATAAAATAATAATCAAAAAATATAGAATAAATATAGTTTTTCTAAGGTAATGGAAAACCTGGAAATATCAGGGATGTTTATGAATATCAATTTGTCTCGTTGTGCTCCGCTCTAAAATATTTAATTGGCTAAATATTGCTTAAAACTTAATCCCAAACAATAGTAATGTCTATTTTAATTATTTAAAAAAAAATCCTTTGCCTGAATTCAAAAACAACTGCAAGAATCATGGAAGTTTATTGGTCAAATTGTGTGCAAACCCCAGTTGAAAGATTATACAATCTATAACAAAATATCAAACCAGGTGGTACTCAAAAACAATGATCAATCATAAAAAATTTGATTATTACTTTTTCCTCAGAACTAACTTTTCTTTTCTGAGCCATTTGTACAATTGCTTTTAACCAATTGGCTTCATATTTATCAAACATATACTGTATAAAGGTTCTCGTTCCCTCTGTGTTACCCTGCCAAGAGAACTATTATGTTGTTTGGATCATTTGTTTTTCCCAAATTTAGCTGTAGGCAGCTGAAGGAAGTGGACAGGGTTTGTGATATGTGCAAGTGGAAGGAGAGAGAGCATTGTGCAGCCGTTGCTGGTTTCCTGCCCTTTCTGTGTACTGACTCACTGGAGAGCATGGGTTCAGGAAACAGAGTGAGGAAGAAAGACCCTTCCTATAGTGCTGCGGTCCACCTCCAACAGCTCATGTGTGTCTGATGTGGCTCTGTGACACAGACTATTAACATACAATAGTGTGTGCTGTCACGCTACCAACAACACAGCCACTTTTGCCTGGGGAAGCAAACCGAGACTTAGGCTGGACGGGGAGAGGGAAAACACTGGGTGAGTCGAGAATCAGTAGTTTGATAAAGCTGACGTCAAGTCTCTTGTTTTGCTTAGTCTGAAGCAAACTTGAAGGTTATACATGCATATCTCAGTAGATTGCTTGTTTCTGTCTGGCAAGTAGTTGAATTTGAGGTTTGACTCTTGGATAAGCTGAGCTTCCAATGTGGATTTCAACGTTTGAGGATTTCAAAGTTTGTCTGGCATGTATTTTGAATACAATATTGTCGTACGTCAGGGTGTTGGGTCCATCTCAACACTGATCTGGTTCATCCTCTGTTCACCCAGCAGGGCGACTCCCCTGGTGATTCCCCACCTGGAACTCCACCCAGTTACCTTGAGGAGGACCCAGATGCGCCGCAGTTCCGTCGCCGGGCGCACACCTTCAGCCACACGCCCATAAAAAAAAAGATCTCCTTCACTGAACTTTCCTCCCAGGCCTGTAAGGCTCCCCTGCACCGACAGCAGTCTTTGGGCCCAGAGCTGCTGCAGAGCAGGTAATGCATCATTTCCTGTTTGCTCTCATGTGATAGTTATATATCTTTCCTGTGTATCTGCTTTTTTCAGCAGTCATATGATGTATAGAATGTTGCAGCAATGTACTGACATGCTGAAAACAGCTTGTGTATAATTGCAAAAATCATAGATATTGGTCAACACAGTACATATAAACTGCTAAAAGTGACTGATTTTAGCATGAATTCTTACATGGAGAGAGCATGTGGCATGTTGATGTGTATTGTTGGATATAGCACTAATTCAGATCATTTACAAAAAATTACTTAAACTAGAGGATTTGATGCTTAAATTACTTATTATTTAACATTTTTGTGATGTTTATATATATATATATATATATATATATATATATATATATATATATATATATATTATTATTATTATTATTATATACAGGGGTGCACATAATTTTTTTAGCCTGGTTCTCATAAGAGAACCTGGAGATTTGGTTTGGTCCTCACACTGCATATAGCGTGACCCATTAAATATAACTATAAAAAAATGAATCAATAATAGGTATAATATTATTGCACTTTATTTCGTTTTTTTAAAAATAAAATAATAGTAAATAAACTAAATAATAGTGTGTGATAATATTATTAAAAATAAAAGGCAGTCCTAGTATTAAATACAAATACATTTATTTTACAGTAAATTCAAAAATAAAATGCTTATATTTACAACTAATTTCTTTGTTTGCCTCTTTAAGAAGAATCGCTTTATGTAATCCCCAATTTTAAGTCGCTTTGGATAAAAGAGTCTGAAAATAAATACATTAAAAGCATTTTCATCATCATATTCAAACTTAAATCAGCAGGCTTTTATTTTGGCGGGTAGCCGGCAAGTAAGCATACGCGCTTCCGGATTTAGCGCTGCTGCTGATTAAAAGAGCATCAGTGGATGAATGTCACAGACAGTTTTGCATTGTGCTTTGAAAACAGCATGACATAACCTAGATGTATGCTTTCAGGTTGTAAATAAAACTTATATAGTACAGTCTGTGATCTAAAATAGTAATTGTGTATTAACAGCTGTCAACAATGTTGATACGCAAATGCGCTGTCAGAACATATTTATATAACGCATTTTTTATTTTGGTCGCGCATGCGGACCTGCGGACCACTTATGTGCACCCCTGATTATATATATATATATATATATATATATATATATATATATATATACATATAATGGAAAAATAAAGTCTGTCAAATGTTTAAAAGATTTTATTCAACTTAATTATATTATATGGCAGTTAATTCAACAATGAGAAATTCCCCTAACTGAAGACATTTTATTAATGTGTTGGAATATTATTAAGGAATTTACATGCAGGTCAGTAATAAAAAAAAAACTGTAAAAATTTAAAATTAAATTGGATAGTAATTTTGCGATTTGCTAAAGACTGTTTAATAGTTATGTCAGATTATTTTTTTTTTACTAGTTTTTAACAGTAAAAAAATTGCCAGTTCCAAGACAAAGTCTGAAATTGTTACGCTCACTTGAAGGAATGTTTCATCTGCTCAGAAAAGCACTCATGTGCTCTAGATTGTGATTTCATGGCAGTGTTTGGACCTCTGTAAAGTAATGTGTATTTGTTGTGGGCCTTCTATGTTTCGGCTCCTTCAGCACCGTTGGTTTCTCGAGAGTGCGCAGTGTCTCTGAGAGCGAGTCCTACTTCAGTCTCTCATCCTCCTTCCACACCCCCACTTTCCTGAAAACCTTTTACCAGGGCTCCCTTGGCTCACTGGCCTCCCTGTCGGACAGCGGGAGTCTTAAGAGGTGAGAGGGGGCATCAGTTTCAGACCGATCGGTGTCCGTTTCCCCCCGGGGGTGCCTGAGGTTTGAGCTGATGGTGGCCGCCTTCTCTGCGACTGTCTGTTTCTTAACCCTTCAGGCTTCAGTCAATTCGTCATCAGTCACGAAGAACCACTTTTGTAACTTACACTCTCTCTTCCTGTCCAAACTGTTGAACTTTGTCATTGTCCACTGGACACGAGGGATGCTAAACCTCATTTGCATGTTGGTGTCTTTACTAACTAAAGGTAAACATAATAATTCATAATCTATATCTCATTAAACAACTGTCACAGAACTTTCTACTAATCTATACTCTATTGTGTTTAAATATTGACAATTCGGAATTCATTTTTAAGTAGTGTTTCCAAGTTGGTTTGAATAGAGATGGTCTTTACTTCATCTGACTCATCTGATTTCTTCTTTGTAAATAGTTATCAAATAATTCAGAGTAGATATGTCAGGTTTTCACTTAAAGGTGCACTAAGCAATTTGACAAACATGTCCATACCACAACAGGACCTCGGCCCTATTTTGATAACTCTGCCCACACGTTCACAACCCTGGCAGTGACGATGGCAGAATCTGTTATTCCTGCTGTTACCACTGCATATTCAAGCAAAAGCCAACACATGTGTGAAACAAAGCAAAATCAACGTTACTCGCCTATCAAGAAGAAACAAAGCAGTCTCGGCGCCCAGCCTGAGTTGCTTAGTGCACCTTTAGGCAAAATAGCTAGCAATCTTTAACCAGCTTAAACCTTCAAACCAGTTTTATGATGGTCTTTAATTAAAGCTAAACTGCAACAATGGCTCGTTCATAAATTTTTGGATGTCTCACATCAAATAGCAACATTAACACATACCCACATATACAGAACTATTCAATAACGCTGGTTTGATGTTGTTATTAAAGGGATAGTTCACCCAAAAGTGAATCGTTTGATGAACCATTTACTCACCCTCACGGTGTTCCAGACCTGTATGACTTTCTTCTGTGGAACTTAAAAGAAGATATTCAAAGGAAGTCAATGGTAACAATTACCAACAATTAAAAAAATATATTTTGTGTTTTGTAGAAAAAATGACAGGAGGGTGAGTAAATGATGACAGAATTCTTTGGGAAAACTGCTCCTTTAAATATATTTTATGTTTTAAAGCCAGTTAATGGGGTCATATAACACATTTCACTTTTTCTCATGGTTAACCATGTTTTGTGCTAAAAACATTCGCAACCTCTCGTTGACACTTAAAGCTCCTAAAGTGAATGGAATATATATTAGTGGTGGTCAAGGGCGAGTGTATTAGAACCCGAAAACATAAAATGAATCCATGCGTGGATTATAGAGACTTTCCCAAGGGTCTCTTAACAATTCTGTTTGACCAGACTTTTGTGCTAGTGGCTTGAACGACGAGTGCTCTTTCATCTGAACAACAGCCACCTTGGACTCACTGACAAATGATGTTGTTTTGTTTTTTCGCCCTTCATTTGTTTGGCATAGTGGGCTTCAATGATTTGCATGCTCTGAAAGAAGAATATAACTTTTAAAATGTCACATCCTTTGCCCTGCTCTGTTTTCTACACACTGGAGAGAAGGTGCTTTTCTCTGTGTGTTGAATGTCACCAGCTGTCTCTTTTAATTGAATGTGCTGCACACCTGTCGGTGTGGTGGTCAGGGTTGGGCCATTCCTCTAGTCAGCGTTTATGCATAACATTTAAACCTGTTTCACGCTTTTATTAACTGCCTGAAGCAACTGAATAGCAACTGCCTTGCTATTGCTTGTGAACTGTTGTGGTAACTAAGCAAAGAGATCGATACAAGGAACCTAGAGTGTAGCAGGACAAAACAGATTTAATTTATAGGCACATCTTATTCCTGAGTGGATATTAACCATCTACTTTGCTTCTTGGACTTAACTCCTTCAAAAATGTCATATCTAATGGAAACAAAGATTTTATATATATATATATATATATATATATATATATATATATATACATACATACATACACACACACATATATGTATTGTGGTTTCCTCAATATTAAATAGCAAAACGGTTTTCAACATTGATGATAATAAGAAATGTTTTTTGAGCACCGAATCAGCATATTAGAATGATTTCTGTAGGATCATGTGACATTGAACAGGAATTAATGACATTGTAAAATGTGTATTTTTATTATTTTGTTCATACATCATTTGACTGAATAATTTGTATTGATTGTTAGTGAAAAGATCTAAAGAATGATTTGTGTGTAAAGTTCCTGTGTGCATTTAGTTATTCCTCATTCTGTCCAATTCCTAATTTCTCTTGCCTTAAATCAGGTTATCTGTGCTTTATGTCCTTATGCATGAAACCAATTAACATATATTAGGACCTTGTAAATGCACCGCTTGTTATTGCGTATGAGCTTTTGCTTAAATTTATTGCTGAATGTACATGTTACACAAATCTGTTGTTTATTACATTATAACTGGTTTAGCCACCTGTATTGAGAGTAAATGCCCTAAAAATGTTGCTTGCCTACTTATTTGAATAAACATATCTTGTTTTGTTTTTCTATAGCGGTAATGGAGAGGGCAGGAGGAGGTCTCTGTCAGGCTGTAGCACCGATTCTTTGACTTTGGTGCCTCCACGCAGAGTTTCTTGGCGCCAGAAGATTTTCCTAAGGGTGGCGTCACCCATGAACAAACCCTCTGCGTCTATGCAAAACATGGGTGAGTATATATGCTCTAGTGCACACACACAGACGTGCAGACAGGTGCAACATTACGCCCTGTTCTCCCAGCAGTCTATTTATAGTCACCATTGCAGGATAAATCATTGTTCTGCAAGCTTTAGAACTTCAAGATAATTCTCCCTTTTGAGATTCAAGAAAAATAAACTGTAACTATGGTATATAATACAAAGAAGTAAATGCATGGTATAAATAATAATATAGTTAGTTAATAGTATATTTTGTATTCCATTTTATTTTTACAATTTATAATAGTGCTATTAAATCAGTTAAGCATGATTAATTGCATCCGATATAAAAGTTTATTTTTACATAACACTCAGTACAGTGCTATTGCCATTGATATCATATTACCATCACAATAGTTTATGTTCGGGAAATCACTTTATTTTCTTTATTTTACCCAATTCAGCATGAGTCTTAGACATTTTGGTTTGCATCTGCTGTTTTTCAGACCACATGGATGGCCAGGAGCTGCTGCCACTTTCGCCTCGGGCTTTGAACCAGGGTCAAAACCCTCAGGTCAGCCCCTTGTCACCAGAGCAGGGCTTTGGTGGAGAGAAGGGCCTACGCAGCTCAGCTGATTACAGGGCCCTGTGGAAGAAAGCCATCCACCAACAGATTTTGCTCATCCGCATGGAGAAAGAGAATCAGCGCCTGGAGGGTTAGTGTTTCTACTTGTATTCCCGCTTTTATAATTTAACCTTCCTTTCATTTTGGATTAGCATTTCATTTGGGATGACTATATTCCCATTTTTCTGAAGGCATACACAATGTTGATACTCACTGATAATCTTGCTGTGTTGGTTTCGATAAACAAAACACATGAAATCCACTAATATTTGATGTTTAGGACATCAAACCTGCCAAAACACATCTATACATAGCAATTATGATGATGTAAATAATACTGAAATCACACTGGAGTTTCTTTAAAGCATCTGCTTTTGTGTTGCATAAAAGGAAGTCAGTCATGTTTGAGTGGTTAAATATTGACCAACATTTCATTTTTAGGTGAACTATCCCTTTAAATGGTTCCTGTAGCTCAAACATGGCACTAACGCCAGTGTCACAGGTTTGATTCCCAGGGAACGCATATATCAATTTATAAAATTATATACAAAAATTAATCTTGGATCAATCTAATTCACTGTAAAAATGTGTCTGTCAATGGCGTGAAAACCAACAGCAGTAATTCAGCGTTTATGGGAGATTATGGAGTCACAGAAGAGGGAGTGTTTCCTCCCATCACTCTGATTAGACTGTATTTTTTGCCCTGGCCTTATTTTTAGATGGGCAAGTGCCACTGCCTCTATTTTACATTCTAGGGCAAAGTTAATTATAGTTTAGAATGTCTGGATGATGTTCACGTTCTTTGAGAGTGCACTTTCAGTTCTGTTATCTCTAGACTACATAATCAGCATTAGTCTTTCAAAAATATTTAGTCTTTCAAAAAATATCAGTCATTCAGTCTCTTTAACACATTATGTGCTATTGTGTTTTACTTAAACTTTGCTTTGGAGGAGCAAAGCTTTGTAAAATATTGCCCTCTGTTGGCCGAACTGCATTACACGAGCCTCAAGTCACTTTTTCTATTCTTTTTCCTTTTTGGTGTTTTCTGTCTGTTTTTGTGTACTTTTGGATGGGCCGAACTGAATAAACATGTCTGAGTAGAAAGTAAGAATATACAGCAATGACAATGACACCTCACCTGAATGTGCTGCACTTCAAGCAGTTGTTGGCATGATATCTTTGTTTGGCTTCAATGTAGTATACAAACCAGCATGAGGCAGATAGCTACATGTTTTTAAGTGCAGATAATCAATAAGTCCATTGAGTCCCTTAGTTGCAGACTTGCATTAATTCTGAAGTCTAACGGAGTGTATTTCTCTTCTTTTCTGTTGCAAAGATCCTCATGTATGCTTTTAACCTGAATAGTGAAAAATGTGTTGTGATGCTTTGTTAAGGTGAATTTAAAAGGCCGTGCCATATCTCAATCCACTCTGAACCTTGTCTAAAGTTGCTATGGAAACTTATGGTGCAGATAACCCAGAATGTTCCTCTATCAGAAGCATGCAACCATTTATTTGCAGTGATGCAAAAATAGACATTAAATACTGATTAATGGTTCTCAACAGATTTTGCTTTTGGACCCAGATTTTACACAATAACAAAACTGCAAATACATAGAACATTCTCAAAATAATGTGTTGAATGACATATTTTAAATAAGAATTTATTTAGGAACATATGTTTTTAAAATAATGTGATGAGTGACATTTCATTATGAAACTTATTAATTGATTTTAATTAAAAGATATGAATTAATTTTAATTACAGTTGAAATTGCATTAAGCATTGTTTTCCCTTTCTGTCTACATTTTGGGTCACACCTCATGATGCTCTCTCGTTTAGACACTCAATGCTAAGATCCAAAGTAAAACATAATAACAATATGTTAATATATCAATTGTTCAGAATAAATGAATGCTAAACCTGGCTATCGATTTTCTCACCTTGCAGCGAGCCGTGATGAATTGCACATTCGGAAACTGAAGCTGGACTACCAGGAAGTGTGTCAGTGCTCAAAAGAAGTGCAGGCCCTGTGGGACAGGAAGTTGAGCAGTCCCTGCCGCACTAAAGTACAGTGGGACAAAGAAGAAATCCACGGTGCGGTTTTTCAAGGTATGAGCTTCAGTGTCACTTCATGTTGCTTTAGAAATCATTTTAATATGCAGATTTGGTGCTCAAAAAAACGTAAAAAAAATTGTTTGGCTTAATGCTTTTTCAGGATACTTTGATGAATAGATTGTTCAAAAGAACAGCATTTATTCGTAATACTAACTTCTAATAATGTATAAACCTTTCTTTTAAAAGTAGTTTTGATCAATTTATTGTCCTAATGTGCCATTTAAACTTCAATATCTTTAAAAGAATCTTTCTGACCCCAAACATTTGAATAGTGTGTACATATTTATAGAAATGCATACTTTTTCATGTGAGTTTTGCTATTCTGTATTCTTAACAACCCTTAGAGTTTCCAAACAAACACTTTTGTTTGTATGTGTGTGCTGTGCTCTGTAGGTGTCCCCAAAAGTCGGCGAGGTGAAGTATGGCTCGTGCTCACCCAGCAGTACCGTTTGCGTCACCGTCTGCCGCAGAGGCAGCAGCCCCCTGAAACGTCTTATCAGGATCTCCTCAAACAGCTCACAGCACAGCAACACGCCATCCTGGTCGACCTCGGTCTGTATCTAACCAAAGCGCTGCTACTTCACATAAACATCAGTATATGATTACATTTTTGACCCAGTACATTACTGAAGTGATGTCCCCATCGTTTCCAGGCCGGACATTCCCCACACACCAGTATTTCAGCACTCAGCTGGGAGCTGGACAGCTGTCTCTGTACAATCTTCTAAAGGCCTACTCCCTGCTGGACACGGAGGTGGGCTACTGCCAGGGGATCAGCTTTGTGGCCGGTTTGCTGCTGTTGCATATGAGCGAGGAACAGGCTTTCGACACTCTCAAGTTTCTCATGTACGACCTAGGCATTCGCCGGCAGTACCGTCCCGACATGATCTCTCTGCAGGTGGGCTGTGTGTGTAAGAGTATCAGTTTTCACTAGTTCATGTTTTTCTTTCAGAACTTGTATGTCTGATTATCTAAATTAGGTCTATTGTCAAATGTAGCAGGACTGTTTTTTTTTTACAAATAATGGAATGAGCGTGTATCTTGGTACTTTTGGTACATTAGTTTAATATTATTTACATTGCAGTAAACATAGTGACTTTAAAACCTTGGATTGGTATATTTGGCCAGCTAAATTCTACTAATTTTTTTTCTTGGTAATGCCTCTTTTATTAGACACTTCCGTTTATAATATAAATGAATAACAAATAGGGCAAAGAATATGGTATTCTAAATGTTTCTTTGGCAACAGAAACATTAGGTGTCAGTGTAACCACTTGCTATTTTTGAATTTGCCATCAAAACATAGATGTTGACAATTTTTTTTTATTATGTACATTTTAGTCATCATAGCCATGTTTTGATCAAATGACCAGCCAAATACTACTCGTAATGCATCTTTTATTTGACACTTTAATTTATAAAATTAATAATAAATGTAATGGTGAATAGGGTATTGTTACAGTGTCCTTGTTAATTAAAATGTTTTTGCTCATTGTCGCATCCACACCACTAGGTGTCAGTCTAACTTTCAAAGCAACTGTTTTATTGCCTGGTGAAACAAATTAAGATTTAAGATTTTTTTTTTTTTTTTTAAGTTGTGCTGTACTTTTAGTGAATGTTAATTCCGCATAACAATTTTGTTGTAAGGACAGGAACAGAGAGTATTTTTAATACGCTTGACTTAAACACACATTTGCTCAAGTGGTATTCAAACAGCCGTCTCCACCTCTTGTACACTGTTTCCTCCTCAGCTGTTAGTGGTTATTCATCATCAGATGTGCCAATGTTTAATCCCATGAGAGAAAGCCTGTCTCAGCCAGTCGCATTTGAGTCATTTCAAAGTTCACTCCTCTAAGTGTGAGGACTTTTTTTCTTTCTCTGTGTGTAGATCCAGATGTACCAGCTGTCCCGACTGTTGCACGACTATCACCGTAACCTGTTCACTCACCTGGAGGAGCACGAGATCTGTCCCAGCCTGTACGCCGCACCCTGGTTTCTCACTCTCTTCGCCTCTCAGTTCCAGCTTGGCTTTGTCGCCCGTATATTTGGTATATTTCACTTCCTTTCTTACTTAATTATGCACACCTGAATGAATGTATGTGATGGGGTTCGGGTGAACCAGAGGATAGTGGCGAAATGATCTTGTGTGTTAGAATGTATGTATTTCACACATAAGTCAAGTATTGTAGCCAATGCATAGCCTTTGACAGCATGTATGTGTGCTGTGTGCCAGACGTCCTGTTTGTCCAAGGCACAGAGGTGATTTTTAAGGTGGCGCTGTGTTTGCTGAGCAGCCACGAGGGAGAGATACTGGAGTGTGACGGCTTTGAAAGTATTGTAGACTACCTTAAATCCACCATCCCCACCCTCACTCACAGCCAGATGGAAGAGATAATCACCAAGGTACATTTAAAATGGAATAAACTTTCCTGTTGCATATACAGGTTTTTAGATGTATTTCATTCTTTTCATTATCAAGATAGCATTTTTATATAAAATGTATGTGAATGTAAAAGGACAAGTGTACGTTTTTGATCCCGTCACCCTTTGTGTTTCACCCTTTCTTTCTTTCTTTTTTTTTTAGCTTCACCAGTTCTAAATATTTGGTCTTCTGTTTTGTATTCCATACAATCTTTCAGTTAATATAAGTATATAAGTAATATCAACCATAGTGTTATTTAGTATTATTTATATACTATTGTAATATTTCTGTATATTTTAGCATTTATTTATTTATTTTAATTTTAATTTTAGTAATGTTTTTCTTCAGTAGTACTTCAGCTTATTTACATGACATATGAACATTTCAAGAGAGTTTCGGTTGTTCATGTAATATTTATATAGTATTTTTCAGCTTTATTTCAGTTACAGTTACTATAGCAACACTGACAGCTATGATTTTTAATATCTCTTCCTTGACTTAAACTAAAAATATAATTTTTTTCACTTTGAGATGTAGACTGGATGCTATTCTTCAAAATGCCATACTATCATACTACTCTTACTATTTGTGCAGTATCCAGTATGCATCCGGTGCATAGTATGCAAATCTTCTGTATGCCTCAAATACCAGGATGACCGATTATATTTACCAGAATCTGCTAAATATAACTCAAGTACACTGAAATCAGTACAGAAGCTGTGTTCAGAATGGCATACTACCACACAGCTTCTACTGTATTGCAATACCTGCTACATTTGTTGAAATTTGATGTATGCATCTGAAGACACTGCATGGGAACACAACACACTCTGTCTAATGTTTCATCTTCAAACGTGTGAGTGAACTGAAGATGGGGAATAGTAATAAAACACTTTTATACATGTTACTGTAAAATACAAATGATCACTGCATATCTAAAAACAATACAGCACTCTACAGAACGTTTACGATCAAGTCAAATGACGTCACCTTTATCTCTATAGTGCTTTATACAGTACAGTTTATTACAAAGATATTGAATAATAAAAATATTGAAGTAATATAATATATAAATAACATAATTTGTTGGCAGCTGATAAAGTACTGAACAGTACAGTACAGTACTGAAATATAACTATCTACCACCTAACTACTATTTACACAATTATTATTCTGTTCAGTATGTAAAGTCCATTAATTATGAAATGAGTTCAATTGGGGAATATAGCATTCTTTACTTGTATGAATCCTTAATTAACATGCCTTTGTTAAAATAATGGTTAGTACATTTATCTGTGAGGTAACAACCTCAGCAGATGTGACAACACTTTAGCATTCTACTCTAAAACATTTGTTGCTTATTGTATACTGTTTCACACACTATTCTTAAAAAAAAGGAGGCAGTATACACACTGTGTACTAAGCAGTATGCATTAAGCAAGTATGCCATTTCGAACACAGCCAGTATTGTGTGTGAAGAATGTAGTACACGAGAATGCACTCTATTTAACCACTAGGTGGTGCAGCTTGCTTTTCAAAAATAAAAATACTGTCTCGTCAATGAACTAGAACAAGTAAATAAAAAATAAATAAAATTCGGCAACACTTTAAATTAGAGAACACATATTCACTATTAATAAATAGTCTTCCCTAAATAAACTCCTAATTTGTTGCTTATTGATGGCATTTAAGGTAGTCGTTTAGGTATTGAGTAGGGCTAAGGGATCTAGAATATGCTCATGCAGAATAAAGCATTAAAATGTGCTTTATAAGTACTAATAATAAACGGCAATTATGCTCGTAAAGTGAATGCCAATAAGCATCTAGTTAATAGTGAATAGTGAGTTTCCAAATGTAAAGTGTTTCTTACCGAAAAATTCATTAACTACAGTTTTAATTTTTGTTTTTGTTTGTTTATATTTGCATATACTTTGCTATGCTACGTGTGTGAATCTCCAGTAGCGCCATATTCTCCAATAATAACTATCAATATGAAATGATGTTTGCAGGCAACTGAGATGGATATCTCCAAGCAGCTGCATGCATATGAAGTGGAGTACCACGTCCTGCAGGATGAGCTGTCAGACGCCCCTCCACCATCAGAGGACTCGGATAGGCTTGATAAACTGGAGAAAGCCAGTGTACAGCTCAAGAAACAGAACATGGAATTACTAGAGAAACTACAGGTAGTTATATAAAAATCTAAAATAGCACAATAAGTGGTTTGAGTGCCTTCATTGGCAGTGTGGGGCAGCACAGTACAAAAGACAAACAGCCTGAAACCTAAGATCTTTACAGATACTGTACACTTCTCAGTTCACTACTGTCATCTGCTAGTGGGAGAATGAATTATCCTTGAAACTCCATTAGTCTTAACATGAAATGTCACAACATGCTCACTTTTAACTTGTTGATAAAAACAAGCTGTTCCTAGAAACATGGTATAAAGGAGAGTGAAAAGATATCTGGCCTCCTTAGCAAATTTTCCAGATCAACGTAAGAGTATTTGGATGCAAAACTTACAATTACTAATACTATTAGTTGAGCCATTGGTAAAGCATATATATATGTGTGTGTGTGTGTGTGTGTGTATATACATATTTTTTTCTTTTTGCATAAACATTATATTACATTACTTTTTTATTAGATATATTCTTCAAAGAAAACCATTATTTTAAACTGTAATATTATTTCTATATATTAATATTTTTGCTGCTTTTTAATCAAATAAATGCAGTCTTGATAAGACTTCTTTCAAAAACATACAAATATTGGATTAACCCCAAACTACCTCAACAGTAGAGTATATAGTCACATGAAAAAAATTTGGGCATAGTTTCTTCACAAGATTCCTTCATCAATTCTGATGTTTGGCTTTATTAACAGGCGGCTCGTTTGAAGATTCAGACATTGGAGGGCAGTGTGGAGAGCTTCCTGTCACGCGAGAGCAAGATGAAGCACCTGATCCGTTCTCTGGAACAGGAGAAAGCTTCCTACCAAAAGACCGTTGAGCGCTTGCGTAGCAGTTTACCATCGGATGCCATGGCTGAAGTGGAGATGACCCAACTCAAGTCCAGCACCAACGGGAAAGCCAAAGAAACTGGCTGCAAAAAGCCACCATCCTACTGACTGATGCTTCATTATAGGTACGTCAGTAGAGAGTTAGTCTGTTTCTCCTCTTTTGTGTTCCCATCATGCTTCACCTTTGATGGCATAATTGAAAGACATGCAGCCTCACAGACAAAACTTGAAATAATACAAAAGTGTCTTTCCAAAGAGCAGCAAGCTACTCCATGTACGAGGCGTGTTGTATTAATGTCCACATGTGACTAAATGCTCACTGTGAAGGTTTTTTTTTGCCTGGCACTCCAAACCAGGTGTTTGGAGGAAACCAAATATTTACCATGTCGACCTTTTGCTTAAAGTGCTTCACCTAAAGTGCAGGTAGGAAGTGAAACCAACTGTTGCTGGATGATTTCCTCTGCGACTTGCAAACACTCCTGCTGTCCAGACTTCCCAGTTTGAGCTAATGGACTTCAAACGAATCACTGTCTGAAGACATGAGGAGTAACTTGTCCTCAAAACATCTTCGATATTGCACAGTATTCTGTGTGTGCGTTGAAGAAGTGTGCCTTGTGTTGCATACTATGCCGTAAAATGTGTGTGTGCATTCTTTAAAATGCAGTGTATAATGGTTGCCTGGGCATAAAAAAAAAAAAATAACAACCCTCAATCCTTTAGGGAGTTTACCATTGTTTGGGTTTCTTTTAAAATTATCTGTAGTTTTGTGTGTGTGTGTGTGTGTGTGTGTGTGTGTTGTGCCAACTGTATTTGTACATCTGTGCAAATATTTTTGTAGTGTATAAGAGTGCAGGGGTCTTGACATGTTCAAAATATTCCTCTGTGTCGTGGTGAGCGGCTCACAAAAGGGTCAGCTACGAGGAGAATATGTCAGAATTTATATACAGTAGATATCAAATGCTAAAGCATTATATTTCATCCATTTTTTTTTGTCAGAAATTTGACATTAGTTCAATTTGGCCTAGGCATATGAGCCTAATGCAACAAAACTGACAGATGAGATGTTGGTCTAAACCACCTGTTCAGCTTGATGGTGGCCAAATATGATTGTACATATGTCATGAGAGATATGACACTGTATTGGTCACCCATCTAACCAAATGAATGTAAATTAAAAGCAGGAATCTCTACTTGAACACAAATTTTTGTATGTCTGTTTTCAATGTTTGTCTTGACTAAAGTGATTAGAACTTGCCTCATTGCCTCACCCTAATGGAAGGTAAAAAGTGTTGGTAAATGTAATCTTCTGCTGTTCTATGTTTGTGTGAACATAATATGGCAAAAGATGATATTAAGAAGTGTTAGTGCTGGGCTGGTGGTGGTGCTCTGAATAATTTGTATGATCAATTTTCTTCCAGGTAGTGATTGTTTTTTGGATCATTTTCTTTTATCTTTTTTTTTCAAAAATACATCTCTGTAACATTGCAAATCGAAAAGACTTGCTTATCTTTGGAGAAAGTGAAAACATTTGCACGTTTAATCAAGGGCTGCAAATACATCACCTGTTCAGTGGAGGTACATTCTAGCAATACTCCTACACCAAAGTGTAGCAGTGCGAAGGACAGAGGAGAAACTGAGCAAGAAAAAGGTCACATTGTCCAACTTTTCAGTATTTTTCAATGTTATAATGAAATATGATGTCTTCATACAAAAAAAGACAAATGGTCTGATGGTGCGATGGTTGATACATCAGTCATTCTTTATCATACTTAATCCAGTGTGCCAAAACTTGTTGATCATTACCATCACATTTTCACTGTCACGGGCCGTTGCTTCTCAATAACTCCTACACGAAGATGTTGAGTTTTGTTGGATTACATTTATTTCAGATGCACTTTTGTTTGAAATGAATCTCTGGTCACCATTGAAAGTGTATGTGCAGTGTGTTGACAATGTCTCGATTGTTTCTTTTGATTTTGGCTGAGTTGTCAGTTCTCTATAATCTATTAAAATCAACTTTTTGTACCTCAATTTCTGTTTATTATTATTATTATTAGTTGTTCTTGCCGTGGTGAGCATTCTGTAAACCTACACTAAAGGAAGAACTCAAGCCAAGAGGCTTTTGACTGTAAGCAGTAAGCAAACGCCTGGCTACCACATTGCAATATGCAATCATAGCAACACAATGGCAAGCACAATGCACATTTTTGCAGTTTTCTATGTAACTAAACTCAATATAAACTTGAATAATTATATATGGTGATCAGATACTGCCATAGTTATTTATAGTGTTTCTAGCGTGAACATCTGCCAATAACATTGCAAAATGTCAGTCATCGACCCTCATAGACAGTTTACACCATCTGAAAAAAAAAATGATAAAGTGACATTTTAAGTGGGGTTAATTTATTTATTTTTTACATTTTTCAAAATCCTTTTTACTTCCAGGTTTACATTGGATATTAATTCCCAGATGTGTTCGATAATGTGTACAATGGCAAGAGCACCAGAATCCCTGTAAGACCTAAAAATTATGGCATAGTTTAGCCATGTTGCATTATTTTCTTCACTGTGCAGTAAACAGAGCCTACTGCAAACCGTGCTTGAATTTGAAATTGAGCCCTATGGTTGTGTTCCCTTTACCGGCGGCTGTCAAACAGCAGGTCTGAGACTCCAGTCATGGAGAGCTGGCTGTGCTTCTCCTTTATCTCAAGCCCAGTATTGGTTTGTAACACCACAACAATTTTGTGATGTAAATTTCATGCTTTTAGAATGTTGCCATTGCAAACATGTAATACAACAGCACAGCCTGCATTTGGTTTTGTTTTAGTCTCTGAAGTGATGTTGAAAAAGTCAGTGGTGAATTAAAAGGTTGCCGTTATGTGTCCTGTTGTTATTAATAATACATATTCAAAGGATAAATAAGGAAGTTTTGCCTGTTAGTAGAGTATGGTAGATCAAGAATAATTATAACGCGCAATAATGTAATAAGTATTATTATTCGCTGTTTCAGGTATACTGTTTATGCACAACAATTCAGCCCTCAATTTTCTCCTAAAATAATTTACATTAAACATGGATATTTTCAAAAATTTACGAACAGTAAAAAAAACCTTTTGATTTTAGGGTCATATAATTTTATTTACATTTCTTCATTTACATTTACATGAACACTTACTTCTCCTTCACTTTTTTGTAAATTAGAAAAGACTGCTTGTATGTCAAACCTAAGGATTTCTTAGAAAATTGCAAAGGTTTTGCCTAAAAATTGTTTGGCTGACCTGTGAAAGTGTAATGAAAGTCTGGGTTGATTGTGTTTGGCCCTAATAAATGCGTATGCTTCTGCAAAAGAGCATCAGTCCTTTCACAACCACAGTACTCGGAAGAAGTTTTGGCACAGAAAGTGGTGATATGTAGTCTTACAAGATAGATGGGAAGTTAAGCCCAATTTTCCTGCAGGGAGTAGACAATGAGTCATTGGACCAGATGTAGGACCAGCTGAGAGATGGAGACGGTGCATTACCCACCCTTTGTTTCGATAAACCTCCTTTCGATGGAGAGATGATGCAAAAATACCACACTTGGAGCATTGTCACAGCACTTATCTCTCTCTGTGAACAAAAGGCAGCATTCTGTACAGTATATGTTCCCTGGTGAGGGCGTTTCCTGTGGAGGGGAAATGCCTGGACGGATCGTGGAAGGCAGTAGGGGATTGGCGCACAGAGCACTTCCTCTGCACAACCTTATCAGAGCTTTTGTTTAATACCAGATCCATCCTCCCACTCAGAGATGCATAATAAAGAGCCCCCTGTCAAAGAGTGACAGAGTGATAAAAAAATACTAGCCATCAAACTACTTTGAGGCATGTTTTCACTCCTCTTGAGAGAACAATTCTAGTCATGCAGTTCTAGAATGAATAAGGGTAAGTTTTATTCTTTTATTCAGCAAGGAAGTGGTAAATTGATAAAAAGTGACAGTAAAGACTTATTGTTAGAAAAGATTTCTTTTTTGAATCAAATCAGAATGATTTCTGAAGGATTCATGTGACACTGAAGACTGGAGTAATGGCTGATGGAATAAATTATATTTTAAAGTATATTACAATAGAAAACTTTTTTTTAATGACATTAATATTTCACAATATTACTGCATAACATATTTTGGAAACATTACAAATCTTACTATTCCCTAACTTTTAAATGGCATAATAAAATATCTATGTATCCCTTAGTGTCTCGCCTCTAGCTTAAGTGAAGTGTGTCTCTGCATTCATTTATCAGAGCAGTATGGGTTTTGAGTTATGAGTTTTGATCAGTTTGGTTTAGAAGGTAACTTCAGTTGAGATTGCAAAGGCAAGCTATCATTATTGCTCATTAAAGGTTTGTGCTACAGACACCTCAAATTATGCACATAAATGCAAGGTAAGTGTGTTATTGCTTTAAGTAACAAGATTTACTGACTCGGACCAATAAGCAAACACTAAGAAACGTGTTAAACTCTACCATTAAAATCCTAGCAACTACACAGCAACGTGATAAAAACTGTCCAGAACACCCTAGCAACTGCATAGCAAAATACTAAAACACATCCAGAACCTCCTAGCAATTGCACAGCAACAAACTAAATATCGCTTATTGGCCAGTTGCATAAAATGCTTGTCATCTAACTTTTAGACTGGTCAGACTGAGCCCCGTAATTAGCAAGTGCACAGCAACATAAAACCATTGTGAACAACCACGTAGCAATGGGATAGCAAACACCCACAACCCCTCTGTGACTTTTGAACAGGCAAGCACTACTGATTTTCTTCTTTAAAATATAACAATATCTTTAAAAAAATGTAATCTTTTATTTTTATGTTGTTCAAACTCACTGGGTTTTGAACTTTCCCTTTTGGCAAATTCTGAGCCTGTATATTGCTTTATTGTGGTTATTTATTAGCATGTCTTATTTGTAGATGTACAGGAATAATGATTTCAGCACATTTAATAATAGATGCAATATCCATTTGAGGACTTAAATATTGTCTCATAATTGTTTAATGAGTATGTGAACAAAACAATTTCAATTCTATCTATAGATTAATATTTTTATGGCTTCTCACACTTAGTTAATCCTGGGTCTTTCTAAACCCAGGTGAATGGAATCCTGTTTCACATTTCATACTGCTCATAATTTACCCAGGGTTAACATTTAATCCTGGTATTCATAAAGTGACCTTTCAAACATTGTACACTCCTAAGCACAGCGTTATCAGTCTTATTTGCAGATCTGCATTGACAGTGTCACTGATTGGATGAATTAACGCAGCACTTGACCTTTTTATATCTAGCATTGCACACCCTCATATTATATGGACTTTTTGGACTACAAGGGTAAGAATTAAATAACCTTTTCTTCACTTTAGCTGACGCATTTTCCGTCACCTTTTGGAAAATTTTCTCTTAAGTGAAGTGACGTGTCATGTGGCCAAGTATGGTAACTCATACTTGGAATTTGTGCTCTGCATTTATCCTATATGAGTGCACACAGAGCACTGAGTAATGAACACACACACAGACCGTGAACACACACACGCACACCGTGAACACACACCTGGAACAGTGGGCAGCCATTTTTGCTGCGGCGACCAGAGTACCTCAGTTGTGGATATTGTAGGTGGAAGAAAGCACTGTTCATTCTGTCCCCCCACCTACATTTTCTGCCGGTACTGAGACTCGAACCCTCAAACTTTTGGGTTACAAGTCTGACTCTCTAACCATTAGGTCACAACTGGGGTTTACAATGATGATAACTCATGGTTAAGCACAGCGTAAAAAAGCCCTTTTGTGTCTACATTAAAATAATAATGAAAAATAACATGCAGAAACATTAACCAAGCAATCAAAATGATGTGCCTCTTAAATTTGTTATAAAATGATAATTATCCTTTTTTTGTAAATGCATGTTATTAGTCTTATTGTGAACTATGATGACTCAATATTCCAGTGAAAATCTCATACTTCTCCAGTCATTTAGTCTGCCTCTACAAAATCAACTGCAAGCTTGCATTCATTTGCATACAACGCAAAATCCAACCAACAATAATGGATACCCTTACAAAAATTAACCCTGGTTTTACTACAAAAAATAAATAAATAAAAAATAAACATGGTGGTTGAAGTTAAACCATAGCCATAACCAAACCATGGTTTTGCTACATTAACAATAGTTAACCATGGTATTTGTAGTAAAACTGTGGTTAAACAAATGGTAATTAAAACATTACCAAAACCCCAAAACATTAATTCACTTTTACTATAATAAAAACCATGGATAATTTGCGTAAAGGTAGAACAAAGTCCCCTGCATGTCATTTTGTCAATAATCTGTTACACTCAAATGTGTCACAATATGAAAAAAAAAGATCTGCTAAATTTTTTCATTATGAATCTAATGAAAAAACACTTATTTTATCAAGGCTCTTTGTTTTTGTGTCTACATTGCACATTCAAACTTGCACACTGATAAGAGTGGTGGCTCTGGATTGGGAGTCGTGCTGTGTTTGGAAATTGTACACAGAGGCCAGGTGACAGAGGTGTGCAGACAGCTGCAGGGGGCCGGCGCTACCGAGATGCAGGTGTACCGAGTCTGGCCTTGAGAGTGAGGTAAAGTCTTCCGTATCCCTGAGGGGCTCGTCCCCACTTCCTCATTCAGTCTACACCAACTCTAATTTTGCCATATACTCGATCTTCTACACACAGACACTGCATGCTATTGAAACATCATACAGAGAGTCACATTATATGCATCTGTCCATTTATTTAGGTATATATTTTAGATATCTGTCAAGAATCTGTAGCAGCTCATTAGATTATCAGTATGGACATTTTACAATCACAGCACATTTTAAAAGCAGAAGACAGATGCTCAAACACAAAGAGAATCCCTCCTTGATATGTATCACAGCAGACAATGTGTTTCTTGAATGCAATCAATGTTTATCCTAGTGTACCTGTCAAGGCTCCTTTCTTGCCTGGAGGCCATTTGCAAGCCACACTTCCACTTTCATCCCCCAGCTGCCAGGAGACCGTGCAGCTAATCCCAAAAGAGCAGCTGCAAAATCACTGGGCTTACCTGATCCAGCACTGAATTAATCTCCTTCTCCTTTGGGAGGGGAACAAAGCACAGTTTGGTTCAGGAGGGATGGTGAGAGGGAGGTTCCATGCACATCCTCAGCATAGCACAACGCTTACACCCCCTCCCAGCTGGTGCCACCATGTATCAAATCTCCAAAAATGTCTGCTTTTAGCTATTTTGCTCATCTCTTTATTATTTCTTTTGTAAGTGAAGCTCACTTTTTAATGACCACAGTATGGGCAATTTTATGTTACTGTGGAAAATAACATTAACTGTAATGTCAATGTAGTAAACTGATTAGACCGGCATCAAAATAATAATCACCTGAATCCTTCATTTCTTTTTCCTCTCACAACGCTATTGTCGTGTGATAAGCTCACCTTCACAGTACAGAACTGCTATAACCCAGAGATATTTTATATAATTTTACTGATGCCTGTGCAGAGACTTGAGGAGAGGGATAATATGAATAGCAGTCATTTATTTGCTAAAAAAAAAAAAAAAACATGGTGAACATAATTAAGCAATACAAGATCTTCATGCTTTAGGAAGCCCTTGTTTGAAAATTTCCAGGCCAGGAAAATTAGATTTGAGATGGAGACAGTGAGGTGGCTCCATTCTACACATTTGTTTATTTTTTAATTAGCAAAATAAATTATTAATTAGATTTAGCAAGAATTAATTTCACATAAAAATGACAGTAAAGACTGTTGTTTGAAACTTTTTATTCATCAAAAAATCATGAAAATGTATCCAAAAGTTTCTCCGAAAATAAAAATGAGAAGAAATGTATCGCACGCACCAAATCAGCATATTAAAATATTTTCTAAAGTATCATGTGAGACAGAAGACTGGAGTAATGGTTACCAGTGATGCACGGTTACCCGCGGTTACGAGTCATCCAGAATTTCTTTTAATGATATTCAGGTCGCGGTCGGTCGGGTCGTTTGAAATAAAGATGGCAATTAAACCTTTGTAATTTCTATAGTACTAGACACAATTTTGAAATACATAAGCCTACACTTATTGGCTGAATATCTGGCGCGATTATAGAGTGACCACCTGTCCCGCTTTACGTTGTAGTAGGCTACTGTACAGCAGTTTTACCTTTGTCCTGCCTCATGCAAATTGAGCATCTGTCCCGCTTTTTCATTCGACCCTGCCTAATAAAAACACGGATACGTCCATAGGCGTACTGTTAACTTATGTCCAATAGTGCAGAGGAGAGCAATAATAGCGTTAGCTGATAGGCTGAGTCGTACGTCAATCAAACCGTTGACTGGTGCACGAACACCTCCTCAACAATCTCAAATTTGAGAGCGCGCGCGCTGTTTGGTCAGGTTAAGCAGCCGTGGCAAGATGCACTTTTAATAGCGAATGGACCACAACCTACTCTTGGTAAAGACCTGTAGATGGCGAAGCAGAGAGAGCTTTTTGCATTTTATGCAAAAGCAGTTTTTCTGTGGGACATGGTGGAGAATATCGACGTGAAGCAACATGGTGCATGTGAGTAGGCTACCACAGAAAAAAAGCACATCATCAAGAAACATGCAAATCAGTGCAATCGGTTTTCAATAAACCAAATGACCCACAGGCTGACGAAGTCTCGGCAGCAGAAGTGACGAGCATTTATCATGCCGTACATCACACACATTCATATCGCTCTCCCGACTGCAGTAACAAGTTAGCCCCAGTCCCAGATTCTGAAATAGCTAAGAAAAAAGCTGTATTTCTCTCTGGCGTTCATGGCAAGTCTGCATCGTTAACTTCATCTTAGCAGCGACACCGAAAACACCAGTTTATTACTAAACAATTAGATGTCTCCTTGCTAATTTAGACACATTCATAATCATTTCTTTAACCAGTTCTTTGTGGCAAGCCTTATGTGTGCGGTCATAACGCTTATTATCCTGTAGGCTATAGCCTATTTACGTAATTAAATTAATATAAAGGGGCGACGCTTTTACTACTATTAAAAATGCGGGCCAGGAAGCGGGTCGGGTACAATATTTTATTTTTATTTTTTTGCGGTCCGAGTAGCGGGCGGGTTAGTTGAAAACATCGGTCGGGTGCGGGTTGTTTATACACTGACCTGCGCATCACTGGTGGTTACTAGGCTACTCTTAACTCTTTTGAATATATTTTAGCCTATTTAAATCCATTCCTCAGATTTCCCCCCAAAATCAGCACATAAAATGTGTTATACGAATGTAAAATATAGGTATTGAATCCCAATGTTTATTAGGAACAGAAAATGAGATTTGGAATATTTTTTCTACTCCCTTTTTAATCAAATTATCCTTTCACCAAGACAGATCAAGACCGATTGTTTACATAGACAAAAACAATAGAGAAAGCAGCATGTTTTCTTTGCAAAAAAAAAATAAAAAAATTCTGACAACCTTTGGAGGGAGAGGTCAGCTCTGGGGACTATCAGTGAGGGATGTTATGGGTGAAGCTACACTGACATCATAGATACATCCTCAGTGGTGTGGTGGTGGGCAGAAAAAGAAAGAGGGAGAAAGAACTGGCCGAAACCACACTCTTCTGACATCTGTTATGACCTCAGTGAAATCAGTGTGAGACACTCTCCACCAGCAAAGCAAACATTCGACTGGGGGCTGCTCTTGTGTGCCTTTGGAGAGGTGAACGGCTGCCAAATATTTGTTGTTCTGCCCTGTTCCCTTCTACATGGGTCCAGCCACTGCTGATAAGACTGTTGCTCATCCCCCACGTTGCATGTCTGGATTGAACTTTGCCTTGGGAGGACCAGTGTTAAAAGCATGTTTTGACGTCCTTTGAGTTGGCCATCTGTTTGAAAACAACGTGCAACTATCTTCCGGACAAACTTTCACAAGCTCTGCTGAGCTAATAACATTATAAAGGAGTGCAACCATGGACGCAACCTCAATTAATTTCACAACCCACCTACATCTCGTAGTGTTGACACCACACCCTTCTAACTAATAACAAACCACCTCCACCCTCACACCACAACTGACCAGCTCTCATCATGTTCACACAAACACCTCATTTCTCACATTTTTTAGGGCCTTTAGGGTTTGAGCTTTCCAAATGAGGTTTCTAGAGAAAGCACTAAGGTGTAATGGTCAGGGTCACTTGGGTTTAGCATATCTGGATAAAGATATCTGGAAGACTTTCCGGGAAAAATTAAGTAAAATTTACCTTGATCACATGCAAGTATCTTTTGTTGCTTCAGAAGGGCATTACTAAATGAAAAAAATGAATAAGATATTTTAACAAAATAAGAAAAAATTTGACTGTTCAAAAGTTTTCACCCCTACACATTTCACCCAAAATGTGTTTTTCATACAAAATTGATTCACTTCAGGAGGCCTATATTCACCCACTGGAGTCATGTGGGGCACTTTTTAGAATGGATGGATGTGCTTTATTGGACTTCTTTTATACTATTAAAAAATAACACCCATTCACTGCCATTGTGAAGCTTGGAAGAGCTTTTTTTTATATAACTCTGATTGGATTCGTCTCGTATAAGCATTTGGAACTTCCTTGAAGGAAATGACTGACCAAATGTTACACTGACAACTCTGTGGATGCGTCCAGCATTCAGCACTCCATCAGTTGTTGCAAATAAATATTTCTTCTTATTATTATTTTATTCAAATATTGTCTAATTGTGTCTTATTTACTACATTTTTTCAAACTAAACTTGATTACACTACGTATCCAAAATCATATTTCTATCACTGACAAAAAATATTTTGTAGTGCATTAAAATTAAGACAAATTTAATTCGCCTATTCTACTTAAATTTGTATGGGAAGTCGAAATCAACCCCATCTTTGCTTTAAAAATCATTGCAAGATCTACTAACCGAAGAGCATATGGTCATAAACAGAAATCACTTTTTTTTCTTTACAAATCCAAATTTTTTACTTCTAATTCTCACCTGTGTTTTGTTTTGTTCTCTCCTCTGCGCTTCCACATTCGTCACTTTTTAAAATTTTTTTTATTATTATTAATGCCAAAATACTTTATAACAAGTACATAACTATACAATATGAAGAACACTAGAGGACAAAATATCTCAAAAATAATACAAAGAAGGAAGTAAAATATATAAACTAAAAATAATTAATAAATAAACACTGAAGGTTAAACACTGAAAGCTATTTTTTTATGTCTTTCAAAGACAAAACTTAAGAATTATAAGAGATTATAAAGAGATTATTGGGTTCTTTTCACTTTTGGGCGAATTTGAACTATCCCTTTAAGTGGTGCTACCCTAGGCAGATCATGAAAGATCATGTAAATGCCTTCCAAGTTGGGCTGAATGTCGTTATACATTTCTTGATTGAATTTTAATTCACAAGCTCTTGATTTGAATCCCAATTCATTTCGTTATATTTGAGTTGCAGTGTGCATTATGCTTGCTTATATTTGAAATACATTCTCTTTATTTATCAAGGCAACTGTCTAACTTGGTACATTAAGAAAATATTAATGTTAAATATTAACAGAGCCAAGATTATGATATTTAATAGATATAATAATCATCACAACCAAAAACAAATGTTTAAAGTAAACTTTAAATAGCATTTCCTGTGTAAAATTGTTATTAAAGGGACAGTTCACCCAAAAATGTACTCACCTTCAAGTTGTTCCAAACCTTGTATGAGTTTCTTTCTTCTGTTGAACATAGAAGGTATTTTAAAGAATGTGGGTAACCAAACAGTTGCCATTGATCACTCTGACTTAGTAAAAAATTACTATATGAAAATCAATGAGACTAAGAAAGGTCTGAATTTGTTATATAACTTGACAGATTGTCAAATCAAAGAGGGATTTGTCAGACTGATTCAAACAATAATGGTTCATGATTTTATGATACTTTCAATGGTTCATTATAAGGATCAGCTCAAAAGAGTAATTTGTTTGGTTATTAGACTACATCAATCACATTTACAAACCTGACAGTGTGCAATCAAAACACTAATCTGAGTAGCATTCACCAACCTGAGCACTGCACTAAAGAGAATCTAAGCATTGCCCATTACAGTTTCTCATAAAAAAACTGAAACTAGTCCATGTTTCTCAAGGCTTTACATTTTCTATTCCTAACATCTATTTTGCCTTTAAAAAGTAGAGTAACTGATATATGGAGTTTTGCCAGCAGAGTTTCTTACCTCTTGGTTCCAGTCTCCAGTCCCCAGTCCCCAGCCTGACTAATAATTGAAAGCCTGCATGGTTTCCCTGCGCACTGGGGCTGGGCTTTGAATCAGGCAGTGTGGGCACTGCAGCTTCATCGCTCACTGGAGAGAACCTGAAACTGCTCTCTCCCACTCTACCTATAGAAAACTCCTCTAGCCTCTTCATAGCACTAGTGGAGGAGGGCTGATTTCCCATTGAGCTTCATTAACCTTTCCTAGATCTCATCAGCACAGATTCATCGAGGTACAGTTGAAGCATGTTCTCCAATGCAGTCATCACATGAGGGAGTAGATGCATAGATATTGTGGTGTCTAACTGCAAAAAGATAAACTACGGATTAATAACCACAGATTAGACAGCCATGTGCTTGCAAAGGAGACTGGTGTGCCTCAGGTGTGGGTACAGGGCCATTTTTCATTTCTCCGTACTGCTTGATTACTGAAATAATACAAAAAATGTGAGTCAGAAACCACATAACAGATATCTTTGTATGTACACAGATCTGAATTATTAGGAAGGGGTGGCAAAAATGAAAAAGAGTATTGATCCAGCATTTTCAGGTGTACAGACTGACACTCGATTAATACTGAGGGTGGAAACACAATCCTAAAACAACGCTTTTCTTCTGTCTAGCTAAGTGGGCAGATGCAATTCAAGCATTAAAATGGTAAGGAAACATGTGGTCTAATGTGAAGATAATGCAAAGCGCATGTACGCCAGTGTGTGTCCACGGACTTGTGTATGGAGAGAGAGCAAGTGTGTGTTGGCTTTTTTAATGAGAACATACCCCTGCCCATTGCAACACAAACGATGAGAGGCTGTCAGCCCTAGTGGACTGGGGATGTGGAAATTGAATGGAGTCTTTCAGTTCTGTTGCTCATCTCCCCTGGGGTGAGAGACTTGTTACCATGGTTATGTTGGATTCCTGCAGCTAATGGGTGGGAGTAGCGTAGCTCTGGCAACCTGGCTCATGTCTAGGGTGGAATAGACATGCTGAGAGCTGGGGGGTGTGGTGGCAGGACTCTGGGACATGGGAGGTCACACACTGACAAGATTTCACACAAAAACACACACAGGCACTGTTAGCAGAAAAAGGAGAGACACAATAAAATGTGAGCGATTATGCTTGCCACTTCCTGTCTACATGTGTCTCCGTTGGAAGTCTATTATAAAAGAATTATCTATTATAACGTAATGAAATCCTTCAAGAAAATAAATGACAACTATTCATGATACATTTCTTCATTGTCTTCTTGTTACATTTGACATAGAATATCAAATAATAATTATGTATTATAATTTATAAGTTAAGAACAAACTACAACAACTCCTAACCTTAGGTATTAGGCCTATTTTATGCAAATAAATCAATGCAAGCATTTCTAGCTAAGCAAGATGCTGCAAGGGGTATTATAACAAGCATTGGTGTAAAATATCTTCAGAGAATTGTAGAATTTCTTCATTTTTGATGCTACTACTATGGTGTAGCAACAGTTTGAAGAAAATCAAGTTAAGGCTTGAGAATACGAAAAACTCTGAACTGTACACGTAATGACTGAGGATCACATTGTCACAACTTTTTCCAAACACAACAAATGTGTGCAGAAACATGCGCCTAAAATAGTATTGTAATATCAGTTAAAAATATCAAACATATTTGATATCCTCAAACTGGAGGTAATTAAAGTCTGAAGCTAGCAGTCTGACTATGCATTATTATTATTTAATTAATTTTTCTTGTGAAATCAGTCTCCTCGAAACTGTACATCAGGGCAAAAATCTGTGTACAAAAAAAAAAAAAATGTGGATGCATCATGTACTTTTACCAATATTCTGAGTCTTAAGAAACTTTTTAATCAGCTATTTTCCTTCATGTAAAAGTAAAGTGACACACTGTACACAGGAATGCAACGCACATCAGTTGAATGTGTGGTCATTGTTACCAGAATAGAAATCTTAATCTTTGCTGGGGAAATGCATGCACTGGCCACCCTGCTGGGGAAAATGCATCATTAAACAGCTACATAGCAACCACACAGAACACCTTAGCAACACCCTAGATTTTATTTTAGATACTCTGCTAAATGTGAAGTTAACTGAAGAGAGATTATGTTTTCTAAGTCAGTTAAAAATAAAGGTTCCAAATAGTTTTTCAGTGAATAGTTTTTAAAAGAACAATTTTTAATAGTGTAAAGAATATTATTGAACCTGTTCCATCTCAAACAATCATTACTGCAATGAAGAGTTTCCCTGGATGTTATATGTGGAATCACAGATGCCAATAAAGAACCTTTCATTTTAAGAGTGTAAACAAACTGCGGTTAGAGTCTAAATGACCACAAAACCTTTCCAGTGTACTGTCTTTTAAAAGCCCAGGACAGAAAAACAAATTAATAATAAATTGCATAGTGGTGTAATAATTCTCCACTTTTACCAAGGTGTTGCAGTAATGACAGCTGTTGCTGAACTCGGACACACAGCTTCCCTCTGGATGTGAACATTAGCACGGCTATCGAAGCACCTGAGGAAAACAATGACACAAAGCTTGCTTTTTGCTTGTCTCCTCTTAAAACCAGTGGCTCAACTGACAATCAGTAACACAAAAACAACATCTTGCGGCAACAAAGAACAAATTAGCATCTCAGAATCAAAGTGGCTTGATAGGCCTCACTTCATGCCAAAATTCCTGATGCTGAGTGTTCCAAATCGGTGTCTCAGTACCCTCCAGAGGTGTCAAGCGAAGTACAAATACTTCGTTACTGTACTTAAGTAGAAATTTGGGGTATCTATACTTTACTTGAGTAATTATTTTTCAGCCGACTTTTTACTTCTACTCCTTACATTTTCACGCAAGTATCTGTACTTTCGGCTTGTTTTCATTCTGGTTTGTCATCATTCAAAAAAAAAAAAAAAAAAACTTAAATCGCGCCATCCAGATGGAGTGAATTTGATTGTGGTTGGATGAGAAGTATAAACATATACCATTCCGATATGGAATTACATTTGCTTCAATAAAAATGAACGAAACTTTATAAAACTGAACGTAACTTTTTCAGAAACTATCAAAAATATGCCATTACACAAGAAAAAAAACTATGAAGATGAAAAAAATTTAGGGAAGTACAGACATCACTCAGTGGTGCGCGCCGCGCATATTGAAAGCTCTCGTGGTGATTAAATCTGGTCTCTACCGCAAAAATTATTTTTTACAGACAAAGTGAAAGAAATTTATTTTAAGCTCATACACAGGTTCTACCCTGTAAAGAAGTTAATACAAAGATTTAAATCTGACATTGATCTTACACACTCTTTTTGTTCGAGTTCTGAAGAAACTGTACACTATTTTGGTCATGTAACTACACTCAGAAACTTTGGGATGATATTGGTGTGTTTGTCAAGTGTACGATTTTGCCAGACTTCTCAGTACATATGAAAAACATTATATTTGGGTATTATCACAAACGAAAATATCAGTTTTGTTATTAATTAAAAAATTTTCCTAAACAAATTTCACATTCACAAATGCAAATTCTCCAACTGTAAACCTGTCTTCTCTGTTTTTCTAAAAGAAATGGAAAACTATTTGAATGTAATCTCAATATCTAATAAGAAAGGACTGTTAGAATTTGATCCGCCTTTGATCGTGTGATTTTGTTTAGATTTTGGCCCTCTTTTCTTTAGTTCTATTTTATTCTTTATTGTTTTTTTTTTTTTTGTGGTTGATATTATGTGATGTATGTTTATACTTTTGTATGTTTTTGTTCTCTGCATTAATAAAAAAAGGAAAAGAAAAAAAAGCTCTTGCGGTGATTTGTATGCAATAGGTCGTGCCTTGTATTACTAAATATGTAAATAGTATTTGACCTTCGATCATCTCAGTCTGTAAAGATGAGCTCTCAGGAGACACGGAGCGGCGTCATCTTCCTCCTCCGCTTGTCCTTCAAGGCAGCTTGAAGTAAGCTTGTGTTACTGAAGTAACCAATAGCATCGATACAAGTTTTTCATGTTACAGTGTGCAACAGTTAATGCGGATAATTACTGTCATTCAGTAACACAAGCTTACTTCAAGCTGCCTTGAAGGACAAGAGCTCATCTTTACAGACTGAGGCGATCGAAGTTCAAATATTATTTACATATTTAGTATACAAATCACCACGAGAGCTTTCCAATATGCACGCCACTCTCTGGTGCCACTGACTGAGTGACGTCTGTACTTCCCGGTCAGAGAGCACCTGTCCATCAAAAGCTCACTATCCAATCAGAGTAGATCACTGTTAACCCCGCCCCCACGAGAAGTTTGTGTCAAAACTCCAAACGAAAAACTGCGAAGCAAAAGCGAAATCTGTGGCAATGCATTCAGAATCCACGATCAGCGAAAACGAATATTTGAAAAACATTAACAAAAATGAAGCATATTGGAAGAGCCTGTTACATTTGTGCAACGGTGTTAATTTTTTTCATTTTCATTGTGTTTTTTTTCTTTTGTAATGGCATATTTTTGATAGTTTCTGAAAAAGTTACGTTCAGTTTTATAAAGTTTCGTTCATTTTTATTGAAGCAAATGTAATTCCATATCGGAATGGTATATGTTTATACTTCTCATCCAACCACAATCAAATTCACTCCATCCGGATGGCGCGATTTATCTGGATAGGTTTTTTTTTTTTTTTTTTTTAATGATGACAAGCCGGAATGAAAACAAGCCAAAATGAAATAGCAGTAACGAAGCTATTTTTAAAATGTAAAGAGTAGAAAGTACAGATACTTGCATGAAAATGTAAGATACCCCAAATTTCTACTTAAGTACAGTAACGAAGTATTTGTACTTTGCTACTTGACACCTCTGCTGGTACCCTCCTCTCGAATGATGCAGATGTCCTGGCTCAAGTTACACTTGAAAGACTTGAGTCATAGCTGATGCCTGGCCTCCCAATGGACTTAAAGGAACTTGGCTCTGAGATTTATGAAACCCATCCCATTCACTGCATGGAGTCTTGAGAGACTTTTGTCTTCCAAACTCTGACGAACTTTTAGCTTCTGATAAATGAAGATACTCTGAAATCAAAGATTGCTTTCAGACTTTGTTTTGCCGACTACAATCATGAAATTCCTTCCCCTAAAATAAAGCAAAGAGACTCATGAAAACTGAAAGAGTTGGGAGCAAAAGGAAACCTCAGAGCAGATTCAGGTAAGATTGAAATTGTATGTTTTATTGATGTGCAGCGTATGGTGATATTGATATTGGAATGTGCTAGTGGTGTAATTTGCCAGGAAAAACAAGAAGCTCTCAGAGCAAGCAGTCACTATGGAATGTGGGCGGGGATTAAGATCTACCCACCAATCAGAGAGCTTATAATATTATTCCACATCTTGTGCTCCCAAATGTTGCCAGAAGAGTTATGTAATCCAATAAAGAATTCAGACTGTATTATGTCAGTCAAATAACTGAGACTGCCAGTTGTTCTTATAACTTTTGAAACCTAAAGAGATGACAGTATGAAAAATGTGTTTGATATCACTTGCATGCTACATTTGCTTATCTAAATACAACCAAACCCTTATAATTATATACAATAAACCATTAGGTCATAAAAAGTTACACAAAATCACATTCAATGACATGATAAGATGAGCAGCGGTCATAAAATGAGATAAATGCAGTGATATTTGGTCACAGATAATGCCCTACTTTTACTCAACAAGCAAAACTACTACCTAGTAAATGCAACCTTAAAGACATACAGTAGTTCACCCAAAATTTAAATTCTGTCATTAATTACTCACCCTCATACCCGTAAGACCTTTGTTCATCTTCGGAACACAGATTAAGATATTTTTGATGAGATCTGCGACCATTCTGACCCTGCATAGACAGCAAGGTAACTCCCACAGTCGAGGCCAAGAAAGGTAGTAAGGGCGTCATTAAAATATTCCATGTGACATCAGTGGTTCAACTAATATTTTGAAGCTATGATAATTCTTTTTGTGCGTAAAAATTTTTTTTAATTCAACAATTCTTCTCTCCCGAGTTACCATCTGCCGCCATTATGGAGAATACAACGCATGTGCGTGCTTTCCTTCTCTCGTAAACAAGGCTCAGCGCATGCATGTTCTATGTCAGCTGCATCACGTGCATGCGTTGTGTTACTTTCGATAATGGCGGTAGATGCTAACTCGTGGGAGAATTGTTGAATAAAGTCTTTTTTTCGCACACAGAAAGTATTCTCATACCTTTGTAAAATTACGGTTCGAACCACTGATGTCACATGGACTATTTTAATGACGTTCTTACTACCTTTCTGGGCCTTGAACATGGAAATTACCTTGCTGTCTACGGAGGGTCAGAAAGCTTTCAGATCTCATAAAAAAATATCTTAATTTGTGTTCTGAAGATGAATGAATATCTTAAGGGTTTGGAATGACATAAGGGTGAGTAATTAATGAAATAATGTTAATTTTTGGGATAACTATCCAGTTAAATGCGTACAAACATTGACAGTGGAAACAATCTAATTCTTCTTATCATTCCATGTAAATTTAAACCAGGTCAGTGTGTGTTTTCTTGCTGATTCTCTCTCCTTTGTCCTCCAGAGCTCAGCAGTTCCATCGCTCACCCAGACTGCCTTGAGTCATTGTCCAACTATTTAACTAACCGCAGTGAGGCAGTTTTCATTCCAGTGGCTGCAGGGTCTGAAGGATACCCCGGGTCGACTACACCCAAACACTGAGGCAAACTGTTTGGACCACAGCCCTGAGGTCATATTAGTGGCTCAGGGGACAACTTCATTATTCATATTACACTCCATATAGTTTTCTTGCCTGAGTTAAGGCAACATGCTCACCTCACTCCACTTTAATCCAGGGAATTGTGGGATTCAAGATCTGTTACAGCACGGCACTCAAAAGGAACAAATCAAGCATCCTGTAACAAGTAACACTTGCCAAGCACCAAATCTATGTATTACATATAAAACAAGACAATATAATCACCAGTTCAGTGTTGTTATTGTTAACTTTTATGAAAAAGCAATCATTTTCATCAGTTGAAATGAAGCTGAATTTAAACAAAACAGAAATATAAGATTTAAACAAGTTAGTTAAACTAAGTTACATTGGCAACTAATTGAAATATCACTCAAATAAGTCTTAGTTGAAATTCTTACTGAAATACTAACTGAAATAAAAACTCTAAATAGAAATATTTACCCCCCTCAAGCCAATAGTAATGATGTGACTCATTACTGAAAAAGCAAACCAAAACATAACATTATTCCATTGTCACTGAACCAAAACTATTAAAAAAAACTGTTTCATGGTTGCTGAAGACATATGCCAAAGTCACAATTTACTTGTCGTTAGATGTGGCAAAAAGGTTCATTTTGCAGTCTGCATGGGAACTATAACTTGTGTCAATGATGTCAATCTTGGACACAGAGGCCAAGTCTCAACCCTTTATAATGACTCTGGGTCTATTAATCCTTTGCAGGAGCTCCACATTATAGAACAAATCAAACTAGCTTGCTCTCGCCACAGGGACAGGGATCGCCTATTTTGCTGACTTGTTAGCTGCATTTGACATGCCTGTTTGTGCAAGAGGGAGAGCAGGAGAATATTTATTGGCTTCCAGAAGTGTGAGAGAGCTGGGTACTAGCAGCTCAAGGGTCTTGTTATCGTCCTCTTTGCCTGCATGTACTTTTTGGGGTTTAATGAATACTTGGGCGGTCCTCGCGCTCCAATCAGACAGGAGTCTCTGCCACTTTCCGCCGTGCACCGCCAGACTCGCCTCGGCACTGTTCTCCTCTCCTGTCCTCCAAATCAAATGAGAGGGACATGATGGCGGTGCTGAAAGGCTCAGCCACTGAATAATTGATGCCTTGACAAGTGTGGAATCAATTTATCCAGTGGCACACTTTGAGTGAAATTGTGTGCATGATCAGCAGCAGTGGGGGGGGATAAGTGTTCTCCTAATGTTATTTATTTAATTTTTTTAGAAAGAAATTTCTGTTATGCCTCAGCATCCACACTAGACAGCACAAAGATTAGTCTGAAGACCATAGTTTAGTCTCCTCTACTCTCGCTGTTGAAATAAAAGCAGCCTCAGAGTAATAGGAGTCCAATTAGCATTAAAAAGTTTTTGCCAGCCACCTAGTATTCAGACATAAACTGTGTTACAGAATAGCCACTACAAATTAACATAAAATGTCAGTGAAATGTATTTAATAACACACCTCTTATGTAGTATACGTGACCTTATGAAAACTTGAATTAGCTACATTATGAATCTAACTAGAAAAAGTGAATGCATTCATTTTTCTTGATGATTTGCTAGATGCAAACATGAGACTTCTCAGGTATCAGTATGATTTACACAAAGCAGTGAACAGGACAGCACAATCAAAACAACTTCATGAATTTCTTCTTGGATAGCGCACTAATTAACAATAACAGAAATGACACTGAGAATAAAGGATTTGTAGTACAGTCTGTCTTACTGCAAACATTCAGTATTATGAAAAAGTAACACAAGACCAGTGTTGAGCAAGCTACAATACTCCAAAAATGTAGCAAACAAAACTACCAACTAAATCTACAGAAAACAATTAGCTAAGCTAAAAGTTGTTGTTTTAAAAAGAGCAAATAAGACTTGCCACATCACATTTGTTAAGACAATATTAAAACTAGTTAGCTCTAATCAAGTGTGTTTATTATAAAAATATAATAAAATAATTTTTCATTATAAAATATTATTTAATTTTTTTTTATATAGAACAGTATTAACAAAATGTCTCCCATGTCATGATACTTAAAAACTTCAAACTGAAGTGACGACATGAATCTTGTGGTTTGTGTAAGTTTGTGACAGTGATTGAGTGTTGATGAAACACATTTGGGAAGAAGGGGACATTATGTAATAGGACACTGGCTGGATGTCAAAATGGAAGTTTGTTTATGAGAAAGGTTTGGCAGGAGGATGCCAAAGCCTGGGCCAGAATGAGAATAAAACACCAATTTACTTTACTTTTGGGAGTATCCCAAGTCAAAAATTTCACAGTGGAGTCACTGGATTTCAGATTGGGAGTTCATATTTGCAAATTGAAACAGTGTGTTTATTCCATTTAACTTTCTTAGCAACTATGGACAGTGGTGTCCAAGTTCTAAGACTCAAAATACAATAACCGAATATTGTTTCATAATAAAAAATTATAGTGATCATATTTCATTATATAATGTATGTATATATGTATATATTCCACTACACAAATGAGCATCAAAAATATTATCTGACAATTATTTCAATCATGCAATCTTTGGTGTATTTTTTTATGTCTAGGGTCCAGTAAAAAAAACAAACAAAAAAAACAACAACAACTGATATTTAATTGGAAACCGTTATATATATTTCTTTCATATAATAAAGAATAAAGACTATATAAAGCTATTTCACTTGAAAGCTCAAAAACAAACCTGAAAATAATTATTTATCATTGAATCCTTGAAGATAATATTTCATCTAAACAAACTACAGTTTTCTGTGTGTAAACAGTGTGCTCGAAGCTTTTATGATCCATTCTCCACCTCCTCTTCACTGTTCTGAATGTGTGCTGTAAGAAATGTCGAAGGTAGAGAGTAAAGTCTGGCCAAAGAAAATGATTCATTGAAACACGGTATTCACTTTCAATCTATCCAGTGCCTAAAACTGCAGTGGAAGTGAGTTTGAATGTGAAGTGTTGCTATTTCTCCTCAGGCGGTGGACTGTGGCAGATGCCACGCACCTTCGCCCACTCTCCACCCACACTGGAGCAGCCGTGTACTCGGGGCAGATTCCGTGTGCAAGCTGCACTCTGACAGATAAAGAAAATTGACGCAGAGAGGGAGAAATGACGAGCTTCTCCTAGTGACTTAGCTCTGAATATTAGCGCTGGGTTAAATGAGTCTGAAAACCCTATTCACTGAGCGTGGAATGAACAGTTGTGATCGTTCCGGTCGTATCTATCACAGATATTTGGTGTCTTTTTGGTGTAGCTCATGTACATATTCATAGCTATTTTGTGTTGCAGTGGATTGTTCGTTAAGCTGACAGCCATTTATAGAGGGCTGCCATGAAGGGTTATTGAAACAGGACGTGGGTGAGGTTGTGAGTCTACCGTCTTGCATACAGCTGTAAATCTGGTGCACTTACCTCGGGTCAATGCTGTTCCATTTTGTTGTCCCTGTATATTAAACTGGAGTAAGAGCAAGTTTTTAAAAAAGTATCTCATCAACAACAACAACGTTCAGTCAAGTCTTCTCTTTCCCTGAGAAAAATACAACTGAGGCAAAATGGGAAAAATGTGCCTGTGGTGGCATTTCTGTAAAATTACGTTATGTTGCTTCTTGCATGTTTCGCAAGATTTTCAAAGTGCAATGTCCATTGAGTGCCGATAAGAGCATTCTGTTTTATCTGAAACAGATGAATTTTAACGTGGCAAAATTTTACCTGAGTGCAATGTGGATTGCTGTAATCATGTGAGCTAAAAAGCAAGTTTACTATGCCATAAAAGCCATAGATATGGAGCTGGTTATTTGATGCAATTGTCAAAATGTATTCGTTTACATATCATGTACTATGGTTAAAGTGTTTTGAGGTTATAGCATATATTAGTATTGTGCAAGAAACCACTTAAAAATAAGTCTAAATTCATTGATAATCTGCCAGTGTAATCATAATATGTACGAAAAGGAATAAACGTTGTAGGTTTTTTACTGCCACTAGTGTTCATTTTAGCTGGAAACTACAGTGAATGTATGTATAAGTATACTTTTGGAGTTGTGCAAAGGCAGAGGCACATTTTCCCAGTAAGCCTATTTAGCAAAAATACCCAGAGTTGCTTAGAGTTAAAGTTGGAGATGAAATCTCCACATGTTTCCATCCACCTATTTTTATGCGCATTTTGGATTATCGCATAAAAGACAACGCTAGATACAAACGCCAAGATGCACATAAATTCAAAAGATGTGCATAAAAAACTGAGCATCTCTATTCACAGCATCTATATGTTGTTTTGGTTGTTCTGAAATGTCTGAGGAATGTCTGTCATTAAAGTGTTTCTGTATAATTACTGTCTTACATGACTGTGCTCCAAAACGGCATTCACCTCTAAAAGCAATGACCGCATTTGTTTTACGTCTGCTCTCTCTGAAGCGCTAGTAATTTATCACATATGAAAATTATTATATTCAGTGTATACAGTTTCTTCTATGTATATTCAGCTTATATAGTTTCTTCTCTTAGTTTTCTTAGAGATATTTAGTGCCAGTTAATCAGGAACTGACGATTTTGTTCTCCGTTACTCGTTGGATGGAAACCGTGCTTTATTCACAAATGTTTTATGCGATATTCCAGTTTTGCACATAAGTTAAATTTGAATAATGTCTCGCAACAGTAGTTAGATTTAGATAACAGCATCTTCAGACCCAGAGATTTAAAAAATTATTCTCAACTAATTCTTCCAAAACCAAATAATCTGGCAATGTGCATGGTTCACATTAACTTTATTCTTATGATCTGTCAACAATTTCCTCATTTGCTTTTATTACTCCAAAATACTTTTAGAGGAAACGTCCGAGACAAAGATCATACTTGAATTAAAAGGATATTCTGGGTTTAATAAATGTAAAGTTTATTTAGCAGCATTTTTGGCATAATTTTGATTGCAGCAAAAAGTTATTTTGACATGTCCCTCCTCTTCCTTAAAAATAGCAACACAAAAGAAACCGTTCCTCCCAAAATTAGCCCCATTTATTTTAATGTTATTTTTTTAAGGATCAAAATAATAATTGCAAAAAGTTTCCTTGGTCAGTTTTGGAGATTTATATAGTATCTATGTACTGTATATGGATTGCCAGACCTCTCTGCTGTCCATTTTCTCCTCATGCCTCCCAGCATTAGGCCATCAGCCAGGTCCCTGAGCCTCGAAGGCAGACAGGTACACTCCTCACATCCCCATCCGCAGCACTCACCTACAGCTGATCATTAGATAAAGAGACACTCTGCATTATTAATCAGGGAGTGTAGGGAGGGATCAGGTAAGGGGAAGAGAGAGAGTGAGATAATACTGTGAGCAGGGTCAGCTGCACTTCTGCCTGAAATGTGACACTACGCCTAGTAGACATGCACCGTTACGCCAAAAACACCCGCAGACTTTTCCTTCTCTTTTGTCTTCTAATTCTGTCTGCAACAATAAAAGAGAAAAGGGGAGCAACAATCCCAGACTTTCCACCCTGCCAAAACCACAGGGAGATCAATACAAAACATCTGGGGATGAAGTGGACAGGGTAGCTTTTGTTTTCTGGGGCTGAATCCAAGAAATACAGTCTTGCCGGATCTGCCCAACTTTGGGTTGCCAGGGACATAAAGGAAAGGTGTTCACTTTACAGAGGGTTAAAATCCTAGAGGAAAAAAGGTTAACTTGGACCATTTCCTCTCAAAGGCAATGTATTGGCTTATAGATAGTTTGGGAGATTTCAAAGTTGTGTTGAAATACGTTGAAATAAGTGCTGCTGTATGGTTTAAAACACAACATTTACATTTGAGGGACCTCAAAGGTAACTATTAGAGAGAGTGTAAAGGGCAAGCAAACAGAGTGGGGAAATATTGCTGTGGTACAAACAGATATTTAAAAGAGAGTTTGACTTGATATTGAATACAAACTTGCTTAATAGTTAACAGACATTTATGCACAGGTTCAATAAGGAATGAAATCAATAACACCAGTGGGACTCAACAATAAGAATGGGCCAGTGTGAGAGAGCGTGAGAGACTTTAATGAAGCAATCACTTGTACTGTCAGACCGATGCGGTGTTGCCACTAAGAATTATAGCTTGTATCAATTTTTTGCACTTTTAGTTGGATTTTTGTTTCAAATTCTTTTGATTTGCCACAGATTGTGTTAAAAATTACAGACCAGTTAGTTAATGCCTGGCATTGTGTGCAAAGCAAATACCAGCAAAAGTATGTTTCTGAATATATGGAGTTAGTTTTATATTTTCAAGTTTTCGAATGGCCTCAACACTAGGAAAGATCAAATTTTACATGCCCACTGTTTGACTAGGAAAGTATTTTTTTTAAATCCAGTTTATAAATCCATTTTATGCCTTGCAAGCTTTTAAATTCTGCTGATTTGTCAGCAAGCAAATACCATCTGAAATTTGCGTTTGGTGGTCAGTTTATGTGAAAATGTATATTTCTGACTAACTTTTTGCACTTTTGATGTTATTTCTAACGAGAAATCAGTATTTTAGTAATTAAATATTTGTTTAGTTATCAAAAAAATTTGTTCTATTTTGTTTTAGATCATTAAACCGTTACGCTGCCGAAATTCGTTACGTCTGTCCGAAATTAATCTCGCGTAGCCATATCTTCTGACTGACGGCTGAAGGTCTGGAACTCATGTCAGCTTTCATTGGTCAAGGCCCACCCGTGAGGCCATTTGACAAACATATCAAAGAATCACAGTTCGTTTCATTTATCGTCATGTTTTGCGGCATGGAAATGTCCCCACAATAACAGAACAGTGTGTAAAACTTTCAAACATATTTTTAAATATTCTGTGCTGCGAACTTTAAATATTTCACATACTCCAGCGTTTAGTTGATCCCGATAAGTGCTCGTCGTCACAGTTGTAAACACTATGGCTTTTTATTTCCGTGAGGTGGTTTTGTGCCACAGTATCTTTGTTTCCAGGTGGAACGTTTTTAGCTGTTTTTTTTTCTTTTTTCAGCAGGGTTATTTTGTAAAAAATACAGTAAAGACAATGATACCAGTATTGTGAAAAATTATTACAATTTAAAAGAACTGCTTTCTGTCAAATATGTATCATGGTTTTTGACAAAAATAATAGGCTAATAATAATAATAATAAAAGTATTCATAATTTATCACAACAATAACTGTGCAGCAAAAGAATCATTGAAGACATTGAAGTAGAAAGAAAATTCAGTTTTGCCATCATAGAAATAAACTGGATTTAAAATATATTAAAATAGCATTAATATTATTATATATTAAAGTGCAATAATATTTCACAATATTACTGTTTTTACTATATTTTTGATCTAATAAATTCAACCTTTGTAAGCATAAGAGACTTAGTTAAGAAAAATGTTCTTAACTAATTAAAAATTAGTTAAGAAAAATTGTTATTTAGTCTATATTCCTGTTTAGCATAATAATGTAGAATTATGTTCAGTAGAATTATGTCCTGATAAAGACAGATGCCCTTCCCGGTGTTGTTAGGACTCCAGCATTACCACTGGATCTCTTCTTTGACCTTCATTTATTGACATTTCTGTCTCTCTTCTTAAATTACTTAAAATAAGAATCCAGCTAATCAGCCACTCACAAAATGTCCGCCACATTTGCCACGTTAACGGTTACCATGTTCTATCTAGTTTTCTTAAAGATATTTGGAGGGGCTGCTGCTCAGCAAGCAGGATCCACGAAGATTACTCAAACACGCATGAATCAAGTTAAAAAAAAAGTTTGTGTGATATAGCTCCTTTAAGTGACCAAATTGGACACATAACCAACATATGATAACTTCTCCGAGGGAAATAAAACCATGAGAGTGTCACTCAATTGGAGTGCATTTACCATATCCAGGCACTTAATTATAATTTTTTTTAACTAATTTCAATCCACAATTGTAACTTTCTAATTCAGAATACAAGTTACAAGGCAAACAAAGGATCAAAGGATAGGCATACAAATGAATCTAGATCTATCTATACGCAATACCTGAGTACATACGAGATCAAGAACTTTAATTAACTTCTGGGTCTTCTCTCTGATAACTCCTCCATCCTTCTGAAGAGCTCGATCAGCTTGCTGTGGTGGTTGTCCAAAGAAGCCAGGAATCTTGTCTGAAGTGGAACAGTTGTAATCCTGAGAAATTCAGTATTGATCTTAAAAATATGAAATGAAACAAAACACAGAAGAACGATTACATGACATCTACATGTGAGATACATTCTGAAATACAAAATTACAAAAAAAATTGTTTAAATGCATGTCATTTTGAACAAATTTTTAATATTTCATAGCAGATTTCTTATAATAGGCCATTTGTATCCTCTACTTTACAAGCCATTACTTATAGTTAACTTATGGTTAATGATTCCAGAAAGAGGGCACCTGTAAATACAAAGGAAATGGCATGAATTTATAGGGGACAGTGATTATTATTTTCATTAAGTTAGTCACTTGGAAGTCAGTTGTTATCGGTCTATAACTTATGTAGTGTTTCTCTTTAATCAGTCATTGCTCTCACCATTGCTACAAATACAATATGTGATAAACAAATACATACAAGTAGTAAATAGTAAGTTAACATTAGGAAGGTTTTTAAGAGAAAATATAGCCATTGTGGCAAACGGACACTGAATTTATAAATGTGTATAGCAACACTGTCATCCTCTTCTATCTCTAATCTGAGCAGATTCACAGGGTGCACGAGTTTACAATGGGCCCAAAAAAATCCAACATGACCTTACCCGAGCTCGTTTAACATTCTGTGCGATCGCGACCCAGACCATAAACTGCACGCAGCTAGAGAAGGGTCTGACTGCAGAGCCACAGTTTCACCCTGCGCATGCGCAGTTTCACTACAGCAGTTTTACCCGCGCATTTTGGTTTATATTATTCTAATATTTAAATATTAAAAAAGACCTATATTTTTGTGCATTGGTGAATATTCAGGCGAATATTGTTTCGTGGCACGAATTAATAAAACCTCAGCAGGTTATACTAATTTGTTCCCTCGTTTTACTATATTGTGGCCACGTTGTAATTTGTTAAATCAAAATATGGGAAGGAAATAGTTCAACGTGTCCACGATTTATTAAAACGAGGGAACAAATAAGTCATCGTAACAACTAACGTAATTATTTAGATCAGTGGACAGGGCGCATAAAAAACAAGCAGAGAGAGAGAGAGAGAGCGCCCCGGCTGCGCGCACTCTCATCGCCTTCAAACAGCACAAGCGCTGTATTGCTCTCTCTCCCTTGCGCATATCAATATCAATTAACAATAATAAAAGGTCGGAAGACCAATTGTGTTTTATAGATGAGTAGTTTGTTCATATAAAGCGTTTGATTAGCAAGTACGTTAAACGTAAATGTATATAATATACATTACACACACACCCCTAAACATAAATGTATATAATAATTATGTCAATCGTTTGAGCTACATTAGTGCTGTTTTCGTTTTTGAGATATTTTTTTCCACGCAGTGTGTGTTGCCGTGCGCCACACAGACACGTGCGCGCGCCTCAGAGGACTGTAGACGCCTCAAGGCTCTAAAGTTTTTAATAATTTAAAAACCGAACCAGCACAGACGGAAATCTTTACAGCACAAAACAGCACAGATGTAGATCAAGCGGTTGACACAATTTTTAGCTGTTTTAGAGCTTTAAAACAGGCTCCATGTCCGACCCGTAGCGTTCACCGATCGGGTTCAAAAGCGCGTGCTCCTTCACCAATCTCAACAAGCTCACGAGTACGGAGTCAATACAGTTAATGTTAGGCTATTGGTGAAAAGCCCGCGTAAAGTCTGTCCTTGGAGCACCCTACTCTAATCCTGCCAAAACTTTGGCTCGGTTGCAGCTCTATGTCTGAGGGGCTAGCAGTGACCCCGCTACCGATTAAACATGTCCAGACACTGGCGGGGCTCTTCAGTTGAATTAAGAGCGATCTAGACATGATTATTAAGTTTTGTTATTTTTTTAACTACGCGACCACAAAATTCGAAGATGACAATTTTAACCAGTTCATATTTCTTAAACTCCATCACAGAACACCCCGACGTCTGTAAAGTAGTTCCCGGTTCTTTGACTTAATGTTAATTTCCTTAATTTAAAAAAAAAAGATATGTTGTCACCAAGCAAAACACATTTGAGCTCTTACCTTGTTTAATTGAATTTTCTTGCAGACTCGCACATGTAGATGGTCCTTTGCTTGTGAAGAGAGGTAATGGCGGACAGCAGAAATTTTCAACGACTGAGATGTACCGAGACGTAATGACGTCACATGATCACATGACACCCCAAAACTTTGGTTTAACCTTTAACTACAATTCAAGTTAAAGTAATGTTTTAAAGTTTGTCTAGAGTAGAGCTTAAGATCTTTGCCCAAACCCGACGGGACCCGACGGGTTTGGTCGGGTTCGGTCTTAATTTATATCATCTTATGTGGGCTCGGGCTCGGGCTTGCGCTCCAGTTTGCGAGGTAAACGAGCGGTCATGTGATGTGTTTCGATTAGCGCGAGAAAGATGCGAAAATGTATGCTGAGTAGGTGTAGCGGAGGCTTGCCTCTGGTGATTACCTTTTGGTGCACCAGCAACTAAAGCAAAGTCTGAGGTGTGGAAAAGTGTTTATAATGAGAATAATGAGTGAATAATGACACACCATCAGTGAGCGCAGGAACGCGCTGAAGACATCTACAGTGGATTCAATCATTTTCCTCCACAAAAACATGTAGACCTAGCCTAATCTCTGTGAGTAAATGTTTTTTAAAATGAAAACGAAATATTCATTGAGTCTTAAATGCCTAATGTAGACAGAGTATATATGCTAATGTTGGCATTATTCTTTTATTAAATGTCAGCTTCTAGTGGCGAAGCAAATCCTGCGGAGCCTTTATCTTAATTTCGTTATTGCCAAATACCCATCTTAATTTAAAATTTATCTTAATTTAATTTGTTAAAAAAGACGTTGCGTTGGTCTATTTATAGGCAAAATTGCCCTATGTCTATTTAGAGTGATGAGATGCTAAGATTTCACAGAGGACTTATTTTATTTCTTTATTCCAACTTCCAAGTGGTGTAGTCTACGTTAGCTATTAATAAATCATGCTTTTTGTTTATTTTCCCAGCATTTTTGTTAATGTAGATTTGATACTCTGCTCGTTAGTACCGACCAAGTTTTCTTTTTACCGCATGTTGCCTGACATATTTGCTGTGGGTGTGTGTCTTGCCTATATAGTATGCCAAATGTGGCAGGATCACCCAGTGGTGCCCAGGAGGGATCTTAGTAGGGTTTATCTACTATATCTCATGTATGTTTCTCTGTCTCTGTCTGCTTTGCCCAGAAAATAAAAAATGAAATAAAAGCTGCCCTCCTTTAGCTAAAGAGTGAAAATCATTAGTGGTGGAGTTGTGAAAGTGCATGAATGAGCACTCGCTCTGCTTCTGCCATCTGTCTCTCAGTTCGAGCTTCACCTGGGGTGTCCCCACCGGACATGTGCGGTGGATAAGTTATTCAATTAGAGTTGCATTATTGGGCCGGCCACATCAGTGCCCTGAGTTGATGATGTTGTGATTACCCTGGTCTGCATTCCTCTGCCCCACAACAGTGTAGTAGACCCTACTTCATCGTGTGTTAGAGAAGGGAGGGAGGACACAGAAGAAAGTGAAAGGATGAAAAAATAGGGAGAGATAGTGAAGGAAGAGGGGGAGGGATAGAGACATGGAGAGAGGGAAATGGAGGTATATCAGAAATGCCTGACTGGTTTCAAATGAACCTCCTAACCATCTCTATCCCTGGCCACATTCAGCTGCTCTGATTGACAGTGGGGGCGGGCAGCAGTTTGCTAACACTTTATCAGACTGTAATATTTCTGCCCCTGCCAAGCCAAAATTCATTCAGATTTGATAGGTACTTTGGATCATTGTTGCCAAATATTTCTTGACAGTTCTGAGTATGATATGTCACCCCTGAAATATTACTTTTTTTATAAAAAAAAATTAAATAAATAAAATTACTATCTGTGAATATCACAGTTCAGATAATTTTGCCTATAAGGGTTTTGGTAAAAATAAGTTTGTTATTTTGAAATCTCTGACATTTGATTGCTAACATATTTTAGCAAATCTGAGCACAGTTTGTGATGTTGTTCTGTTAATCATCGAAATATCGATATTTGAAAGATCACTGTTGATCTTTTCTAGATCTCTAACCAAGATATGGGAAGATTAGCGTCTTTTTCTCAGAAGCAGGGGATGTAAGCAGAAGACTCAATTCTCACTTTATTAGATTTTATTCATTGTTAGGAGAAACAGTTACAGATCCTATTTGTGACCTTGGGCCACAAAACCAGTCTTAAGTGTCAGTTTTTTGAATTTGAGATTTATACATCATCTGAAAGCTGAATAAACTTTCCATTGATGTATGGTTGCTTAGGATTGGACAATATTTGGCAGAGATACAATTATCTCTGGAAAATCTGGAATCTGAGGGTTCAAAAAAGTCAAAATACTGAGAAAATCACCTTTGAAGTTGTCCAAATAAATTCTTAGCAATGTATATTAGTACTAATCAAAAGTTAAGTTTTGATATATTTACAGTAGGAAATTTACAAAATATCTTCATGGAACATGATCTTTAATTAATATCCTAGTTTTGTGGTCCAGGGTCACATTTGTGATTCATCTTTCTTATGGGTTTGCAGTATAGGGCTAGAAATCAATAGTGTCACATTTGTTTAAGAATGGTTCAGGAGAACATCAGGACTAATGAGAGCTCTTTACCACTGGCTTTAATGCTCAGAGGTTGCTCTTTGAGGTCTCAGGAGATCTAATTTATGTTAAAACAGTCTCAAACAGTCACAAATGAGACAACTGTTTACATACTGAATGAGCATAAAGATGCAAAATTAATGTAATTATCAAAGCTTACATAATCTGGTCTTGGGTTTGATAACTAATGTTAATTGTTAATGAAAAATTAGATAATTTTGAAATCTCAAACTTTTGATTGTAGATTTAAGCCATTTGCTCTTCATTTAATCTTATTCTGACTAGGAGAAACAAAAATGAAAAATTAAATAGGTCTTATTTGTGACTTCTCTTTCTCATGGGCTTGCAGTGTCAGGCTCGGTCACACTTGTTTAAGAAATGTCCTAATGTTCATCTGAACCACTGTTTTAATAGCTCAGAGGTTGCTCTGTTAGATCTCAGTTAAGTTTATTTTAATGATTATTTATTATAAATGATTATTGTGAATTATTAGTTTTGTGTTACTTTATCTAAAATTCCTTTGGAGAAGCTAAAATAGACAAATGTTTACATGCATAAAAAATATAGTAATAGTTTGATAACAGATTTGAGTTAATTTTGAAATCTTAGACCTTTTGGGGGGGGTTGATCTCCATTAATTCTCATTGCTGAATTAAAAAAAATAAATACATTATTTAGACATTAAAGACATCCCATTTGTCAATTTTCTTTCCTCTGCTTTCATAGTGTCAGTTTTTAAGTTGAAAGTGTTGCATCTGTGTTAAGAATGGTTTAGTAGAACATCAGAGCGCATCAGTGCACTGACCACTTGTCCTTTTTGTTTAGGATACACTCAGACCACCACATGCCCAGGTGACAGCGAGGACAGGAGGCTAGACTCTCTTGCTCTCTCTCTCTCTGTGCATATAAGCGTGTCGAGAAGCTTCAGAGGGTTACAGCAAGCTCCTGCCAGGAAAGGCTGGCTCTAGGTCCAGGAGCCAGTCCCCAGATGCCCAGAACGAAGAGGGCAGGGTGCCTCATCTGCTGTGCAGAGAATACAAATAGGTCAGTCAGTGTAGAGGAGGAGTGCCCCTGGTCAGGAAGCCCAGCCAGATGAATTCCTCCATCAGACTTGATGGTGAGGGCCATCTGCTGCAAATGTGGGGGAAGTCAAGCATAAGGTTGGGCGATGTCTCCTGTTAGCCTATCACACAGGAAAGGGAGGGGGCCGGGTGGGTGGTAGTGAGAAAAACAAGTAAAGGAGTTTGTGAGCAAGGTGCACACATGTCAATCAAACAGTTAGAGAACTGATAACTTTGGATTCTCCATCATTCTGAGATCTCACACAAATGCAAAGTAAATTAATAGGCAAATGTTCACGGGTCTTTTAAAACTGTGTGACCTATTGAGGTACAGTATACACAATGCACAACCATGCTGAAAGATGATTAAACTTAGAAGTGGGCGAAATGGGTAAAATGATGTCATGGCTTGCAAGTGATCCACTGGTTTTATACTTGTGAAGCTAAGTCACATATATGTAACATGATGAAATAAGTTGCTAATGCTTTCTCTTTTATTGTATGCATTTTTTGCAGTTTTGTCTGAGCCATAAATTACCATTTTGACAGTAGATAAAACAAAGGAAATTTGATTGCTCAGAGTCTACTCTAAAATGAGATCTGATGCTAAATGATGCTGGCTTAATGGACGATGCAAAAATGTGGTTTTCCTTTGAGATTTCACACTTAATGTTGCACCATCATGATTCGTTATCGGGTGTTGCCATGGCTATTTTAGATATATTAGGGACCAGAAATTTAAGCTATTCAGAAAGTTAAAATAACTTGTATGAGACTTTAACTAAACACTTTTGGGTAAATAATATAAAAGAGTCTCCACTCTAATAATAAATAAATATATATATATATATATATATATATATTGAAGTATATTCAGTGAAGTGTTTTTTGTGTTATGATACCAGAACATGTATCACTCTTGACACTTTAATGCACAGCATAAACTTCATATATAAAACGACTTAAATGCACCTATGTGTGTGTATATATGTATGTGTATATATGTATATATATTCAGAAAGTCTCTCTCTCTCTCTCTCTCTCTCTCTCTCTCTATATATATATATATATATATATATATATATATTAGTGGTGGGCCGTTATCGACGTAACCGTGCTGCGTTAACAGGAGACTCTTATCGGGCGATAAAAAAATTATCGCCGTTAATCTATTCTCAAAGTTGGGTTGAGAGCTGGGTCTATACTAGGCGAGCTATGATAACTTTCACCTTGATATTTTAGCGCGGATGTATACCTAGCCAAATTGCACTGTAGGGGGCGAGAACGAGTCGTCGAACTTGTGTGTATGCCTACTGTGAAATTACCACATCAAAGTGACGTGCTAACATGGATGCAGCTAAAGCCGCCGGGTTGCTTCAGGGAATTTTTCTTTTTTTTTTAAGAAGCTTCCCAATGGAAACCTCAACAAGACGCACGCCTGTTTCACACATACTCTGTCTGCAGTACGTATGCAGTCCGTCTGCGTTTCGTGTGTGGTGCAGAAGCAGCACGGACTCATACTCATTGTGCTTTCGATCGCTGCACTGCTGCAGACGCAACGCTCCTGGAATGCACTGATGGACCGCAACCGTATGAATGCTGGAATCCGTTAACATGGGTGCTTAAAAGAAATACAAAACGCATACGCACTGCAGACGGAGTATGTGTGAAACAGGTGTAAGGTTGTTTGCACCTTGTACAATGTGGAATTAGTTTACAGCTTTCTCAAGCAATTTGTGATGCATTTTGGAAACAGGAAATGAGCCCCTGGTCTAATGCACCACCTGGCTTGAGAGACCTGTTCTAAAAGACTTACTTTTAGTCATTATTTTATTTGGGTAGCACACATATTCTGAATGCCTTTGGCAGAATTCAAATGAGCCATTTTAATCTAGATTAATCTAGATTAATTCCAAGATTACAGTGAGATTAATCTAGATAAAAAAAAAATCTATCCCCACCACTAATATGTATATTTATATATATATATATATATAACACACACCAAACAAATTTATAAATGCAGCACTTTTGTTTTTGCCCCTATTTTTTATGAGCTGAACTCAAAGATCTAAGACTTTTTCTATGTACACAAAAGGGCTATTTCTCTCAAATATTGTTCAGACATCTGTCTAAATCTGTGTTAGTTAGCACTTCTCCTTTGCCCAGATAATCCATCCACCTCACAAGATGTGGCATATCAAGATGCTGATTAAACAGCATGATTATTGCACAGGTGGGCCTTAGGCTGGCCACAATATAAGGCCACTCTAAAATGTGCAGTTTTACTGTATTGGGGGGTCAGACACATCTCCTTCACATAGAGTTGATCAGGTTGTTGATTGTGGCCTGTGGAATGTTGGTCCACTCCTCTTCAAGGGCTGTGCAGTTGCTGGATTTTGGCAGGAACTGGAACATGCTGTCGTATACGCCGATCCAGAGCATCCCAGACATGCTCAATGGGTGACATGTCCGGTGAGTATGCTGGCCATGCAAGAACTGGGATGTTTTCAGCTTCCTGGAATTGTGTACAGATCCTTGCAACATGGGGCCATGCATTATCATGCTGCAACATAAGGTGATAGTCGTGGATAAATGACACAACAATGGTCCTCAGGAACTTGTCACGGTATCTCTGTACATTCAAAATTACATCAAAAACTGCACCTTCGTTGTTCGTTTTCCATAACATACGCCTGCCCATACCATAACCACACCGCCACCATGGGCCACTTGATCCACAACGTTGATATCGGCAAACCACTCACCCACACGACGCCATACAGGCTGGTTGGATGTACTGCCAAATTCTATGAAACGCCTTTGGAGACGGCTTATGGTAGAGAAATTAACATTAAATCACCCGGCAACAGCTCTGGTGGACATTCCTGCAGTCAGCATGCCAATTGCACGCTCCCTCAAAACTTTCGACATCTGTGCCATTGTGCTGTGTGATAAAACTGCACATTTTAGAGTTGCTTTTTATTGTGGCCAGCCTAAGGCCCACCTGTGCAATAATCATGCTGTGTAATCAGCATCTTGATATGCCACATCTGTGAGGGGGATGGATTATCTCGGCAAAGGAAAAGTGCTCACTAACACAGATGTAGACAGATTTCTGAACAATATTTGAGAGAAATAGGCCTTTTGTGTACATAGAAAAAGTCATATATATATATATATAGCATTCAAGTCGTTCAATGCATGAAGGGCATTTGTAATGTATTTTTTTGTACCCAAGAAGTGAGCGTCACGTCACTGACCCAAAAATGACCTTGTATGGGATCTTAACTAAATGCATTTGCCAAGAAATATCTAGTGGAAAAAGGATTTTTAAAGCTTACTATAACAATGCCCTCATTAACTATAACTGTTCTTGCATGAGTAGGAAAGCCTTATGTTCAGTTTTGGACCTCTCTTCTGGAAATTACTGATATGAAAAATTGTGTTTAATCAGAATGTAACAATAGAAATGGTTTGGTTGTGATGTAATCTAATTGTAATATTCTTTACAGCAATTCACCCCAGGCTTGGCTGCATGCACTTCTTTGCGTGTTTGATTTACATGGGCAATAAATCAAATCCCACTCCTGATTAAGTTCAGTAAAGTCCAAATAAAAATAAGCAGCTTTGAGTGACTTGCCCTGGTCAGTATCATAAAGTCAAAGCAGGCTTCACCAATATGAGACATTCCAGCATTTTACAGTGATATCGGTTTTCCTGTTTTACACCCGTGCTGAGTTAAAAACACAAAAAGCTGATGAAAATACAGGAAATAGACCTAGTCAGAGTCAAGGGTTTTGTGGCCTGTGGAATTCTAACCCTTGCCAAAATGTAAATATACATGATCTAGATTATAACGTTTGGCTTATACGCTATGGAAGAAATTGTGAAAAAATCAGAATGTGCGCAGGATGCTGCAAGCATGCATGCATGCAGAGCAGTGAATCCTGTCTGATTGTAAATATGTAGTGTTCGAGTAAACAGCACTCATGGCTATTGATTTGAGGTGTTTGCTGAAAGATAAAGCTTGTCTGCACTTCTCTTTAAAGTTAGATGTTTGCATACCCGACCAATCAACTCTGGTCTGAAATGAATGCTGTGCCCTTATGTTAACGCAGAATGCTTGTGCTCGTAATTACCCCGAACTCTTCTGACAAATGCATTTCTTTTCATTTCTCTTCCAATTTCCCACTTGCAACATAAATTAATCATATTACAATTGAACGAGCTGTCTGCTTAATATGCTCATTTTTTCCCCTCCATTTCACTGTTGCTTTGCAACACATCCGTCTCTATGATTATTTCAACTGGTGCCAGCAAATGACTGTGACCTCTTTAATTTGGCCTGTGATGAGGGCCCCTCCAGTTCTCCACAGTCCCCTTTTAAAGCACAAAAAAGTAGAGAGTGAAAGCAATGTTGTTGCCATGGCTACCTGCTGGCAGCCTCCTCTGTGTACCGAAAGCCCCCAGAATGAACAGCACTGACTGTTCCCAACCCTGAGCCTGGGTGGGAGGGGTGGAGCTGCTTGGAAACAAGGGGAGGTCTCTCTTTTACTAAACCATGGCTGCTGGCTGGGGAAAGAGCAACAAAAGGTTCAACACAAACCCAATGCTCTCCTAGTGGCCATGTGGCTGGGTGATGGGTGTGCTCTGTATACAGTATTTGGCCCTTCAGATGATGCCAGAGGCTGTTATAGTTCCTTATGCAGGTTGATTTAGTGTTGGGTTTGCATTCAACTCTGCTGTAACTCCCTAAATGTATCCTTCTTAAAATTGGCCATAGTTTGCACATATAACTATAGTTGAATTGTGGTATTTGTGTTAAGACCCTAGTAACAGCAGGTAAATCCAGCAAGGATGGGTACTAAATGTAATGCTTAGACCAAAATTAACTATGTTTCTGCAGTAAGTGTTACTATACATAATGAAATCATGGTAAATGTTTATAAGGGAAGAGTATGGTTTATATGACGATATTCGATAATGTCTTTTCTAAAACCTAGTGAGCTGCTGTGCTGCCTACACAGTCTTCTTAGGCAGCATCCTAGCTGTTATGTGACTAATTTGAAACTTTGTATGTTGGCAGCAACTCTGCATGTCATGCAAATAGTGCTCCCCATGGGAGAAGCACCTTGTTTTTGATTTTGGTAGAGTTTAAGATTAGCTTGTTACTAAGCTAATAGCCCAATACTCTAAAAATATTTAATACATATATAGTATTGGGTAAAATAAATAATACTTTACAGCACTTAAAGAGGAGTTCACAATTGGCTATTTGAAAATCATCAACCTTTTTTTTTAAAGGTGTGATCACATTTATTGTTGTTTTGAGAATTGTAATAGGTGAAATCGAATAGGAATCCACACGATCTGGAATTTTGCATGAGGGCAAAAGATTTTGCCATGGTTCAAGTTGGTCACCTGGATTCACTGCATTGACCAGCTAAAGGCTGCTTGGTTTGGAAGTTACAGCTGTGTGAGCTGTGCTTTATACATTGTTACTCATATATTGACAGAAGACTAGGGATGTTTTTTGGCCTGAAAAAGTTTTCTAATGTGTCTGCACCTCTAGTATTGAATTAGATTTGACTATATTTATAGTACATTTCTCTCACTTCTGTTGCATTCTTGGATTATAGTTCACAGTGCATTCTGGAAATGCATTCTCTGTGGAGAATTTATGTGATCCTGTGTTAGAAAATGTCTAAAACAATGTTTCTTGGTAGCTTTACAACAGTGAAAGGTACTAAGCATTACTGTGATGCTATAAAATGATGCCACATGGACAGTGGAATAGAGTTTGGAAAAGAGCATTTATTTCAACCCTTGCTAGCTAAATTAACAACAGTGAAGCCTGTGAAATTCTCAAAAAGAAGAGGAAAATGTGTGAATGACTATATATTATTTATTAATGAAGTTGGGTAGTCGTATCACTCATCCGCCCATCGCTCATGTTCAGGTGACTTTGGTAGCAGTTTCCTGGGGGTTAAATGTCAGCTCCACCTTTGCTAAGTCAGACCCTGTGAGGGAAAATGATCCATGTAATAGATCTGAGTGGAAATCACATAATACCTAGCCTGCAGTCTGAGAACACATCGCTCTCGCTTGGTACTTTCACAGCTGTCCTTTACAAAGCTCCATTTCTCCAGTAGTTTTGTTTGCTTGTGTATGTCTACAAAGATCAGCTGTGATATATATGTTTTAGTGTGTGTTTGTCTGTGTCGGGGTAGGCAGTTGCCCACAGAGTGCACACTTCTTCCTTCTGCGGATGCAGTTGCTATTGGACACAGTAGAGGTAGTGGTGGTGTTTAGGCAACCGCCCCCGCTCCTGCCCCTGCCTCTGCTTCTGCCCCGCGGAGATGTGCTGACCTTGGCCACTGCACAAAGATACAGACCCGATTCAGACCCTGCAGCCACACCAGCCAGAGCCCCCTCTTTACAGCCAGGGTCTGTGCAGGTGGACACACACACACACACACACACACACACACACACACAAACACAGCCTCCTGAAGAGCCCTGGCTCCAAAACATGTCATGTGCCTATGAACTTCACACTGAAGAACATTTACTGGAATAATACACTTATTAGTCAGAAAAAGACTTTACGCAAAGATTATTTTACGTGTCTTTATACTAGTTAAAGTAATAAAACCATTGGCCCCAAGTCCCTGATTTCACTTTTACAGTTCTTCTATGGTCTGTGGTCCTTTCTTGGCTTTATATTGTTGACAACTGGTGGAAATTTCACAGTAAACCTTCCATAACATTTGAAAGAACTGAATGTCTAGATTTTCTGAAAAATAATGTGAGTGGTTCTTGGCTAGGGTGTTGTGAGTGGTTGCCAGGCCACTGCAATGTGGTTGCTAAGGTGTCATGAGTGGTTGCTAGGCTGTTCTGGGAGGTTGCTAACTAGACCAAAAAAGGCACAAGTCTATGATTTTCTGGTCCCTAGATATGGCTCAGCTCCCCCGCTTCAGTGCAAGTATGCAGGATTTTTCGCTTGGATTATCCTCTGACGGGCTAAAATCACGAATCCAATCACTTTGAAAAGTAACTGCACACCTCTGCTTTAAACACTGCTTAATTTGAGGCATAGTTTTGTATTATATATATCTTAGTTTAACACATATCCGTAACCCAAAAAATTAGAAATATTAATAGTGATGCTGGCCTTCAATGTCATTTCAAATGTATATACTGCATATGTATTTGTGTTATAGATCCTAAAAAGAGGAATATTCAAACATTTGAGACTAAACTTGAGTTGAATCAGCGTACAATTCAGGAAACACAAGGTTCCTCCCAGAATTGTAGCAAATCGTTCATTAGACTTAAAGGGTTAGTTCACCCAAATATGAGGTGAAATTAGGTAGTTTTACTCACCCTCGAAGCATCCTAGGTGTATGTGACTTTCTCCTTTCAGACAAATCTAATCGGAGTTGTATTAAAAAGTGTCCTTGTTCTCCCAAGCCTTTCAGTGGGGGTAAGTGGTTGTTTGTTGTCAACATTTCAGAAGAAGTTAAATAAAGTGCGCACATCTGTAATAAAACATCCCTCACATGCTCCAGGGGGGGGGGGGGGGGGGTGTTTGATGGGGGTGGAATAAAGGCCCTCTGTAGCAAATCCATGCCTTTTTTATAAGATAAATATCCAGATTTACATTTTAATAAACACTTTTTTCTCACATCTGCTGACTGAGGGATGCAGAAGACATACGCATCACGCATGCTCCTTTGGGAAATGTAGGAGCAAAGAAAACAGTTTCCTTGCTTTAGCAAAGGAAAACCAGTCTCCTCTTGGCTTATATCGAAATCCTCCAACATTTTTCTTTACAAATCCTAGTTTTGTGCTTCTAATTCATGACCGGCATTTGTTTGGTTCTCTCTTTGCACTCGTCACTAACCACGCAGCGCTGACGTACTACATCATCTGCCTGCACGTCTTCCACGTCCCACAGTCAGCAGATGTGAGAAAAAGGTATTTATTATGTTTGAAATCTGGATATTTATTTTACAAAAACCCATGGATTCACTACAGTGGGCCTTTATTCAGCCCCCGGAGCCATGTGAGGGACATTTTATTACAGATGCAAACACTTTATTCAACGTCTTCTGAACTGTTGACAACAAACACCCACTTACCCCCACTGAAATGCTCAGAAGAGCAAGGACAATTTTAAATATAACTCAGATTGGATTCTTCTAAAAGAAGAAAGTCACATACACCTAGGATTCATCAAGGGTGAGTAAAATTTTAATATTGGGGTGAACTAACCCTTTAAGAGATCAGAGCCCATACAAATGAAGTGACCAGACAACATGGAGAAATACCCTGTCACCATAGACCTATCTTTCTCAGATACAATGGTATCATGGTACTGTACATTTAGCATTTTTCATATATTAGATTTTTCATGTATTTATTTGCATAGTACTCCATTATACTTCCAAGAATCCTGTGGTATAACCATGGCAGAGATAGCATAATAACACCATGCTACTTGTTTGTAAGTGGATTCAGAGTAGGTCTAAACCTACAGTACCTCTGTGTAATATGATTTCTAATCCAGACATATAATCTAATTTCACTTTGAATCTATTTGTTATTGATTTAGTTTGAAATTGACCAATAAATATACTCTTAGTAAGTACGTAAAAACAAAACTTTATTATCGTAGTGACAATTCTCAACTGCAGCTGTAAAGGATGTGCACATAATGTCATGATATTTATAGTCCAGTCAAATTTGAAAGTGAAATGCTGTGAATCAAGTCCTTTTCTTGTTCTGCGCAGAATGTGCAGGGCAGGCTCACAGATAGCGGTAAGTTACCCAGCAGGAGATGCATTTATTGCGCAGCGACCAGGTCTCTCATGTAGCCGGGAAAGCTTTATGGCTAATGCACCATCAACACATTTCCCAGCTTCCACACAATGCCGTAGATCGTTAAGTACTTTGTTTATTGATGGCCCACCATTGCCCTCATCAAAAGCTAGTTCTTCACACTAGGACATTGGACTAGTTGATTTGATTAGTTTTTTATGTTTTTCTTTTCAGTATTTCTGCAGTCACACCTGTCTAAACATTAAAAGGTTAATGAAAATACAGAAAAATCTCCCATGCCATTTTAATCCTATTATTCAATGTGTAAAACAGAATTTTTACGTCATATGGACCAGGGGCAGTCATGGTCACCATTCACTTTTATTGTATAGAAAAGAGCAGCTTGGTTAGTCTGCTAAACATCTCCTTTTGTGTTTCACACAACAGAGAAAGTCATGCAAGCTTGATCATCATGAGAATTAATGTATTAAAAAAACTACCCCGTAGACATGCCCTTTCTAATGTTGAAATAGATTAGGATTGCTGGAGGGATGACAGTCACGTTTATACTTTGGACAAGGCTGGTGGAACTGAAACCTTTGTTGGCATGTTATTTATGGTTGAAGTGTAAATGTGTATATATTGGCCTACATGGGTTTGGTTAATCTTATCACCTTACACCAACTGTTTGCCTGCTGTGTAGTTAACCATGGTAAACACGGACATTAGAGCCCACCTAATAGCCTTGGGTCCTTTCCGTTCCACAGCTGTAATCAAGGGTGTTCACTCTTTTTCTGTTCACTTTCTTTCTCTCTCCTCTTTGCAGGGGAGCTAAGATGGGGCCATGTTCCCTGGCAGAGTTCCATACACAGCTCACCCTCCCACTGGAAAGCCTGATTCAGTTCATCCCTTTACAAGACATGCCAGGACCCTTTGTGTGCCAGGCTGGGATGGGTGTGTGCGGGCAGAGCGGGACTACTTCCTTGAGATGTCATTATTGCTGGGGAAATTGCCACTCTTGTCAGAGGCTGCAGCTGGGTGGTATAGCATTTCATGAAGAAGCATCAGGGCTTATCATCATTAAAGGCATCAGCAGAGAGGTATTACAATGGCCATTTTGTCAGACCCAAGTATACGAGTCATTGTTTAATCCTGTGTAATTCACCATAATGATATTGTATTGATATATCTTATAATTATCTCACAGTTACAATGTATGTGGGTTATCCTTTGCGGGAATCAATATTACTTAATTAATTTTTGATCTGAGAAATTTTATCTGCATGTTTCAAGTCCCTAAACATTTAATGTGTTACACCGCAGTGTTTAAAAACAGTATATTTAAGGAATGGACTATTAAGGATGCCACTACACAGAGATATTGAGTAAAAAATGTAAGTCTTCACAGCATGAAACAACAAATATATATGTATATTTGTAATTTGTATAATGTAATTTAGGTAATTTTTTTTATTATTTTTTTTGAAAAGTAAGATGGGCAGAGTATTCAAATCACTATGAACCCAATCAGTTCCTATGGGCATGGAATGCAAAGCCTATCAGAGATGCAAATTAGCTTTGTTTAGTATACATTAATTAGGGTTCCCAGAAGAGCAAATCTGCCTCTTGAAAACCGTAGCTGCTTCTTCAATAAACCATTATTGAGCCTTCGCAACATTGCCTTTTACATGCTTACATGAACAGAAATAAATGGATGCTGTTGAATTTCAGTACAGAGACATATAATCTGAAAGGGAGCAGTGTCTGATGACTAATAGAAATTGAGCCAATTAAAAGCTGTGTGTTGCAGGCATTTATATTTTTATATTTACATTCTCAGCAGACGGTTTCTTACTGAAACTTCTTTTAATGCAGGCACAAAATCTAAATGCTTGATTCTATTTCTTAATATGTTAAATGTCTACAGACAATAACTTTAGGTTTATAAAACCCAATTTTTATATGTTTTCAATTTGTGATAAATACAGTACTGTAGATCAAATATGAATCTAAGACTATAATACAGCATGAACGTTTTAATAATAATAATAATAATAATAATAATAACGATTATGAGGATAATAATCATAATATGTAATCATATTTGTAATATAAATTATTTTTTACTTATAAACATTAATTTAATTAACAAAAATAATTACATGCTTTCCCTTTCTAAACTTTTTTTTAAATATTTATTGTCAAATTCTAAACTTTTGTAAAGTAGGGCACTTTTTGTGAGGAAATGTACCTACTCTCTCTCTCTCTCTCTCTCTCTCTCCCTCTCACTCTCTCTCTCTCTCTCTCTCTCTCCCTCTCTCTCTCTTCCTCTCACTCTCTCTCTCTCTCTCTCTCTCTCTTTCTCTTTCTCTCTTACCCTTTAAACGGGGAGGTACTCTAGCGTTTCTCCTCTGCCTGGGCTCAGAGACATGTCGGAAACCTCCCACGAGGGGCCCCGTGTAATTCGATGCATGCATGCTGTTAAAGCTTAGAGTATATTGTCTTCTCTTGCTCATGAAGCCTCCACCCAACGGCCCACCCTACATTTAACAGATCATGTGACCGTGGTAAGTCATTTGCAAGTACAACAGTTCTCTGTAAGCTCCCATTCATTTCCTGAGAACTGCCCTGAGCAGCTGAGAGGAGCTGAGAGGGGAGGGAGTCACACACAGAGAGAGAGAGAGAGAGAGAGAGAGAGTCAGAAAGAGAGAGGACTGTATAAGGAAGACAGTTTCTGTCGCTCTGCAGCTCCTGGTAAGGTCTGTGTATATTTGATCATATTTTGCTTTTCCTCGCTGTTCTTTTTCCTTTTCTTCTTTGAATGCCTCCGTCTTGCTTGTTTGTCTCTGCTCTGTGCATCTTGTTCAGCTGTCACTGTAGTGTTACGCAAATGACAATTCTGATGCAGTCCAGCCTTCTATAACAAACGTACAATGCAGGTGGCCAAAGACATGATAAAAAAACGTGGTGTCATTTTTTTCCTATGTTGTTCTTTCAGTTTAAAATGTACATTAAGTGCTATACACAATATAAATATTCAATAAAGTGATTTTAAGTGTCTCAACAGAGTTAAATTGTTTTTCAGGTTCACAAAGTGTGTGTAGATTTTTATAGAGGTGTTTTTAGAAAAGATCATTTATTTTTAAAAACAGACAAAGTGTTTTTTCTGGGTTAAATATTGACATGCTGTGAGAGAAGTGTGTGCGAGGGAAGGGAGTCGGAGGTCTCTGAGCGGCCCCTGTTCCACTCTCGAAAAAGTTTGATCCCCCTCGTTCGGCATGCATGCATGAACGCAAGGGAGTTTGAGCGTGTATGTGTGCGTTTGCCGATGGCACGTGCATTTCCGAAGCGATGACAGGCTTCCCGATGAGTGGAGTTACTGTGGTGACAAACTGGGGTAGGAATCAGAGACTCAAGTGGTGGAGGAAGGACAGCGAGGGGGCGGGAGGCAAGTGTTTGTATGTGTGCGCCGGGGTGTTGCAGGGGTGGTGTTGTGGATGTCATCTGCTCCTCAAGGAACAGGCATTGGTATTGATGGCTGGCTGTCAGTAGTGACGGGCTCCTGGCTTGGTGTGCCGTGTCTGTGGGCTGGCCCGTGGCTGTTGTTTTCAATTACGGAAGACCTGGCCAAAACCGACAGCGAAGGCATTTGTTCGCGGAGAGAGTGATGTGGAGGTCGATGTGCATGTGTGTGTGTGTAATTGTGGGTGGAGGTAGGATCCCCTATGAGTGCGTGCGTGTGTGTGTGTGTGAGTGTATGTGTGTGTGTGGGTGTACTTTGATACAGTAACTGTGTCCTGATCTGTGTGACTCTACACAGTGCAAATGTTGGTCACTCAGCCTTAAACAGTTGACAGTGCTGCTCAAGGCAATTCTGCCAGAGAGATGATGTTATTTAATGCTCTTACTGCGGTTAAAAGACCTTAAGTTAAAGTGAGTGTATGTTTGTATTGTCCAAAACACTAGTAGTAAACAATACCATTGCAGCTGATACTGAAGTTCATTTTGGCCACAAATGCTATTTAGTGGTGCTCAGTAAGCGACCATTAACTTTCATTATTCCTCATTTTTATGGTCAGGCATTAAGTGATGCCTCAAATTGGGTGGCTTGTTCAGCAGAGTTGTACTATGTGAACAGATTTACGGTTTTCACCTGGAGGACCATAAAATGGGTGGGAAAAAAGCCCTTAGATTTACACAGAATAAAGGATCTTTGTTTTTGAGGTGGTCTCTTATGTCTTGGGCCAGTAAGTAACCACCTAGCAACCACTTAGAACAACTTATCAACTGCATAGCAACATGCTACAAGCCTCTTAGAACATCCTTAGCAACCGCAACCAAATCCCTGGCAACCACCCTGAACACCCCAGCATTGTGGAGGTGAGTTTTGCACAGACAAGCAGCACCTTACCTTGTCGTAATACAATAAAAAAAGATAAGTTTTTGTTTTAGCGTGTTTTTGATGTTCAAATCTCAGTTTATATTGTTGTTATGTAACTGTTAATGTTCAGGAAATATTTTTCAAATGTATTAATTTAGATCATTTTAGATCCAAATCTATGTTTTCATTTGAGCTATATACACTGTACGATTCAAATCTGAGAATCTTTTTTTTTTTATAAAAAAAAAGGATGCATTAAGTTGATCAAAAGTGACAGGATAGGCATTTATAATGAGACAAAAGTTTTATAATTTAAATAAATGCTGTTCTTTTGAACTTTCTATTCATCAAAGAATCTTAAAAAACAATCATACAAATTTTAAATGTTTTCAACATTGATAATAAAAAGGTATGTTTTTGAGTACCAAAACAGCATATTATAATGATTTCTGAAGGATCATGTCACACTGAAGACTGGAGCAATGGCTGCTGAAAATTCTGCTTTGCCATCACATGGATAAATTACATTTTACAATATATTAAAATATAGTGATTTTAAATTACAGTAATATTTCACAATATTGCTGTTTTCACTGAATTTATGATCAATGAAAATGCAGACTTGGTACGCATAAGAAACTTAATTAAAAAACATTGACATCTTACCAACCCCACACTTTTGAATGTTGGATACTGATATATTCAAGATCATATTGGACATACTCTGATAAAAATAAAAGCTTCAGTTTGATTTCTTGACTTTGTGAATTCTTTTCCCTATCAGAAGAGTATTGAAGGATTTTATCCGTGGCTCAGTGATTGCAATCAGCCAGATAGAGGGCTCAATAATGGGACCCAATAATCATAGGACAGCGTATCTGCCTATCACCTCTGCTTTATGGCTGTGCTGGAGGATTCCATTAAAAGAGTCTCTATAGCCACACAACTGGGCCCGCTGTCCATGTGGATCGGGAAGTAAAGTTTAGACCCCTTCTGCTCAGAGGAGCTTCACACAGGTGGGCTGGGGATAGTGAATTATTGATGGGACTTGCCAGTGACTGGACACCTTGCTGAAGGAATTATCTGGGAAATCCTCGAAAGATACTCACAGAGCTTTAGCCCAGGAAGTGGGATGGATTCCGTCCCAAACTGGCCTCATCTGTCCCAGGCTCAACCCAGGGGACTCAGGAATGCCCCTGTGGTCTACATAGCTGTCGACCCCAGGTGATCAAATGTTCAGCTTTGCCCTCAATCCCGCTTTAGTGACAAACCGCTAAAGATCACAAAACATTCAGAGCGTGGACATGTTGAGTTACTGTTGGGTCAGGGTCTGTCACCGGTCCTGTGTGGCGGCAAAGAGAGTGTATCGTTTTAATGATGCCCTTCACTGCACTGACGGATCCAGGTGTGAGTTCTGTATTGCCAGACTAAACGGAATGATTGATGTGGTGCATAGTATGAAATAGTATGAAAAATAGTTTGTCATTTCTTATTCCTTATCGACACACTCTCTTTTATATATCATGACATATAGATATGTGTTTGCGCTGAGGCTGGCTTCATGCATGTCAGTGTGTGATTCAATAGAATAATGACTCAGAAATGTTTGAAAACTCAGAAAGGAATGTCATAATTGTTTTGTAATACAAAAGGGATTTGGATAATATATTCACATACTTTCCATCTTATGCATGCTGTATAAAAGGGATGATTTTATTTTATTTAAAAAATTTTTTTTACACTTTTAGAAAAGGTACAGTCTGAGAAAATCATGAATATTTATTTTATTGGTTTATTTCTGGAGCATTTTCATATTTATTTATTTCGTTGTTTTTTTATTGAACAATTTCAGGCTTTTTTTCCCTTTAGAAAAGGGATCATTTGAGATTGTGATCATGAATGTATTTATTTATTGATCAATTCTAAGCCATTTTACATTTGATATGTTTCTAAGAAAGGTGACAAACCTGAGATCATAATCATAAAATGTATTTAACAATTTCAGGCCATTTTCCAGTTGCTCTATGTCTCTAATAAAAGGGACCATCTGAGATTAGCATACAAAAACCAAGAGTAGATGAAAGAAGGGATTGTGGGTAACAACGTGGGTCTGATGATCCCTCTCTTCCTTCTTATTTCGACATTTTGCTAAGCTGACAAAATGTTCTAGTGCATGTCCTCTGGTGTTTTCAACCCTTGACCCTGGTGTCCAGCCCTGGTTTGTTTATTGAAGCTGTTCTTGGTGAGGGGGGGAGGGATGATTGTTGAACACTCTGACACAGAAAGCAAGGCATGGAATTCTGCATCTACTTCAAGTACAAAATTGATTAATGACAACTGTCACTATTCAGTATCAGTAACTCTGGATATACCCTACACTCTTTATTTCTGTCATGTACAGTATTCAGAACAGTCTTTATGGTATGAATGTCTGTAGTGATGTATTTACATACGCTTTTAAGTAATTAGACATGGTATGGTTCTGCCTGACAATAAGAGATATCAAAGACGACCAGACCTGTGGCATACACATGTGCTGTTCTCTGCCTGTCGTCATGACAACACCTTTTGTTCACCTAGATGGCGTCCCTTAACCTGAGATGACTTTTGGAAACTTAATGAATTTTTTTTTTATAAGGATAGTCCCTCAAAGCACAACAATTAAAGATTTGCTCTGAATTATTTTCTTATAATTTTGTATTATTTTTTAATTGGTCAGTCAGGGAACTCAGAAACCATGGGTAGGATGCTCTGAGATATGCATGAACTTTGTTAGTAGTTGTAGGTCTGGCGAGCGAGGGGTTGAGAAATTATATAAACAACATATGGAGTCAATTACAATCCAAAGGCAAAGCACAGCATGCATGGCTCAGTTTTGAGAGACTCAAACCTAAGTCCATGTCATATAGTATAACTACCCTCTGGTGACTAGCTCAAACCCTTACCTGGCGCCTAATGCTTGACAACGTGGAAATGTAAACTGAAAAACAGATGCTGCATGTGAAGCAGGAATTTAAACCTAGCTGCTTATTCTATTAAGTGAGACTCTGGGTGTCATACATTTTTATTTATTTTATTTATTTATTTTGTGTGTGTGTGTGTGTGAAAATGTAGAATCTGAGATTATACTGATAATTTATTAATTTAATTAAAGAACAGATTTGGGCCATTTTTTGTTTGATATACACTCTAAACATGGTTTAATCTGAGACTATCACGATCATAAATTGGATTATTATATCATAAACAATTTTAGGCTATTTTCCATTTTATGTTTCTGAGCAAGGTGACTCCCTGAAATTATCACAATCATCAATATTATTTATTAATTTGTCTATTTATTTGTTAGTTATATATTATATTTTAATTTTATTCAATTTATTTTACATTTTTATATAAGCATCCATTTATGCTCAAACTCATACCTGACATCTAAATCTGGATACTAGCAAAAAACTTGGAAAAATAAACTGAAAAGCAGGCGCTGCATATGAAGCATGAACATAAACCCAGCTGCTTATTCTATTAAGTGAGGCTATGGGTGCCAGAATGGGTCAAATTTCAGGTTAAAAATACCCTCACAAGGACTTCCTGTATTATTAATGTTCAAGTGAGTTGAACTCTGAATTTTTGCTCTGTAGTTGTTATTTCACTCAGTGTGGCAAGAGCGAGAGCTGGTTATAGATTTGCAGAGAAAAACAGAACGTGCGAGATGAGTGTGTGCCTCGCTTCGTTTGTGTTGTGATAGTGTCTTTTCTTGTTTGGCATAAATGCCATTGCTCAATCAGAGAGTGTGTGTAGGAGGTTCTACAAGAGGATGTGAGCTGTGTAAATATGCACGTTCTGAAATTGTGAACCTGGGTTTACGCAAGGGAGATTTTTGGGTAGCTCCATTCTGTTCACATCTAACTTACTAAAATTCTGTAGGTGTTTAGTTGCAAACTAGAAGGCAAGTTTGTGTTCGTGCATTCATACCTGGTTTGGTGATCTGAAAGTGTGTGTTTATGTGTGTAGGGGGAGGGGGCTGGTGCGCAAGGCATTGAAAGGCTACAGAGAGGCGTCTTAAAGAAGCTCTTCACCAATAAGGCTGGAGGATGCAGCAGGCCCCCAGAGACATTAGGAGTGGGTTATTGTACTGATCATAATACACTCCACCACCTCCACCCACAGATCTCCAGCCCTACTCCCATCCACCTCCACAAACACACTTAATTAACAGACTCACTACATTGTATAACCTGCACTGCTATGCATACTGTAGTACGACTGCTCTTATTTCCATGTGATGTTCGGTGACCAATAGAATGACTATGAATGAAAAGGCAATGATGGCAGTTGTGTAACTGCAAGTGGCATTTAAGTGTGCCATTGAATTGCTATTATTTATAAAAAATCACAAGTGCCGATTCAAAAGCATGTGGTACAAAAAGACTAATAAAAATTCATTATTAAGATGTTGCTCAATGATACACAGAACCGTTGGGGTGAAGCGGTTATAGCTGTGCTGTATCGTGAATAAAACACAGCTGCTGACCAATCAGAATCGAGGAATGGAACTAACAGTTTTATAAAATGTTACAAAAGATTTATATTTCAAATAAATGCTGATTTTTAACTTTAGAAATGTCCACTAAATATTGAGCAGCATAACTGTTTTCAACATTGATAATGTTAAGAAATTACTTTTTAGGACCATGTGATTTAAAGACCGGAGTAATGGCTGCTGAAAATTAAGCTTTGCCATCCCATGATTAAATTACATTTTACACATTACATATTGAAATAGAAAATAATAATTTTAAAGTGTAATAATTTCTCAATATAATTTTTTTTCCGACTGTGTTTGGTCACATAAACACAGCCTTGATGAGCACATTTAAAAACTCGTACTGACCTCAAGCTTATGAACACTAATGTACATAATATGTATGTGCTTTTTATAAGCATTTGGTTGAGTGAATCACACTTTACTGTTGTAAGTATAAAGGTGAATATTTGCTCTCTGACAGTGCACAGCTCGAGTGTGAAACTGTGTTGTTGTTTGCTCATCTGTGTGTGATGTTTCGTTTGGATGGAACTTCTACCTTTCCAGCAAACAGACCTTCCCTGCGGTCCACAGCTGGTACAAATGCAGATGGCCCTTAAAAGTTAGCTTTGGACAACTGGATTTACTTGAATGCTGGGGACAGCTGTGAATGCCTTCTTAGCAGGATTAGGCTTTGAGAGGTGGGGCATTATTCTTAACTGTCGATCACATCACAAGCAATTGTGATTGGATGACAAACTGGACGTGCATTACTAATTGGAAAAGCTATGTTGTTTCATTGTTGGTTTCTTAATTTATATATGTAAATAATAGTCAGGGGCTTTTCCAAATAAGCCTGCAGTACTAAAGAACTCTTTTGTAAGACTGATAACCTTGGGCTGGGTTCATTAAATGTGGATTAATAACATGTGAATCAATGTGAAATTAGTTTTTTCAATGTGAATGTGATTTTTGTTTTTAGCTTTTTTTTTGTTTTAGTAATTGTATTACTTCAAATTAAATGTATTTCATTTTAATTGATAAAAGGGATAGTCCTTGATTATGACTGGGTGAGCTGCTTTTGAAGCCATTATAAAATACTCTACAAACACACATCTGTGACCTCATTACATCAGTATTACTGCACTGCTGTGACTATAAGTTGCTTGATAACCATTCTAATAAACATTGTGGAAGGATTATTAATGGGTTATCAATAAATTATTACAATTATTATTATTATTCTTCTTTTTTTTATGAAACCTTGCCAGCTACATGTAGTAACCCGTTAGTAGCGACAGGTGAATTAATGACTTCTTGGGTAAAATTGCTTTATTTATTTTTTAGTTTTTCATTTAATATTTATATTTTGTTTTATTTCAGCTTTATTTCAATTACCCAAAATGTTTCTTAATTGTTTTCATTTACAATACCACTACTAAACTAGAAATGTCCCCGGTTTTCATTTGGGAAATATGGTCACCTTACAGTACGCCAACTGCAGACTTGAGACGTGACACACTCTGATAGGGAGAGAAAGAAAAAGAGAGCGAGAGCTGTGAGGCATTGCTGGTCAGAGGCAGTTCATTAGCTTTCTTTTCTGAATTGGAGATGAGGTTGGATTTCCAGTTCTTGTGCAAACCGAAGGCTTTGAGGGAGAAAATATGAAGTAAAAGCAGCATATCAGCACATGCACATTCCCTATTGATCCATTGAGTCCACCTCTCTGCAGCTAATACCCTCTGCGGTGACCACTCCACCCATTCCATACCTCTCGGAGCAATTGAGGTTTTTGTGTCAGGTCTATTTTAAAGCACAGGCCACTGAGACCACAGCACTTTAACTAAAGGGGGAAGGGAAGAGGTGTGCTAGCATTGGCTGGGGTCGCACCTCCCTTTTGTGCAGCCTACCATTACAGATTAGTAGTGTGTAGGCAACAGCAGATTTCTATGTATTTAATTTTAGGGCTGGACATTATAGCTAAGTGATTAAATCTTTTGTTGTTAAATTCTATTATGAATTAAGTAGATTAAAAATAAATATTTTATTCCACACACCGTTTTACTTTTTATTTTACTGAAACCTTAACAACCAACAATTGTTGCAGAATTTTACGTCGCCAGAAAAATCACTGCAATATATTGTGAATATTTAATATATCATCCTGCCTTATTTCAACTTTGTTACTGTTAAACCAATATAACACTTTACTGAAGTGAATATACAGTGTACATATGTGTGAATACAGGGGTGATATGTTGGAAAATCATGAGAAATTTGTCAGAGGTCAGACAGATTTGGCAGAGAAACCAAAGCTCAGGAAACCAGACAGGTTTACGAGAAGCTGCAAAACCACGTGAATGAAAAAAACCCACAATGCCTTTGCTTTAGCGGTAAAGATGCCCCTTTTCCACTCAGTTAAAAGCCTGTCACTGTACATTCTGAAACTTCAAACAAAATAGCTAAGCTTTGACTAAATGTGTTACGGATGTGTTTACTGATTCTAAGCCCTTTAATTCTGCTTTCACAAACTTTGACACAGATTCTTCAGCTGAAAATGCTGATTAGGAGGAGGTGACCAGGAAGATGCACATATTGCAGCTGTGTAGATGATGTATATTTTCTCAAAAACAGTTGTATTAGTATTTTTCTTAGCATTAACATGGATTCAGCTGAACGTTATTTTTGTGGTTTTAAAAAATGATGAGTCGACTCTGTCCCCTCTTTTCTCCTTGATTGCTTTTTACACAACTCACTCCCTCTCACCCCCATAGCTCTGATCAATCAGTAAGTAAACCTGAGTGCTATCATTTATCTTGTAATATTATGTACTATGGGAAAGGACTTTTTTAGATTAGGCTAATAGTTGTGAATCATGTTTGAAAGCCTAATGGCCATTTTAATAACCAGTTTCTTTCCTTTTCTGAATTCTGAACAAACTAAATGGCAGAAATAGCCATGATTTCTCTTGTGCCAACAGTTCCAGAATTTGACAATGTCCAGCTGTTTATATGCAAGTGGTGCAGACTGGGCTGTTTCTCTTGGGCTGAGCTGTCTTATCCTCATTGGAACACTGACACAGGATCTCCCCGTGCAGAAATAGCTGAAGCCCAAGGGCAGTTTGCTAGACTACGGGTGCTTCCGTCAGCCTGTGTTTTGGAAAGTTGGCCTAGTGTTTACAAGAGCCTCAGTGCTCTATTAAAGGTCTCTTACTTCCTATCAGGTGTGTGAGGCCTAGTGATGGGGGTAACGGGGTAAAATTGATGTACAGTTCAGTCTTTTGACAGCTGGCAACCAGCATTTGACTGTGCTAATGGGCTTTTAGGGCTTCTTCTGGGTGAACTGGATAATACTCTGTGCATCTTGATTGCATTGACATGGCTCTAAAACCAGTATTTGAGAGTAGTGCGTTTCCTTGTGACCTCATTTTTTGTTTAGAAGAGTTTATCTGGTCATGTCTGAGTCAGAGTACATTTGTCACACTCAGAAACATAAAGAGAGCTACAAGACAGCAAATCTGCTATGTTGGGGGCCCAAGTGAATGACAGGCATTGTTGTGTGGCTGTTTTTAGCCAGAGGAAAATGGAAAAGTGGGCTCCCTGAGGTGAAACACTACCGTCCGGATGCACAGGGAGGAGAACACACGCTCATGTTATTTATCCACAAACTCGGCTGGTACTGAAGCAGCACATCTCTCTAGAGCTCGAATCAAAGGTCCCAAAAGCGGCCAAAGTCTTAGGGCAGACTTGCCTGCCAAGGAAAATGTGCCTTATAAAATGGAAATTCTGAAGTCATTCACAGTATGCCAGAAAATATTAACCCAGAAATACAGTCCACAATGAAGTATGGGAAGCATTGGGGTTAGAATCCATGAAATCCATCAGAAAGAGATGTGAATGTGGGTGTGATTGTATGCTATGATGTTTTCTGAAATTCATTCGCTGTTCAGTTTGTGTAAGGGAAGAAGTTTTTGTGTTGGCCATCAAGAATTAAGTTCCTCTTCAAATGCAGTACATACTCAGACAATACATGAACTTAGATGTGTGAGATGAACTTGATGTTTCACTTCTGAAAAGTTTTTAAGTGTGCAACAAAAAAGTGAAAGTGTCGGATGGTAGTGCTTTAGTATTACATTATATATTCAGCAAATTTTTATTCTATTTAATTTTATATATATATATATATATATATATATATATATATATATATATATATATATATATATATATATATATATATATATATATATATATGTATATGTATATGTGTGTGTGTGTGTGTGTGTGTTTCCATAATACAAATTGTTCCAAAACTTAATTTTATAAGTTATTGATAGTGAAACATTAAGCTTATGACACAATGACCCCTCCGTCTTGATAGGTTAAATAATTAAGAGTTACTTTGTCCAGCATGACAGTAAATGGAAAGGTGTTATTTAGCCTGCATGTTCTCTGCTGGGGATGACAGAGTGCTGACTCGTCATATTTGCTGTTTATGGGGCCTCTAAAGAGGGAAGTGAGCTTGAGCTGAGTTCTGTCTTGCAGACATTGGCTGGCAGTGGCCAGAGGAAGCCTTATTCTCATTGCATCATGTGGAGTTTCTGTGTGTAAATAAAATTTTTGACTTAAGTGGTTTCAGGATTTTTATGAGGAACATTTATTTTACTTTATTTTATAAAATGCATTAATATAAAGGTAATTGTAATTTGGTATTTTGACTTTGGTCCGTAGCTACCTGTTTTTGCAAACAACAAAAGACTGTTTGTCTAACCAAATTCGTTAAGCCTCCTTACAGACAGTCAGTGTTTTTACAATCTGTTAGTAGCACTAGTGAATCGGAAATTGCAAACTTCAACTTTAATATTTCCAAAGTGTTCGTTTTTTGCAACTCAAATGACAAGGTAATCGATTTATAAGAGCTCAGTGGGGGAGCAACTCTCAAAAGCTCTTCTCCTCAGTGTGGAATCTGATGTTATGTAAAATGCTGTTCTTTTGCTCTGGTTGAGCCATAGAGGCTCACTTGGCATGTTTGAGTTCAGTGTTCTTGTCTGGCTCTTGGCTGGGCTCCAGTGCTTAAATCTCCCTCCCCAACCACCTCCTCCTTCTCCTCTCATCCCCATCCGCATTTCCACCCTTCGGCCCATGGCAGCAGGACCAGCCTCTGTGCCACAGATGCCCACAGTTGCTCAGGGCTCTCGACATGGGAACAAAGCATTGGCAGGACCAAGGCAACCCGTCTGTTAGTGTGCTACTCCTCCAGTGCAAAAATAAAAGAAATTCAGATATGAAACGCCTCCAAGCAGTAGGAAGATAATCCTGCTCCTCTTTCTTTTCTGCTCATGTTCCAAATTTATTTTTTTCTTCTTATTCTGAAATATTTGAATATTTTATTCTAGGTTATATAATATATTGGTATAGTAGCATGTCTTTTATCGGCTGATATTACACTTTTTTGATATTGTTGAATATATATTGGCCTACTATACAGTATATTGACTATTCTGTTGTTCATGGCAGTGTTGTTGTTAACTAAAACTAAAACTATTAATAGTTTTTTGCTAATTGAAATAAAGCTGAAATAAAATTTAAATGTTAGACTTATTTTGCTTATTTTAGATAGTTACCAAGGCAAAAGTTGAAGTACTGAAATTACTGAAATAAAACTGAAAATAGAACATTATATTACTATTTAGAAATATAAAGTTAAAAAACTAATGCAAATGACAAATGAACACTTAAATTAATTTAAAACTTAAATTTAAATGAAAAAGATTAATATCAGACATAAACACAAAATCAATTATCTGTTTGTCTGTATCGGCCAGAATTTTAGATGTCAAACAAGTTTTATACACCTTAAGCCTCAACAGATTTATATAACTCTAGAAATACCTCCAAACCACTTAAATAGAGGCTCCTTCTGTGCACTGCAACACCCCTCACATCAATGCCACACCAGGCTTGGCTAGGCAGAAAGTTACACAATGAGGAATGCAACGGGCTTCAGGGGGGCAAGTTGAATGCTCTTTAAATCACTGTGTAGCAAGGTCAGCGTGGGGTCCAGGAAGGTCAGGCTTTTCCACCCAGACCTGTCACCTCATATTGATCCGGTAATCATTCGTCGGGGTTTGCTTGGTGATTACGCCCCCTGCGCAGTGTCTCTGCCGGCACCCAAGTCTATAGGGGAGTTCTGAAGCTACGGCTGGGCATGGAAGTGCCAGCCAATCCCCTCCCCTGGCTCCCCCATCCTCAGCCGGAATCAGATCCCAGGCGGGCCCCCTCCCTGTTGCCCTGTTTCCAGTTGAATTGCCCTCATTCTTCTCAGGGAGCCTCTCGGGGGGCGGCTCCAGTCGTGCATGGCAATGAGATGCCTGAGCACTCAGCCACTGCACCTCCCATGCTCATAACACTCACACCTGGGATCACCATTTCATTTCAGCATCCCGGTGAAATGGAAAGGTGATCTTAATCTCTCACTCGCTCAGCTGCTCTCTTTCCATTTCTTCAGGTCTTTAAAGCAATAGTTGCCCAAAAATGAAAATTCTGTCATTAATTACTCACCCCTGTGTCATTCTAAACCTATGTTGCTTGCTTTCTTCTGTGGAACACAAAAAACGGATATTTTGAAACATGTTTCAATGGGTTTATTGTAATACACTGATAGTATACTTGATAAGATAAATCACACCGATTTGACGTGGAACATTTGTGCTGTTTGGAGGAAAATGGACCTAGAATTAGTCATCATTACTCTTGCCTCTTGTATCACCTTGGTACTGTTAACTACAGTTGGCGATACACCATCCTCCATCACAACCTCTTGATTAAGTGTTAATCAATTGGAGCTAAAATAGACAAATTGTGCCTAAACGTTAACCTCATGGAGCTGTACTCAATTATGCTAATAATCTGTTCATTTGATGGTTAATGAAACAACTGAGACCTTGCTCATGGTATTGATTTCCCATTTGGAGCTCTCTTAAGGGACAAGGTTAGTCAGGCAAGAGGTTGGCTCATTTATCTGATCTAATGATCAATGTCTCAGAGTAATTTGCTTACACAATACACTTGAGTGTGATGACAGCTCCTTGGACACACAAAAAAATAGTCCGCTCTTGAACAGCAAATGCCCTGGTCAACTGTGAAACCTTGTCAATCCAGAAGGACAATAACCCTCTGAGCTCCAACTTGAGTTGCCATGGCAACATTATCTCAGCCTACCACTACCTGCAGCCATTGGACATCCTGATCACAATATCAATCCAGTGCACACGGATTAGCTTGGAAGCACACTTTTGTCAATGATGAACGTTGGGTTGACATCCACACAGATATTATATTTTGCTTTTAACTTTACATAAATAAGACTCCTTTCTAAGAAAAGCAAGAAAGCTTGTTAAATACAGTGCAACTGCTAATGGTTAACATCCATACAGACATAAATAGTCTCATATGCTCACCAAGGCTGCATTTATTTGATTTAAAATGCAGTAGAAAAGAGTAATATTGTGCAATATTATTACCTTTTAAAACAAAGTTTTTCTATTTTAAAAATAAATGAAATGTATTACTGTAATGGCAAAGCTGAATTTCAGGCAGTCAGCCCATGTTTTGTCACACGATGATTCAGAAATCATTGATATGCTGCTTTGATAATAATACAAAAATGTTTCTTTAGCACCAGTGTTAAAAACCGTTGTGCATTATTTTCAGGATTTTTTGATACAAAGAAAGGTCAAAAGTACAGTGCTTATTTGAAATAGAAATCTTTTGTAACATGATACATTTCTTAACCAGTTAAATGCCTTCTTGCTGAATAACAGTGTTAACTTATTTCTGTTTCAAAATTAAATTCTTCAGTAGTGTATTTAAAATGTTTTTGATATGGTCAGATGTTTAATTGTTATATATTTTTCTAAATGTTGGGAAATAGTTTGATCTGTTTACTGTTTGACACAGGGTTTTGTCATTTTGCATGTTATGTTTCTCAGTAAAACTATACCATTTTATGAACAAATGAATACTTAAATTATTAAACACGACATGACAAACATTAGTCTTTTTTTCTCATAGAACAATGACTACTAAAACAATAACTGTGTGAAAAATGAGCACTGCCTGTAAAAACATGAAAATGTTGGTTCATCCGGTGGACCGTAGTGTTCTCTCATCTTCACCAGAATGGGTTCAGCCCAAGTGCTGAGTCGAGATCTGGGCCTCATTTCCTGCCGCCCATGCCAGGAGTGAAGTGTAATAGAGATGTTTAGAGCGTATCTGCTTGCTTGCATTCCATCATGTGCTGCTGCTAAAATAATAAGTGCATGGGTTACTTCGGGACACATCCCTCTGAGCCACAATTGCATTGTTGTGATTGGCTCTTTCATGAAGTTCCCTTTTTCTAAGAGTCGTAACAACTCCGAAAGCCACACCGACCATGTTTGCAACACTCTGTCACATCTAAGAAAGTCATTTTGACAGGCAGAGATTTATGCTCACTCTTTTCTATCCTCAAGACAAGTCACGGAGTGCTTGAGCGTCTCATCTCCCCATCATGCAGTGCTCCAAGAGCCATATTAACTTGTAATCAGATTCCACTAGTTCATTAAAGCTGTCCTTGTGCATCCCTTGGATGTTGAGGGAGGTGGCCACTTTTTCATGAGTGAGAGAGTCTCGTAGAGCAGTGCCCACTGTAAAGCACAGAGCTGTAACAAGGCTGGGGTCTTTGTTCCGAGACTTTGACGCTGGAGGGGAGTTTGCACAAAGACATAGATTCTGTTAGAAAGTCTTGTCGTTTGTGTGAATATACAAGAAAAGAAATGTCAGGAGACTCTGATGATAGCAGTTTGCGTGCATGTATGTAGATGTGTTTTGTATGAGTGTGTGCACGTGTTTGCTAGCATAGCTCTATACAGACATGCAGCTGGTCGCCTAGGTGATGTTACATGTTCTTTCCTATCTCCTCTCCACCTGTAGCTGGTGTTTGGTGAGTGCATTGGCATCGTTTTCCTGTGGCTGCCATCATCCAAGTGGATGCTGCACACTGGTGGTGGTTTTAGGAGAGACCCCTACATGATTGTAAAGCTCTTTGGGTGTACAACAATACACAATAAAGCGCAATATAAATGTATCATTCATTCAATCATACAGGCCCCCTTTACACCTGGCATTAATGAGTTTCCGGTGAACGGATTATTGAAAAACCTTTCAAAGGTGGTCTAGGATGGATTTTGACGGGATTTAGGACATGCATCCTATTAATTATTCAAATATTTTAGGAATTGGCATATTAATAGCCGGTAAAGTTGTCCACGATGATGTTTTTTTTTTTTTTTTTTTTTTTGCAGCAAGACCTTTTTTTTTTTTATCATTTTAAATAGCCTATGTTATACAGTGTGTGCTGTTTAACTGATCTCTATATGCTTTATATTTTACTCTCTTTTTTTTCTGCATAACAACACCAGACAGAGGGACTTCTGAAAAATAGCCTTTTGGCTAACTTGGGCACTTTGCATTTACTTGAATATTTATTAATGTACAATGTCTCTTTTTAAATAAATAAATAAATGACTGAATCAATCAACTAACCAAGTCTTATTACTTTGGATATAACTTGTTACCTTGAATATAATTCTATGTCACTTTGAGTTGTGAAAGCAATGTTTTTACAAAGTCAAAAAACAAAAAAAAACTCACACTAACAACTGATTTTCTTAGAATTATTCATTTATTTATTTACTTATTTGGCTGGATTAGACTCATTTTATCTTTTCAAAGTGAGCGTTTTTTTCTTCATTTTTCTGAAATAAGAGTTTGCCACCGTTCAAATTTGCGTCATTATGTGATGTCTGTATACATGAAGTCCCGGCTAGTAGGCTATGTAGTATGTGAGGATGCTGCAGGTGACAAATATATAGGCTTTTCTCAGCTGGAATAATTAAACATATATTGATGGCGAATTGTAATACATAAAGGTAAAAACTACAATCATTAGTGACAACTGGAGATTCACCTATAGTCAAAAGCAAAAGACGTTTTAAGCGATCGTTAGATTTAATTACCCTTTGTAGTGCTATTTATTGTAATGCTTTTTTTTTCTCAGTTGGTCAGAACAAAAGTGGCAGACATGTTACTTACTTGTTCAAATGACATGTTCTAGTGAAAATTTGTATTTGGTCATATTTCCAAGATATAGAAAATGTAATTGTGAAATACAGTATCTACACCGGTGCGGTGACTGACAGCCAGACATAATCCACAAACATTAGATACATCCGCGCTGAGGAGTCGTGGCTATGCGCAACTCATGTAAAGGTGATAATTCCACAAATAACTGCAATTGCAGGTTTCAAACAGAGATGGCGTTTTGATGTAAAATAGATTATATAATCTCTAAATTTAAGGCAATAAAATAATTGTTTCACCTTTAGCTTTGTGAAATAAGCAAACATATCTGCGTGAAACAAACAGCACACGGGCTGAATAAGTTATAAATATTGACTCTCTGGCAGCAGGTGGCGCTTATGGAACAGCAGCGATACAGCGTTTCCTTGGATACCGCTGTAAACACAGCAGCATTGCACTTTTTAATACTACATGGAGATAAGATGAAAAGAAAATACCATTTGAACTTTTCTGATGACAATCAGTTCTCCTGACTGTCAGACCCCCACCCCCAATTCAGGATTCAGGATTTTTTTTTTCTCCAATATTTTGCGCATGGTGAAGCGAGTTTGCTCTGCCTGTAGCATCTTCATCGTCTATGGTTCTGTTAACTGTCATTTACAGTTGGTTTATTTGCCCAGTTAAAGAATTTGTTGTGTGTTATTAATAGTTCTAAATGTTCTCCAAACATTAGTCAGAAGTGTAATTAACAGTTAACAAGGATCCCCTCTCAGTTCACAACACTGTTTACCTTGTTTAGCCACTTGTATGCCACGGTATGCAGGTTTTAAAAAAATGTATACCATGTTTGTAATTCATACTGGTTTACTGTTTGAACCAGTATATCACCCAGCACTAGCTATCAGCTTGCTAACTGAAGGCAGATTAAACCACAAAAGGTATATGTTTAATATGACCATTTTAGCTTCATATATAAATATATGTGATATGTAACTTAAAAGCATCAATTAACATTTTGATTGATTTTCTTTTTTTTAAACCAGGCACAGAAACATGTTGCCTCAGCTGATGGAGTGGCTTTGGAATTCAAGGGGGATAGAATTTTCAGTGTTTATTCACATAAAATCATAATTCATTCTGTATTTATCCTGTATTCTCTCAGCATTGACATGATTAAGTGTTATGGCTTTCTTACTATGCTACATTCTGTGTCACTCAATCTTCACAGTCATTTAGATGTAAAATACCAGCCAACATACAGCCCAGATGCGTTTGTTTACCCTCGGCCATAAACCTGGACTGTTTACTAACTGCATTCCTTGATGACATCATTGCCTGTTGCATTGTAGCCTGTGCTATTGTTCGGAGCTTGCTACAGTAGGTCTGATTCAGTCGTGGAAAAGGTGAGAGGAGTCACACGCAGCAGCTTTCTCATGCCTTTCTCTTTTTATCTCTCTCTCTCTCGGCTCTCAGACGCCATCAATAACAGGATGTTAATGCTAGACGGAATGCCTGCAGTCCGAGTCAAAGCAGAACCTCTGGAATCTGAGAGAGGGGTAAGAGAACAGTTGTTTTTCATACAATTTTACACTCCCATACCACCCTCTACTTCATTCACCCCTCACACGCTCACCCCCTCACTGTGATACCCCTAATTACTCCCAGGTGCTTGTGTGTGTGTGTGTGTGTGTGTGTGTGTGTGTGTGTGTGTGTGTGTGTGTGTGGATCAGCCCTGATGTGGAGAGCCACAGCTGGAGCAGGAATGCATCCAGGGCTTATAGTCAGGGCCACTGCAGCCAGGCCAGCCATTTCGCCAGGGTTCAGCACAGATGTCATTAATTCTTCATATGCTGCTTACCTAAGTGCACTTGTACTGTATGATGTCCTGTAGGCATTATCAGAGTATGTACTGTTTATACTATATATTAGGGACCCCAAGGGGCCTGCAAGAGGGTGCTGCACTCTCATAAACAGCCCTAAAATATACATTACATAAAATACATTAGTCTTAAATATCTTTAAAAAATGCTTGCTGAAATACCTCACACTCTCAGAAAATAAGGTAAATGTAATTTTAAAATCTATTACTATGTAGCAATTAGGTACTAATATGTACCTTTAAGGTACTAATGTGCACTCTTTAGGGGTACAAAGGTGTACCTTTTCAAAAGGCAATGCCCCAGTGACGGCTTTTGTACCAATTTTTTCAGATCATGTAGGACAACTGCAGATCATTTCAGAAATAATTTTATGAGAAAAAAATGGCAGAAATATATGTTATGTATTGTATACTTTGGACTGTCAATTAAAATTATACTTTATAATTAATTATTTAAAATTTTGTAACAGATTTACTGACTTTGACATTATTAATTTTTAATTCTATAATTTTGGCATATAAGAAGTTTAAGTTTGGGGTCAGTAATTTTTTTTTATTGTAATTTTTAGGTATTCATAATGGTGAGCGTGAGTTCACCAAGTACAACATGTTCCTGGATCAACATCCTTGTTGATCCTGGAACAACATTCCAATCAACCAGTCAGAATTCAGATATAACTTTTCAGGAAATATCTGTTTTAGGCTTCAAATCAGGGTTAGGTGCTTCTACACTCTTGTTAATCAGCTATAATTTCCCACTGATGTTAGGAATAAATTATGGGTAGGGTTAGGTTTAGGGGTAGGGATTGGGTTAAATCTATATCTTTAATAATAATGTTGATCCAGGATCAACAAAAGATATTGATCCAGGAACATGTCGTACTTGGCAAAATAATGGCGACCATTTAAAATATATTTATAATTTAATTACAATTACTTAATTTGATTTATTTATTATTTACCTTTATTCATCAAGGATGCATTCAATTGATCAAAAGTGACAGTAAATAATTTTTTTTACAAAGTAATGGCTGATGAAAATTCAGCTTTCCCATCACAGGAATAAGTTACATTTCAAAATATATTCAAATAGAAAAGCGTTATTTAGAATTATAATAATATTTCACAATATTGCAGTTTTACTGTATTTTATCAAATAAATGGAGCCTTTGTGTGCATAAGAGACTTCTTTAAAAAAAAACATAAAAATTGACCAAACTTATGAACAGTAGTGCATCTTAAAAATAAATAAATAAAAAATGTATAGATTTAGTTTTTATTTGTTAGTGTTAAAAGCTAGGGCTGTCAATATAATAAAAATAATCACGATTAATCTAAACAACATTTATATTTTAGAAAACGGGATTGTCAGACCATGGTCCTTGGCATCAAAAAGTAAAAAAAAAAAACACCCCTGAACTATATAACTAACCTGTCAGCGTTATCATTAAGCTTTTAACTCAGCAATGCATGGCTTGGCATGTAAAGTTGGTTCTGTGTCGAGTACATGAATATATTGGTCAAACCCAATTGATAAGTAATAGAGTAATTCAGTCATTCATTGTGATGCACCATTCAATGAACTGCTCCAAATTATTTGATCAATTAAAAAAACCACAAACGCGGATATGGATAGATGCACTATTTCCTTGGAGAGAGAACCTGTGAATAGTTGCGTCTGAGAGCCAACAACATACCCTTGTTGTGTTCTACTTCTCAAGCCAGAAAAGCAACACCTTGCTTCCTTGCTGCAAAAGGCTGGTAGACATATTTATCCATATGTGTCAAAATCCTGCCAAGCGCCAGGAAGTGTCCAACCTACACGATGACTCTTTGAAGTGCATCTCATCGCTCAAACATGGTGGTTGTTCTGGTGGGCACTTGCCAAGACCTTGCTGAGAATTGTTTGCACCAGTTAATATGCCCTCACCAGCTAGACCGATATCTCACGTAGGATCCCTGAATAAAGTGAAAGTCATCAGTAAAGAGTCAAGGTGGAAAGTACAGAGGAGAGAGCTATTAAGGTTTGAAAACCTTCTTACAGAAAGTGTCATTCAAACAAGAACAGGAATCTGCTTGCAAAACAACTATCACCTCATAGCCTTTGATTTACACTTTATCCCGTATGAAAGAAGGTCATGTGTGCTACAGTAAACCATAGTTCACAGTTTCACTTTGATACAGTTTACAGTTTCATCTGATTTTCTTTCCTTTACACATTTCATCATGAAACACTGTATGTGTTCAGCCTAATGGATCAGCCAGCGATACCGTCTGATTAATTATGAGCACCTCACGAGTGCAGTTCTTGATTATCTGCATTTTTATCTTCAAGTGCTTCGAACCTGCCTTAGAGCAATATAAAAACAGTGACTCAAAATTCAGAGCTCTACAAGGCCAAACTAACTACAGTGAAAAGAGATGAGATCTATTTGAGAAGGAGGTTTGTCAGAGGGGATGCAAAGACCTGAGGCTACAGTAGCCGCAGGCACAGATCCGCCACAATGTCCTATATACACACACAAACAAACAAAAAATATTATGCCGTGTAAAGCCTCTTAAGCATACCCTGAAGGGTACATCACAGAATTCAATAGAACTAGAGCGAGAGTTCACTACAGACACTCTAAAGAGTGATTTATTAAAAAAAAAAAAATCGGCAGGAATCATGGAGATTGCATTACTGCTCCAAGGTGTTTTTCTAAAGGAACTGACCAGAAACATGTTGTCCCTTTTGCTAGGAACACAAAGGATCTCTTAGGTACTACTGAGGCAGGTTTTTCAATTAGATAGCGAGTCTGACGATGCTGATTGGTCATTAGCGACACCTCCCTTCCTCTTTCATACAACCCTCATTAGTAGGTTGCTGATTGCATGCTATGCTAATAGAAATTCACTCACTGGGTTTGATTACCACCCTGTCTGTGCAGCTGTGCAGTATTTTTCAAGACTGAAATACAAAAATTCCCTTAAAATCTGACCGTGGTCTGCATTTATAACAGAAAAAAAATTACATTGTACAAATTACATGCTCTACATTTCCTATGAAATAAAGAATAGAAGTAGAAAAATCAGCATTCCACCTAAGGGTTATTATTTGATTTGCGACTGAATCAACAGATATATTACATTTTCTCAAAATGTTCATGTCTGTTATGATTTTTAATTGTTAACCCGTGTTTTCTGTATTTGTTTAATAACATCTTGCCATTTTGTTTGTTTTAGAATATTTGTATTAATTTATTAATTTATTTAAAATTCTTTTGATTGTTAAAATGCTTAAAATGCAGTGAAGTTAGGGCAAAGGGTTAATTGGGTTTGGTGTAAAAATGATTGTTGAAGAAGCATGTTTTTCAAATGCAAAATGTAAATATTTTAACTGGCCCACAATAGAGAAATGATTTGATGAATGGGTTAAATGTCACACTTTGCAGAAAGGGGTCTCTGTTCTAAAAATACTGCTCCTTTCCCTGCCCAATCAAATCAGTATTGTAAGCCTGACCTTGAGGTCATGTTGTCCTGACCTGTGAGCTGTGGCAATGCACTCTGAACCCTGAATGACCCAACCTGGGTTTTTATGGGTCATGTCAGCATATTTAATTGCTTGACATTTGTTTATTTTTGGATTCAAATGCAGTTATATTGTACAGCATACTGCTGATTCACAAGTCGGTAAGTGACTCCACGTGTCCAGAGTAAAAATAGTATGAGCTCGGTGTGGATTTGTTACAGGCCCACTCAGTCTGCATAAAGAAAATGGAGTCTATAAACAAAGTCGAGATGTAATTCTGCAGCGAACCGTTTATCACATCTGCCGTTGCAATTCGAGAACTCTTCCCCTCAGTTTAATGAGCTGCTCTGTCATGATTAGCCGCCTGCTCAGGAGCGATTATTTCACCGTATGCGCTTGCTGCAGAGAAGAATGCTAGCACTTTATTTACGCTGTGTCCTTGTGCAGACACCCATGTGAAGTTGACAGAGATGTTTCCACAATGATGTTCTTTTAGATGTGAAAGCTACATTTTGTCCATGTTCCAGACTAAGACAACAGTTGCGAAGACGTGATGATATATTTGCGAACAAATGACTAGTTTGAATCTTTTTTTTTTTTTTTTTTGAGTTTCCGTCAGAAATTTCATTAACAAAATATTATGTGTTTGTTTCTTACAGTCACCCAAAGTGCACGGCTATCCTGATATGGAGGCTGTGCCACTCCTGCTCAGCAAAGTGAAGGCCGAACCTCCAGAAGACCTGCTCTCGTCCGAGCAGTTTCAGACCCAGACAGAGCCCGTGGACCTGTCCATCAACAAGACACGGACATCATCTCCTTCATCCAACAGCTCACCCATTACCTCAGCCTTCTCTCCATCTTCCTCTTCATCATTGTCATCCTCACCTTCCGTCATCACCTCAGTCTCCTCGGGAATGCCCTCCATTTTGACACCCGGGCCCTTGGTGGGCTCTGCTCATGGAGTTAGAGGCCAGCAATTTTTGCACATCATCCACCCCGTCCCCCCTTCCAGCCCTAGTAAACTTCCCAGCCAGGTGCACCGTATCCCTGTGGTGGTGCAGTCACTGCCCCTCATGTACACCACAGCCGTACGTTCCCCTTCAACCCTCAACTCCACCATCATGTTACCTCTGCTGGACGAGGCCAAGTACCATGGCAAAGGTGAGGACCACTTTCTGGATTGTTCAATAATTCCTGTTGGTTCATTTATACTTGCTGTGCACTGCATTTTTTTATGACTCAGTATTTTTATCTAGTTTCCCAGTACAAATACCTAAACATTCTTAAAACAATATATATTTACTTGAGAAGCAAAATGAACATGAAGTCAAAGATGACAGATGAACTCTGACATTAAGTCAAAAAAAAAAAAACAATTCATTGAGTTTATGTTTACATTAAGTGAAATAAAATACACTTACTCAAAGGGAAACCTAGATTGTTCTTACCCCATTGATATACATATGTTTTCTTATTTAAAGCAAAAACTCTTTATTGATACATTTTCTGAAAATGCATCTTTATTTAAAAATGTTAAGATATTTATATTGAAAAACAAGACAAAGGGTGCTTATTTTTTGCAGTATAAAAAGGTCGGAGATTTGCAAGTTGACAGTTTGAGAATGACTTGATCACCAGGGTGCCCCTGAGTGAAGCACTTAGCATCAGCCTGCCCCAAGGGGAATGTTGAAATCTTATGAAATTGTGATCACAGGGGAAAATAAAGAAACTGGAATTGGGAAAAACGAAAGCTGATTAAAAACATCTGTTTCCTTCACATTTGTTTTAGGGAAAGACTAGCTTCAGACAACTGCATCTCTCACAGAAAAACACCATAGTACTCATAATGATATGCAGATATGGGGTTGTTTGTCTTCAGCTGCATGTGTACTTCCTGCTGTTAGGGAGTATGTGCTGCATGGGTGACAGGCCTTACACACTGTCTGCTTTTGAAGTGGTGGGCATAAAAAGTGCTCATAATTTAAAGACAAATTAAATTAACTAGCGAGAATGTGAAAAGTTATTGTCATTTTCCAAAGGGCTAAACGTGCCCAAAGTTGACAAAACAACCATATATGAGTTTTATACGTTTATACTGAAAAAAAAAAAAATATTGTAAAAAAAATTGTCTGGTGGGCAAGAAATGAAACTTGCCATTGCCAACCTAAAATTACTGTAAAGCCCATATTTGTACACATAAGATCAATATATGTTGCTTTTCTAACAAACAGAACATTGTTTACTGAGATTGCAGAGTTTCTGCAAAGATAGGGTCTGCAGACAGGTCTCGGCCCCTCGCCGCATGCCCTAATCAGAAGCACGTATCTTGCATGGTGCCTTCCCAAACTCTGGAGACCTCACCGATGGTACTTTGGGTCTGCTGTTTAGGGTTGGTCTTCCTGAAGGGCGAGTTTTAATACTCTGGCGCTAAGCCATGATGCTCTGGGTGCTGCTGTCAAATGGTGTTCGGCCCGAGCGGAGGGCACAAGGCAGCTGTTTGTTGCTCAACCTCTTGTTTATCTGGGAAGGGTGTCTGTCCCAAATGGTTGGACAGGGCTGGGCATCCTGCTAGAAGAAGGATTTAAATACTGGGTGTCTTGCTCAGCTTCAAGGGAAGAAAGAGAGGAAAAACAAGGTTTGCATAATGGGGTGGGGCGGATATTGAAAATGTGTGGCACTGCGAGCAGTCAGGCACATAGCAACATGGACTCCACCCAGAGTTCTCTGGAGCAGCACAGAGGAAATGGGGTCAGACCTGGGAGGGGTCAACATGGTAGCAGACGATGATATGCTTACATGATAGTTAGTCAGTCACTATCATGTAAGCATATCATCGTCTGCTACCATGTAACATTATGTCTGCCACCAGTAACATTACAACTATTTAGAGACATGAGTATGAACCTTATGTTCTGAAGTGTACCGATCGGCAATGCTTACAAGTAAACGTTCATGAATAAATGTTTTCGTCATGGCCAGTGACAGCTGGAAACACAATGGACAGCGCACACTTTCACTTGCACACGCATACTCATGTACAGGTTGCCAGGGGGAGGGGGGAGGGGGTGTGCCCTTCTCCACAGCTCTGTCTCCGGCTGAGTTACCATGGAAACAGGCTGTGGCTGGAAACAACAGAAGAAAGAAATCATGGGGTTTGCTTCACCACCTTCATGAACTCTGCTTTTGTCATTGCCTTTATATGGATATTTTTTAAGTAATATCCGGGCAAGCAATGTACTGTAGGTAAAGTGAATGGATTATGGTGGAAACAGTCCACAGAGACAGAGCATATTATTCACAGTAGCTGTCTACAGCATCCATACTATAGAGTATATTCAAAATGAATGTGCTCTTTTAAACAGATTTAGTTTAACATATTTTATTTAAAGTTTATAGCACATTAAAAAGTGCTGCACAGTTCAGTAAAGAAAGTCATTCAAATAGATATAAAAAATATAATGTAAAACACTAAAATTATACAATTTTAATAATAATATGCAAATTATAAGTTAGAAAAAGCATTTATTGCACTAAAAATAATCAGGGGGATTAACAGAATACAAGTATGATTTTAAATCTGTTTCAACATAGCTTCTGCTATAACTGATTTATGTCTAGCCTGAGTAGACAGAATGGAGGAGGAGAGAGAAGAGCTCCGGGCTCTTGTAATGTGTCCAATTAATCTTTCATTGAAATCCTCCATCAGTTTTGCTGAGCGTTTGTGGCACTCTAAAGTGGATGTTTAAACTACCCTTGGAAAGGCATAGAATAAGTTTTGTGCTGAATTTGATAATGACTAACAGTAAAAAGCAATAGGTATGAAGTTAGGACAGTGCATGTGACATTTAACTTTTTCGTGACTAGTGGTTTCTCCTCAAAAATGGTGTGCTGGTCTGTTCTTATAGCATTGCTATAATACATATAACAAATATACATTTATACATACACTGCCTTTCAAATGTTTGGGGTTGGTACGTTTTTTTTATGATTTTTTTTTTCAATGCTCACCATTGCTAAATTTCTTTATTATTATTAAAACAGTAATAACATTCATTTTATGAAATGTTATTACAATTTAATATATATATATATATATATATATATATATATATATATATATATATATATATATATATATATATATATATATTTTTTTTTTAAAGATATTTTAAAATGTCATTTGTTCTTTGATGGGGAAAAAAAAGCAGAATTTTCATAAGCAGTATTATTCCAGTCTTCGATATCACATGATACTTCAGAGATTATATTGTATATATGAACATGAATTATATCAGCGTGTAGTCTGGTTTGCTGAGGTCCATTGTTTGTAGGAGCAGCTCACAAAAACTTGCTCTGATGGTATGAAATTTGTGGAATTTTGGTATGAGTCATGATTTACTGTGTATTTTTTCTTATGTCGTTTTTTTCAGTAATCAATCGCACTATAAAACCACTGACAATCGACAGAGACCTAATTGTAAGTTTTACTCAAAAATGCACCTGAGACCTGACATCGTAGGTGTTCTTATCATTCATACAGAAATTCATAAATTGGCAGCATATCTATGTCCAACACCCGAGAAACAAAGGGCAAGTGGCAGCATAGCTCTGTTGCCTTTAGACGCTCTCTGGGCATCTGATCGCCTGTGCTGGTGTCATACCCGCAGGACACACTGCCCAAGGCTGATTGGGAGACAGCACGGACACCTCTGATCCGGGATCAGGTCCGACAGACTGCTGAGAGAGCAGCGAATTAGAAGCACAGCCCTGCAGCCTGAGCTAACCCACATACAGTAATATTAACAAAGCATGGTGCTCTCGTTCTGTGGGGAATGAGTTCAAGTAATCAGAGATGGGTGTTTTGGGACGGCCAGTCTTAAGCACTGACATATACCGGTGTGTCTAAACCTGTATTTGATGACAAACTCACAAACAAGCAGACACCTGAAATGTATCATGCTGTATAAAAATAACTGCTGTATTAATATTACATTGTTACCATGTGCAACATTATAAAGCAACAAGATTTTTTCATTTACATTTCTGGCCTTTTGGGTGAAATATCATTGGTCCAAAATGCCTCTCCGCAACTCTAAGCACATTAAAACATCAAATGGCTGGGATTCAGTCTCTTCACACCACTGCTGTTACCAGTGTGTTAACTTAAACGAAAACTATTACAAATCATTTACGCTAACTTAAAGAAAACAGAACTATGATGAAAAATAAATATTAGATGAAAAATATGTAAAACTTACAAAATAAAATAAAATTGATAATTAATAGTATTTACTGCCTTAATAGTATATGCTAAATCACTGTAGCTAGAAATCCTTATGTATTGTGTCTGGTTAATTCCAATAAGTTTTAATATTATAATATTAATATTGTATTTGTTGAATATTAAATTTGTTCCATTTAGGTCCTGTAGTCATTTATTTAATAAACCGCAGTGTCATTTTCACCATCTTAAAATAGTGTACTGTGTTTATCAGAATTCGGTGTTGAAAATTACATTTTATTATTATTAATTTTGGGGCATATGAAAAGTAACAGATATAAATAATCAAGGCATGATAAAGTTTCTAAGACAATTAATGTGGCCTTAATATAAACAGAAAAGGACTGAAATCTGTTCCTTTGAATGAAAATCAACACTTCAAAAAAAAAAAAAAAAAGAAAAAAAAAAGAAATCAACAAGGTGCCAAAAGTTGAAGAAACAGCCTGAAATGTTGTGCTAATTTGTGCTCAGTGTCATGCAGCATATTGTAAGCTTCTGAATAGGCCTGAGAATAGCCTCGGGCGCTACTCGTATTACAGACATATAACTAACCTCCTCCTCTGTTGTCCTCCCCCTGCGGCAGCACAAACAGACCACAATGGCCTGTCGCCAAGACAAATCAAAAGTGACAGTGATGATGACGACCTGCCAAACGTAACCTTGGACAGTGTTAATGAAACAGGATCCACGGCGCTGTCTATAGCACGAGCAGTCCAGGAGTGAGTATTCTCTAAAGACACACTTTCGCAAACACACCAGGAAGTCAAGCTTCAACATATGCACACTGACTGTCTTCAACTAACAGTGTATTGTACATAGTGCTAAAGATGTAGATTCATTTTGTATGTTTGGAGATTCTGCTTTGTAGTTTGATTGAAAACTCCTTTTTGAATCCAAAGCCCACCTTTGTCCAAGATAATATTCAAAGGCTTTCCTATTTATGCTGATATGCACCTTCTGTTTTCATAAAAATAAACTCAAATATATGAATTAATTTTAATGTTGTGCAATTTGCAAACAGCATTCAAAAGTTGTGTAGCTGTAGAACTACAGCTCTTGACCTGTGGTTACAATCATAGTTTCTTATTAGTATCACATATGGACTTAAATGGATCATACACTTTTAAACAAGTTAAGCAAGCTAACGTAGTGCAATCTATATCTTTCATTCCATATATATATACAAATTTCATTCTATTACTTTTTCCCCTGGTTTCACAGACAAGGTTTAAGCCTAGTCCTAGACTAAAATGTAAGTCTGAGAGGTTTTAACTAAAAGAAACTTGCACTCACTGATCTTAAAATAAATCAGTGCATTTGTTTTGTCTCAAGATGCACACCAGTAATGTTTTTTTCTAAGCACATTTATAAAAATTGCTTAAATGTCTTAATTGAACTATGATCTAATCCTGGCTAAGTCTAAGCCCAGTCTGTGAAACCGGGCCTTAGTTTGTTAAGAGAATTAAAGTGCCATTTTTGAAAAGTGCACAGATGCATGTGGGAACTTTGGAGTGAGATAAGAAAACCTGCAAAATTCTGCAAATTAAAGGAGAAGAAGAATAGGGAAGTAGTCCTCAGATGCTGTGTTTATTTACAGCAATGATCTGACATTCATTTGATCTCAAACTGATTAAGTTATCACTCCACCACCTGCTTGACATAATAAATGACAGTTCTAACCAACGTGGTTCAAACAATGAATGTGCGAAAACATTCCTGTGGTTTCTGGAAACAGTCGTGACTAGCTAGTTCCTTTCTCCAACAATGCATCGTTACGTTGATGTTCAAAAAACAAATTACACACTGACCTTCTTCTGTGGAACACATTGAAAGATATTTTGAAAAATGTATATACTGTTTTGTCCGTGAAATGAAAGTCAATAGGTTCCAATCAGAGTTTTTTGGACCCCATTGACTATCATTGTATGGAAAAAAAACAGTTGAAACACTCTTCAGAGTATCTTCTGATGTTTTCCACAGAATAAAAGAAGTCATGCAGGTTTGGATTGACAAGGATGTGTATAAATGATCACAGAATGATAACATTTCAGTGAACTATCCCTTCAATGGATTAAAGAGTTGAAAATAAATACCTATCACAACACTTTTGCAAACAGTGAAGCGATTCTTTGAAGGCCATTCTTTGTTAAACCAGCTCTTTAGTTACATTAGCTGTCACCTCCCATTCTTAGCGGCACAACTCCTTGTGTCTTCACTCAGATGAGGTATAGTCATCCCATTAAAGACAGTGACATGATCAAAACCAGAAGCCTCTCGAGCCCTTTAGGCTGTAAAAAGCAGCCTAGGACTTCTCCCAAAGAGTTTTCCATGAGCCGGCCCCCCTACCAGCACCCTGCCGTCCGAGCCTGTTATTTAGGCAAATGGTTTGGAAAGTATTCCAGGATTCCTCCATATATCAAAGCTTCACACTGACACCGTGTAAATGTTTCCCTTTGCTCCGAGTGTGCTGTGGACGAACACTACTAGGACTTTTCCCCCCAGTGCAGCAGAATACCAAAACACAGTTTAACCAAATTTACAGGAATGGTGTTACTGGGAGAGCTGCTGCTTTTGGCTGTTTACAGAGAGAGAGAGAGAAAGGAGAAAGAGGGCATGTGTGCAGCTGTGTTCATTCTAGCATGCGAAATAAGATAATATTGTGGGCAGCGTCACCACAAGAATAACATTGATAGCACGGCAGACTCAATGGACGAGAACAAATGAGCATTTATCACATCAAAGAAGTGTTTGATGAAGAATATCGTCATTTAATTGGGTCAGTGTTTTTGCACAATAATCGAACCAGAAAATTACAAAGGCAAGGCAATAAAATGCAGTCTACAATGAGACTGGAGCATCTAACAGTAGGAATGTTCCTTTGTCTTGTGAGGCGAATTTGTGGACGCAGAGTTTTGCTGGCACCGCGAGGCCCCACGGAACTAAAATAACCCCCTCGGCTCACAGACTTGTCAGAGGCCAGTCACATCCGACCCAAAATGACTCAGTCTCCACTATAAGGCCGTCTTCACCACCAGACGAGCCAATTTAGGAGAGTGAACTGCCAAATCTGCACTTCATTTAAATATCCACGCAGCTAAAGAAGCCCTGTATCACACAACACAGCACTGAGTGAGAGGCCAGATGCCGTTATGTGCTGATATCTGCCTTTAAGTTGCTGATATCAGTTTCAGATAAACAGACGAGAAGTCATTGCCCAACTTTTGCATCTCTTAGAGCTTCTTAAGTGACAAATGCATCTATTTCTGTGTTGGGTGTTTGTGTGTGTTGCATTATCCATGAATTCCTGTTGGAATATTATTATTATTATTATTGTTGACTGATATTAGACACACATTTCTACAGATATTAAGATTTTAAATAACTTTTGCCGTCATCTAGCACTGATTTAAAAGAATAGCTCTATAGTAAAACAAAGAATTTAAACCTTTGACAGCACTGAGCTCCAATCTCAACCATAATATAAAATAAGCCCCTTTTCATTCAGACTTTTTCTTTTCGATTGAATAATCCTATATTGCATACCTTATATTATAACGTAGTAATTTATAAAATCACTGCAGCATTACAATTTATTTCTTTATTTGACAATGACCAAAATGTGAATTATTTGTGGAATTTGTTATTTATATTTAATATTGTTAAAATATTAATATTTTTAATATGTATAATACATTTTATAGAATATATTGTTAATATTTTAAATATTTTACAAATGGATTTAGCTGGTATTTATATCAAATGTGGGCCAATTTTAATACAGAAATCCATGTGTATGTTTTAAAAAAATAATTCCCCTCCAAAATCCAAATTATAGCCATTGAAATCAATCAATCAATCAATAAAAGTATTTATATATATATATATATATATATATATATATATATATATATATATATATATATATATATATATATATATATAAATACAAATACAATTTTTGGAAATAAACATTTCCTTTATTAAGCAAGGATGCATTAAATCGATTAAAAATCACAGTGCTTTTTATTAATCAAATAAACCTGGAAAAATTATCACAGTTTCCAAAACATATTAAGCACTGATGGCATATTAGAATCAGTTCTAAAGGTTTATGTGACTAAAGACTGGAATAATTAATGCTAAAAATTTTGCTTTGCATGATAGAAATAAATTACATTTTAAAATACATTCAAATACTGAAGTTAGTATCTTACAATATTATTGTTTTTACTATATTTTGTATCAGATAAATGCAGCCTTGGCAGCATATGAGACTACTTTAAGAAACATTGATATATATTAGTTTCTCTCACCTGTTTGTATTGTTTCCATAGTATTTCTTTAGCCTACATTACTATAGCCACACACACACATACTGTATAGCCTATGTGACCCTGGACCACAAAACCAGTCTTAAGTTGCTGGGGTATATTTGTGGCAATAGCCAAAAAATACATTGTATGGGACAAAATTATTGTTTTTTTTCTTTTATGCCAAAAATGTCCTGCTGTAACTATATTAAAACTTAATTTTTGATTAGTAATATGCATTGCTAAGAATTCATTTGGACAAGATTTAAGGTGATTTTCTTCAGATTTTAGACACCCCCAGATTCCAGATTTTCAAAAAGTTGTATCTAGGCCAAATATGTCCTATCCTAATAAAACATACATCAATGGAAAGCTTATTTATTCAGATTTCAGATGATATATAAATCTAAATTTTGAAAAATTGACACTTATGACTGGTTTTGTGGTCCAGGGTCATATATATACAGTAAATATACAGTAGATATAGATATATAGATATATTGACTGAATTGAAAGATAAATTGGTTGATATGTATTGGACATGCATCTAGACATGATGATTTGAGGTGAATCCCTCATTACATCAAGGAGAATAACCATCTGAACCTGTCAGGTGGATCTGTATTTTCAAGTCATTTTCTGCGAGTCAGACTTCTGTATCACTATTTATGTCAGTGGCGTCCCCTCTGAAATATATCTGACTGTAAACATCCTGAGAGTTCTCCGCTGAAGTCTTTCCACTGTAAATCCTGTCACTCCCTTGAACTCTGCTTCTAACATCAACCCCCCTCCATTTTTATCTGCCACCAACTTTCATTCTCACAGAAACTCTCTCTGTGACTCTCTCACTCTCTTGTAATTTCTCTGAGAGAAATAAAGCAAAAAACAAAAACAAAAAAAACAACCTGTTTGGCTCATTGCCTCTTTCTCAGCTTCTCTGTCTCCTCTTCTCAATTTCACTTCTCCCCTCCTGGGTCTCTTTCTCTCTCTCTCTCTTTCACCCTCTGCGTGTGTTTGCTCGAGGCTGTGAGAGAGAGAGTTCAGCCTCATTTCTGACACATTGGCTTATTTCCGCTAGGCCTTCACTTGCCAGCAAATCAACACCAACAGGTGACCCAGGAGCAGGGGGCGAAACAGGAAGTGGGCTGCGTGTGGTGGAGACAGTTCACTGGAGGGGTTGTCTGGCTCCGCCCCCTCGGCCTTTATTGCCAGGCCCAGCCTATGCCAATCAGCAAAGCAGGGACATAGAGCTCTTATTACCTTAGAAGGGAAGGCGAGCGAGGACAATGTAATGTAATTAGACTCTCCTCTCTTTCTACTTATGGGAGAAATGGAATAAAATGACTCACGCAGTTCAGTGAGCTCATTGGTCTATATGTACAGATCCTCTCAATGAGAGCCAGCTTTACAGTCTGAAAGCTAGCCCATTATTCATTTTCTCACAGCAATCACAACAGGCAGCATGTTAGTACTGTACAGTTTTATTCATTTGATCGTAAAATATTGTGTAACATTGACTGGAATAAGTATGTTAAGACATTCCCTTGGATGTTGCTAAAAGCAAACTAACAAGCAACAAATGTCACATCTCTGTAAGAATTATGACTTGTCTTGTAAGAAAAAAAAAAAGTTGGCCTCTTGAGTATTTGCGTTGTACCATCAAACTGCATCAGGTCTACAGCACCATCTAGTGATATATTATAGTAGAACATTAGCAATGTGGGCAAGAAATCAAGGAACTCTATTTATTTTTTTAGTTAACAATATATAACAATATAACAATATATATATATAAATTTTTTTTTTCATATATTTGACGGATGGCAGATTGTGAAAATGTGTGTGCTGATAGTTAAATCTCTTTTTGAATTGTTAAACTTTCCTAGTCTATTTGTAGTCAATACTGTAGTCAGTAAGATTGATTCAGCGAGAATGCATTGAATGCATTAAATTGATAAGAAATGACAGTATAATTTCCATTCAAATAAATTTTCTCTTTTGATCTTTCTATTCATCAAATAATTCTGATTTATATATATATCAAACAAACAAATATTAGACAAGAATATTAAGCAGCACACCTGCTTTCAACATTTATAATGATAAGAAATGTTATGTTAGCAGCAAATCAGCATATTAGAATGATTTCTTAAGGGTCTTGTGACACTGAAGCCTATAATGATGCTAAAAAATCAGCTTTGCCATCGCTGGAATAAAATAGTTGTAAAAATATATAAAAATAGAAAACCGTTATTTTACATTATAATAATAATTCACAATATGACTTTACTTTTGATCAGAAATATGCAGTCTTGTTCATTATAAGATACTTATTTAACATAAAAATCTTAACCCGCTTTATGAGGAAAACTTGTTGTTTTATTTTATGTTACCACATGATGGCAGCAGTTAGTTAATATACATGGAGCTGTCTCAGTTAATTTCTTAGGTTGCTGAATAAGGTCAGCTGGCAATATTTTAATGCCTTTAAGATTAAAATATCCCCCCTCTCTCTCTCTCTCTCTCTCTCAGTTCCATGTCACCATTCAGTATTGAGAGCATTCGACGGCCACAGCCACCTGAATCTCCAGACTCCAAGAAACGACGCATCCATAGGTGTGACTTTGCAGGCTGTAATAAAGTTTATACCAAGAGCTCCCATTTAAAGGCACACAGGAGGACACACACAGGTTTGTCAGCACACAAATGCAATCTGTACACCTAGTTTCACTATCAATTTATTTGAATTTGGAGTATTGTTTCTGGTTAAAGAAATAGTTCACCCCAAAATAACATTTGCTGAAAATGTGGTCACTATCAGGCCATCCAAGATGTAGATGAATTTGCTTCTTTTTCACAACAGATTAAAAAAAAATGTTGCTCAGCAGTGGATCCTCTAGTGAATGGGTTCTGTCAGAATGAAAATCCATGACTCCAATCCATCAATTAATGTCTAGTAATAAACAATATCCATCATCAAGAGCTTTTTACTTCAAACTATTTCTTCATACGTTATATCAAATCATATCATAATATTGCTTTCTCCATTCAAAAAATCATCACTTCACAAGATGTTAATTGATGAACTGGAGTTGTATTGTGGATTGTTGTGATGTTTTTATCAACCGTTTGATACTCTCATTCTGACGGCACCCATTCACTACAGAGGATCCATTGGTGAGCAAGTGATGAAATACAAAATTTATCCAAATCTACATCCTGAATGGCCTGAAGGTGCATACATTTTAAGCAAATTTTCATTTTTGGGTGAACTGTTCCTTTAGTCTCGATTGTTTCACATTTGACAATTTCCTTAATATTTGTAAAATTACAGTGGTGTTTATTTTTGCCTAAGTAAGGTTATTATTTCATTATCTCTACTAGGTGAGAAGCCATACAAGTGTACCTGGGATGGCTGCACATGGAAGTTCGCCCGCTCGGATGAGCTGACACGGCATTACCGTAAGCACACAGGGGTCAAACCCTTTAAGTGTGGGGACTGCGACCGAAGCTTTTCCCGCTCAGACCATCTGGCCCTGCACCGTCGCAGACACATGCTGGTCTGAACCCATCCACTTATTCACACACGGGAGAGCTGGATCTCCCCCAGTAGTGTTCAGCTGGGCTGGACACAGACACGGCCATCCCTGCCCCTGAGAAAGAACGAAAGAGAGGATAAAGCAAGCAGTGGAGGAGCATGATGCTTTCCCCACATCTACAGAGCTAAACAGGGTCCATTCCGGGAGGGACATGGCTCATCTACAAGCCTGAAACATTTGGAGTCCAGGATGTTGATTGTCTCATGTCTGTTCAAAGGATTATTTCACTCAGACAAATGGTTTGTTTTCTGATTTTCCCTTTCCGAATCATCCGTGTGGTGTGTTTAAACATGGCTGCTTGTCACTCATCTACAGTGTGAAGCAACGCAGAGTGGAATGGCTCTACGTGTTTTTCAGACAGATGTGAAGGGGAGCTTGACCGTGAATGGTATGCTTGCACAGTTTTTTACATTTACACCAAGAGCCAGACTATTTCAGAAGGATTAAGCAGATCTTCTAATGCGAAGACTTTGGGCCAGTGATTCCAGAGGTTTCAGAAGTTGCCATTTACAGGTTAACACACCAGCGAATGAGATTACACAACAAACAATCTATCATAATGTTCATTTTGGGTCATTAAATCTTCTATTCCTCCTAGCTGATGCTTTTAATGAATGAATTTGATAGGAAAAATGTAGGTGCAGTCTATTCTCCACATTTGTCTGAATTTTATCACATTGACTCAATAATTAGGAAAATATGTGTAAATCTGGATAATGAGGGTCTCGAGGCAGAAGAGCAATATACTCATTCTGAGCACCACAGGGGAGAGCTGGCCTGGTCCTCCTCACCCTTTTACACAGTCCAAACTTTTGTTTTCTATAATTCTGATACCTCTTCTATTTATAGTGGATTTCTAGTTGCCACATTCTGGAGGTGTAGTCTCTCACAACTTTCTAGGATATGCTCTGTTTTCTTTTCCTTTTGTGAGATTGCTTTTGAACTATGAAGCCTGATGTCATTTCTGGTCAGTACAACAGCACTGTTCATTGGCTTTGTCCTAAACTTTGTATTTATGAAGCATCTTTGCAAACATCAGTGTATCCATTTGCTAATTATTTTGATGACACTTAATTTAATTAATGCATTTGGTAACATTGGTAACTAACAATGTACATTACCATTCATAAGTTTGGGGTCAGTAGGAATTTTAATGTTTTTGAAAAGTATCTTATGTTCACCAAGGCTGCATTTATTTGATTAAAAAAATAGAGTAAAAAATACATTTTATAATTGATATTAAAATGTAAAACAACTTAAAAAGCTAATTTAAATAATCATATATTTATAATATAATATTCATATTTCAATATTGCAATATACAATTATATTTCAAGCAGCCATTAATATCACATGATCCTTCAGAAATCATTCTAATATGCTGATTTTTTTGTGCTTAATAATTTTGTGAAAACCCTGATACAGTTTGTTTCATGATTCTTTAATTAATAGAGAGTTAATTATTTGAAACCGAAATCTTTTGTGACTTTCTAAAAGTCTTTACTGTTGGATTTGATCAGTGTTATGGCATCCTTGCTGTAGAAATGTATTCATTATTTTCGTAAAAAAAAAAAAAAATCCTAATGACCACAAACTTTTGAATGTACAACAATTCAAAGCATCTTTAAATCTAGGTAAATTATAAATATGCTATTGTTCTATTCATGATATCTTGTACTATTTATGTTTGCTCATAATACAGTAATGGTAGTTGACACTTGAAATATTTAAAGGTAGGCAATTGGTGTATGCAGAAATTAACATTAACCCAGATAAATAAGTGCTGTTAAACTATTGTTCATAGTTAGGTCATGATACCTAATGCATTCATAATGTTAATGAATTCAAACTTATATTGAAGTGTTACCAATGTACCAATTTTTCAATCATCCTAGCATGACAGCAATATGTACCCTTGGAATTATAAGGTTCTATCCGACATTTTTGTCAAAATTGAGTTATTCCCATATCGTTATTCTATGACAACTTATTTACATTATGTGATAGATTTCTTTTATGTTGTATACATTATGGGATTTTTATAAAAAATAAAAACAATAAGGTTCTATCTACACAGTCGAATGGAATGCAAAAACTTTGAAGCTCAGTATCTCAAAACTACTCGGAATGCAGATAGAACCTTATAATTATAAGGGGACGAATTGACAATCCCTAAAGTCACCAGGAGAGGGCAGCCAGTGAGCTGAATTACAAAGGGATCCATGTTTTTCTTCTCTCTATCTCTCTTTACATTTTCTTCATGCATTCTAATGTTGGAAAGTGATTCAAATATTTACTGAGCCATATCTGTTGATATTAGAATCTGAATCAGTCATTTCTACCTATTATCTCCATTCTAAGCATTCTTAGAGGGTTTTAACAAATCTATTTATAGACACACACACTACACTAAGATACTGAAAAAAGCAATATGCTGCACTTGTGTGAATACAACTATTTCTTTTACATAATGTACCCTGATCAATTCACTGTGCGTTCCATGCTGTGCCGTTCACGTTAAGGTATAGGTTTTCACTGAGATATCAAATTTTCTTTTTTTTAAAGGAGAGCTGTCAAAGTTTTCTGTCCCTGTGATCCATGTGCACTTTCAAGTGGCCACAGAAAGTATTGTGACTGCTTTTCAGATGATTAGAACTTACATTCACTTTTAAGTCTGCCTGTGCATGCAGGGTGATCAAACATGCTGACTTACAATCAATCACAGTTGCTGGGGCATGTGAGGGTTTTCATCACCAACAAAAGGAAACTGAAGTCAAATGCTGTGAAAGGAAACATGTCAATAGAAACATTCTTTTCTTCGTAACCATTTGTCCATTAGAGATGACCAATCCATTTCTTTGTTTGTTTGTTCATTCTGAAGTATTAAGTATCATGTTTTATGTTCCTCACTATGTATTTGTGTACACGCGTGTGTATTCTGTTGTGTATGGGCTTGAACATAACATGAGCACCTTGTTTTTATGAAGTATGGAAGTAATTATTTTCAGACAGACATGACATTAATCACCAGTGTGTCTTGTCATCATATTCTGTCTTTTGAAATGTGTCTGTAATGCGAGGCACTTCATCTTCATATGACTATTTTCTGTACAAAAACAAAAAAACTTTTAAAGATGTTGTAATATATGTGAAAGTGAAAAGATATTGCTTCGTTTTACAGGCTCTAAATACCTATTAAAATAGGGCTTTAAAATAAAAAAATAATAATAGGCTACAAGGGATTATCTTTATATGTAATATGCAGATTTTTCAGAGACATACATTTAGCTGATATAATAAAAAAGTGTTGTTCAGCTGTTCAGTGTGTGAGAACAATGAAGGCTTGACATTTTAAAGGGATACTTCAGCCAATAATGAAAAATCTGTCATCATTTACTCACCTTCATGTCATTCTAAACCTTTATCACTTTCTTCTGTGAAACACAAAAGAAGATATTTTGAAGTTTGGACTTTTGGACAGAAGCGTTCTTCAAAAAAAAAAAGTTATTTTGTGTTCTACAGAAGAAAGTCAAACAGATTTGGAAGATCATGAAGATGAATAAAAGATGTCATAATTTTTCATTTCATCCCTGTAAATGCACATGTAGGACCAGTTTGAGTGCAACCGGTGGCAGTTGCATGCAGTTTTTATGAACAATCAAATCAAAAGTTCAGCACATTACAGTATTCAGGCAGTGCTGCCTCATTTTTAGTAAGTTCAATGTTTTTATACTGACTCTAAAAATGTGAATAAATCAAAAACAACCCAACGAAACAAGTGTTCGCAACAGTATTCAAGAGTCATGATATCATTATACTGGTAATATTTCATTTATTTTTTCAATCTGAAAAATAAAGGGTTGTTTTACTCAATTCTGCATTACTTTCCCTCCCCTTTGGCATTCTTATGTTTTTTTGTGGCATAATTTTGTTAAGGCAAACAGGGTCAAAGTTATGCAATAATGACGAGTGCCTAGTATTATTAAGATTTTCATGGTTTCCCTGGTTTAATCGCCCAGACATGACACAAAAATCTGTTCTTTTGAAATGCACTGAGCCTTATGAACCATTTTAAAGCTGTAAATATCCCGGTTGGTGTTTTTCGGACATTCTTTATGTGTCTCCTATGGAAGCTGCATAAGATTTACATGGTATTCTCACCCATGGAAGGACACAATTGTTTAATTAACAGGACTCTGGTTTACCTCTAACTTTATAAAGTTGTGTGAACTTCTCATGCGTCCCCAGTTATGGAAATCGAGCCGTCACAGGAAATATTCTGAATGTTAAGATACTGGTGGTACGGCATAATTCCTCCGTGAATAGCAAGCATTTCCCCTTTTGAGTCTCTGTAAAATATTGCCTTTGTTTATGTATTTACTTTACTTTCTTTGAAATCAAGTATTTACTCAATGGCCTTTCTCTTGTTTTGCTGATATTCTGTAATTATCTTTCTTGTATTTATGTATAGTGTGTGTATTGTAAATATGTTGAGATTTTCTTCTTCTTGGTTTTACTGTAAAGTTGTGATATTTTAGCCCACTTCCCTTCACCACTGAATCCTGTTGGACGATGTCACTTCCCAAACGTTTCAAAGGTTGAAAGTGTTTCAGCTTTATTTTACTTCTTCAGAAGTTGTCTAAATATTCTGTGCTTTTTGCTATTCTCTGTATTTTCTTTCTTTCGTTGCTTTTTTTTTTCTCCAGAAGATTGAGCTGTGAATTGAAATTGAGGTTACACATTATACTTGTTTGATAATCTAATCGGAGGCATGGAAGTTAATAAACTTGCATTTTGTATGGAACATATTGGCATATTACATGATTATCATTTTTGAACCATGGATTCCAATGATCATTTTTTATGGGTTTTTATACTATTTTGGATTTGAGTAACATAACATTACGGCAGTTCCTATAACAAGCTAATTACTACTATACCATATTAAATATTAATGGTATTAATAATAAATAAAATCCTTAGGCAATTAATAGCAAATTAGCAATACAGGTTGTGCAACAACTTAACATCATTATAGTTCTATAGAAATTATTTATATTTTTTTAAAGAAATGATTCTCTTTTGCATTCAGCTAGGGCAAATTAAATTGATCAAAAGTGACAAGATTGTGAAAAAGATTTCAAATAAATGCTGTTGTTTTGAACTTTGTATTCATCAAAGAATCCTGAAAAAATATATATTATTAATTATAATTACTGTATGTTAAGCAGCACAAAATAAATGCAGCCTTGGTAAGCATAATTTTAAAATCTCTCAGATGGAACAACATATAAATAGAATAACTCATTTTTGTTGTTGTTAATGTGTGAAATATTTCCATCGACTTTGCTTTCATACCAGTGTGATTTTGTGGGAATAACTCAATAGTTATCTCTTAAGGGTATGAGCAACATCACAGTGATCCTATAAGTGCTTTCAGTAAATGCCATTCACTAAAGAGGATCGCAGCTGAGCTACTGTTTGATCCATACTCTCATCTGCAAAGATCATCTAAATGTCAGGTCAAATAGTGAATAACTATTGTTCCCTGACACAAGGCATTTCAAAGGAACATGAAGGCATTGATTTCACGATAACAATCTTCCTTAGAGACAAAGCAGCTGGGCTTGTTAAACAAGTATTATATTACAAAGAATCTTAAAGTTACTAGCTAGCAATCACTAATAATCAAATAATATCACTCTGTTTGTCCAGCGAGTCTTGAGGCACAATGTGACTGTGCTGACTTCTCATGCAGCTAGCATGCTAACTCTGCTAAAAACAAGTCAGACAGATAAAACTCACACCATAAGCTGGACAATACATCCTCAAAAGTGGCAATTGTCTTGTATTTTATTTAAAAATTGAACCTTTATTTGATAAATACTAAAAAATCCTACACCTTTGCATCTTAGTATTTGTTAGCATATGCTTCTTAAGTTGCAGTACATTATCTGCGATATCTCCATTTATAACCCTGGAGTTTAACAATATAACATTATACAGTCTATTCACTTTCTGTTTTAGGCGTATTAGTTCCTGTGTGGGCCTATCTGTTATTTATTTCTGGACAATAGCGTATACTAATAATTTACTAAACTAAAAAGTCAGTTGTTCAGAATCGGTTGCTTATGTAAGAACTGATTCAGAAAATAATATACACCCTAGTGATGAAAAGAATGCATTGTGTAAATGTCAAATTATTTTCCTGACTGAGGCCTTTCGCCTGTTTCTCAGTGATTTGTATACAGGCAAGATAATTATAGTATCAATTTAATTGGGTGTTATCACTCAACACTATCAACTTTTAACTCGGTTATTTCAAATCTGGCAGCCTGTATTAGCCCCTTTAACCACACCTTCATTTATTCACCTAATCACATGTGAGCCATGATGTCTGGATATTCCAGTTTAACCCAACAGACTAAGACTTTAAAGATCTGCTTCCATATTATGTGTAATAACAGTAATGATGTATGTATTTAACATTAACTGTACTCATCTAAGTGCTGCAAATTAGAGTGATTAAAGGGTGTGTTTAACCCTTCCATCTTAAGCAATTTGAACTTTAAATCACAGCAATTAAAGTTTTTCTCTTTCTGTTTTGGCCATCAAGTGAAGAACTTCTAATTAGAAATCTTGAACATTGAAAACTGTGGATCCTTGTATTACATTAACTCAGTTAAAAACAAACTCCATATGTACCCAATCTATTTTACTACCATCTCAGGAACAACATCAGCTTGTCATCTGTAACAATTCCCTTCTGTTATGCATTTGCAATCTCTGAAAAATAAGGCGTTAATCATTTTTTATCACTGTAATGGAAAATAAGGTTTTATGGAGCCACACATACAGATGTAACACACACCATAAGCCAAGCCATCTAATGTAAACATTCAGCTGCCACATTGTTCCACATAATGCGGCCATTAGAGAATTATTAGCTTGAACAAAGATTTCTAAAACCACTTCCCAGTAACCCGGTGCATATTTCATGTGGGCGCTGAGTTACATTTTATAAAATAGAAAAGAAAAAAAAAATCTGTGCGGAATAAATACACTTCATTTGTACATTTAAAGCTATTATTTATCCCCCCAAAAAATGCATAGTAAGGAAAATAAACAACTAATCGATATCCGACCTCGTCTTGCCAGGAAAAATACAGCATTTGTACCCACTTATTGCATTTCAGTAAAACACAGGAATTAACATAAAGGAGTTCAATCAATCAAATTAGATGTCTTTCAAACATTTTGCCTATATAAAGTGAATCCTCTTCGAAACGTATCATATTTTGGACTTCATCCAACTCTTTGGTGTTCTTAAGATATATTTAATTTTCTAATTACCTGGTGGCTCCCCCGCACAAGTTTCTGAAGTTTCTTATCAAGTGCTGCTTGAGATGTTAATTCACTATGAGTCTACGTTTGTGGCTCACATTCTCATGACTGTTCTTCAGTTTGGTTCTACAACTAAGACTACAGCTCATTTCATGATTTACCTTGTGATACAAGTACGAATAGTCATTTACGAGAATATTCTGGGTTCAATAAAAGTTCAACTCAGTTGACAGAACTTGTGGCTCAATGCTGATTACCACAAAAATGTATTTCAACTTTCAAAATCTGGTTTACAATGAACATTTACAGTAGAAGTGAGCGGGGCCAATATTGTAAATCTTCAATGTTTCAATACTATAGCCACATAATGTAAACAATAAGTTTTTAACATGATCAACATTATGCCACAAATGATGTCAACTAATTATAAATTGTATTAAACCTGAAATATTGCTTTAAAGAAGATTAAAATTGCCCAGAAGTCATTGAACATTGTACGTGGCACCTCAATTCTACAAGGTAAAAAAGGCACATTGAAAGTAGTCATAAAAGATGATCTCTATATGTAGACAAACAAAGAAACAAACAAACAAGTCAAAAGAATGTCCCATCTGGCAAATGAGCCGAGTTCTCATCAATTAGCTGGTTTTGTGACCACAGGAGCCATACCGACGACAGGGTTTGGTCCTGTTGTACCTGATGAACTGCCAAAACCCAAGATTAACCAACACACCCAAATCCTAATTAGTATCATCAACAGAGGTCCTGATAGCCCTCCTGCGGCACCGTCAGAAAAACGAGAGCAGGCAGCTCTAGTTCTGGTGTCTTTTCATGTGGAGGGCCAGGTGGTCCGATCGGGAGAAGCAACGGTTACATACGGCGCACTGGAAAGGTTTGGCCCCTGTGTGCTTCCTGAAGTGGCGCGTTAGCTCGTCAGAGCGGGCGAAACGCCAGTCGCACCCCTCCCATGAGCACTTGTATGGCTTTTCGCCTGCAATAAAACATAGGCCAATACAGGTTGAGGGGTGAGCACCACCACAATTTGATGAGATAAAGCACTGTGTACTGCGTAATAATGGCAAGATAAAGTCTTTCTATAGAGTCACACTCATAGGCTGCACACAATAATATACAGTCTGACCAATACAGTCTGGCTCACAAACAAATTACTAATCTGGCACTTTTTAGTGAATCAAATAAACTGACAACAACAACTGTAGTACGTTTTATGACCAAATGACCCTTATGAGCTAGCCCTTTTAATGAATAATTCAAAATGACTCAGTCAAGTAACCATTTGAATAAGTCTTATGGATCCTACAGTGAATAGCATATCTGTGACTGACGGAATTGGTCACATTAAAAAATACATAAATAAATAAAAATGTATAATATTTTATATTAGAATGTTTTACAAATAAATACATTTCACAGATCACATCAGTTGGTAGAGATAAGTTTTGACTGTGTTGTATATTTGTTAAATAAATAGCAGTTGATTTTTGTTGAAATATACACAGACGATTGCGTGAACAGCTCTGTCGTTTGTGTGATATTGCTTATTAAATGTCTTACCTGTGTGAGTACGTAAATGAGCCTTCAAATGTGAGGACTTGGTGTAGACCTTCTTACATCCTGATGCACAAGAATACAATAAATGTTAATACATATCATAACTTTTCAAATTAAAGCTTATATCCATTATATAAACATTAAAGGGATAGTTTGCCAAAAAAGAAGAATATTTTGTGAATGAATTTCTTCAACCTTAACTTTCTGTTTTCTGAGGAACACAAACGCAGTTATTTTTTTTAAAAAAAAGTGTTTTTGTTCATAAAAAGGTTCTTCAAAATATATTACTTTGTGTTCCACAGAAAAAAAAGTAAGTCATGTAGGTTAGGAATGACGCAAGGGTGGGAAAATTTCGTTTTTGGGGTGAACTATCCCTTTGAACTAATTCTGGCCCACTCTGACATGTCCAGCAGCCTCATACAGTATACAATGTCAAAAGGTTATACCATTGTGTCTTAAGCCTCTTAGTCAAACCTAGAGACCGGTAATTGCCGAAGTGTAGTCATGTCAGTCCACAATATCTACTCAACAAAATTAAATTATCTTAATAGCAATTTAAGCCTGCGCTGCGTCATATAGTCTACATGGAAAAAGCTGCAGCTTCCTTTTTAAGGCCTTGAATATTATGTCAAATAAAGTGTATGCTATAATCATATACTGAAGTGTCTAGATGCTAAATTCAATCTCACCTGGTACATCACAGTGATGTATTCTCCTTTTGTCTAGATCGGGATTGTTTCTGCGGTTGTATTGGGCAGGAACTGTTTGTGTTTGGACAGAAAGTGCTGGTCCAGGGGTAAGACCTGCCATTTTAGATGCCATGCTGGCAGCATATGACGGAGGTGGTGATAAGTTCTGTATGAGTTCTTTCCTCCTGTCAGGGCTGCCCGGTTCTGAGTTTGGAGGGGAGGGTGGTAGATAGGCCACCCTCTTCTGAGGATGCTGACCAAACTGGGAAGGTAGCAAATATCCATTACTGCTCATATTACAATGCGGTCGTTCTGAAATATGGCTGGGTTGTGGGTGAATACTGTTATACGCTGGCATTGGAGAGTATGTGGCATTGTAGGAATCGGTGTGGACACCAGGCACACTGGCCTCGAGCTCCGAATTCAACAGTTGAAAAAGTGGAACGTCTGGGAATTCGAGGGATGGCGTCTCCTGCTTGATGTAAACATTGCTACCCGTTTCCACAGCTGGGCTGTAGAGGTTTGTGTACTCCGGGTGCGTTGTGGTGCGCGCAACCGAGCCGTGGCAACTGGAGTAGTTAAAAGATGAGTGCAGAGGTTCCGTCTTTATCTGTGGTGCCGCAGACCTCACAGGTCTACACATGCCGGTCCTTAGGTAGGTGACGTCCGGTAAAAAAACATTCATGTTTATGCTGTAAGGTGTGCCTTGGTCCATCGTCATGGAATTTTCTTGACTAAACTTCTTATGGTCTGACAACATGTTAAACTGAGGTGGCAGGTATCCATCCATGTCTCTTCTGATCTAAGGAACAAAAAAAAAAAAAAGAGTTTTTATTCACCACAAAAATATACAATACATGAACAGAAACAAGTTTGTTCAACTATACCCAAAAATTTATCCATGAAAATGTAGCAAAAGTCTATGTTAAGCTGGTTAGCATGTCCCTGTTAGCCAGATGCTTTAACTGAGATCTCGCTGTATTCGAACAAAATCTTAAATATTTCATTATGTTACAGTTTTACCAGTGTCTGATTCTTTTTTCGGCTTTTAAAAGCACAAATTGTGTTCACGTCACAGTTCAGAATGTTTGCTCAGTGATGGTTTTGGGACTGTGTGAGTTTTTATGGTCCCATCAGCATGACACTACAGTCAATAGTCACATGTTATTTACCACTCAGCTGATTGGCTCAAAACATTGCATTTTTCCTGCCGAGCAACTGCCATTGACATGGAAACGCTACTGGATAGCTTTCTTCACCAATTACATACCCCTTTGGCATTAATGCTCTGAGCTTGATAGTAAGCAATGCAAGTTCAAAGCAATGCATCTTCAAACTGACTGACTTTTTTGTAGATCCACACTTAAACTCAAAAATAAAATAAAAATTTCAGCCATTTTCAAGTCAACGTGTGTGCATCTCTATATAAAAAGGCTTGTTGCTACCTTACACCAAAGAAGGAACCACCATACAAGCGCGCTCTCTCTCTCTCTCTGCCATCCATAAACTAGGAAATACTCCATCTGAATTTAGAGCCTACAGCTGCTCTGCTGTTATGGAGTTTTCAGATTAAGGTCATTGCAGAGTTCAGCACAATTCATCTAGCATGCTTCATATATATCGTACTGGAGAAACACCATTAGAAAACATTACTGTAAAATGTGCAGCGATTATGTTATGTTTCAGATCAAAATCATAAATAACACAGGCATTTCGGAAAGCTTGCCACCCAGCACTGTTTACCAATGTAACATGCAATTACAGATTCACTCTACCAGAATGTGATGCTTTGATGGAGTGTCATTAAATCCACTGTAATCGTCTTCTCTCAATGCCTCGCTCAGTTCTTAGAGGTGTTTTATTCTAGCCGTGGATCCTGCTCAACAAAGCGTTTCCCATAACCGCGTGTCCTCTGCTGAAATAAGCTGGAGATCACGTCATTTAATACACCGCGAATGAGAACGACAGGACAGCCAGCCAGAGATGACATGCGCTTAACGCGTTTGACAAGACAAATTACGCAACTACCTCGTTTCAATGCCTCAAAACGGGGCGGGGCTCTCTCTTCATACATTTAATAATTGACCCAAACAAGTTTTTAGAATCTGTAATAGTCTTGTGAAGAAAATAAAAACAAATGAGTTTGTATGTATGTATTATTATGTATTAATAAAACTGGCCGCTGTAATTGCCAGAACTTTATCATACAGATACAGATATTTAGGTATTGTATATTTTTATTGGCGTATTTGTCATTAAATCATATAATTTTTACTTACCAACCTATTTTAACTAGTAAAAATGTTTGTTACTGTGAAATGTACTTATAAAAACAGATGGAACCCAAAGTTCATCAAAATTGGCCTGTCCAGCAAATGTGAAAAGTACAACTGTATTGTTCCCACATACAAATACAAAACACAATAATAACATAACTGACAATTAATGCAGTAATGCAGTAAACATCAACTAAAACATACAATAAAACACTCCAATTCAGACAAATGTAAGGATCTCCACAGGGATTTTTCCCCCATAAAAGGTGGGTGGGATAAGGTGAAAAAAGTATAATATATAAATGTTTATATATATATATATATATTTATCCAAAGCAACTTACAAATGAGAACAATAGAAGCAGTCAGGTCAACAAGAGAACAACAACAGTATACAAGTGCCATGACAAGTCTCAGTTAGTCTAATATAGAACGCATAGCCAGGTTTTTTTTTTTTTTTAATAAATGAAAAGACAAGAAAAGGAAAAGTGCTAGTATTAGTTGGTTAAGTGCTGTCGAAAAAGATGAGTCTTTAGATGTTTCTTGAAAATGAGTAAAGATTCAGCTGTACGAATTGAGATTGGGAGGTCATTCCACCAGCTCGGCACAGTCCAGGAAAAGGTGAGATTGATTTTGAACTTCTTTGGGATGGCTCCACAAGGCGTCGTTCACTTGCAGAGCGCAAACTTCTGGAGGGCACATAAGATTTAACCAGTGAGTTTAGGTATGTTGGTGCCGTGCCAGTGGTCGTCTTGTAGGCTAGCATCAGTACCTTGAATTTGATGCGAGCGGCTACTGGTAGCCAGTGTAACCTGATGAGGAGAGGAGTAACGTGAGCTTTTTTTTGGCTCATTGAAGACAACCCTTGCTGCTGCATCCTGGATCAATTGCAGAGGCTTGACAGTACATGCAGGAAGGCCCGCTAGGAAAGCATTACAATAGTCCAGTCTGGAGAGAACAAGAGCTTGGACAAGAAGTTTTGTGGCTTGCTCTGACAGGAAGGGTCTAATCTTCCTAATGTTGTATAAGGCAAACCTGCAGGATTGGGTCGTTGTAGCAATGTGGTCTGTGAAGCTTAACTGATAATCCATCACAACTCCTAGGTTTCTGGCTGTCCTCGAAGGAGTAATGGTTGACAAACCCAGCTGTATAGAGAAGTTGTGATGAAGCAATGGGTTAGCTGGAATCACCAGGAGTTCTGTCTTCGTAAGGTTAAGCTGAAGGTGATGGTCATTCATCCAGCTAGAAATGTCACTCAGACAGGCTGAAATGCGAGCAGCTATCGTCGGGTCATCTGGTTGGAATGAGAAATAGAGTTGGGTGTCATCAGCATCGCAGTGGTGAGAAAAGCCATACTTCTGAATGACAGATCCTAATGACGTCATGTAGATGGAGAAGAGAAGTGGTCCAAGTTCTGAGCCTTGAGGAACCCCAGTAGTAAGGTGTTGTGACTTTGAAACATCACCCCTCCAAGACACACTGATATATATATGATATATAATATATAAATTATATATATATATATATATATATATATATATATATATATATATATATATATATATATATAATTTTTTTTTTTTTTTTAATGAAAACGGCAGACCATTTCAATAGATAAGACCCTTATTCCTCTGCTGGGATTGTGTAGAGCCCTTTAAAACTGCAATAAAAATGCAACCTTCAGCCCATTGGCCACCACTGATTCTAGTTATGTTTTGAATGCGATTCAAAGGCGAGTATTTTCTGTTGCTCACTAGAGAATTTAAGGATCATAGCAGCCAGGGAGCATCTGTTGATGTTGGCACACGGACATCCATATATGAATGCAAGTAATTCATGTTGCATGTCATTAAAAACTCAGGATATGCTGACAACTGGATGCCAGAATTCGGAAAATGCAAAGCATGTGAGTGAGCATCTACTGTACATGAACTAATAAGGTGAAACTCACATGATTAAAAATTGTTCTCCACGGACGAAATGTGAATTTTTATTTTTTTATAATTTACTGGTTCAAATCATAGTAAAAAATGTAAATGCAAATGTATTCTGTTTTAACAAAGCATTCATGGCATATACAGAGTGAGGTCTTTGGTGTATGCATTAAGTGCATACACCAAATTTGCATTAAGTGCTCAATTTATTTCAAGATTAGTAAATATCGATGCACAAGAAAATGATCCTGATATATTATCCTAAAATTCAAGTCCAATACATTTATTATTAAGATTGTCTCAAAAGGATTGTATTGATCACCAATTGTGTTCATATTCTGTGATATTTTAAAAAGAAGGTTATAATGTCAAGTGTAAAGTTGGAGTTTTAAAGGGTGTGGTGTGTCAAGAATCCCACATTGTCAGTGGGATTATGGGTGGTTTACTGAAAGAGCTATTTTAAGATAATATTTAATGCTTGATGGCACTGAAAATAACTTCTTAATCCATGTGAGTATTTGTATTTATATAACATGTAAACTAGCACATAAAAAAAACTGACAGAGAGAGATATGTGTGAATAACCTTTGGTTATGTAGATATGTGAGAGAGAGAAAAAAAGTTTGGAAAACATTGGAATACTGATGTTTATTCCGATGACGATGATCAAAGTCATCAGTCTTTTTCAGTCATCAGAGGTTCAGCGTGTACTCCAAGTGCAATTTACGGCAAAAGCTGGATGCCTGTTAATAACTAAATTGACTGTGAGTCAATCTTAGGCTTTTGATGAGGATATTTATATGATTATGTATAAACACTTGTCAACCCAATTTGTCTGATAGGAGATATCAATCATTGGTTACTCTCTTTCTCTGGGGCCAGACTCACATGTAAGACTTACTTTTCAATTTGGCTGAGCAATAATTGGGAAGCAAAACTGAGAAACTCTCACATTAGCTGGCTAGCATCATCATCTGTTGCCTGGTTATAGCCTCCTGAGAACCAGAAAAAAAGAAAAGCTTTGTGAATTTAGTATTTTTCCATGTTATTACATTGTTTACAGGACATCCAGAATTAAAACTGTGACATGTGAGGTCTCAAGATATATTCACTAAAATACAATGTCCACTACAGAGACACACTTGACACACCAATGAATTCTGTCAACAAAATTATATTATGGAGTGATAACTATATAGAAATACTAACTGTTTAGATTGTGTTGGTGAAAAAAAAAAGAATTTATTTAGAACTGCATATTTCAGATTAGGAAACAGGAGCAAGTAGGCATTTCTGTTTAACACCATAAGCCATAACCAAAGTTCAGCCTATTTTCTGTATAATATTGTGGCTGCCATCATTTTGTGGATCTTTGATCTTTCAAATTCACTGAGCCTAGCTGTAGAAAAAAATAATAATAATTCATTATGAAGCTGCTTAGGCAAAATTATGATAATTTGAAAGTAATAGGAAAAGCAATCATGTGGAAATTATTTTTAAGTTTCCCAGTCAGACTATTCATAAAACCAAAATAAGTTTTTTTGAACTGTTAAGATGGTTGAAATAAGGTCTGTGATTAACACAAGCTGAATATATTTTCATGCTGTATTTTTAAGTATTACTAATAAAATGCATTAGTAATACAACCTTTAATATGAAATATCATCATGCTGAATGTGTAAACCTCTTTACCACTTTTTACAGATAGTGTTTATAATCACATTCTTGCAAACTATTTTAACTCAAACAGATAGTGTTTATAATCACATTCTTGCAAACTATTTTAACTCAAACTTTCAAGACCGAAGATGTTGTGGTGGTGATGTAGGAGTCGGTGGTTTAGTTTGTTTATAAGCCTACGTTTAGCCTTTTTGTTTGTGGCAATTGTATTCAGGCTTCAAAATTCATAAAAGTTGTGATTACTGGTGAAGATTGATGAACAAAACATGCAAGCTTTTGCTGTTCACAGGTCTTCTTCTCTGCAATAATCGAAAAGCCAATGTAAAATGTGTGTGTGTGTGTCTGTGTGTGTGTGTGTGTGTTTTTCTTTTCTCGAGGGTACAAAGGTGATACTGACCTGTGGTTTGGCCTACAAAAATATGTCATTAGTGTAGTACTCTGTAAGCAACTGGATTTTGCTAAGGGGTCAAGGTTTGGCTGAACCAGTTAGCCTTAGCTGGTGGAACTACACATGAGCCACGAACTGAGCATCCATAAGCAAACATGGCATGAAATAATTTAAATACAAAGAATAAATAATATGTTGCCAAATTGCCATAAAACAGTTCTTTTTCGTATCAACATTTGAAACATGCCCAAAGGACTTCTAAATTAAATAATCCCATCCCAAAGAGACCAGCTCTTCAGCTTTCCTCAATGAGATAACGTGAGGTGGTCTACAGTGAAACGCTTTCTCAGTGTTAATGATGTTTGCATTTTGACTCTTCTGTAATTAATTTTGTACTTGATTAATATACTCACAATATATTCACACAACATCTTCTGTCATGACTTTGTCCGCCACTGTTTTTCCTGATGACATTTGATCCAGGCCATAGGTCTTGTCAGAGTAGGTCAAACTTACTGAAGTGTCAGCCCGCTGCCTCTAGATGGCATTGTTTAGTCGTCAGACAGCCAGTCATCCAGGATCTAACTCTGAATATAAAGATAATTTTTTTTTTGTTATTAATAGGATATTCTATTTTGCTTTAAGATGTATTATTAATATTAATATTAATATTAATATTAATATTATATAAGTAGTAGTAGTAGTAGTAGTAGTAACAATAATTGTTGTAGTAGCATTAAACTAGTAATACATTTTATAGTGTTAGTTAATTTATTTCATACAGTGAACCCAAGTGTGAGCCAATCTAACTGCTTCTTTGAGCATAATGTAAGTTGTTGTAATAATTTAGTGATTTAAATACATTTATAAAGCTGCAATGTGCTGTCAGAATGCTATCAAATTTAATTTGCAAATGAGAGAACCAGATCTCTCTGTAGCCCATTAAGGTATGAAAAAGTTTTGATCCAATTATGTTTTCCCCCGTGCGTCACAATAATCCGTGATTGTTTTACATCAAATGACAATACACACTGCATTGGTTTGTCTTTGTCTGTGCATTTTATTGGACACAGTTTCATTTCCTTCTGATCTTTGCAATCGTTTCCACAGCATAATTTTTGCTTGTTTGCAAGTAAGAACACAAGTCTAATGTTGCTCAATTCAATATAATTTGTTAATTAAATGGATTAATTTCATTACAGTAGCTCCAAAAACATTCATCAGTTTAATTGTTCCTCTAGCTCCAATTTAATTCATGTTTAAGTGAAAACAAGTCTGTTTCAAATGTACATAATACTTCCCTACATGCCCCCCCCCCCGCCCCTCGCCGCCTATTCATTTTCTCTCTGATCCTCATCACACAAAAGCCTGTCAGTGTTTGTTTGATTTTCAATGATACAGCATCGCTGAAACCAAACATTTATGACAACAATTTAATTTAACCTCTCAACAGGCTTTTACAAGATGACCAGAGGGATAGTATCAGTGAAGGCACTCAGTGTTCAGTTATTAATCTCCTGCCGCCGTTGTCCCTTTCATAAAAGGTAAGTATTATCCAAACTCCAAGCATTCCACTGCCATTCAAGCTGTCTCGAATTTCATCACAATGCAGACCAGATCGAGTTCAATTCGTCCATGCAGGCCAAAATAATAAAAGATAATTTTGGCTAATCTTCCCAAGGAATGTGGAGCGTTTGATGTGGACAGTGGTGGATCTTCAGTTGAAATAATTGCACATTGATTCGGTCAGGACGGTTGGCTCAGGTCCGCTCATCAGTATCTTACAGGTGTTCTCCCTGCTAGACAACCAGTCCCTTGTTAAGGAAAGAGAGAGAGAGAAAGGAGACAGCAGAAACGGCTGAAATAATGAACAAAATGATGTCTGGGAACACTCAAGTGTATCCAAATTCAAAGTAGCAAGATTAAAAGATTAAAGTTAAAAAGTGCCCAGTCTGGTAGTAATATTCTGGTCTCATGAAAATTGCATATTTTTTATTTGCAAACTGCAAGGTATACAGTACCAACTATAAGATATATGAACTTAAAAAAAAAAAGAAAAAAAAAAAAGTTTTTAATTAGTTTTGTGCCTGGAATTAAATGAAATGTGCAATTGGACTAATAATTCCCATTTTTATTTCCGTGACAAAACCAATAAAATAATTTTTTTCTGCCATAGTATAATGTTTAATAATCTGAAATGAGACATATTACATTATATGCACAGTATGCAATTGCTAAAAATAAAAATGAAATTAAACATAAGAAAATCATTGTCTGTAATATTGTTTTTTGCTCAGTTAAGAATTCTGTTTTCTCATTAGAACAAATTTGGAGAAATTTAGCATTACGTCACTTGCTTCCCAATCCTCTGCAGTGAATGGGTGCCGTCAAAATCAGAGTTCATACAGCTGATAAAAACTTTCCACAAGTATTCCACAAATGGTTAACATCTCTAGAAGCGAAAAGCTCTATATTTGTAAACAAATCCATCAGGAATGGCCTGAGGGTGAATCAGTTTTCAGCTAAGTTTTATTTTGGAATAAACTATTCCTTTGAAGTCATCTACTGTCTTCACAGAATTCTACTTTACACATTGATACCCACTCAAGAAAGTCTCTTCAGGAAATGGAGATGATTAAAAATTTCTGTGTTGAAACAGTAAGCTAAATTTGTGAGCTTATTTTTTAAAAACAATGTATTTACGTCTTTGAGAGGTTTGTATATTTGAAGCAATTAAAGAACGGCACTGCAATGCTTTAGTCAAACATACAAAGCTTATCTACTCCAGCATAGCGAGTTTCCACAGCTACATGGGTAAATATTTGTAAGCCTCATGGAGGACGTTTTGTAACCAGAAAAGCGTTAAATCAATAGAACATCCGTCCAATTGCTGCTGCATCGAATGAGTAATATTATAATGCTGTAATTTTCACTGAAGGCTCAGATCATTATGCCTCTATTCACCTGTGAGAAAAGTTGCCATTTTTGAGGGCAGCAGGAAAAAATCCCCTACATAACAGATGTTATGTGCTGAAATAGCTTACACTGCCTCCAAAAAGTATTTACTAGACACTTAAGCCACACTTAAATTACCAAATCATATTTCATTCAGCCAAATGGCATCTGCAAACCAACGATTTTCATTTTTTCATTCCCTGTCACGCTGTCTTGTCTCTGTTTCCCTGGGTGTCCACTAGTGGGCTCACTTCCCCTTAGGCACTTCACCGTAGGCACTACAATTCCCACTAGACTTGTCCCTTCATCACAGTAATTACACTCCTGCTAATTGCACCAGGTGCCTTCACTTAAATGTCATTAGCCTCCCTATATTTACCAATCCTTTCCTGTTGTCTGGGTGGAGTCCTTTCCTTTCGTGATCCTGTCTTCTCATCCTCCGAGTTTCCTCGTATTCCGAGTTCCCATTCCGTTTCCTTTCCTGTTCTTTTTTTGTTTGTTTTTGGACTACATTCTGGTTTTGACCCTGGCTTGTTTTTGACCACGATTTGTATTATCCCAATAAACATATCTGCAATTGGATCTCTCTCTCTCCTTGTGTCTATCTATCTATCTATCTATCTATCTATCTATCTATCTATCTATCTATCTATCTATCTATCTATCTATCTATCTATCTATCTATTATGGTGTAGAGATATACAGTAATGCATCGTTAATTATTATTTGTACAATTTTAGCTTGAAAATTGGGTTGACTTTCTTAATCTAACACATGTATCTTGGTTTGACATTAATAAAGTGATGTTATTCAAAGTCTCCAAAAACATTTTAGGGCTGCTATAAAATTGTAAGATTCTGTTGCTATTCTATTACTATTTATTAACTATTTCTATTTAATATTTATGAATATCTGATAAACGATCTAAAACCGCCACTTCCACTGTTTTCACTGTTTATTTAGAGGCAATATAAGGGAAACAACTGTATATGATACATGAGTATTAGCTGCCACATTCCAAGCCATTAGCTGATCTGTCCACACCTCCTCCTGTTTAGTCATTGGCCAGATTCCTTCAGAGCAGACCACTAATCACATGACAAAGCTGTCTCTATTAGCCTCTGTCTACTCCTCCCTTCTCTTCACTCGTCTCCTCCCTTCTCTTCACTCGTCTCTGTTCAACTTCATGTATGAACAGATTTGCCTATTATTATTCTTTTTATTGTTGTGCTAATGAATTATTTGACCAACAGTGTTATTTACTGTCATGTGAAAGCACTGGTTAAGTCATGAAACTGATGTGGAATACTATGATAAAGCTAAGCCTCTTCTGGCTCAAATCAATAAAATCTGAACAAAGGGGCACCTTCACCATTGAAGCCATCAGTGCCTGGTGAAAAACAGACCTGCCAATCAATGGACTGCTCAAAAGGCATCTGGTTAAACATGTTGTGCATTCCTAGTGAAAAAGGGGGAAATTAATTAGGTTCTATTAGAAGCGTTGATACAAAGACCTCTTTAAATAGACTCTACTGTGAAATTTGATTGTTCTGAATTGAGTGTAATCATATCAAACCAAGTTGCATTTGAAAACAAATGATAGAGTTTTCCACTCAGAACTACCCTTTTCTGAGCTATTTTTTGGAATTATTTTGAATGTAAGTGGGACATTCATATGTGCATATTGTATATGTTTATTTTATGTAGTTATTTAATATAATATATGAATATCCTGTATCTATGCCAGATAAGGTTTTATTTATTTATGGAAATATAAGTAGGCCTATGTGAGTTATAACCATTTTCTTTTTAAGCATCTTGTATGCATTACGGCATTTAAACATGCTGGCTGGTATTCCATTTAAATAACACAAGCAGTAATCTATCAAATAGCTATCCAATGAGAAATGATCACAGTGGGTCATGCATTAGGCTGCATTATTTGAATGGCTCTTCCATCACAGGTCAGAAGAACAAATGGTCCAGAGTACAAAACTCGCCATGTTTCTTGATCGCTATTCATTTGTTGAGTTTTACCTGGGGGCATCTTACCTTTCCCTTCATAATTAAGAACACCTTAGTATTAAATAGTACAGAGGTTTCTTCAAAGGTATTAATTAGGACTTTATTTATGCAGATGCCTGAAAAAATTAGCATAAAATCTATTCCACAGATGGGTTTATGGGAGTAATGAATGTGCAATGCTGGTATAACATCTGGTATATCATAACAATGCTTGTCCTTTGGAAAAAAAATGAAGACACATTTGTGGGAATGTTGTCTTCTACTTTGTTAAAAAAAAAAAAGTTTAAAGACATATCAGCAGGGACAGTCATGTTAAATTTGCTGATTTGTCCATCTTTTCTCTCTCTCTATCTTTCTTTTTTTGGACACGCATGCTTTAAAATCTCTGCTTGATATATATGACCATCTTTAATATCTTTATTCTTCTCCTTTTTTGGTAATATTTTATATTAAGGATCAATATGATTGTTTATTCAAATGATTAATGAATTTATTTAATGATAAGACAAGACACTACAGGGTAAACACTGAACAGGGTAAACATTTTATAATAGATATTACCATATTTTCTCCAGTTCCCCAAAAAATTTGAGAAGAAAGGAATAAAACGGGAAAGTTTTGTGTATGTAAATGGTACTAAAGCAATTAAAATCTTAAGGGCAAGTAGATTAAGATTAATAAAGTATAACCACTTAAATGTGTACTTTAGTTGTTTTCATTATACTAATCGAAAAGAAGACAAGTTATATAGAAAAATAGCCCAAAATCTCAAAATTGACAAGTGCCTGAAAATACAATAGTTTTGCTTTTAATGTCTTCCTTTAATATCTATATAAATTCCATTTGTATAAATTAAGATGAGTGTATTATAAATGAACAATAATATATTTACAAATCGAGTTACAAAAATGTTGTTCATTAAACCTTTTAGTTTAGTGTAGCTTTTATCTTTCTTTAGTTTTTTGCATTTGTGAAAGAAATCCACACGGCAAGCAAACTCCCTTCTTTTGGCCGATGCGCCACTTGGCACACAGACCCAAAATGTGGATAGTTTATGGGCATTCAGCAAGATTTGAAAAGGGGGGCGCTTTGCTCTCATCCTCCACCGGCTACAAGGTCACTGGAGTATTGATAAATCACACAGCTGTGATTCCCCCCTGACAGCTCAAACTAACATCAACCTGGATGGGAGAGAACAAAAGACCATCAAGTGGCCCTTTTCTTGACACTTTTATTCAATCACGGCCAGATTGCTTACGACAGCAGTAGCAGCTGTTTTGTCTTCATCTTTCCCCATTTGATAAAGTGTGTCAAGTCATATTTTTGTAAGTATTTCACGTCACCCCTGCTGCGTGAAAGTGGCTCCCGTTTGGCATATGTATTCCACATGAGGGGATCATCAAATGGGTCAGGGTTTAATGACAACCCTCCCAAGGTCATCAGCCATCTAAAAGGGAAGCTGCCACAAAGCTACAAGCTGAGGGTCAAAGATAAGAGCACGCTGGGAGATATCGCAGATAAAAACCAGAAAATTAAACAATGAGGGAACGCTTTGATTGTGTTGCTCGGTGCAATTGTTATTTTGGGTGCACCAATTCACAGAGTGTCGGTGTTAACCTTGTCCTCTCAGGATAAAGGTTACTGATAGGAATAACATTGTTTGTTTTAGAGCTCCCAGGAATGGGATTTCCATTCCCCTGTTTAGGTCCAGTTATAGATTGCATTTGCAGCAGTTGTTTTGTAAGGGTGATGTGTGATCACAATTACAGATGATTGAATGCTCTCTGATGGGGTGAGTGAGAGGTGAAAGGCGGTTTGAAATGACAGAGGGTCAAAGTCTTGTGAGATTAGAGCATGTGAGAGTATAATTTCAGAGAGACTCTGCAGTCCTGGTGGATGAAGTATTTATATGGGATATTTCTTACCAGTGGGTGGTGCTGAAAGCTATATTGTTTTAGGGAACACTCATGGTTTATTCAGGGACTTGTGTTTGAAGAGACAAATGAAAATGGTCAAATGATTCTTTCTGAATCGCTTTCAATGTTTGGTTAATGTTTCCAAAGACAAACACTTGCTCATGTTAACTACTTTATGGCTGCCCAAACTTAAAGTAGCCTTGAAGTGGCGCTTAGTATTTTTGTTGCTAGCAGTTTTTTGTGTTTCTGAACTTGAAAACAAACAACACTTTTTAAGCCTTTTGGCAACATGAAACAATATCTTTGAACACTAGTGATTCATTAAGTTTAAATGGTCAAACATGCAATCTGGAAAACACACACCATTTATCAGGTGGGGACAACTTACTCTTGAGTTGGACAGGATCCCAGTTTTAAACTCGACGTAGAATCGCTCAGCTCGCCGAAAAAACAGATGCACTGTCCATATGCTCACCTCCAGAGAAGTAGGATTCAAGCAGCCGATCTCCTTCAGGTTAAGAGATGAATGGCAATCAGTCATGAATCCCCTGATATCCCCTCTGTTTACACTCTTGGATTGCTCGCCAATACTTTTATTCAGCTTTTTAGCATTTCAAAGTCTTGACTGTTTAGAGCACTTTTGTGCGCACTTTTGTGTGTGTTTTATATGTATAACTATATTATAAATCTCTACTTTGATTTGACTTTTTGAATAACACTAAACAGAGAATTCATGTGCTTGTAGTCTTTGTTATTCAATATGCTACTCTGGAAAGGATATTCATAGCAACAAGCATACTTTGAACGTCTATACTAAAGTATTTATGTTAATATAAGTTACATGTTTTCTTTTGTTTCAATGTATTGTGCAACAGTAGGATTCAGGGAGAAAATCCCAATGATTTTTTTGCTATTTGATTCTTTACAAAACTTTCAGAACAGACTTATTATGAGATCTTTTATGAGGTTTTTAAATGATTGGTTTTAAAAAGATTGCTATTTGAGAAAAAGAAAGAGGAATTAAAATTCCAGATCAAAGGCCACAGGAAAAAAAGGGTTCAAAACTTTAGTCAAACAATAAGAAACAATTAAACTATTCTGTAAATGTGTTGTTGTGTTTTAAGCTTCTTTGGGGATGACAAGGTAAACCACGAACCAGTGGATTAATTTTGTGAAGCCATAAAGTTTATGTTTCCCTCCAACTGAGGATTTATCAGTAAATCATCATATTTTGAACACTTTTAAGGCTGCAGGCTAAGGCCAGTGTTTGTCATTGTAAAGTATATGTCGCTATAGAAATTACACAAAGAATTCTGTTTATTAGTCCTCAAGTATTATTTTATAATGTCAAGCATAATAACATACTGCAGTGAAATATAACAGTGCTCCTGTATAATTACTATTCCGTTAATGTCATTTTACAACCATGACACACTGTGCTATTCATATACATTTACGCCGTCAAGGACAATGCTTGGAAATTGTCTGAATATTCATTAAGGGATACATTTTCACCAGCTCAATGACATCTTGCATTTCACAGAGGATTGTGAGACTATTCAGATAAAAGACTTTTTTTTTCTTTTTCTAATAACAAGTCTGTGCCCAGCATTATCAATTCATAATGGTTTTCTTTACAGCATTCTGCAGCTATACCTTATCAAAGAATAGCAGCCCTTCTGAGCTGGGGACTCATTTTATGTTGAGAAAAGCCTCCTGAGAACTCTCATATTTCTGTGAGTGCCATTGACTGCCTACAACATTTGGAGACGGTTACAATGACAACATGCATCTGTGAAGGAAAGTTTGTAGCCTGCATGAAATTCTCTGGATTTTTCTATACATGGCTTTTGAACTGTGATATGATCTTTTTGTAAGTAATAACTAAAGTTGATCTTATTTTTCATTTATTTTAGGAAGCTTTTTAAGCCTCACATATTGACTTATGCTGAACAGGAGATCGGGTCATGGCACAATCCGACTTTATCAGGTTTTCTTTGGTTCTCGTATTTCTATGGCAAACCACTGAAGCACTGCTCGTATTCAAGATAATAATAATAAATGGCATACTTTTATTTAATACATGATTTGAACAATCAAGATCATTGAAAGAACAATGTTTTACTAGCCATATTGAGCAATGACAGGAAGAGAAAATCTATGATGGATAGATATGAAAGTGCAATAGATATAAAGCTCTATGATATTGACAGCTTGAAATGGGGGTAACTGGAGTCAGATGATCCTGTCAGTTCAGCAGAATTCCAGATAATTCCAAAGGGTTCACCAACTTTCCCGTACAGCTAAAGTGTCTAGCCTTTAGAGTTTCACAAGTATTACCAAAGGTGATTTTGACAACCTCTGTGGTCTTTTTTTTTAGTACATGACAGTTATTCTCATATGACCTGGCCAACATTAAACAGTAACTCATTGCTTTTTTATGGTCAATACACTTCAAAACAAAGCACCATTTTTGTCCTGTAATTTCAGCTTTGGAGGAAATTAATGGCACTGCCGATGACCAACTTTGAGGAGCGCTAAAACAAAAAGCCATAAAATGATCACCAACGCTCCCTGGAATGACAAGTATTATCAACAAAAATTAATCAGCCGCATCTTTTCTTGAACTCAATTAATAAAATGCAACAACAGGGTCTTTTTTTTTCTTTCTCTGGATGAAAATTAATTAGCAGTGGGAAGGTCACTCCAAGACGCTGACATCACTCATCAGAATGGTGTGGCAGCTCTAATTATTTGTCTTCCAGGCTTGGGTGATCAAAAATTATTGCGATACCTGAGCAACATTTAGAAAAAGCCGTGTTTTAAACCCGTTTAATTAGACGCAGCTATTTGATTAATGCCATGTAAGCATTCTAGTTCAGCCGCTTATCAGCGTTCTGACAAGTTTTGTGGTCACTGTTCTGTGAAAGACGTTTCATTGACGCTAACCGACTGTTTAGTATCTAATTCACTCATTTTGTAACAATTAAAAAGCTATTTGCTAGGAGAGTTCTTGTTGATATAAATAAAGATGTTAGGAAGTTTGACAAACCACCCAGTGTCACAGGAGGCACAAGTGAGCACAAATGCTGAACGTCACAGTTTATTCAGCCAGAATTTGTTGTTGTTGTTGAATCCCTTTGACTTAAATATTCACATGAAGTACCTCCTGAGATTTTAAGTTAATATTTCAATTTTTTTTTTTTTGTATACTGTTTTATTTTAATTACATTTATTTACATTTTACATTTTTTATGGTGTCTTTGATTTTAGCTTATTATCAACTTACTAACTCCAATTTGGGGAACCCTGTTTAAAAACCTATTGCTGGTACATTTACAATATTCTATTTAACATTTTATAGCTACCAAACATTTTTATTTTGTTATGCGCAAGTTAATTGTAAATAGTTATTGTATTTTTTTTTTTTCAGAATGACCTGTTGAATCCTGTATGTTAAAGACCAAATGAAAATTAGGTCTGCACTCCCAGCAGTCCCAAGTCCAACTGCACTGTCGGTTCGAGTAGCCCCTACCATAACCACATCAATTCATATTACCTGTAAATTAGTGAAGTTCTACTTTGAGGCGCGCGGTACATTTGATCCAAATAGACTTTAAATGCCATTTCTGTTCCTATTAACCTACGGAGCAGTATGGCAGATATTTCCATGAGGGTGTGTGGATGAAAACAGGGGGCTAATGGCTTAGTTGTGACAGCGCGTCTCATGATGATTTATGATACTGTGTTTAACTTGATTACTCCACTGCTGACTCTGAATACTATTTCAATTAGAACACTGAAGGTCACATCGCAAAATCCCTCCATAATCTATTCCTATTAACACTAATGCAGGGAGTATCCATATCTGTTCACCCTTGTTGATTCAAATCATCCCTGTTCCTAACAATAGCCTTGTTTACCAGTTTACTGGTTTAGACATATCCGAAATGGCAATTTCCAGCTCTTAGCATATCATTAGCACTCTCACTTTTGACACACTACTGGAAGGGACATCTCAATAGAGCCCCTTGATATTTTAATACTTTCCATTAGATTCCCCCCCCCATCAAATTACTTTTTAAATTAATATTTTTTTTTCAGCGTGACTGGCCATTTGTGTCCTATTTTACTTTAATAATACACTTTTATTTTTCAGAATATAAGCGAATTTTCAAAACAAATTTAGATAAAAAAGTGTGGTATTTTTAAGAATGTAATAAAAATCTGACAATTTTGTATCTTGCTTTTTTTTAAAAGTATATTTCATTTTTTTTTTTTTTAATTTAATGTATTTATTTATTTGGAAAAATTGACAACATGTATGCATGTAATATGTGTAAAATGTACTCAACATTTCTGCTTGTACGCCACAGAAAACAGTTTGGGGTTGAATGAATAATGACAAGAATATTATTTTTTTGTGTGTGCTGTTACTTTAAAGGGTAAAACTTGAGACGCTCTAAATATGTATTGTTCCCAAGCAGTTTGTTTGTGAAAAGTTCCCCAGTTTAGAGATCGCTTAGTCGCCCGTCATTTGGAAAAAACACTTTTTAGAAAGTAAGATGAAAGTGCTGACATTGACACGGGATGACAGAGCCCCTTCAAGGAATAGGTGAAGCACTTTGGCAAAGTGACATCAATTTTCAAGATGATTTACTCTAACCATAACGCTCTTCTGGAGACGGGGCAAACTTTCCAAAGTCTGATTTACCCCCACTGCTAGTCGCACAACTCCCGCAACAATGTTTCCAAGGCTACTAGCGAATGACGAGTGGTCATGTCTGTAGAATGGTCCCCATTGCTTTGATTTATGGGCGGGAGATCCAATAAAAATGGCAATCAAATCAGCCCAGCCACTTTACAGGTAGTAGGCTGTCTGATTAAGTTGTCGAAGGCATGGCTAGGGTTCAGAATGATTATTCCAAGGAACCAAAAATGGGTCCATTCCCACTGCCAACAAGGACACCATTCATCTCCCACTGTGTTCTTACCCCTCTGTGATACATATCCAAAATAACTGCACATCTACTGCTCACATCCCCTTACTGAAGGTTATTTGTTGTCTGAAGGACTCCTCTTGTCAAGATATGATGAATACCATGTACACAGACAGGGGAGCATCAAAACCCGGATTAGCCGGAAAACTCACTGATCTGTGAATAACCTAAAAAAGAGGAGCTGAAGATTAGCGACAACGCTTTTAAGAATGATCCATCAAACTCAACTACCAGAGGAGTGCGAATGAATCATCCGCCTTGATTCTTGAACCCACTCTCTGCGATTCCAGCGCCATCATGTAGCGCCGAGAAACCGTGGGAGAATGTTATTAAATAAGCGCTATTAATTCCCACCCAGATAATTTCTTATCTGGCCTTCAGAATGAATTATTCACACAGTGATGTCACAGATTTCTAAATTAATCTCGAGTCTTTTATATTAAACCATGTTGACCCGAAAGCCTAAAGCAATGTCAATGATTTGGCCCATCTGAAAAACAATGGTTAATGGAGAAAGGGAAATCCCTTAAAAGCTTGTGTGACTTATTTTCTCTCATTTGCAATACAATAGAAGTAATGGCTGTGTGTTAACCATCGGGAGAACGAAGGACAGTGGTAAAAATAAAAGGGCATTTCCCAAACCATGGGGGCTATTTTTTTTGCTTCAGAGGTATGCTAACGCTACACGTCCGTATGATTTCCTGTGGTAATGCCCCTGTGGTATTCAGTGATCACATGGCTGAATTAACACCATTGTCTCAAGATTTGCATTGGGGAAATGTGAAGGTTGGAGCACTGCTACATAAGGCCTGCTTTCTTTCTAGGTCCAGTGGGACCCAGGCAACAGGTAAAATAATCAATTTGAAATGTTTCTGCTGCTCTGAAGTAATGACAGCATAGTTTCAGCCTGTTTACTGCCTGTTTAGGAAGTCCATTGCAGGAAGTAAATTGGATCAAAGTCTGGGCAGCTGGTTTAGCAGTTAGTGTGTGAGATAAGTCAAATGAAATCACCCTCATTGTTACATTGGAGTGACTTGTCTTAGTGTCTAACAGGAAAAAGGCAGGAAGAGGAAAATGGAGCTGATAGTTAGAGTAATAATAAAAAAAGGCCACAGGCAGCCCTCCAACTTGGAAACAGAACAATTGAGCAGAGAAGCTTTTGTGATAGCAACACAATCACCCCCAAGAAATAATAGTCCTGTATGCAGAACAGAAACAGGCAAATCTTTTTAGACATAAATCTAACCAGGCACCACAAACATGGCAATTATAACCATGCTTGGCTGTGATGTCTTTTTTATTCCTTGGCAGTAATGTTTTTGTTTCTATAAAAGAATAAGAAAAAATCTGACAATATGATATCTTGTTTTCTTAAAATTGTTGTCATAATTTGGAAAAAAATAAAACATTAAAGTAAATAAATAAAATATATAAGCAAATGGGGTCTGGTAAATGTCTTGAAACATAAGCAGTCCCAAAACATTAAATATACATCTATATTTAAATTTACAACCAGTTCCTTGCTGTTCCTATCCCTTGGAATTCTTAATCATTCTTACGTCAAAACCTTCATCAAAAAAATAAAACAAAAAAAAATAATAAAAATTCTGAAGACACAAGACACTGAAACAATTCTATTGTTTACAACAAATGAAAGTAAGACATAGGTTTGGAGTAACAAGGGGGTGCATAAATAATGACAATTCGTCCCCTTGGAATTATAAGGTTCTATTTGACATTTTTGTCAAGATCGAGTTATTCACATATTCTTATTCAGTGACAAGTTATTTATATTATGTGATAGATTTTTTTTTAATGTTCTGTACATTTTGAGACTTTTTATTTAAATAAACAACAAAGTTGTCTCTATACAGTCAAATGGAATGCAAAAACTTTGAAGCTCAAAATCTCAAAACTACTCTGAATGCAGATAGAACCTTATAATTCCAAGGGGACGAATTGAATTTCTGGGGGTGAACTATTCCTAAATCTTTATTTCAACTTGCCTTCTTTTTACATTTAACTTGTTAAAATCAGCAATAATTAAAAGGATATTTTCTCCCTTTTTTTACAATGAAGTTGCAATGTCTTGAAGCATAATTAAGCCAGGACATTAAATGTGGATCATACTTTACATTTACAGCCAAGTTCTTGCTATTCTACAAGTAGAATAGGAAATTCTTAAAGATTCTTTAAAAACAAAAACGTTATTTTCCACAGAAGAAAGAACGTCATATAGGTTGGGTAAATGACAATTTACATGGTGAACTATCCTTTTAAAAGTACTTGCCAAGTTTTTAACATTTTGTCTTGTTAAAATGAACAGTAGTCAAACTGAATTTTTTTTTTCTATTTCACATAAAAAATGCAAAGTGCAACTGAAGAATAATTTGGCCAAAAACATTTAATCTGCCACTACACTTTACTGTAAAGTAACTTAGTGACTCTGTCTAAATAACATTCATGAAACAGGAAATAACTATTAATTGATTTCTTTTTCCAGAAAGATCAATTTTATTCTTCCTTTGTTTTCCAAGTACAATGCTACAAAGCTTCTTGCAGCTGTATATATCCTGTACAACAAAGAAGAAAAGAGGCTATTAATCAAATGGTGTTGGTGCATGCACATTGTGTTGTCTTGCACAGTAGAGACAACTTAAAGTGCTCTTGTTGTGCTGCCAGTGGCACATACTAACGTAACCTCGGTTCCCTTAGATACGGAACGGGTACTGCATCTTAAGCAATTTGGGCTAAGACGCTATTGGAAAAGTCCTCTTCTCCAATTTCTGAAACCTTTTTCAATCACATAGTGAAACTGCACGACCATTAGTTTGTGGAGTTCGATATAAATGAACCAATGGTGGAGCTGCACGAGCCTATGGTGAGCAAGCCCGCCCAAGCCCGCCAAAAGGGGTCGGGTATCGGACTATATAAGTGGCCGTCTTACCCAGGCAAACTGATTTAATTCGACTGAAGGATTGACATGAGATGTCCTTGCGTATAGCATGGCAGAGTACGCAGTATTCATTCCGTATCTAAGGGAACCGAGGTTACGTTAGAAACTGAGTTCATTCCCTTTCGATACTACACTCATACTACGCTATGGGGACAATACAATCATGCCGTGCTATCAGGAAGGATGACTGGGTATTCACCCAGAGCACTGAGAAGGGCTTGTAACGAATACGTAAATTATCTCAGACCAACCGGGGATGTAGTTACATCAGTCATCTTGCTGGCCTCCTAAAGTTCAGGCACCCAGGGGACTGAGAATGTGTAGGGGACTTAAACTAACAGTCAGGGTCCTAGGCTGGACAGCAAGCAAAAAAAAACACCATGACGGTGGGCTTTTGCTGACAGGACCTGAGTTTGTAGCGCAGGAATATCCAGGTTGTAGAACCTGACAAATGTGCGAAGCCCAGCTGGCTGCTGCACAGATTTCTGCAATAGACACGCCACTAGACCACGCCCACGAAGAGGCCATGCCCCTTGTGTAGTGTGCTCTAACCCCTATCGGAAATTGGAGCCTGGAGGAAGAGTAGGCGAGAGCTATCGCATCCACTATCCATCTGGATAGCCTAGGCTTTGAGACCGAATGACCTTCGGTGCAGCCTCCGAAGCACACAAAGGCGTCCCAAATCCTTTGAACAGTCTGGGGATGGAGCCTCCATTCCTCTGAAGGGAGGTTGCTCCGGGACAACATGCCCACCCCTGTGTTCAGAACGCCCTGCACATGTGCTGCCTTCAACGAGAGCAGGTGGTGCTGGGCCCACTCTAGTACTTTTTTCAATGAATAGGGGTTTTGAGGAGAGCCCACCTTGGCAATTTATGACCAGTTGTCCGACCAGACTAGGATGTGGTTCCCTGCCAGGAGTAGTAAGAAAGCGTACAGAGCTTGACATACAGTCAGCATTTCCAGGCAGTTTATATGGAGCTTGCTTTCTGCACTCTTCTAGACACCAAAGATCGGATGGCCTTCGCACGGGGCTCCCCAGCCCGTCTTAGAAGCATCTGTGAAGATGACTTTCTGCCTGCCAACTATCTCCACCTCTATCCCCTGCTTGTACCAGCCAGGGTTGTCCAAGGGGCCAGGACACGCCTGGCTCACTTTGATCATGTGATGACCTTGCCGCCAGTCCCAGAATATCGAGTGCTGGGATCCTCTGCCCCACTGTTTCTTCCTCATAGGCTCCTGGGAGGAGAGAAATGGGAGGGTGTGAGGGGCCGGGTCACTTTCTGAAAAAAAGAGAGGAGAGAGGGCAGACTCATATCCACGCAATGTGGACAGGTGGTGTCGATGAGCGCCGCTTCAGCGTGGGACTTCCCCAGGCATCGCACGCACTCATCATGCTGTCATCAGTGTGCAGGGGGGCCCTTTGCAACAACACCACGAAATTTGCTCTAGGAAATAAGCTCTTTTAGAAACCTTAACAAAAGCAGGTGGAAGCACTGAAGCACGATCAACACTGCAGGTGGCTTGCGAGTCTTGCGCTGACCGAGTGCTTTTGAAACAGTGTGGAAGCAGAGCTGCTGGGGAGCGGCGAACTGACCCAGTTGCCGGAAGCAGTACACCGATCAGTGGCTGTTCTGGGGTGGCGAGCTGAGGTGAAGAACTGCGAGGGCGGGTAGCTGATTCAAGTGGTGTGCTGCTTGTGAGCGGTGAGCTGCTAGAAAAAGTGAAAGTGACGTGGCATTCAGCCAAGTATGGTGACCCATACTCAGAATTCGTGCTTTGCATTTAACCCATCCGAAGTGCACACATACAGAGCAGTGAACACACACACACACTGTGGACACACACCCGGAGCAGTGGGCAGCCATTTATGCTGCAGTGCCCAGGGAGCAGTTGGGGGTTCGGTGCCTTGCTCAAGGGCACCTAAGTCGTGGTATTGAGGGTGGAGAGAGCACTGTACATGCACTCCACCCACCCACAATTCCTGCTGGCCTGAGACTCGAACTCACAACCCTTCGATTGCGAGTCCAACTCTCTAACCATTAGGCCACGAATTTAGAGTGTGGAGAGCAGGGAGAAGTAGCTGATCTGCTGTGCAAAGCGGCGAGCTGGTCAGCAGTGATCTCGGCTGTTTGCTTTAGGTCTTGGATCCAGTGAAGAGATATCAGTTGTCACTGAAGGAGAATGAATCAGTTTGCCTTGGCCTTGGCTGCTTATATAGCCCTATGCCCCATCCCGCCTCGGGCAGGCTCCCTCACCATAGTCTTTCATGTCTCCAAACCAGCCGGCCAATCAGTGAACAGAGGGTGGGCTGAGAGCCGTGACGTAGACACTAAACTAAGCGTAAGCGCCGAATTTAAGATCGTAGTTTAGGTTAGGGAAATCGTAAACGACAGTGGACATGGAGACACAGGATGCTATTCACTCTGTTGTGGAGAATATTCCCGGCATTTACCAGCTGAAGCCTGAACAAGAAGAGTGTTTGTTTCACGTTTAGAATGAAGGTGATGATGTGGCCCTACTCCCGACAGGTTTTGGGAAAAGTTTAATTTATCAACTGTTACCGATCGTTAGCGAGAAACTGGGGAGGGCAAAAGTCCGGCAAGGCGATAATTGTGATTGTGTCCCCCTTGGTTGCTCTCATGCAGGTTCAGGTTAAAGAGGCAGCGATATTTGCTCGAAGGTTTTGATTTCGCAGCATACCTGTGTTTACAGTGGAAGTTTGAGGTGGCTAAGCCGGCGAATAACACACGTCATAACCAAACGTTAGGTGATTGGCTTACAGATACACCAATGATTTTAAACTACAGACAAGTGCCCCCCCACGAGAAAGTAAACGCTTGTCAATTATGCCCTTCCAGAATTTGTCTACGAAGCAAAGCGAAGTAGCAGAGTTTGGTATTACCGGGTTAGAAGGGAGCCTGGCTGAAACCAATAAGCACTGATGGAAATATTTTAAGATATGACATGGATTTCTCTAAGCCATCTTTTGGAACCATACACCTACATATTTCCATTTTTATTATTTATTTCAGAAATTTAGCTGAACTTGGTCAATAACTTATTTTAATAGCATAAAAATGCATATTGCAACTGTACTTTTGACATTAATAGTCTTCAGACCCATATTCAAGTGATGCTGCTTACTGCAAATTACAGAATGTAGTATTAACTCTGTGTCCCTTTTTATTTCTCCTGTATTTTTATTATACATTTCATTCCCATCACTTATTTTTTACTGCCAAAGTAGCATCACAGGGAATATGGATGTCCTTTCCCCCGTCCGGTACAGTGACAGCGAGCGAAAGTGATACCTCAGGCTTTATCTTGCATCTGCCCTAATCAATATCTTCTTGAAATTTAAGTTGCATAATGCATCGCCTTCACTGGCATGATTTAAAACATCAGCACAAAGTATTCTTAATTTTATTGCCTGCTGTAAATTAAAATTAATGATGCTGACATCCCCAATTAACAATGAAAAATGCAGATTCCTATAATTACTTTAGCCATAATATAAAAGTTTTCCAACAAAGACTCAAGGTGCAGCTGCCCAGCTCCTCGACATTCAGCAGAACACAAAGAGACAGCTTTATTACATCTAATTTCTATAGGAACAACATCAAAAAAAAAAAACTTTTTATTCGCAATAGAAAAAAAGGAAAGCTAACAAAAAAAGCTCATTTGGGATTCTTTCGCCATGCATAATTAAGCAAATTTGATTGGAATTAAGCATGGTTGAGTTTTAATGAATGCAAATCAGGCATCTACATCCCTATAAGATTAATTTCAGCCATTTAAAAAAAAACAAAGCTTATTGGAAAGTGTAAAAGTGTTCAAAGCTGGGTAGCAAAGCATTTTCCTCTGTTCGTCTCATCCTCATAACTTATACTCAGAAGATTTTTCCCCTCTCAACTTTGATCATTAGTGTAGAGTTGCGAGCAAGCCCGCTGCATTCAAATAGTGTAGAAAAGCGCAATACTCTAACCGCAAAGTCACTCCTGCACAACTCCTAAAAACTTTTTCTGTCACACACTCTGATGCTTTCATTAGCTGCCCGTAGGATTGCACAGGCTAAGTCCTTTACTTGAGAGATGAGTACACAGTGAAGGAGATCAAGGCCATGAAAAGTAGTTAAGGAAAGGAATACTATACTGTCAGATCATCATTATTGCAAAATAAAGCCACCCAGGATGATACAGGATCACACTGCTGAGGTTTATTTTGCAGAATAACTCTACATTATCACATTTATTACACAGCTATGTGCCAAATAAATTGCTGAACTTTTAAATATTATTAAGAATATTATTTTATTATGTGAGAAGAACAACAACAAAGATATACACTCATTATATTAATTTAATTAGTATTTAAACATTAATATTAAGTTAATTCATATATTTTTAATTGCATTTATGTATATTTATCATTTATGATATATATAAATGTGTGTGTGTGCCTATATGTATAATAAATTCATATTTTGAAAATAGTTACTCATACAACGAACAAACACACATATGCATATGTAATAATTACATAATTTGATGCATAATAGTATAGTTCTTAATTAATATTTGATATTTTTAAAGTTTTTATTTTTATAATATTTTCCATTTTCATTTTAAAGTTGACATAATTTTGTTGTGTGTTTTTCATTAATTTTTATCACAGTTTTATTTTTAGTCAGTTTAGTACGTTAAATTAAAATGAAAAATGTTGGCAACTAGCTAAAATAAAAATATAAATAAAAAACATTTTAGTCAACGATCATTTAATTTCAAGTAAAACATATAGATATTTTATGGTTTTAATTAATATTGATTTGGCAAATTAACCAGTCAGAATAAAGTATTCCAGACATCAGCTGAACAAAGTGAAAAACAAGCAGAATAAAATTCTGAGTAAAAAAAAAACATTTTCTAGGTAAATTGTCAAATTGAATTCATTCTTACTGTATATGTATAAATGGTTTTGAACGATAAGAATTTGTTTTGTTAAGAAATTTGTTTTGTGTTTCAAGAATAAGGCTGTTTGTTGCTTAATTTTTCAAACAAGACTTGCATAACTCACGAATGCATAACTGAGACACACTGTTGTGGGAATAAGTGGGTGATATTGGCCATTCTTTGAGGACAATGTGTATTGTAGGTTTTGAATTTTGTTTTCTTCTTCAAACCACTCTTCATTTGGACTCTTCTCATATCTCTCTATGTATACTGCTTTTACTTCAGAAATGCACTTAACTCTTGGCAGTGTATCTCCTATAACCATTTTCTGCTCAAGCGTTTGTTCACTGCCTGGTTACTGCCAAAGCAGTTTCACGTTCCTGTTTTCTCCCCTGGGTGACTCTTTTGAAGCACTTAATCTTTTAACATTTTTACACACCTGCTAATGTTTCCCTATTTCACATGTAGCCACTTAATAATTGAGGAAGCGAAGGGGATCTTTCACTCAGCCCAGGAGAACGATCCTTCCAGCTTTCCACAAGAAAACTCTGCTAAATCCTAGTTAGTTGGGGCAAAAGGTCATAAAAACTAATGATTTAAGGCAAGCAGGCACCTTCGACTCTTTGAGATGAAAAATGCTAATCCCCATCTCCCCCCTCCCAGCATGCTGTTCGACGAGAATGTGTACAGTACATCGATTTGATCTCTGACATCAAAAGACAAACACTGATGCGAGTCAGCAGTTCCTCTGTCAATGTCATTCCTTGATGTGATTCTTTCCACACACATCTTTATGGAGCCGAAGGATCGGGCTTTAAGCAATCACAACTATTGGCATTTTTTAAAAGTAGATTCATGGGTGTAGGGAAGGGGGAAGAGCAGACACCGGGGTCCGTTGAACCTGCCAGCCCAGCTGGAGATGCTCTGCGCTCAGATGCCACTAATCCCATTCTCTTAATATGTTATATGTTTAATTTGCGTTGTCTTTCAGGCTCATCTTCCTGTAGTGGTTGGGGGGGGGGGGGGTAAGTTTGAATATGCACAAAAAACAAAAGGAATTGAATAGCAAGGTTCAAAGCAGCCTGTGAAAGTCCTTTATGTGTGCCTTAATCATGGTAAAACACAGGCCGGTATGCCGAGTGTGTCGCGCTCCAGCTTTTGCTGGGTGTCAGGGAGAATTAATATTTGGCCTCTGATGCATTTTTTTTGAAGGAATAAAGAAAGTAAAGAGAAGCATTATCTATTCAAGTAGTGCAGGGAATAGCGTACGCCAGGCTCCCTCTGTTCGAGCTGCTGTGTCTCATTTTGTCCAGAGAAGATCAGAGAGCTGAGGACTGGAGTGGGAAAAGAGACAGAACTTAGATTTTTCAATCCTCTGGGACGGTTTTGAAGGGGGTAACCAGATTTGTAGCGCACAACTGGCTAAATATACTGCAAAGTAATATGCAAGTATGCACATAATTAAACAACGGAGCTGGTTTCACCCATTTGTACATATTTTAGACTAGTCTTTGTTGAATTACCAAAAACAAATACATTTTAAAGATTAAAGATGAATAGTGTTTTACGTGTGCTAAGAGCACAAAACACAAACTTTAAATGCCTTAAGAAGGGGTTGTAGAACAATATTGGGAAGTAACTGAATGAAAATAGTGATGAGCTTGTTTTAATATGGTAGCCAGTTTAGCGGTTTTCAGTGTCCTGTAGTTTTTCCAGTAACAAGCTAATTTTTCCAAATAGTAGGTTTACTGCAAGCCAATACTCTGTGGCTATTTTTATCTGAGTTAATGTCTAATCTGTAAGTCTGGACTCTGGACTGAATAATCAAACATGCTCACCTAAATGGGCCTCAGGTCTCTTCCATTTCTCATATATAGCGCTGAAAGTCAGATTTATCCTAAATGATTTACTCTCATATGTAGCGTTTGAAAGTTTGATTCATTCTAGTGAATCAGTTCATCCTAAATTATTCTCTCTCATGTCATTTTAAAAAGTTAATGTAATTGATTGAAAAGCAATAGATAAAATCTTTTAATAAAAATAAAAATTGTTAAAGAACTTGAGTGTGTTTTTTTATTGTTTAATTTTAAATTAATAATTTACATGTTTATTGTTTGATGTTTTTATTTAGTACAAATTAGTGTTATTACATCTTCAACTTTGATACTGTTGTGTATTATTTATATGTAAGTATAAAAAGATTAAATTAAAGATTAAATTAAAGATTAAATTAAGATTTTTAGGTTCTCTCAGTTATTGTCTTAAAATGATCACTAATTTTTAGCAATTTGTTTGTTCACTTAATGGGAAATGGTTCAATTGGCCAATAAATCCATCAAAGCAACTACAGATTTTTTATTTTCAACAAAATTTCAATTAGTAAAACAATAAATTGATAACTTTAACCCTATAACAGTAACCATATTATTTAATAATGCTGCAGTGCATGCTGGGAATTAACACATTTCAGCAATTTGCAATTGTTTGTTTAGAAAACTGTTTGACTAGACAACATTTGAAGGAATTCTGTTAGTCTTGTGTGTTTTTATTTTATTTTATCTGTTTTTTTTTAATACAGTTTATTAGCATGAGAAAAGTGTACTGCAGCTTCTCCAACACTGTTAGAGACAAATATAGCAGATGCACTAAAATGGAAGCTAATTCAGTCACTTTAAATCACCTATGTATATACTATTATTCATAACGGTGCATGCTTTTTCCTTAATGCCCCAGGCTTGGTATCCTATTAGACAAAGCGTCACTGCTAGGCCTTATGTTTCACTTTATGCACCACAGACTACACATTCAAGTCCACTAGAGCAGACCCCGGCCTTTGAAAGCGCTTGAACCACGTCGATATGAAACCACAGTGCTCATATAGTTGTAAAGCTACAGGCGCAAATCTTCTATTGGTGCATAAACGTTCTTTCCACATCGCCGGGGAAAGTATGTGTCCCTTTTATTTCTGCACACAATGACATAACAGATGTTTATTATTCAGAGGGTGAAATCAGTGAAAGGCTATTGAATCCATTTGTTTAAGGACTCAGTAAAAAGTGGAATATTTTGCAAAGTCTTTGAGAATCATCACAATCAGCAGGGGCTTTAATAGCATTTTAATTAATCTTCCTCAAATTGCGTGCGAGCGTTTAAAAGGAGCCCGTTCACTGCTGGATCTTCTGGGTGTTATATTGTGTGCACGAGAGATGCAGTTATGTGATGGGAATCCCAGGGGACACACAGGAGGACAATGCCGGCCCTCTGGAGGATCTGATGCTGCCGAACTGAATGTGAATGCATAAAAAAAAACTCTGCAGCAGTGGGTAATAGGGCACAACATGGCTTGTGTGTCTTCGGTCATATCAGCACAGAATATGACCGAATTCTCAGTTTAATCTTATGTATGAGTGATTTGGGTACTAGATACAGGCTAGTTTGAACTGTTATTCAGGTTGCACAGGAAAGAAAATAGTTAATAATAAGAGAATATGAGATTTGCTTTCTTGTTCACTCTAGACAAAAGCAGATACATGGAACGTGAGTGTCCACCATATGCTCTTTCTCGGCGCAGGCTACACCCCTTTATTTGCTGCTTGCCTGCTTTTCCTGTTTGGTCTGCTCTCTTTGGTTTGTCCCTTATCTTTCCATCAGTCATTCCTCCTGCTTGATACAGCACTTGACTCTCCCTCATGTTTTTTGGCACCTAGTTTGTCCTCCTGTGCTAAAGTTTAGAAGTGAGGGAGAAACGTCTTGGCAAAACACTTTCTGGATTTGCTGCCATAACACCTGGATGTGGCCAAGCCTTTGTTTTCAGGGAGATCTTCTCCTGCAGTTCTGGACAAATGAAGTCGTCTTTGTCTATTTTGCACCAAACAACAGAAGAAGTGACAATGACAAATTCAAAACGGTACTTTTTAACATGACAACAGTATTTATCGCATTTCTAAATATTATTTATTTACAATGTGGAATTGCTTACTAGATACATAATTGGAACTGTTAATTAGACAAATCAACAGAATAAAAGTTTATGAAATTGTTTGGTTAAAATTTTGTGCATTTTATTTATTTATTATTAACTAATTATATTTTATTTTGAAGGAATATTTTGAAAAGTATATTAACATATTACAGATTAATTATTAGTCTTTTAGGTAACACTTTACAATAAGGTTCATTAGTAAAAAAAACAAAAAAACAATGAACAATACATTTATTACAGTTAAATCTTTAATGTTAGTTAATGAAAATACAGTCATTCTTGGTTAGTTCATGTTAATTCACAGTGCATTAACTAATGTTAACAAGCACAACTTTAGATTTTAATAATGCATTAAAAAATTATGAAATTAACATAATCTAAGATTAATTAACGCTGTAGAAGTATTGTTCATGCTTAGTTCATGTTAGCTAAAGTAGTTAACTAATGTTAACTAATGAACCTAATTGTAAAGTGTATACCTTATTTTAGATAATTATAAAAATATATTTAAATATTAAGATGCTTGAAGTATTCCACATGCAATGGAGCCTTCGAATTTGGTTTTAACTGTACACTTCTATTCTCTGTTTTTCTCCCCTTGAGGAGGTTACTTGCAGGAAGTCAAAAATGTATCTGGGTTTTCCAACTTCAATCCCTGTAGAGGTCACTGTTGCTTGGCTCGGCTGAAAAACAACTGAAGCTCAAAAGGAAGGTAATTTAATCCAACATTATCTAGTATTGACAAATACCTTTAATATTTCAAAAAATGATGTTGATTGCTCAAATAACTTGATCCCAGCATCAGTCGAGAAACACCTAAGCATCCAGTATATTTGCAGAATTACCTGCAGCACAATCTGAATCATCTAAACATGCGTCAGGAGATTATTTGTATTTTTAAGATCAGTTTATTTGTGCAAGAGCTCTATGATGAGCTCTATGGGGTGGTGTTGGCGCAGTGGATAAGACACATGCCTTTGGTGTGAGAGACCCGGGTTCGAATCCACTGTGTGACACCAATGTGTCCCTGAGCAAGACACTTAACCCCTAGTCGCTCCAGAGGCTTGCGACCTCTGACATATATAGCAATTGTAAGTCGCTTTGGATAAAAGCGTCAGCTAAATGAATAAATGTAATGTAAATGTATGATGGTAATTGAATTCCATGATATTTGTGTTTCAGGAAATGATTACAGGCTGTAATTAAGTGTGCGACTCTGTTATGGAGCTCTAAAATGAGAGATATTAATTTGCTCTCTACTTCACATTTGTTTGTGCCATTTAATTCTGAAATCCACACACACTGTGTGCGGAAAACATGTCTGAATCAACTCTAAATCATATTTATCGCTAGGAACACACATCCAGATGGCAGACTCTTAACTGAGCTTGGATTAATGGGAGGACGGGCAAGAACTGCATCAAACTCCTTTAAGGACCTTTGAAGAACAACCTTGCTAATCGCTCATAAGGACGCTGTGTTTTTTGGGTAAAAATAAACAAATTAGGCTTTGTTTGGAAATACATTGCCAGCTTTAACTGCCATTTCTGATAGATATGCATAGACTAATATGTATGTGTGTGCGTTTACGGTGAAATGCATATGGTCTGGCCCGCATAAGCCCTTAGTTAGGATTCTGTTTAAGTGTTAAAATCAATTCCAAGCAAATTACGTGGAAACCTTTGTGTAAGCACTTTTTACACTCTTAATTCTCACTTGTTAAATTAGCCTCAGTGTTGGAATGATGGGACAGCAGATAAAGAAGAAAGCTTAGTTTGCTGATACTGGAGCAAGTAAAGGTTTGCAACTTCGGAAGTTGAAAATGTAAAAAGATTATTCTACCAAATAGTTTCATTTTATATATGTATATACAATACAGTATTATGTAATCATGATTGTTTTTCAGAATTTGACTATAATGAGGATAATGTATGTCAGATGATAGTTTATTGGGTTCTCCGATTGGAAGAAGCAGTTTTTATCTAAGAGAGATGTATCATTATGCACTGATAGGAAACGTGGCTGGGGTGTTTGCTTTGCCTTCGCTAGGGTTTCTGTATGCTACCCCAGTTGATTTCCACATCTAAAAGGACAGGGCATCTCATTTCTTGTCACTGTGTCCCAAATTCCTAAAGGTACAATTAGCATTTTGTCTGACAAAATGTTAAAAGGTTCATAGATTGATATTTGCAAAAATGCAGCAAGATGCTTTTTTTTCAGAATGCAAATTTTGACATTTATTAACTTTTATTCCAGATCTGTTTATGGATTGTAAAAAGTGTGCATACATTTAACGAGAATCAAGTGAAATTACAGTGTTTACACAGTTGCTGTTCGATGCGCAAAGTGCGTGATTTAACACGGAGGCAATGACATTTTTTTACTGTCTTTTATTTATGTCTTCTATGGCATTTCTAATGAGATGGAGGAGAGTTTCATTGAAGAACAGCACAGGAAACTACATTTATTGCAGACCTTTTTTTTTTCTCAGGGGTGCTTTCCCCCCGTGAAATAATGTCAGCACTTTCCCACCTTCAAAGTCCTTTTGTTTTTCTCAATCTATTAACAATTCTAATTGTACAGCACTTGTTAAGTAAGCATGGTAAATAAAGCAGGAAACACATTATTTCCCTTTAGTGCAGATTAAAGGTAGGACTGTGCTATGCTGAAACACATTAGTGAACACTAAAGACAGTGAACAGAAACGTTCAATTCTGTCTTGCTTCGCAGCGCAGTGAGCTTCTTAATGTTAAAGAGTCATTTCTGTGTGAAAAAATAAATACCTTATTCCGTCCACATATATGTTAATGAACATATCCGTGCTCTGGAACCTTCAAAAGGGAAGCAATCACTTTAAATTTGATTAAAGTGATAGATATTAGGTTGTCTGTTTTCTTTGGGCCTTTCAGCTAATTAAATAGCTTTGTATGGGATCAACTGCTTTTCTTAGACACAACACCCCAGTTCAACTTTGCTGGTCTGGACAGTCGTATATAAATTGGGGATCTTTTGCGAATGTGGTTCAATTTCCTTTACAAGACAGTTACTGTTAACTGCTATTTTAAAAGCCAATAACAACGCCAAAGCTCGAGATGATTAAAGCAATTAAAGTTTCCTTTTGTTTTCTGAATACAGTGAGATAGGCGGCCGTGTTTGTATAACATTTATTAAACATTTAATCATCGCAGAAGTTTTGGAGACAATAACATTTTTTTTGTATAGCGAGCACGCTTTCGTTTAGTGACTGTTTTGCGGCTTATATCCCTAAATAGCCTTGCTATTTTAATCAAACTTTACCCTTAAATCCACACACAGTGAGAAGAACTTCTTGAGAAGTCGGGTATTTCACAGAGGTTTTAATTTCTGGTCAGAGGGAGGGAGCATAGTTACGTACAAGTAATCAGAGACTAGTTTTGCCACAAGTTTAAGAGCGTTTTACATGCAGACGTGTTGCTTGAACAGCACCAGTGTCACATACAGATGTTACTAATCAGTGGATGTACAGAGAGCAAGAAAAAAAAAAGGAAAATAATTCAGGGAAATGTCATCTATAATCATTTTTTCAGACCTCTGTGCCACATGCAGTAAATTCTGGGAAGGCTTAGCGTACTAAAAATAAAAACAAATGAAGAAGGGTTTTGGATGCACAATATGTTTCTTTTATAGAATGCAAATGTATTGAGTGATGCTACAGACAGCTGAACGTTGAGTTCGATATGTAGCGCAGATTCTGACTAGAATGAGTCTTTGTGCAGGTTCCCTTTGAAGTCACTTCATTGATTACCTCAACCCTCTAGGAAATGGCTCATGCATCTCATGTACATTATAACAAATGTTCTCTTTGCATTACAATTGAATTGTGATTGTTATGTTCAATCAATGGGAAAGGTCAAAGGATTGCCACTGCCAGCAATTTAATGGAGAAGTCGATGGAGATTCATTTTAATCACTGTGGCTGTTGCCGAACGAACACAACAGGCCCTTTGAATGGCATGGTAATTACTGCTGTTTATACAGGTTTACCTTCCAATTTAGACATCCACAAATCTCTCACCTGATATAAAAGTCTGTGTGGCTTTAAACAGGGTATGGGGCACTGCAGAGTAATTGTGCAGCTACCAAGTGGCTTCTTTTGAAAAAATGAAATTAGCTCTCTTTTAAAGACTGATAACACCAGAGGGGCAGTATTTTACATACGGTTGGACGTTTTGCCAGCTCAGCTCACAAGACACTCGGCTGGCATCTTTCCAAGTGAATCCTGAGATTTGCAGATATAGTTGCAGACAGGAGGCGCACAGAGAGAGTTTTGAGGCAGGATGGCATCATCATAACAAGCGCACAAATGGATCTGAGCTTCAGAACAGCTTGACATCTGATAATTGTTTCATGTCAGCATATCTCTTTAATGCACATAATGAACCACTGTGTTCCAAGTTTGTTCTAGGAAGCTGTGACGACTGGGTGAAGGAGGAGCTGGAAACAAGTGCGAGTTAAACGGTTTAATGAATATGAAACAGACAAACAAGGGTACAACACGATGCTGGGAAGATGACAATCCAAGACGGCGGTGAGGCGGTGAGGAATCCGGATGGTGACGGTGAGAAGGCAGCAGGAGAGGATGGCACAGGAACTGCTGGGAATCGAGCCGAAGGTAAGTCGTGATGCTTTGTGGAAGTGAGGAGAGTGGATGAGGTTCCGGGGGAAGACACGGACATCCAACGCAAACAACACAGAAGCAAGAGACAGACATGAAACAACGTTCTCACAAACACAAGACGTGAGACAAGCCTATATATAGGGAGTGTGTAATGAGTGACAGCTGCTGCTGATGACAATTAACGGAGACACCCACAAACTAATCAGTGCAGACGCGAAACACACAGACTTCACAAAAATGTGCAAAACCCAGAGATCACGGTTCACCAACCGTGACAGTACACCCCCCTCTAAGAACTCCTCTTGGAGTTCCCAGAAGGGCCTACCTGCTGATTGTATTCATCAATAAGGGAGTGATCCAGCAGATACCCAACTCCTCTCCTCCGGACCGTAACCTTCCCAGTCCACCAGGTACTGGAATCCTCTTCCCCTCCGTCTCGAGTCCAGAATACGATTAACCGAATAAGTTGGTTCCCCATCTACGAGACGCGGCGGCGGGGGAACCGGAGTAGGCGGATTAATACGGCATAAAACACGGGTTTAATTTTGGACACATGAAAGGCAGGGTGTATCCTCCTGTATGATGGAGGTAGTTTGAGGCGGACTGTCACCAGACTAATGATCTTGGTGATAGTAAACGGGAGCTAATTTATTAGATATGGAACGCAGAGGAATGTTACTGGTAGAAAGCCACACCTTTTGACCCACGACATAAACGGGAGGCTTTGACCGGTGGCGATCGGCCTTGGCCTTAGTGCGCTCCCTCATCCGGAGCAGAGTCTCGCGGGCTCTGGTCCAGGTGCGTTGGCACCTCTGGACAAACGCGTGAGCGGAGGGGACCGCGACTTAGTGAACGCAGTCTCAGCTGCGTCCGACCACCTGAACGGAGTACTGGGAGAGGTCAAGGCTGTCAGAGTTGAGGCTAGTTGGCTGAAATTGCGAATGAAACGCTGATAGAAGAGAAGCAGCACGGGACTTACTGAACACGTCCTTCAGGTCCAGATACTCTGCGGGCACGTTTGGCAAAACCATGTTCTCCTTCTGAAAGACAGAAACAGGGACAACAGGACAAGCAGAAACCAGACAAGACTTATGACAACTTTCACTCCACAATGTGACTGTGTTGGAACCCCACTCCACTCATGGATTATGTTTTATTAACCAGGGGTGACCTAACACAATGGGAGCTACAGGGGAGTCCATGAGGAAAAATGATATGGTTTCACAATGATTGCCAGAGGTGAGCAGAGTGATGGGTTCTGTGTAGTGTGTGACGTGAGGCAGTTCCTGGCCGTTGAGTGCGGTGACATGGATGGGAAGAGACACAGGCCAGACAGGAATGTTCAGGTGACGTGCAAGGAGTGAGTCGATGAAATTACCTTCGGCTCCGGAGTCCAGAAGGGCGTGACAGTCATGAGTGTGATTCTCCCACCGCAGTTTCACCGGAATGAGAGTCGATGATGTTGTTGAAGACTTCCCAGCGGAGATCCCACCCGATAGTAGCCTCAAGTTTGGTTCTTTTACCGGGCAGGTGAAGATGGTTTGTCCTGAGCCTCCACAGTACAGGCATAGTCCTAGGGACCTCCGTCGTTCTCTCTCCTTCCGGGACAGCCGAGCTCTACCCACCTGCATGGGTTCATGGTCGTCGACGGGACAGACCGTGTTCTCTCGAATCGAGCGCCCCCTGTCCGGAGAGATGGTATGGCACTTAGGACTGGTCTGACGACAAAGGCGATTAATCCGGGCATCAACTCGTAAGGCTAAGTCAATAAGACCGTTGAGTGTGGGGGGCAGCTCGAGGAGGTAGATCTCCTTTTGAACACGGTCGGCCAGCCAATGCAGGAATCGATCCCACTGCGCCGCCTCGTTCCACTGGCACGCGGCTGCCAGGGTGCGGAACTGAATGGAGTAATCCGTGACTGAAGAGGTTCCCTGATGTAAGTCTGAGAGCTGGTGAGCGGCTTCCCTGACAGCCGCGGCTCGATTGAATACCCTCCTCATTTCTTCCGAGAGGGAGTGGAACGAGGCGCAACACGGATGTTGATTTTCCCACACTGCCGTCCCCCATAGGGCGGCCTTGCCTGACAGTAGAGTAAGCGTGAACGATTAGATTCCACTTTAGATTCTTCGGTGGCGAAGGTGCGGGGCTGCAAGGCAAAGTGCATGGAACATTTATTTAGAAAAGTTCTGCAGAAAGCTGGCTCACCGGAGTAGTTTTCTGGCACTGGAAGTCGCGGCTCTGGCTGGAAGTGGTCCTGGGGGCTCTCCCGGGGGACGGGCGGCGCAGGCGGTGCGATGGGCGCAGTGGGAGAAGTGAGCTGATGGATCTGCTGGGTGAGCTCGGACACCTGTGCCACCAGCGCTTGGATAGCGCGTCCGGTGTTAGAGATACTCTCCTGCTGCTGTTCCATGCGTTTGACACTGTGGTGCATAAAGTCTGTTAGAGTGTTGGTGCTCGCTGCTTCCATGATGGTGAGAACGTTCTGTGACGACTGGGTGAAGGAGGCGCTGGAAACAAGTGTGAGTTAAACAGTTTAATGAATATGAAACAGACAAACAAAGGTACAACACGATGCTGGGAAGATGACAATCCAAGACGGCGGTGAGGAATCCGGATGGTGACGGTGAGAGGGCAGCAGGAGAGGATGGCACAGGAACTGCGGGGAATCGAGCCGGATGTAAGTCGTGATGCTTTGTGGAAGTGCAGAGAGTGGATGAGGTTCCGGGGTAAGACACGGACATCCAACGCAAACAACACAGAAACAAGATACAGAGATCAGACATGAAACAACGTTCTCACAAACACAAGACGTGAGACAAGCCAATAAATAGGGAGTGTGTAATGAGTGACAGCTGCTGCTGATGACAATTAATGGAGATGCCCACAAACTAATCAGTGCAGACGCGAAACACACAGACTACACCACAAAGTGCAAAACCCAGAGGTCACGGTTTACCAACCGTTACAGAAGCTAAATATTGATGAGAAATTATGGTAATAATGTACTTTTGCTATACATATGCATAAACGCACACAAACAAACACCCACACACACTCCTATATATATATATATATATATATATATATATATATATATATTCACTTTTTGAGCTTTGACGATAGTTAAATTCCTCTATACAATGAATGCAGCTCAGCTGACTTTTGTTAAATCATCTAGGTTTAATTTATAAAGAACACTTATATTAAAAGGAGTTTTATCCATCTTTTACTGCTAAATTTAAGTTATTTTTAATGAAATGCATTGTGTTAAACAAATGTAATTAATCAAGTGTTGCCCATTAACTTTGATAGTCCTATTTTATGCCAGTATTCGTAGATGCAGTTAAACAGACTTTTATCGTTTGGATTTCATACATCCTGTAAACAATAAAATCTGCATTCCGTTATGAGGTTCCTTCACAATTTGTATTGACAAGCAACATTCCAATCAGGGACTAAAAATATTTGCTTTAATTATGTCTCTGAAGGTCATACCTGATTTGTGCTGGAACTGCTTTATGGAAATGAGCCGCTAGAAGAACTGTAGTTTTATTAGAGCACATTTGGTCTCTGTTTGCTCTCTGATCTCATCTGTAATGTGAACACAACAAAGAGAGCCGTAGTTGTGCTTTGTGAAACATTCCGACGGCAGTGAACTCAGAAAATTCCAGTCTGGGGAGAAACTCCATTCTCATTAAGCAAAGAAAGTGTGCTATCATTCTCTCAACCTCTAATTTAATGACAGTCATAAAGTTTTCATTCAGACGTCTACTAAATGAGGGGGCTCTAATTGGGAGTCTGTGTATTAACTCTGTTCTTTTGTGTACCTGTATAAGAAAAGCCAAAATATGCTTTTCTTTAAAGGAACAAATGGATAGGAAAGACAGCATCCTTTCTAGGTGCAACTTTCTTTTCTTTTCCTTTTGATAGACCCATCTGTAAAGCTCAAGCTCCCCTTTATCAACAGTACTTAAAGTTTTAAATATATATATATATATATATATATATATATATATATATATATATATATATATATATATATATAATACAGCAGAAATACAGTAAAAATATAAAAAGTACTGCATATTATGGTTTCCACAAAAATATTAAGCAACACGACTGATTTCAACATTTACAAGAAGATTATAAGATAAATTAGATAAAAATGTTTCTTGCCCACCAAATGAGCATATTAAATTATTTTATGAAGGGTCGTGTGACACTGAAGACTGGAGTGATGGCTGCTGAAAATTCGACTTTGTTCGATTTTATAATTTATCTTGTCTTCTTATCAATGTTGAAACCATAATGCATTTCAATTTTTTCATTATTCTTTGATGAATAGAAAGCTAAAAAGATCAACCTTTATTTGACACTGATTTTGTAACAACTTTTTTGAACTTTCAATTTATTTAAAAATAAAAATATATTCCAATAAATAAATAAATTGAACAGTAGTGTGTGTGCATATATTTGTTTTTCTTTACCATATATATTACTGACTTAAATCAACAGTTATTTTTATTAACTAACAATAACAAATATTAATAAATAATGTAACAAATATAACATATTAACTAACATTAACTACTGGGACCTTATCGTAGTTATTACAACTTTTTCTTAAAGGGTTACTCCACCCCAAAATGAAAATGTTGTCATTAATCACTTACCTTCATGTCATTCCAAACCCGTAAAAGCTCAGTTCATTTTCGGAACACAATTTAAGATATTTTGGATGAAAACCTGGAGGCTTGAGAGTGTCCCATAGACTGCCAAGTAAATAACAGTGTCAAGGTCCATAAAAGGTATGAAAAGTCATTTTCAGAATACTCCATCTGCCATCAGACGTGCAATCTGGGTTATTTGAAGCAACAAGAACATTTTTTGTAAGCGAAGAAAACAAAAAATAATGACTTAATTCAATATTTCCATTTTCAAAGGTCTCCTCTGTGTCGCTCCATATCACCGTGCTGCGTATGCTCTTCTGTGTCCTCCGCGCCACAAGAATGTACTGTTTCTACGTGTATTTCGCTTTGATTTGAATGAAACAACGCATCTTTGTGGCTGACGATGACTTTTCATACCTTTTATGGACCTTGACACTGTTATTTACTTGGCAGTCTATGGGACAGTCTCAAGCCTCCAGGTTTTCATCAAAAATATCGTTTCTAGGTTACGTATGTAACCCTAGATCCTCGAGAGAACGAGATGCTGCGTCAAATGCGCTTTGGGGAACGCGCCCAGCGTGAGCAACTTCTGAATATTGTGTGTAATCAGTCCAATGGAAGAGCGTGACGTCACAGGCGGGGTGACGTAAGCGACCAGGAAGCTATAAAAGCACGTGCCGCACAGCTGGCGTCAGCTTCGAGTACCAGCAAGCGCCGGCAGGGGTGCCGGGGGTATGGCTCTGAGACACAGCGTCTCGTTCCCTCGAGGAACTAGGGTTAGATGCGTAACCTAGAGACGTTCCTCTTCAGGAACTCGAGCTGCGTCAAATGCGCTTTGGGGAATGAGTATCAATGCCGCCAGACTACCAAACCCCTGCCTAGTGTGTATCCGAAGAGCATAGCTTAGGACGAGAGGACAGAAGCACCTGGAGTGACTGGCATGTCTAGGCCATAGAATTTAACAAATGTAGAAGGCGTGGACCACCCCGCAGCATTGCAGATGTCCAGCATGGATACACCTGCTAGGAAGGCCTTGGAGGCCGCCATACCCCGAGTAGAGTGAGCCTTGGCTACCGACAGCAGGGGACGACCAGAGGACTCATAGGTGGCGTTGATAGCCTCGACTATCCAACAACTAATAGTCTGCTTAGAAGCAGGAGAACCCCTCTTGGGGGGACCGTAGCATACAAGCAATTGGTCAGTTTTTCTCCACAGGGCAGCTCTGTGGACGTATGTGTCCAGCGCTTGAACTGGACACATACAATTTAGCTTTGCTTGGTCGGGCTCCCGAAAGGGAGGAGGACAGAAGTCCTGCAGCACTACAGGTCGTGGTGTAACAAAGGGAACCTTAGGAACATATCCCGCTCGAGGGTATATGAACGCTTTGGTCATGCCAGGTGCAAACTCAAGATAAGTGGGGGCCACAGAGAGGGTCTGAAGATCTCCTACTCTCCACAGAGAGGTGATAGCTAACAGAAAGGAGGTTTTAAGCGTAAGATGTCTGTCTGAAATATCTTGAATAGGTTCAAAAGGGGGTTTGCACATTGCCTCTAACACCACAACCAAGTCCCACGGGGGAATACCGGACCGTACTGGAGGTCTCAGCCCCAGCGCACCGCGGAGGAAACGTGTAACTAGGGGGTGTCTTCCAAAAGACTGGCCATCGAGAAGGGCGTGGTAGGCCGCAATGGCCGCCACATAGACTTTCAGTGTGGAGTGGGTCAACCCTGCAGAGAGCCTAGCCTGAAGAAACTCCAGAACTGTACCAACTGGGCAGTTTGCTGGGTCTAGCTGGCGGTCTCTGCACCATGAGGTGAAGAGTTTCCACCTCAGGGCGTATAGTTTCCTCATTGAGGGAGCTCTGGATTGGAGGAGGGTCTCAACAACCTCGGTTGAGAGACCAGCTGCTAACAGTTCTGCCCCCTCAGGGGCCACACCCTAAACTTCCACAACTCCGGGCGAGGGTGAATTATCGTACCCTGCACCTGTGAGAGTAGGTCTGTCCTGATCGGTGTCTCCCACGGAGAGCCGTCGAGGAGCGAGACTAGATCTGCGAACCATACTCGGCCAGGCCAGAACGGGGCTACTAACAACAGACGGACCCCGTCCCAGCATACTCTCGCCAGAACTCCCGGGAGCAGAGCAATAGGAGGAAAGGCATACAGACGAAGCCTCGGCCAGGTCTGTACCATAGCGTCCAGTCCCAGAGGAGCTGGATGAACTAGAGAGAACCAAAGGGGACATTGTGATGTCTCTTGAGTCGCAAATAGGTCTACTTGAGCCCTGCCAAATACACTCCATATCTGCTTCACCACCTCTGGGTGAAGTCTCCATTCCCCGGGCCTCGGCCCCTGCCTCGACAGTATGTCAGTATGGTGCCTTTGCCCACCAAAGCCGATGTTGTTCTGAGGGGCTTTGAGGGCAATGCCGGGGCCTTGAGAGACGATGCAACGCCGGGGGACAGATAGCTCGCAAGCGTCTGTTCCACCCGGGGCATCGCTCTTTAACCGTGCTCTCCCATCCCCACCACATTTCCATAATAATCAGATGAGGGGATGTAGAGGCGGGCCGAGAATGGGCGTTTCCATCAGAATGCTTAACTTTCGCCTTGCTCTTTGGCATGTCTAGGAGCTCTAACTGGACAGACAACAGTAAATAAGACTCACAAGACAGACAATTGACATTCCCACAGAGCGCTTGCTGAAAGATGCGAAGCTGGTGCCAGCTACGCGGCACGTGCTTTTATAGTTTCCTGGTCACTTACGTCACCCCGCCTGTGACGTCACGCTCTTCCATTGGACTGATTACACACTATATTCAGAGTTGCTCACGCTGGGCGCGTTCCCCAAAGCGCATTTGATGCAGCTCGAGTTCCTGAAGAGGAACTTAAATTGTTTTCCAAAGACGAACTGAGCTTTTACAGGTGTGGAACGACATGGGGGTAAGTGATTAATGACAACATTTTCATTTTAGATATGAAGTATCTCTTTAAAAACTGAACTGGGTGTGAGTAATCATGCGAGTCAATGTTTGTAATTGTTTTATTAATTTAGCAAGCTAGGTTTTTACTATACTATTCTAAACTTGTTATTTTTGTTTTACAGGTTCGCAGTCCATCTCTCTCACTGACCTATAGGGTGGGTGATGTTTCGGCCAGCATTTGGTGAGCTGCATCTGCAATGGTGTGTGTGTGTATGTGTGTATGGCGTGGAGTGTCTCCAGATGGATGGGGTCAATGGCATGCGACCTTGAGGAGACAAATATTAAAAATCAATAAGTATTTGTTTCACTCTGCACTCTGTTTGTCTGAGCAGCATTTTAAGCTGCATCCTCCACTGAAAACAGAATAATGTGAGTAACTAAACCGAGTCAGAACACTTGCAGATGTACGCAAATATTTACTGCATGGAAGTCATGTTTATTCATCATATGAGACGGTAAGCAGGTTTGCAATTAATAGAATCTGCCAATATGTTGCAATGCAAAGACAGCTGTTTCTATTTGAACCAGGTATGCCCATTTTATGCAATTAAAGTTATTTATCTTTCTTTTCAAAGTTCATCAATCATGTTGAAATACTCTTAATGTCCATAAGGGGGATGATGTATGATTTTTGTAATTATTTCTTATTCAGCATGCTTTCTAAAGCATATCAATTTTGTTAATACCATGTAATTAAAACATGTCAGTGCACTACAAGTTGCGAGCTGTATTAATGACTGTGAAAATTATTTTAATTAAATAGCCAATTATAGAAAAATCTTAACCATGAGAATTGACATTTAAATGAATTTAATTTAAATTGCTTTTCAACATTGTTTTATCAAACCCTTATAAGCCTGAATAAATTATTATATCAAACAACATACAGTGCCATTGATCATACGAGTCATATCGTAGTCCTACTTTTAAACACTGATCCATTAGATTTATGGTGATTCATAGAGATGGAGGGAAACTCTGTGCCTCTCCATTCCTTAGTCTTCTAACCAGTGTGTTTAGGATTAGGAAAGAAAGTAGCCACATTGCTCTCAGCTTGTTTGATGGTTCATGTATGTCTGATGTTTGCTTTGTGCTCTCCCTGTAACAAATAGCATAAACAGAATGGAACGAGTTAGTCATCAGCACTGAAATGCCATCAAACCTTTGTGCGTGTGGTCTTGTGATGGGCCTTTCCTCATTAGCAAAGTCATGTCATCCCCCAGCAGTCATCGTGGGCCTCTGAAATCATAGAAACACATGGAAGAAACATATAAATCTCATTGACTAACTTCAAGCACTATTCAAAAACCATTTAAATGCCATTTTCTAAAAAAAAAAAAAAAGAGAGAGAGAGAGAGAGAGAGAGAGAGAGAGAGAGGGAATAGAAACAAAGAACACCCTTTATGCTTCTTCAGAAGATAATTGAGCATTTTATCCTTTGCGATCAAACAGTCAGATTGTTTTAATTTGTGGTAGCGTTTATGGTAGTGTTTATGTAATCCATTTGCCTTCCTGATGGATCGGATCCTTTTCAAATGTTAATATTGTAAATGCCAATGTTGTGAACACATTGGTATTCCGTAATTACACTTTTTCCCTTAAGGAAGGAACATCTTGACTCAAGTTAGGGTTCTCAGCAATATTGAACAATATATACAGTATACATGCAGTATATAGGCAGTATACTGAATATATATATATATATATATATATATATATATATATATATATATATATATATATATATATATATATATATATATATATATATATAGAGTACAGACCAAAAGTTTGGACACACCTTCTCATTCAAAGAGTTTTCTTTATTTTCATGACTATGAAAATTGTAGAGTCCCACTGAAGGCATCAAGGGCTATTTGACCAAGAAGGAGAGTGATGGGGTGCTGCGCCAGATGACCTGGCCTCAACAGTCACCGGACCTGAACCCAATCGAGATGGTTTAGGGGTGAGCTGGACCGCAGACTGAAGGCAAAAGGGCCAACAAGTGCTAAGCATCTCTCGGGGAACTCCTTCAAGACTGTTGGAAGACCATTTCAGGTGACTACCTCTTGAAGCTCATCAAGAGAATGCCAAGAGTGTGCCAAGCAGTAATCAAAGCAAAAGGTGGCTACTTTGAAGAACCTAGAATATGACATATTTTCAGTTCTTTCACACTTTTTTGTTATGTATATAATTCCATATATAATTCCACATGTGTTAATTCATAGTTTTGATGCCTTCAGTGTGAATCGACAATTTTCATAGTCATGAAAATAAAGAAAACTCTTTGAATGAGAAGGTGTGTCCAAACTTTAGGTCTGTGCTGTATATATATATATATATATATATATATATATATATATATATATATATATATATATATTTAATCATTTATATGTAACATATATTTATAATAATTATATAATAATTTATAATATTTTCAATAATTAAAGTATGACATATTTATATTTTATAGAGAGATTATGAAATGCCATTTCTATGCTGTAGACCTTGAAGTGGACTTAATTAAAACAGTCTGACATTCGTTTTTAGCTGTTTCAAGCTTCTCTTCTCATCCTGACTCATTGAATAAAGATGCAATGTAGAATGGCTTCTTCTAAAGAGGAAGACTGAAGAATTATGTTCTTGTCATGGTGCTTGCATTTACCCAGTGCATAATGATTGCAGACATTGTTAATTTAACCATTGAAACTAATTGAACATTCAAAGAATGCACTGAACAACTGAGAGTTTCTCTGCAATGTGCATCCTGCTGTTTGTCTATTGAAAGACTGTTGTTCTAATGGGAGTTTGATTCATCAGGCCCACCCAGCTTGTTAAGAGACTGAATCAGAGACATCATAGAGGTCCTGTGGCGTTTGTGGATGTCTTTTTGTCTTATCATCATTCTTCTCTAAACGAATGTCTGCTAGCGGTTCTTTGTGTGGAATTTTATGGCCATCATTTTCAGTTAACCCCATGATAACATGAAACATTGTTGGCAAACTATCATGACATTCATTGTTTTTAATGAAATCTTAATACGATGCATATTTAAGCAAAGGTTAGCAACATAAAGGGCAACTTTGTCTGGCAATGAATTTTAAGTGGATATTGATTTTTACACTACATGCTACCTCTGTGCCTGAATGACAATTCTGAAATGGCATTCTGCTTATCTTAAAGCAGATCAGATCAGACTAACTTGAATTCATAAGTTTACTTGGATAGGTTCTGACATAGGTTCATGAGTTCTGTATGCTTGAATTCAGTCTTTGATGAAATAAGCAAAATGAGACAAACAGTATTATAAACTTTGGTGGGCTTTATATATATCAAAAAAAAAAAAAAAAAAAAGGATGTGTGGTAACACTTTTTGCTTCAACATCTGTACTTTTTATGTTTTTTCTCTGGATAAAATTTAGAGAAACAATGTTTCCATGTCTGTTAGAAATAAATTGTGCTGTTTAAATCAAAATTAAATTAAAATGTAAAAAAACATTTAAATTAAAATTGTAAAGAAATATAAAAATGCATAGGCTGTAACATCTTATGTGTGTGTGCACTTTCACAATTGTGTGTAATGTGGCCTACACTGACCTATTTTATGCATCTTTGTAGATTCAGTGAAGGACCTGGAAAGTGTTATAACCCTTCTTGTTTGCTTATACATGATATTCAATATTTTTACTTGAAAACTTGTGTGAATGTCATATGTCCAATTAAACAAGAGAGCAGATTCAGATGATACTTGTTCTGTCATGTAACATTGGCTTACATTAACCATGGCAAATCAAATACACCAGACCTGAAACGTTACTTTCATATACATGAGGATTTACAGGACAAAAAAAAAAAAATCTCTCTCTCTCTCTCTCTCTCTCTCTCTCTCTCTCTCTCTCTCTCTATATATATATATATATATTTTTGTCCTGTAAATCCTCATGTTTGAAGTAATTTTCTCATGGTAAGTGATAGTGTTACAACTCTCCCTGGTCTCCTCTCCAGTAACTCACCTAAAGTTCTGTATACTGATACAATTCACAGTACTTTCTGCATCTATACTTTTTTTTTGTATTAGTGATAACTTTCATTAATATTAAAACATCAATATATACATAGCTAAAATGCTCTTCATGTATTTTGCTTAAATGTATAGCCTACAACATTAATGACATTATAAAAGTTTTATCTGCTTATTGTCTCACTCAAAAAGTGTGAACTTCAAGCGTTCTTTCAGATAATGAACAATAATAGGAGAGATGCGTCTAGACATGTAGCACAGGAGCTCGGCGTATTAAGTTGAGTTTCAGAGAACATTCCTAAAAAAAGCGCAGGTTTTGTTCCGCGCGCTGTTCCGCTAAGGGTCGCATTAGATTGTGCATGTCTCCGTTTCAAAGGGCTGATAGTGGCTCCTCCCTCTATGTACCTTGTGACAACAACAACTCATCCACAGAGCAGAGGCACACTTTTCTCCTCATTTTCTTCCTGTCATTCTCTCTCAATCTTTCTCAGAGCCCTAATTTCGGCACCGCACCTCTTCAGATCCATTCGCGCGTCGGCGGAGCGCACTCGTGGTGGATTTCTGCTTCTTTGCGCTACTTTTGCATACTGGCTCTCCTTCCCGTCTGAACTTATTTGATAGGTGCAGAACACCATGGCCGTATCGGCAGCTCTGATTCCCCCATCGTCTCTGCTTCATTCGTGTCCGATCTCAACTTCTTCGTCAGCATCATCAGCATCATCATCATCATGCTCCGCGACCGCAGCATCATCATCCTCGCCTTCGGCCACTTCTGCGTCTCCTTCTCAGTCAGCGACCCAGAATCTGTTCCGCGCGGATCTGATCAGCACCAACACCAGCAGCATCCCACTGGCCGGCAAGCCCGTGTATTCTACCCCGTCCCCTGTTGAAAACACCCCGCAGAATAATGAGTGTCGGATGGTGGAGCTCAGGGGCGCCAAGGTGGCCTCTTTCACGGTGGACGGACAGGAGCTCATCTGCCTACCCCAGGCGTTTGACCTGTTTCTCAAACACCTGGTCGGGGGTCTGCACACCGTCTACACCAAACTCAAGCGGCTGGAGATCACGCCGGTGGTGTGTAACGTTGAGCAGGTCCGCGTCCTGCGCGGACTGGGGGCCATCCAGCCCGGGGTCAACCGCTGCAAACTCATCTGCAGAAAAGACTTCGAGACCCTCTACAACGACTGCACTAATGCCAGGTTAGAACACTCTTTTAGTACTGCAAAACAAATAGTCAATAGAAAAGTTAGATAAGAAGTGAAGTGAACCTTTCATTAGAAAGTACGGTTAGTAAAACCGTAATGTGGCTACATTATGCGTTACGCTAATTATTTTAATAATATGTGGAAAGTACTTTCAGATCTGCGTTTGCACTTAAAAAAATCCAATTACAGTCCAAAAGGATTTTACCATGTTATGTCACAGGAGAACCTTTTTAATAAAAAAATAAATAAATGAATAAATAAAGAAATTCTTTACTTATGTGACATCAGCAACTTTGATCTAAAGAACTCTACACAGAGAGAAAAGTAGAGGGATTTCTACTGAACATAAGGTGTTCAAAGAACCACTGAAGAAACACATCTTGTTCTTCTATAATTAAATTTTTTTTAATAAATATAAAGAAAAAATTGCAACCGATTCTAGAATACTATAAAGCGACTAACTCAAGCTTTTGCAATGGTGTAAAGTTGAATATAATCAAATTAAAACATTTTATTAAATTGTTGTAATAGAGCGTTTAAAATACAGGGTGTTCTTTTTTCAAATATTTAGGATAATTTATAATTCATAAAGGACAGTTGGCTCAAATTTATTTTGTGAAAATCATCAAGGTTTATGTATAGAGCATGAGAGTTTTTTTTTCTTGTTATGTATTTTTGCTACTAACAGATTTTGATGAACTCACATTGAGCATATATGAGGAAAATTTTATTTGAAATGTTTTTCTGTTATTTGAGGAGATTTAAATAATCTTGCTTGTCAGAATTATTACAATAAATGGTCTTTCCTATGTATTAGTTGTATTTATATGCAGACATTTCTTTCTGCTCTTCGTCCTCTGGGGAAAAATCAAATCATGGTCAATAAGTGCTTGTATACTTAATGGCAGGAGTGATACAGTGCTTGAAGGTACAAAATCACACAGGAAACAATTACTGCTTGTAACATCGGTGAATAATTCGCCCTGAAACTTTAATGTCACCCATTAGTGATCAAGTGAATGGGTCCAATAATTACTAGAAAAAGTAAGCTAATTTAAAAATGTCAGAGTGTTGACAGCTCGTCTGAAATGAAAACTCCTTGCATGCAGCAATTCGAGCCCGAGTGTTGTGCAGTTTTATATATTTTTTATATATAATATATTATATTATATATATAATATATATTTTTTAATGAAGAATTTCAATGCTGTAAAAACGTAAAATTAAATAATAAGTGGTTTATGAGAATATTGTGACAAATTGCACATAATATTGATGACAGTCTTTTTGGAACTGACAGGAACTATTTTCCATCATATAATTTTTATTATTTTTTTTCACACAGTACTATTAATTAAAATAATAGAATAACAGAATAACACTCACACTCATAATATGATTTTCTGTTTTGGACAAATGCCACTTTTATTCAGTGTATTTTATTTTCAGTTTTATTAAAACTCTAAAAAAACAGCATAAATATGAAAGAAGAGAACATATTTTTACAAAATCTATAACTATAATATGCTTTGTTGACTAATATATATATATATATATATATATATATATATATATATATATATATATATATATTCTCTTTCTTGTGAAACTCATATTTTGGATTTCTTAAGGCTAGTCATTGACAGCTGCAGAATAGCAGCAAATACATTGCTTTTTTATCAATGCAGTTCATTGTACACTTGATTTAAAGCAGCGTATTTATTATATATTTTTGTATGAAAATGTGCATTGTAAATATTCCCCTCTAGTTTTATGACAAGTGCGATGTGTGTTTGTCCAGCAGCGGTGCTAATGGAGCAGTCTGCTCTCAGTCTTTCCCATGCCGTCTATCTGTGCTGAGCACCTTCTGGGCCTAAGCTTGCATTCAGTCCGGCTCCCCTCCTCCTCGTGCGGCCCATCCCAGGGTCCTGAGGTGATGGAGTGTGTGGTTTGAACTCCAGGACTGGGAAGGAGAGTGGTCAGTGATGGGGTTAAAGGATAATGCAGTGCTACACATTGCTTTAATGACGCTAAAGTGCTGGCCTATTACTGCTGCATAGAGAGGCCTGTAATTGTCTCTGAAAGCACCTGGTACTGCCGGTGATATGCTGAAATCAATCACCTCCTCCATGTCTGCTTCCCATTTGGAGGATTACATCATTTGTATGGACAAAGGTATCTGCTTGGATGGAACACAAACACACTGGCTCTTATTTACAGTGTGGATTTAATGTATCTACATCTGTTTTGGTTCTCCATACAGGGAAGGTCAGCACACTAAGTCATAACTCTTGTGTGGACGTGACTTGGGATGCCGTTACATGCTTAGATGTTGAATTTTAAGGCTGGATCATTTAGTTTATCTAAAGCAGTGTACATTTTTATGATACACATTCTGGGTTTAGTTTTTTTGAAGTGATATGTACAGGAGGAATTAATGATATCATCAGGTGTGGTGCATTGTGTCGTGCACACGTTAACAGCATAAGTGGTAAAGTTTGAGTCTGGCTTGGGTTGTGTTGTCTTGCAAATAAAGACACAAAAACTAGAGATTATAATAATAATAATAATAAAAAAATGCATAATCGCCTGCGGTCTCACTTTTCCAGCACACTGCTTGACTTCCAGAGTGCTGAAGAACTGCTAATAATCCTCTTTGCTACTTGGATAACAGCGGCCTTACATCTTTGTCTGCTCACGCTAAAAGAATTCCCCGTGAAGCCGAGTCAGACTCGCCCCGTTCTACCTTCCGCATAAGGACGTGTTCCTCCGGCTCCCCCCACTTGTTCTCCCAGGGACCCTCGGCCCAGATTAATATGCACCTTCTGCTGCCGAACAGATACAGGGCTGTAATCTCTCTGCTTTCATAGGAGTTATGAGTCTGCCCCGTGAGAAGAAATACTTCAGCTACTTGTTTTCCTTTCCATTTTGTCTGTGTGGGACGGTGCAGTTCTTGACGCCTGGTGACATTTTTAACTCTGAGGAAGGGAGGTGAGTGTTGAGCCAGCTGTTAAGTCGAAGGGTTTGTTAGGCTGGGTACGGACCAGGCACTTAATTGACAGATGATGTCAGGTTAAATAGATGCATATGAATGCACTTGCATATTTTAGATTTTTTTATTATAATTAAATTTAATTGAATGAAGATGTCTTGTGTTTCTTTTTATTTAATTAATTATGTTTCACATTTCTATTTTATTACATTTATATTTTACTTAAAGGATTTATCCTTCAGTCACAAGTGGATCACATTTGACAAAATATTTTTGTTTGTGTACAACACAGACTGGCATATTTACAGAGGAGCGCCATTATTTTGTTTAGCACTCAGGGGTGCGTCTTAACACAGTGGCAGATTTTATCGCTCTTTTTTTCCCCCTCTCTCGCTCTCTTTGCAGGGCTCTTCTGATATATTTGTTTTCGACAAGGCACGGATGTGTTTACAGGTACTCATGGGAAATCTTTGGATCGAATTCAAATCATTCCCAGTCAGAGTGGGTGCTAAGATACCCGTCACCCAGCAACCACATCCAAGAGGGAGCTGAGGCGATAATAACTTCAAAAAACAGAGAGACAGATGCTGATTAGGATGAAAGGGTTGGAGTGTGTGTGTGTGTGTGGTGGGGGGGGGGGTGCATGTTAAAAGGCTTGTTAAAATCACAGATTCATTGTAGCACTTTCTTACAAATCATATGTATGATTCCATATTCCTCACTCGCGATCGGTGCTGATAGATCGAAAATGAAGCAGATAAACAGTCCGTTTCTTTTTTTTTTCGTTGCCGTGAATCACTGGAGCTCTCCTTGATAGGATTAGCAAAGTGTGTTCAAATTAACTGTGCACTTGCCATCATTTGTCAGTGCAAGAGGAGATGGTAAAAGAGCAGTTTGTTATGAACATGACACTGGTAATAGCAACTTGATACCCATAATTTCTTTCTCTTTTTCTTTTTTTTGATAATGAACTATGTTTTAAATTAAAAATATGACTGGTCATTAATTGTGCAAATAGCAGACGTTCATGAGTCTTAGTACAGTTTGTGTTGATGGTGTGAGTCATCAATCAGTCTCAAATCAAACAAGTAAGAGTTACCCTGTCGAATCACCTGCAGGTTTCTTTTTTTCTGACCACCAGCTTTATAAAATGAGACAGGACATTGAAACTAGCCTCCATAGTCACACTTGAGACCGATTGCCGGTGGAAAAAGCAATGCATCACGAGCTGTTTGACTCCAAGCCCTGGCATGTCTTTAGCCACCATCCCTCCCACATTACAGCATATTTAGGAAGCAGCGTGCAGATCACTGAGGCTCGCGCAGGGACACTAACCACTACTGACACAAGTTAGAGGGAACAGATGAGATTTCTTGATTGGAGAGCAATTCCGGGTCTTTGCTCGGCTCTGTCTAATATGGTCACATAAAGAAATTGATTTTCCCCAGAAATTAATTAATTTTTCATATAGCCCAAAGCTGGAGTTTAAAAAGAGAGTGCACTTTCTGGTTTCCTATTTTCCTCCTTTTTTAAAGAATTATAGCCTAATCGTATTAATATTTTTGCCCTAAGGTTAGAAAGATGATTGTACAAATGCATTCGGAAATATGTATCACTGAGTATTTATGATTAAATTATGCAAATAACTCAGCCCTCATCCTTTCGCAGACTCAGACTGTCTAATTAGGATTGATATGCTGAGTAGATGTTCGGGAATCTGAATACAACCATGTCCAAAGAGCAGAAAATTGAAAATGACAAGGCCGGAATCCTTAAAAAGTGTTTTTTTTTTTTGTCTAATTCAGCGTAGCCGTATCAGGAGTTAATTTTCCCTGGCTTCATTTTCATGTTGAAACTGACAGGAAAGAAAAAGGAGAAGAATACTTCTGGGAAGCAATCTCAAATGGGATTCCAAACCCCCCCCCCCCCCCCCCCCCCCTCTTCTTAAAGATCTTATCAAATGATGAATCTCCTCCTATATAAACTTTTTCATGTTATCACGGAAATATCTGCGTTGTTTGAACTAAATGGCCTCTTCTTGTCCCACTCTACTGTGATAAAAGAAAATGATGGGAAAACTACCCTGTACTAGTGATATTTACGCTGTTATACAATGGAGGAAAGTCATGAGGGATGTTTTATGAGCTCTGCGGTTTTGAAAGAAGACTGCAAAAGCTGAATATTTACGTTTCAACTGCAGTCATAAACAGCATCAACTAGGTGTGGGAAGCTCGGAGATGCCGTCAGCAGGTTTTGGCAGGACTGCTGTGAAGGACAGGTGACCGCTGAGATCTTGAGGCTGTTTTCATTTAGGTCAGATCAAGCACCACTTTACAGCGCATTGAGAGCACCATGACTCCATTAAAGAAAAACAAAGAGCTCTGGAGTGCTGGAGACTCTTTTCCTAGGACCAAATAAATAGCGTTCTCAATTCAATTCACTTCAAGCTCTCCTGCAAAATCGAATTATATTATTAAAGTACCTTTGATATAACTGCTTTCAGAATTCTGCCATGAATTATATATTTAGTAATTTATGAATACTCCATGAAATATGCTTAACAAGGCATCTTAACAGATTTTCTTTGCTGCTTAGAAATACATTTACATTTTTTTTCTGTACTGCCAAAACATCTGAAGAGTCCTCACTCTGATAATTCAAAGGAATGAAAGAAAAGAGGAAATAATACGTTTCTTTCTTTTTTTTTATTCACATTCCTCTCTTAGCAGTGTAACAAAAGACTTCTAACACCTCTAAAGGTATCTCATAAAGTTCTGATTGTTATCTAATCTTTACCTGGCCCACAGCTAATGACACTTGAGAATAGAGTGGAACTCTATCAGAGCTCAAAGCATGATGGGCTTTTGACAAAGCTGAGACGCCAGGCCTCTCTTATGAAGCTGGAATCCTCACGAGCTGCACAGAAGCCAATCAAGTCAATTTAACACAATTTAATTATAATAGAAAAGCCAAATTTCGGTGCTCGTTCCCTCTGAGGATCCCATTTGTTGCCAATTTTGATGCAGTTGTTTGTGTGTTTGTATCTCACTCTTGCAGCATTTTGAGGAAGCATATTTTTGCAAATATATATGAAACATTATTAATTGCTGCTGTAGCCTTTTTATGAAAGCAAACAAACAGTTTCCTGATCATAGAATACCAGATGAAGGCCATAGTGAATCTCAATAAATAAATAAATAAATAAATAAATATATATATATATATATATATATATATATATATATATATATATATATATATATATATATATATATATATATATATACATATACATAACCCTAGTTACGCTTAGTTAGGGTTGTTTTTGTTGTACTGTATGTTTTTCATTGTCTCTTACAAATTACACAACTTACAAATTATTTTGATCATAAAATTATTTTAAACAGATCATATCAAAAATCTTGTTTCTCAAAAGCGGCTCTTTCATAGCTCAGGAAACTTTCTCTCAACTTTGTATGAGATTTTTTGTCCTACGAGTAATTAAAAAAATATATTTAATAAAAAAAAAAAATATTTGTCACTGAGAAATTAATATGAATGCATAGTTCACATACTGATGGGGGATACTTAATCTGATGGGGGACTTTGTATTGAAATCTTGATATTGAATTATTGATATTGAAATTGAACATTTATTCTAAAACTCAAGAGGAGATACTTTGGGATGAAGGGGGTATTTTTCCCAGGAGAAAAATTAGAAACTTTTGAGACATTTAAGAGCTCTCTTTTGTGATTTTTCTTTCCCATGTTACCCATTGTTGCCTTTGCGTTACCACTATTAATTTTACGACATGCTCAAGTCTTTTCCAACCCATGCTCCTACTGCACCAGAAAGGATTACGTTACTAATGATTTTGAGTGTGGATTTATTTTAAGACATGACGTCACTAACAGATGATTCAGAGAAAACGACTCCCTTGAAAGTTCTGCTTGTTGTTTTCCTTTCATAGACGTTGAAGAAGAGGTTCATGGCTGTACATACATTTACACATTTACATTCATGTGCTCGGAAGGGAATATTCTTCCAAAGAGTCTAAAAGAAGAATAATTTATTCTAGTTGTGGATCTGGTCTCACATTTAAACTCTGTTGTGAGCTGTGTCTCCATTCAGACAGCTTATGCTGTGCTTATACAACATTCCCAGCATAATGTGTCTGTCCACATCCATTATCCCGCTCTGGAACAGGCAGTGTGATATCCGTAAACTTCACATATGAATAGGCTCGGCTGAAAAGGAGAATGAATTAAGTCAAGCTGACACTGCATGCCAGTAAGCTTTGTTTCAATCCCAGTGCCGTATTCATTTGCGGCACAGAAAGATTTATTGCATGATTGACAATTATGAGAGGATGACCTAGTTTTTTGTAATGGAACAAAAATGGTTTTCATGGGACGGCACTGCCTGTTTGTGTATTCTGTGGATGCCAACCAAGTAATAAGTAGGTTTTCTCACCAACAGAAAATAGTCTTTTTTTGTATCTTTTTTGGGGATGGGGTGGGGGTTGACAGAACAGTGAATCACTTCACTTTGTATTTTGTCTGGGATAATTCAGTATTAAGTGTCAGCGGTCCCCATAGACATTACCTCCCTTTAAGCTAATACATTCAATTTGCTCCTCAAAGGTATTTTCAATGAGATTTGACATGGTTCTCCCTGCAGGCGAGCACTTAAGTAACTTTATACATGGAGGAGGTATGGTATATCCATTCAAAAAGCTGTTAAACTGTCTCTTGCACTACTGAAGTCACCCAAAAATGATACAGTCATCTACTTCTACTTAACCAGAGCCGTTTTCATTGGGATCTGGCTAATATTTCATGATTCATGCATTTTTGATCTTACATTTCTATTAACTGTTTTATTCAGCTCAGTAAAGCTCATTACAGCTGTGAGGAGGGCTCTGGCCCCCTTGGGACTGTTGGTTGAGTGGAACCACAAATGGCACAAGCAGGGTTTAGCCAGAAGTTAATATCCTGCAAAATTGTTTCTGAGTAGGTCGGTAGAATACAGATGATTAAATGACATGAGCAGATAAAAAAAAAATAAAAATACTTTTCTGTGACTACAAAGTGTTAAGAGCTGGTGCTTTCAAGCATTACAGGTCTCCCAAGGTTGCCATGAAGTGGAATAGGACTTATTTAATGGGAAAGACTGTCCTGCAGAGGAGGGAGAAGGGAACACGGTGCTGGGAGCACAGCGGATAGCCTTGTGTGCTGTACAGAGGACAGCAAAGCCTTGACAAAACAACAACAACAGGAACAACAGATAAAGACTGTCATTTCCTTTGTTGTAAGTTCTTCTTATTATCACTCTGATCACTCTGATGATAAATAAATAAAATATATAAATAAAATAGGTACTTATCTAAAATTATATTTTCTCTCTGTTCCTGACAAACTGTCAGTCTGCGTATTAGTGATAGGGATTTTTTTTTAAATCTGCATTTGGAAATAACGGCACTCTTGATATGTATGATACTGTGTAAATATTTGGGTTAAACCCACGCTACATGTTCAGTGTCGACAATGCACCTTTTCCTGAAGTCAAAAAAAAAGAGAGAAAAAAAAAAACACAGTTTCCCTTACTCATTATTTATGGTACAGTAGTTTGGCTCTTTTAGCAAGCATGTATTTCAGTGTAGCAACTTAACCTTTTATTGCGGTCAGAGCGTTATCAGTTTTTGCCTTCACTGCAGCAAATTCCTAAAGCTTCACCTTATGGTGAACAAATGCGAACAGACTTAGTTTCCTAGTCTCTCCAGCCCTCCTCCCAAAGATAAAATGATATGTTACCAATCCAGAGATGGCAGATTAAGGGTTGTAAAAAGGAGTATGAGGATTTTGCAGTTATCAAATGTCCTCACACTCTTGACCTTTCAAATGTCAGAAAAGGAATGTGAGACAAAAGCAAGCCCAGGGATCTGATTACAAGGATCAAATGTGTCTTTACACTCCTATCAGTAACAGAGATGTTTAATGGGAGGATATTGGGTAGGGCAGCTAAAACGATACATCATATTTATATCCTCTGTGCTGTTTTTATACTTGAAGTATTGTAGTGGAGTGCTGGAAACTCAAAGCTCATAGTTGTTGGGGCATTATGTAATTTTCCCTCCTGGATAAAGATAAAGAGAGCTCTTCTGCAGATGTGTCTCTTGCTAGTTTCACAGTCACATTCCAAATAGTCTAAAATTATTCCAAGAGTCACACAGCTTTGAGTGGGTACCTCAAATGTGTACTTTAAAAGAATACCTCACATGCTCATATATATATATATATATATATATATATATATTCATTTTGCCATGGAAGGAGATTTGAGACAGGATAATTAAAGGTGTGCTTCTCAAAGGGTCAGGGTCAAGCCAATAGGAATGTCAGAGACTTGCGAGGCTATGACAGCTCTTTTCAACAGGCCACAGCGGACTGGTTCAGACAGAGATAGTGCAGCATCCCAGAAAGGCCAGCACGCTGACAGCTCTCCAGCCACGCCGTCCCAGCAGGAAGGCATCAGTTTGAGAAACAGATAGTGAGCGAGGTCGTCGGTGACGCAGACCGAATCGGGACAGATTAGGTGCAGCCCGCACCATTAGGTCAGCCTGTTCCCACCATTTTGCCTCGCACCCTCCTGGACCCTGGACTGTTATTAATAAAAGACAGGGCCAAAGTGCTCATTTAAAATTTCTATCTCACCTCTTTTCATTAGAGCTGGCATATGTTACTAGCACATCTACACACCATTAGTATGCTAGCAGTGGACACTAGCTGACGTGTAATGTGCCCTAGAGTTGTCTTGTTGGTAGTTTCTTTTTCCCTTTTTTTAACCTATGTAACTTAAAGGTGAGACATGCCATTTTTATGTAAACATTTTTATATCCCAGCTTAAGGGACAGCTTGGTTAGCCAATACTGAACATGTGAAGATCTGAGATCCACACAACAGAGCAACTTTAAATCCAAGTTTCAAATCTAGGTGTGCTGTTTCTAATTATATGCTTTGTCATATTAGGTTCATAATAATTGTTATATGTCATCATGCCATGTCATAATAATAATAAAAAATAAAAAAAACCCTGATCACATGACAACATAATTAGTTGGTGTCTTCATATGAATTAGTACAGTTTGATTCATTCGCGAAATGTTTAGGAAATGTAAAACATAATCCTTAGTGCAGTTTAGGCAGATTGTACAAAAACTTATATATGACATTGAATTAATTCTGCACCATTTCCCTAATACGAGATGCCAAAAAGTGTAAACTTTGTGACTCTGGCACTTTTGAAAAAACGTTGCTCTTTTTGTTTTGAACATCCTGACTAGCCGACATGGTGAGTTTGAGGGTGGGAATAACAGTTTTCCAACCAATGGAAGTGTTTAGGAAACCTGTTTGAAAAGAGTAAATTTTGTTGCAATTCTATTTGGTGTTGCTAGTTATGCAAAATGACATCCTCACTTCACTTTTAACAGGGTCTCTACAAAAGTGGAGTATTTGTTGCGGTAAATAATCTGTACACGTTAAGTGAGGATATTTGTTCATGCAGAGATAAACCACACTCCCATAACTCTCTCCTTACCTTAAGCGATGACTGGTGTCACGCCTGTCATGTGTTTAAAACGAAGCATAACATGATAGAGCAAGATCTCCAATCCAGATGTGCGGGTGTGCGACGGCGATGATTTATATGCCATGCCTCAATAAAAAGGATGTCAACTTCAGGCCTTAATGAAAGCTCTTGAACGAATCTGCTACAGAAAGATATTTTGACAGTTAGCATGCAAATGAGGTTAAATGTGTGCAAACTGAAATGAATCACCTCCTGTCTCTGCCATTTCTTTGGCAATAAGCTTTTTGGTGGTTATACGTAGTGGCTTGTGACACATTCCGTCCTTTGTTTCCAACTGCTAACTGTATTTAATTTCACATCTTATCGGCCTAGGCTTTGTCTGTCTAGTGGCTCCTCCCGAGTCGAAACGACCCCTTGAGATAAACTCTGTCAGACTCCAGGGTGATTTATTAAATTCTGATTTCTGTGAAGGACTTTAATGGGGGTGAGGGAATACATTGCAGGTGGCTACCAGCTTCAGGCACTGTTTGTTCTCTGATACACCCGCTAAAGGTAGAAGAAAGGGAGAAGTACAAATCTAAGTGGGATTTCCTTCCTTTGTTGTGGCAAGAGGAACCTTCCCCCTGCCATTCCCCTTTAATTTCACCATTGCAGCAGTTGTTCTGAATAACTGCTGTTTAGAATAGAGACGGCTTGAGGAACTTGGGGCTATTTATACTACCCTGCGACCCAGAAGAATAAATTTACATTCATGCAAATCCACTAGCGGACACCTAAAAGTGTCTCTGACCCTCTATCCAAATCTATTAGGGAATATACTGACCCAGTCTCAGCCCTATTTGATTAAACTGGTTTGCATCTCTTTTTCAGCCCTGCACTTGTAAGCAATGGCTGCATCATGCTAAGTATTTAAAGTGTTGTGTATTGAAAATGTGTTAGCCGATGTATTATTAAAGCTAATTTACAACCAAATATAATTAACCATGGCAGGCATTTCATTTCAAGGTTGTACTCATATGGCCTCATCTTTTTCACTAGCCATTAATGGTAGGAGAACATGGCCCATAAAAGTGATATGTTACTTTTTGAAGTGGTATCTGTGAATAGCGCAGTGTTTAGTGCCTGATGTACTGTAGTACTTTTCTTCTTAGCTTTTGCTTGCCTTTTGTTTCTGAAGAAGCTATGCTATCGTGCATCCCAAACAAACTGTACTTGGCCAGTTACCTCTACTTATTTTTAGAAAAGAATATCTGTACAAGGATTCGGATTCACAGAAGTGCTGTTTTTCTTCTTATTGTTTTAAATGAAAGGTCATAGCATTTTGTATTCCCAAAAACTTTTCTTAACAATGCTTCTTAAGACAAAACATAAGACGGATCTGAATTCCTGAAAATAATGTCCTTAGAAATCATTGTTAATAACCTCCTAAAGTTAGGATTTTAGGTTATTACAACACTTAAATGAAGCTTAAAAGAAGTCTCTCTCTCTTTTGAGCTGCTCTTATCATCCCATTTCAAGCCTGCCAAATCGCTCCAAGATCGGGGGAGTTCGGTTTAAGACTGATGTCTTGAGACGGCAACAGTTTTTCCTCTGTTTGCTTGGTTAAAAGCATTGTTGGTTGGGGGATTGGAGTTGACAACCCTGAGGGTATTAGAGCTGTTTGCCTTCTCTCTCTCTCGCACTTTTTTTTCCCCACTCGTCTGCAGCTGTTTGAGTCTCCTCCCGCCAGCTGTCAGTTAGACTCTCTCCGTAAACACCTCCACACACCACCTGCTTCCCACTGGGGAAATAGGTGTATGGTGGAAAGGTTTGAACAATACAGAAAGGCGGACAGGTAGAGAATCTGTATTCAGGCTGAGTCCAGGGCCTGACAAGGCAGTTAAGTGGCGTCTCTGTCCAGAGTTTTTCAGAGTTACAATAATTCTAATTACGAGGGCCAAGTTTTAGAAAGTGTTTTCACTCGGTTTCCGAATGAAAACCACCTTGATGAATTTGAAAGTTATGAAAGATCTGGACACATAAATCAAAGACAGGAAACTGTTGAAGCTGCATCCATGTTGCGAAATAAACGCAATTTGCCGTCTGTTAGAACTGTTTGAAAAATGCAGTTTCCTTCTGCAATTACAGCATAAAGCCTCAATTTGACAGATGTGTGGGTGTGTGCTGGTGTTAAGTTACTGTCAGAATGAGCAGTAAATAAGACAGGTATCTTTTCATCTGTCAATATAAGCACTTATTCTATCTAATGGAACGGTGCTGAGCCTGAGGAGAACTTTATTTAACTTTCCATTATCCTTCCACGACATTATGTGAATGAAAATTGTGGGCACTAATTAAAGAAACGTCCAACATTCTGATAACCTGAAAGTTTTTCTGGCTTCTTGGCCAACAGGCTCCTTTCTCACAGGAAGTTATCAAAGTATTACACGCAGATCATTTGCACAATGAAATCTCAGGCCTCTTTCAGTGTTTGTGTTTGAATTAGCAGAGCAAGTTGAAAAATGACCACCTCTAGGCTAATTTCATTTGCAGTCTGTCAGCTGCAAGTATGTAGCATTTAAGTACCAAGGCCCTTTTAGGAACTTATTTGTTGTTGTTGATTTTGATTTAAGGTTTGTGTTCATGTTAAGCAGGCAAGGATTTCAACATTCCAACCAAGTCATCTTACCCTAGACTTCCCCAATGCTTTAACCTCAAACTGATCCCACAGGCTTGGTCTTAGTTGAGTTATTTCCTTACCTCATCATTTCACAACTGACGTTAGAGTGCATTGCAAGTCAATCAGTGAGGCAATGGAACAAGTTTCACCTACTGAGATTTGTTTTGATTTTGAAAAGAGACTTTCATATTTTTCACTTGACATGGAATGGAAAACAAAGCATGCAGGTTTTAATGCCGGAAAACAGGGAAGAGAGCGATGTAGGGTAATGACATTGACCCAAGCTCCTGTTTAGCACTTGGGAGCCCCAGGCAACTGTAAGGCACCATGGCCACCTGGGTGCGACTTTATTAAAGGATGAAATGAGAGGTCGCACGTTCCAGACCCTCACAGGACATCCTGCTGCTGGAGCTCTATGCTGCTCCGTTCTCCTCCAGTCTAGCAATTTTGACGGGTTAGCCATGCAAGTGTTTTTCATTAGTCCTTCCGAGGGACCCTGGAATGCTCTTTTGCCAGCAAATCCTAATTTCATTGTTGATAGGTCTGTTAGAAGCATGCCGTGTCTATTATTGGATTTTAATTAATGCTGCATGATCTGTTTGTGGGGAATTCGTAGATAGGCAAGTTTTGCATTGTGCACCTATAATCTGATGGCAGCAATCCGGTAACAACTTTATAGCACTTTTTCATGACTGTAGGATGTAAATCGAGTAACTGTTTGCATTGGCAGAGTGTTAACTGTTTTATAGCAGGATTTTATACATTATCGCGTAATGTCGAGCTCCTTATCATTGGCAGGCACACTAGTGTTCTCGCAAACACAAACCTGTTTTAGCCATTTGAGCATGGATTTTCCTTTAAAGAAACGGCTTTAATTTAAGGGAAAAATTATAGCTTGTGAAAGTGCAATCTGTTGACATATTTCACTGCAGTATTATCGGTGTGTGCCGTGATTGGTCTTCTACAGCGTTATCATTTAACAGGCTGCTTTTACTGCTATCATTTAATTCTCCTCTCTCCCTCTCACCGGCTCATTTGTATGCTGCTCTCTCGGTGTCTGTTTGGGCTAGCTTTAAGAAGCACAAAGCCTTTAATTGTGAGGTTTAACATTTTGCAATTAAAATCCACCATTATTGCTCTGAGGAACGAATGACGAGGCTTTGATGTATTTTAATCAGCGGAGATGTACTGTACTTTAAGGAGCATAGAGATCCCTGATACATTTCTGATTTTAAATCCACATCCTCTTCTACCTTTGAAGATGATAGCATTTCAAGCTGAAAGCACTGAGCTGGGGTCCCTTGAACCCTCCCCCTAGATAATAAAGATTTTTATCTTCCCGATTCTAAAGTGGACAAATAGGATTATAAGAGACATTTATATTTCAGCTAAACCAAGAACATAGCAATGATTCCCCAGAGCATGAAGAATCAAATCTCCAAAGATGTAATAATTAATGGGAAAAGTTTGCACAAATAACTTTTTGGAATGATGACATACTTGACGAAGCTAGTGTTTTGCACAGGAAACAGCACCTTAGCATGGCGGATAATTGTATTGCTGTACAGACTTCAGGAAAAGTAAGCAGGAATTTACTAATAACGGATCTCCTCCACTTCAGTTTCCCTTTGACAGATGGATAGTGCATGCTCAAATCGAATTGGGCTTTAATTGCATTGTGGCGTTTCAAATTTATCTGCTCCAAAGATTTTGTTTACAGGTTTATGGGCTCATGAAATGTGATGTTTTTTTTTCTCCACGTCCTCTAAACAGGAGATAACTCCTGGAGAATGATCCATGGTAGTTTGCCCTATGGGGATGAAAATGTTCAATAGGGCAGATTGTTTTTTTTTTTAAATGATAAATGATATACAGCTGCCTGGATGGTCTCTGGAGCTGCTTGTCTGCTTAGTTGAACAAAATATACACATGATGGGGTTCATTTGGATAGGTGGACACAGTGTAATCAAATTCTTTTCTGCTTCTGAGCTCACCTCTCCTCTCACACATTTATGAATACGCTTTACATGTCTACACTAATGTCTTGCCTTATTAAGTCGGAGCCGTTGAATATCGAAAGTGCCGTGGGCACAGTAAACAGTGTGCTTTTCTTTTATCAGCATTATCAAAACAAGCTGATGACAGTTTTGTTTGATTAAGTTTTCTTCTAAAATTTTGTAAAAGCTAAACTACTTGTTTTGCCTTCCAAAAGAGGACACAACTAGAAATCATTGGTTAAGTTGAATTTACAACACTGTTCCAGAACAATTTTTACGGAGGACAAGGACTGTTTCCTGGGAGAGTAGTCTACAATGCCGGTCTTCTGACAAATAATGCTGACTCACAGTCTGTAAGTACATTTTCATATTTAAAGGATTTGCCACTGATGATTCAAACGTGAGTTTTGAGCAGTGTAGAGTAGCGTTTGATGTTTGTCACATTCGATCACAAATGCAGACATGGTTTTATGTTTACGCAGCGTGATGAAATGCAACGCGTAGTACAAGTCATTATAATCAGTAATTATATCCCCAATGGATGCCACCAATGGCAAGTTTGTAATGGGTTTTATTGTTTTTGTCTTGTCATGCTGGGACACGGAATCACAATATGGTCAGGGGCGTAACATTTCCATACCATGCTTGAGGTATTAGGCCAATCACAACGCACTGGATAGCTTGCCAATTAGCATACACCTCCCTTTACAGAAAGGTTAGCTTTGTAAAAATTGACGTGTTTCAGAAAAGTGGGGCATAGGGGAGAAACAATAATGTACAGTATGTGGAAAATAAGGTGTTTTTTAAACTTAAACCACATAAACATTTCATTACACTGAGTACACAAAATAATGTTATTTTTTAGCAACGTCATATGACCCCTTTAATTGTGTCGTTTTCTGCAGAGAATTCATCCAGAATGCCTCATAGACAAAAATACAACTGTCGGTTACATGTTTTTTCTCTGTAAAAGCTTGTGTTAATATTCTTCTGGATGTTCATTAATAGCTTGTAGCGTGCTTGAGATTTTCCACCTAGTTAGTCATGCTAATGTTTAACTATCTTGAACCAAAGCCTCCACAGAATCATATTTCCATTTTGAAAGATTTAACATTTCTTTGTAAAAATGATGCCTGACTGTATAAAGCAAAAGTCCTACCTAATTAAAAGTCCCTTCCGAAGTCTTGGACACTAAAACCTTAACCACAGTGCTAGTAATGTGCTGGAATGAGCTTGTGAGGAGAGAGAATGATTCTATCATGCCCTTTGCCACACTCTCATTTGCCTCCTCTTTGTGAGCCTGTAATATTTTTCATGGCTTCTAATGAAGATTACCCCTCTTCTACCATCCACTCACCTTATCGTTAGCCTGAGCTTTGCTCGCGCACTAATTGATGCACCCCTGCCAATTCAGACTCAGGCCCTGTCACTGACCCCCATTAAGATCCCATCCTCCCCTTCTTATGGAAATCAGCCTCAGCGTTGTGAATCCTTCACCTCCAATCAGCTCTGATCAAGTGGAGAAAACAGCCTCTTGTAGCTCGTACCAAGATCAAGCCCGACTCTTATTGCTTTGTATTTGCTGGCTACATTGGCGACGTTCTCAAAGAGACTGCATTCCTTTACATGCATTGATGCGAAAACTTTTATAACAGAGAATACTTGATAATTAAGGTGAGGTTATTTTGAGCATAATGTGACTTTCTCAAAAAAAATAAAAAAATAAATAATAATAATAATCAAAAATAATTTTTTTTTTTCATGTTTTATCATGGTTGTCTTTGTTTTATAGTTTCTGACACCTAGTGGCAGCATAATGGAACAGTAGTAGTTTTTCGTTATCAGTGCCTTTTTAGAAATTCTTTATTTGCGATCAACCATGATTAACTTTTTTTTATATTTAGATTTTTCATTGATCATTTTGATTTGTTTTGTAATGTTTGTTGTTGTTTTTTTTCTCTCCTGCATTATAATAAAAATAAAATTCAATAATAATCTTGGCTAAATCTGTCACATTTTTATTGCCTTGATAATTGTAACAATAAAAACCTTCATAATCATCGGGAAGAAGGAGGCGGGAACCGGCGGACAATCAAATTATATTTTAATTATCAAAATAAACACAAAACAGCGTGTCAGCCCCTCACGGACGACTGACGCGCACAAATAAAAATCAAAACATAAACTAAAACCCTGGCCTGGTCCTCTCTCGTCCGTCACTGTCGTCGCTCTGGTTTTATATCCCTCCATCTCCTCCGTGGGACGCGAGACCGGTGGGTAGAGCAGGTGTCGCTCATTCCCAATCACTCCACCGGCCTCGCTCCTGTTCCCACGTCTCTTGGCCCCCGCAGTTGATTTTGATATTCTAGGTATTATCAAATTGCCTGAGTTTTGAGAACGTAGCGGGCGTAGAGGATTATAATGTAAAAGGAGCTCATTCAAATACTGAGGTGCTAAACCATTCAGGGCTTTATAAGCAATATTTTAATATATAATAAGCAATATTTTAAAATCTATACGATGTTTGATAGAGGGCCAGTGCAGTGTTGACAGGACCGGGCTAATATGGTCATACTTCCTGGCTCTAGTAAGAACTCTTGCTGCTGCATTTTGGACTAGCTGTAGTTTGTTTACTAAGCGTGCAGAACAACCACCCAATAAAGCATTACAATAATCTAACCTTTTTTTCAGAATTTAGCAGTAAGAAATTACTCGTCATCCAGTTTTTTATATCGACTATGCATTCCATTAGTTTTTCTAATTGGTGTGTTTCACCGGGCCACGAATAAATATAGAGCTGAGTATCATCAGCATAACAGTGAAAGCTAACACCGTGTTTCCTGATGATATATCCCAAGGGTAACATATAAAGCGTGAAGAGAAGCGGCCCTAGTACTGAGCCTTGAGGTACTCCATACTGCACTTGTGATCGATATGATACATCTTCATTCACTGCTACGAACTGATAGCGGTCATATAAATACGATTTTAACCATGCTAATGCACTTCCATTAATGCCAACAAAGTGTTCAAGTCTATGCAAAAGAATGTTGTGGTCAATTGTGTCAAATGCAGCACTAAGATCCAATAAAACTAATAGAGAGATACAACCACGATCAGATGATAAGAGCAGGTCATTTGTAACTCTAAGGAGAGCAGTCTCAGTACTATGATACGGTCTAAATCCTGACTGGAAATCCTCACATATACCATTTTTCTCTAAGAAGGAATATAATTGTGAGGATACCACCTTTTCTAGTATCTTGGACAGAAAAGGGAGATTCGAGATCGTTCTATAATTAACTAGTTCTTTGGGGTCAAGTTGTGGTTTTTTGATGAGAGGATTAATAACAGCCAGTTTGAAGGTTTTGGGGACATATCCTAATGACAATGAGGAATTAATAATAGTCAGAAGAGGATCTATGACTTCTGGAAGCACCTCTTTTAGGGGCTTAGATGGTATAGGGTCTAACATACATGTTGTTGGTTTAGATGATTTAACAAGTTTATACAATTCTTCCTCTCCTATAGTAGAGAATGAGTGGAACTGTTCCTCAGGGGGTCTATAGTGCACTGTCTGATGCGATACTGTAGCTGACGGCTGAATGGTTACAATTTTATCTCTAATAGTATCGATTTTAGAAGTAAAGTAGTTCATAAAGTCATTACTGCTGTGGGTTATAACCTTGGGTTATGTTTGTTTTCTTCTAAAAGAGAAGAAAAGTAATCGGATCTAGCAGTTTTTAATGCTTTTCTGTAGGATAGGTTACTTTCCCGCCAAGCAATACGAAATATCACTAGTTTTGTTTTCCTCCAGCTGCGCTCCATTTTTCGGGCTGCTCTCTTTAGGGTGCGAGTATGCTCATGATACCATGGTGTCATACTGGTTTCCTTAACCTTCCTTAAGCGTAAAGGAGCAACTGTATTTAAAATGCTAGAAAAGAGAGAGTCCATAGTTTCTGTTACATCATCAAGTTGTTCTGAGGTTTTGGATATGCTAAGGAATTTGGATACATCAGGAAGATAACTTAAAAAGCAGTCTTTTGTGGTAGAAGTGATGGCTCTTCCTTACTTGTAACAAGAAGTAGAATTTACAATTTTGGCTATATGAAGTTTGCACAAAACTAAATAATGATCTGAGATATCATCACTTGGCGGCATAATTACAACACTATCAACATCAATTCCATGTGACAGTATTAAATTTAGAGTATGATTTCGACAATGAGTAGGTCCTGAAACGTGTTGTCTTACCCCAATAGAGTTCAGAATGTCTATAAATGCTGATCCCAATGCATCTTTTTCATTATCAACATGGATATTAAAATCACCAACTATTAAAACTTTATCTGCAGCCAGAACTAACTCGGATGTAAAATCACCAAACTCTTTAATAAAGTCTGTATGGTGCCCTGGTGGCCTGTATACAGTAGCTAGTACAAACATAACAGGGGATTTATCATTAAGATTTGTTTCTCTGGATAATGTTATATAAAGCACCATTACTTCAAACGAGTTATACTTGAAGCCTGCCCTCTGAGAAATCCTGCAAACGTTGTTATAAATTGAAGCAACACCTCCCCCTTTGCCTTTTAGATGCTGCTCATGTTTATAACAGTAATCTTGGGGGGGGTGGACTCATTTAAAATAATGTAATCATCAGGTTTTAGCCAGGTTTCTGTCAAACAGAGCACATCTAGATTATGATCATTGATCATATTATTTACAAAAAGTGTTTTCGTAGAAAGGGATCTGAAATTCAATAAGCCAAGCTTTTTCATTTGTTTATCCGTATTGCATCTGTTTTTTATTTGTTGAACCTCAATTAAATTGTTAATCTTAACTTGGTTTGGGCGTTTTTTTCTATTTTCTAGTTCGGGGAACAGACACAGTCTCTATAGTCTGATATCTAGCTGAAAGAATCTCTATGTGGTGAGAATTAGTCATATGGTCTTATCTACTCCATATTAATTCAATTAAATAATACAGATTTTATTAGGCCACAGATATGATTAGTCTTCTAATCTTATTGGAGTGTCCATGTTTTTAAACATTAGCAAAATTGTATATATTGAATTATATATAATAATATAATATAAATTACAAAGTATACCTTTAAACCACATCTTACCTGCATGAGAGGATGAAGGAGATTTTATAGTAATTGACTTGTTAGCAATGATCGTTGTCATCAGATTCATACATGCTGGTGTATTGCACCTGTTCTAATATCTTCATGCTGTGCACACCAAAGCATGTCCACGTGACACCTCCCTATCTTAACTGCTCTAATATAGATGCTGTATCTCAACCTCTAGTTATGTATGGCTGAAACACAGGGGCACTCTGTTGAGATCCTGATGTCAACACACATTCCAAGCAGTTCTCTGGAACCCTGACATTTTGAGATAATAATCCTGCTGTCCAGGTAGCATAGTTAGGCATTGCTGTTAAGATGCCTGAAATAGTGATGAGCAAGATGATACTTTTAACTGGCAGCTAATATTAAATTTCTGCAATTTGTCCTGACTATGTCTTCATCTGTTGTCTCATGGCTGTAAACCTGAGTGACACACAGCTTTCTATTTTGGGATAATTCGGCTTTTCAACTGGCCTAATTCTGTAAAAGATTTCAGATTAGTCCTTTTTTAGCCTGCTATCTGCTAGCGAAGTACACTTATCCCATTTTCTCCACGGCAAATTGTTTCGGTTGCCAGCTGAATATAGCCGGAAATGCTTATTTCTCATTCCAGTCTCCAGTGTAAAGACCATGACCCCTGTCTGTACTTATACTGATCTAAAACTGGCTTGGAGAAAGCAATCTGCCACATGCTAGCCCCTGCAACATGTTTTTAATAGTATCTATAGTCTGCCCTAGTCTCATACATGACATCACAACAATTGGGAATCACTTGCATTGGCCTGCACTGTGAGGATAACAGCCAGGCCAGAGACGGATATGGTACAGCAGTCGACTCATGAGCTAGTCAGTGTGTAAACACAGCATGATACTGATTTTGTGAGTGATAAGCACTTTAGTTCTTGTAATGTCTTTAAGTTACAATGCAACAAAATGTCAGTGGGGCTCATTCACTAATTGTTGCTAACTTGTGTGCTCAGGACAGGTTCATGTAAAATGTCCTCAGTATATACAATTGTCAGAATATATGTAAAAAAAAAGTATATATATAAATATACTGTACATGCATGTGTATATATGTGGAGGTTTTTGCATGAACCTGTTCTACATACAATTGTGTGTGTATGTGTGTATATAATATTTATACATTTATTCTAAATAATAATTGTATATAATTGTATCATTTATAATTATTTTATTTTACCATATATTTATAGATTTTCTTTATATTTACTGTAATTTCATATTATATGTTTTTATATTATATATTTTTTTAATAATTTTATTAAAATAAAAATAATAATAATTACAAATATGAAAATTTACAAAACTTCCATTCCAGCCACTTTCAGATATTTTTTTCTGACCTTACTAAATATTCTGACCTTATTTACTAAATATCATACATGTGATGCGATATATATATATATATATATATAAATGAGTTTTTCTCAGCTTTGACATTTCCATTGTTAACATTTACATGATTATTGTGTGTAAATAATTTCAAAGGCATCAAGGTTTCAGGTTTTACACACAAATACATGTGTATACACAGTTAGTGAATGAGACCTAATGCTCTTCTAAGCAAATGGTTTATCATAATCTAGCTGGTTTATTTAAATATATTTACCCCAATTAGGAATAATCAGGTGTGCCTGTGTTTTTATCACAGTACATAGTCATTAGTGGGTTTAAACACCTTATGGTACTTCACGCTGTGTTTTTATTTTGCTCAGATCGCTTTGTTGTATTAAAGAACAAAATTTTGTTTTGCTGAGGAGATTTTGATGCGCTTCCAGATTGTCCTCGAATGCCTTATAAAATATGGCTCCTGAATCAATTAATTGTCTACAGAGTAGAAAAGCAGAATGGTGAGTGTTACAATGGAGGGCCTGGATCCCCTGGGCCCTAGAGGCTTGCACTGTGATGTTTCATTAACTGTGCGCAGGCCTGTGGCCCCCAGTAAACACACAGTAATTAGGGAGTTTTGAGTTGTCTTTTCTGAGCCTGCACTTTGGTAATGATGATATGACCCTAAAGAAATACAAGGTACAGTACTTGCGAGGTCATGGAATAGGCCCTGCATTTAATTCTCCTCCCCGGTCCAATTTAAAATTAGCCTGCCACTGTTTAATATTCCAATTCTCATCTGCTAAAATGGAGATTTATTTACAGATAAGGGCGAAGGATCATATTTTATTAATTTTTTTCCACTGGAAGCTAATCATAGGGTGCAGATTGACAGACCGTTTGTCTGTGTCAGCAGCATAAGACTTATTTGCTTGCTAATAAACACAGACGTCTAAATGTATAGAGTCGTAAAAAAATGACTAGCAGTCAGTGTTAATTATTCCCATGCAAAACAGCAAATAGTGCTCTATGTTATGCACTAGGTGTTTTTACCTCTAATATTAACATTATATTAAGTCTTCTAATTAGCTGCAGCTGGGCCTCACAATAGTAATAGCTTTTGCTTTTTTAAATAAAAGATGCCATGTACAATTGTGTCTCATTACCGATATCGAATAAACAGCAGCAGACTGAAGCCAGAATGGTGCCTGGGCGGAACGTCTGAAAGATGAGAGAGAGAGAGACCTGCGGATGCGGAGGCAGCATGTCAATGAGAGGACTCGATGTCACTGAGCTCACCAGTCAGGACAGCCATCTGGAAAATCAAAGGCCAGCGCTATCTGCTTTACTTTCTCACATTTCCCATCCGACCAGCCATCAAAATGGGATCTTTGTTTATATCTTCTACAGGATTTAAGTGCCCTCTTGTTTTGTCAGCATGAATGATGTGGAATTTTTTAAGTCATTTCTTTTGGTGCAGTTGTTTTTTAATGTTTTGATCTGTGAGGATAAGGTGAAGTTCAGTGACATTTGAGTGCCCTGTGAAAAAAAGATGACTGTATATGTGTAGTTTAAGAACTGAATTTGCATTGCTTTAAAATTATCTTTTTAAGTTGCATCGCCAGTGAGACACAGATGGAAAGGTGCCCTGGTGTTCGCCCCCCTTTCTTCGAAAGAAATCTCCTGACTCTGTAAAATGGGCAATGATGACATATGTGGATGCGGGCTTGTTCATATCTTTGTGGGGCCTTTAGGGAAATAAATATCTGAGAACATTCAGTGAAATGTTGCTCACTCAATAAATCAACCTGACACAATAAACACTTCTGGCACATGCGTCCCCCCATCCTTCCCCCTTTTCTCTCTCCGGCACCACCTACTTCTCGCCGTTACCAAATGGTGCCTCCCCAAAGACCGGTAAATCAAATCGGCACACAAATACAGTGGGAATTTATTTGAAATGGGTTTTTGTTCTGTTTAACGCCTGATTGTTAGATGTACTGGGCCGATGATAAATCTAGAGACTGCAGCTTTACCCATGCTCGGAGCCTGTTGCACCTCGGCGCCGCATATAAATCATAAATCCGATTGCATGAGAGAGCTTTTGCTGGCTGTTGACAGGAAAGAGAGTGGCAAATGAACAGAATATATGTCCAACGCTATTTATCTTCCCCTGGCTGCTACTGCTGAAGACCACTGGAAGTTGGCAGAAAGTTTCTTATTGAATCGAGAGAGGTGTGGGGCGAAGGAACGTCCTGTGGTGTGATTAACGACCACAGAGTCGTTCGCATTTGCCTCAGAATGTATCTAAAAAGATGATGTACAGTACTTGTAGCCATTAACACACCATTTGTTAGCTTTCCATATTGACTTTTATGCTTTGTTAAAGGAGTAATTCACCCCAAAATTATTTCTTCTCTGGTCTCTGATTCTGAAGAATGTTGAAGAACTGTTTTTGTCCATATAAAAGTCAATGAGGTCCAATACAATACTGATCCCTTTCATTGTTTAAAAAAAAAAAAGATTGTGTTAGAAAAGAAAGTTAGTCATACAGTTTTTGAAAAGGCTTGAGGGTGAGTAAATGATTTCAGTTTTCATTTTTGAGTGAACTATCACTTTAATTTGTGACCTTCTGCTGATTTGAAATCCCTTCCACCACTTGCCTGCATGCTGAAATCCCTCCCAATCCCTCGGGCACTATTTAAACAGCAATAATATAAGCTGTATAGCAGGGAATAATTAGTTTATCAGTGTTTGCTATGGTAACACACATGGTAACAGTCTTAAGTGATTGTGTTTTCAAATGGCAGGCCCTGCATACATTTTCTTTTATCTAGCCACGCAGTGCTATGATTGCTCAGTCTTATAAATGGCACATACTTTGTAAGTAGAGAGAAAGACATTGTTTACAGTTGGCCCCACACCGTGAATCTGTCCAGTGTAAGGTAATCTGTAGTAATAAGCTCCATTTGTTTTGTTTAGCTCTTTAACAGGGGGCTGAGGGAGAGAAAGAGAGAGAGAGAAATCTCATTTCAAATCCTACTAACCTCCTTATCTCTATTTGTTCAGTTGTTTTTAATGCCACATACTGAAAGAATTTCAATAGCTGTTTTGCCATGAAGTCATTTGTTATCCTTCAGCAGGCTTTGGTCTCCCTATTGTGTGACAGCCGCAGAGTTCTTGAATCTTCCAAATGGAGCAAGCCAGAAAGAGATGCTAGCAAACAAGCGCATGGACACACACACACACACACACACACACACACACACACACACACACACACACACACACACACACACACACACACACACACACACACAGAGGAACACCTTTAGCGTTTGGTAAAGGGTGAAATGATTGTGTCATGTTTCTCAATATCTTACTTCTTGAAATATATACACTATATCAGTGAGAATGTGTTAAGCACTTTGTTTTAACAGGTGGGACAGCTTGTCCCTGAAAGCTCCCATCTCTCTGATTTTATGTGGTGGTCACATCCTAACACGACGAGGAGTGCTCTATCCTTAGGCCAATGTCACACTGTATTCCATATGAAGTTACTTTGCTTGTTTGCAACATTATGCGCTGCTGACAGGATTCAATGTGAATTTCACAGTCAAGGTGCACTGCTGTGAAATAATTTAACAGCTTAATGGCATGCACTTAACCAGGACTTAATTTATGGTACCCAAACATTCAGGGAAATAATATAAAGGGAAATTTAAGAGACAGTTATTAAAAGACTTTTAGAAATACTTTCCATCTATTAAAATCAATGTGAATTGCAGCTCAGAAGGCATTTTGCTACAACATTTTAGCAAGTTTGCTATAACAGTGCATGGCTATCTATTATTCAATCCAAGTGATGACGGCTTGGATTTCATGTTGACTTTAAGCTTCAACCACAGTAATTTACCTCACTGGTTGATTACATTCACAATCTTGAGCTATCATCAACATGTTACACATACTTTAAAGTGCTAATAGCTACTCACAAAGTGTATGAAAATAGTAGACATTGGTCTAGTATTTTGTGCTAGGAAAGTCAGAACATGACACGCAAGATGCATTTGTTGTGAAAAATTTTCTGAATCTAGGTCAGTTCAGTACCTATTTACACTATAGTTCGAAAGTTTGGGGTTGAAAGAAGTCTCTTATGCTCACAAGGCTGAATTTATTTGATCACAAAATATAGTAAAAACAGTAATACTGTATTATATACTATTATATATAATCATTTCAATACTTGAAATTATTATATATCTGTTTTAATATATTTCAAAATATATCTTATTACTGTGATGGCAAAACTGAATTTTCAGCATCCCTTACTGCAGTCTTAAGTGTCATATGATCATTCATATATCATTTTAAAATTCTGATTTGGTGTATTTCTTATTATTATCAAAACAATTGTGCTGTGAATTTTTGTGGAAACCACGATACATTCATTTCAGGATTCTTTGATGAATGGAACAGCATTTATTTGAAATTGAAATATTTTATAGCAATGTCTTTACAAACTCTTTACTGTCACTTTTAATTGATATAATGCATCCTTGATGAATAATTTTTTTTTTTCTTAAAGGGGACATATGATGCAATTTCAAGTTTTCCTTTCTTTTTTGGAGTGTTACAAGCTCCTGGTGTATAAATAAAATTGTGAAGTTGCAAAGACTGAAGTCTCAAACCCAAAGAGATATTTTTTATAAAAGTTAAGAATAGTCCACGCCCTCCTAAAACGGCTCATTCTAACACGCCCCACATGTCTATGTCACAAAGTAAGAAGATTTGCATAATGTCACCCAAATGTTCACGCAAAGAAAGAAGGCGTAACCTTTTATTCTTGCTGTTGCCGCCTGCGCCATGTCGTGGAGATACTTTTACGTTTTGAAAGTGAAACTGCTTTGTTTGGCCTTCCAAAAGAGGACACAACTAGAAATCAGTGGTTAAGTTGTATTTACAACACTTTTCCAGAACAGCTTAACCTAAATATTCAGATGTGTGCAGCACAATTTATGGACGACTGTTTCCTGATCTTGGTAGAGAAGACTACAATGCTGGCTGTTCTGACTCATAGTCTGTAAGATATGTGAAGGATTTTGCCACTGATGATACAAACGCGAGTTTTGAGCAGTGTAGAGCATCGGTTCTCAATTCCAGTCCTTGCGCCCCCCTGCTCTGCACATTTTGTATGTTTCGTTTAATAATAATAATAATAAACTTTATTTTATAAAGCGCCTTTAAAGGCAACTTCTCAAAGTGCTGTATACAAACAAGCAATACAAAGCTCAAACAATAAAAGTAACATCAACAATCAAATGCTAATTTAAAAAAATAAGTCTTAAGTCTACCTTTAAAAATGTCATAGCCCTGTGCTTCCCTAAGATCAGGAGGCAGAGAATTCCAAAGGAAGAAAAATTTATGGCTTTAGACGTTTGTTCTATTCGAACGTAAGAGCTCTGTGAGGTGAACATCACAGAATATGCCACCATGATTCCAGTTCGAAGCAAACGTATATGTTCCATTCAAAGTGTATTGAAGTGTGCGATACATGAATTTAAAGGGGTGGTTGATTGCGATTTCACTTTTTTAACGTTAGTGTGCAATGTTTGAGCATAAACAGTATCTGCAAAGTCTTTTAATATTCTGATAGTTTAATGGCTTCAAAAAATGGCTGGTAAGGGACTACAATGAGTTACTTTCCGGGTCCGATACGTCACAGACCCAGATAAACCCCACCCCAGGGAACATGTCACGAAGGAGGCGAGGCCTTGCTGTGCTGCTTTAGAGAAAAGGAAGAAAGAAATTGGGGTGCACGTAAAAATCTATTCATATATAAATCACGATTCTATCGTCTAACGATTCTAATGGATTCACAAATCAATATTCTAAAGCAGAAGCTCTTAATACTGTTCCTTGCGACACTCTGCTCATGCTCTTCATCTCTCTCTCATTCAGATCATCAGATCAGCTCCAACAAACATTTTCAATTATATACTTATTTTCACAAAGCAGTGAGAAGCATTATATATGGACGCGCATGTTTTTGCTGTGCTGTATTAAAGCTTTAATCAGAATAAAACTGTATATTAAAAGCTAAAAAGCAGTAGCAATTACAAACAACAGTGTATCTAAAAGTATGAGACAACAACAAACAAACATACCATTAATAGCCATGCTTGCACAGGTTCTGCGCGATCCCCTTTACTAATATCCTCTGCGTCTCATTTGGACTCACATTAATAAGTAATATAAATGACGCCATTGTTTACAATAAAACTGGAGCATATGCCACTGAGGTGAGGGGCGGGAAGTTCAGACACACAATCTGCGGTTTAGCGAATCACAACACACTGAGCCAGCTAACTAATCTCAGCCCATTGTGTATTTCTGAGGGATGGGCTTCATAAAAACAGGAAATAATTGAGGAATTTGTGAGAGAAGGGAACAGAGTGATGTGGAATAGAGATAAATTATGTGACAAATAATGTGTTTTTTTTTTTAAAACAAAGCAGTGTGTTAGACTGCACAATCACAGTAAAAACACAGTATAAGTCATTATAATATGCAATTATGTCCCCACTTTATGCAACAAATGCCTCGTTTGTAATGGGTTTTATTGTTATTTTCTTGTCACGCTGGTGTTCTGACTGGGACACACATCACAGTATGCCAAGGGGCGTAACATTTCCATCATATGCATGAGGCATTCGGCCAATCACAGTGCATTGGATAGCTGGCCAATCAAAGCACACCTCGCTTTTCAGACCGATGAGCTTTGTAAAAAAACAACGTATTTCAGAAAGGAAGGGCATTAAGGAGAAACAATAAAGTACAGTATGTGGAAAATAAGGTTTTCTTTTTTTTAACCTTTAAACCACATAATCACATTTCATTACACCAAATACACAAAATAATGTTCTTTTTAGTAACATCACATGACCCTTTTAAAACAAACAAACAAAAAATTACTAACCCTAAACTTTGGAATGGTTGTTTATGCTTTTTATTTATCTAATTTTCTAATTTGTTGCAAATTTTATTTCCAAATGCTCACCTCAATGAGCTCTACTTTGCTATTATGAATTATTCTTTCACATGACTCCCTAGAAAGGTGCCGAAATCAGCATTCAAAAAGAGATGCTGCCACCTCATTTCTGTATGTCCACTTGGGAGATGTTTTACCTTTGTGGTGAGATTCTTGCAGCAACACGCATGGAAAAACAAAAGAGACTCTGAGATAATTAGGCTTTATTCTGTGTTTTAACAGGACACTGCTTTATTATGTTTCCACTAACTCTCCCTTTTTTCTCTTTCTTCCTTGCATGGTATCTTGGGCATCCCTGTGTGACGACACACCCAACTCCCAAAGGTTAGTGATGTTCAGTATTTTGTCATGGTATCCATTATGTATAAATCTTTTCTGTCCACAGAGACAAATTAAGCATAATTTCAAAGTTGAAACACAAAGTAGGACGTTTCAACTTAAATTAAAATGATAAAACACATATTGGCCATAACACATCTAAGTGGCATGACTGTAGGCAACCCTGTATTATCTAAATACAGAAGCTCTAATAAGGTCAGACTAATGTTTGGATGTAATAACCATAACAGTGGCTGGGATATGACTGATTCACAGCGGTCCTCCAGGTTCCATTCTAACTTAATGGAACTGTGCTTTAATTTGACCAAGCTCTTGATAGACAGCTGCTCGCGATATCTCACCCGTAACCCTTGACAATGGACATTAGCGTCAGATTAAAGCAAGGTGTTAAAGTGTATTAAAAAAGTAAGTCGGTTTCCTTTCTTTTCGCTCATTTTCCCCCACAGACAGTATTAAAATTCCTCTAAAGTCCAATTTTATAAGCACTATAGCACTAGGTCTCGCAGCTCTTTTGAAGAAAACTGAATGACTAAATATACAGGAGTATTGTTAAAAGGAAAAAGACGAGAAGAAAATGTCATCCTTCATTGAATAAAGCATACAAATGTTATATGACTTGTGTGCAGGGGAATTATCTGCAGAACACTGGGCTTTACCTGTCAAAATGAATCTGATCATATCTCAGATGGGTTCATATTGCAGGCTGGTACACGTATGAAAGCGCAGCCCCCCCTCAGAGAGCTTTATCTGTCAAAAAGGCTCAGCTTGAACCTCTTAATTTCCACCGAACTGCAAGCCTGCACTTTGTTTATTGTACTATTTCACACTGCTGTAAATAGACATAAATCTCTGGTAAGAAATATTGTTCAGCCAGACACCAAAGCTTCCCACTTAACAGAGATTGAGCGTTACTTATTTGATTATGTTTCCCTTAATTTATGGATTTGTGAAGAGTCTGGTTTGAAGACAATGAACTCACAAAAGATTGTTTTAACAGCTGTGCATCTTTGATTACACGCTTCTTTGAAGTATCACTTTAAATTTGCCTTTGAACTTGGATAGAGATCAGAAATGAATTGGGCTCCTATTAGATGTAAAAGGAAAGATTTGATTGTTGAAATGATCATAAACTGTTTCCGGTTTGGTGTTGATTTTCAAAGGGGATGAGGGGAGAGATACTCCTCTTCAGGCATTTGATCAAAACACATTTTAAATCTTTACAAAGGTTTTTTTTTTATTTTTAAATTTAAATGCTAAAAGTCATTTTCCACTAATCTAAGGAATTTGGGGTTTCTTTTCAAAAATCTGAGAGCCTTTAAAAGCCAAGTATATGTGTAGAAAGGCTGAATCTCAAATTAGTTTCCTGTTGTTGGATAGTGCATTAATAAAAGGATAGTCCATCCCAAAATTCTGATCATTTACTCACCCAAATTCTTAACCTTTGTGACTTTGTCTCTTCTGAGAACCACGAAAGAAGATATTTTAAAGAATGTTGGAAACCAAACTTCACTGAACAAATTGAGTTCCATTGTATGGCTTACATTTCTCAAAGAATCTTATTTTATGTTCCATAGAAAGTCAGTTTCATGTGGCTATCCTAATATTGTTATTGTGTTAATGATGTCAGATTGCATTCATGTAATACATTATTATTATTATAATTATTTTTTATGGCAAAAGGGTTTATTTCATGTGCTGTTATTGTTTTTTACCTTAAAGACTCAGAATAGGTCCGATAGAGGTGATAAACTCTATCCTAAGAGAGAGTTTTTCCTTACATTTGTGTGTGAATGTGGGAAAACAACTGGCATTATTCCAGTGCCGGTCCATATAGTTTAAAAGCTATAAGAAGACCAATGCCAAGGTGCAACAACATTATATATAAAAAAGCATTTTTACACTATACAGTGTACACCCAAGTTTTAATTATTATTTCATTCCATTTATTTGAGTAGTTCTCTGGTCTAAATGCTCATCTCTTGAAAAGATGTAAGATCTGCATATTCATAATTGTCAGACCCACCCACCCCCACACCCCCTTGAAAATTACAACCTCAACTTTGTAAAAAAAAAAAAGCTGAAACAAAGTTAGAGTACATGGCCTATATCTGTCAAAGACATTAAAAGACAGTGCATAACTCTTGATTTATATTCGTCCAGGGAAAAAAAAAATACACAATTTTTCTGTCTTTCTCATTGAGCCAAGGACAAAGAAATGGATGGCCCCAGCTCACCAAATGACCCACATAACAGAATACATGAAATTCATGATCTACTTAAACAATGATAAATGGAAATCCTGTCACATCGCCCCTAAACCCTGCGCCATTACACTCAAATCTCTCATTTCCCTTTTGTTTCCTTTCTTTTGTCACCCTGCTGTTTTTGATACAAACACACTTGACTTTTTTTTTTCCCCAAGGACTCTGATATATTGAACGTAATTGGAAGGGAAGGGAGAGAAAAAATTTATATTTTTACACGTTGTCCAACATTTTGTCAGCTAAAACGGGGATATTGTCTGAGCGAGAGTGAGGCATGTTCTTCAGTTGTCAAAAGTCAGTAAGTAATGATTAAAATAGCAGTGTGAAATGCTAGGAGATTAAAGTGATGCTAATGATAAGTGAGAGAAGAAAAGGGCAAGCTATATTTTAATTCCTAGGAGAATGGTTAATGACTTCTATTGCCTGAGATTAAACTAAACCTGTCTCATCAGCTTTTTTCTGCTCACAGAGGAAAAAAAGGCTCTGTGCACTTTAATTTATTGAACTCTTTTAAGGAAGCACATTGATCTACATCGGTTAAACTTTCAAAATTTGGGCAGCACGTTCCATAAAGCTGTCTGTAGAAGCAGGGGCAGTGGAGTAGCTCAAGGCACCGCCATAAAGAATTCATTATCTATGAACTGCCATCTTTAATCAGAAAATATCAATTATTTAAAGGGGAAGACTGAAGACAGTCCAGATTAAAGTGACAACCACAGACAATGTGCTGTGTGTATTTTCACTGTAACACAAGCCCTCATTTTAGGTGTACTGCAAGTAAAATAATTTTTTTCAGCCTTTCTCGATTGACTAAGAAATACTTAGAAATTAGAAATTTCTAGAGAAAATTAGAGACTAAGAAATTTACTGTGACATTAAATCACAACCTCCCATGACCTGTGTAATGAAACGTGTGTGTTTTTGTTGACACGGCATTATGCCTTCTGACAGACTTTATTAATCTGTGGTTTTGAGGGAAACTTTTCTCATGTTCCTGGTGAAGATATGAGGCTGCGACACATTTTTGATGGTAATTAGCATGCTTTCCGATCCACTGAATCCTATACTTTCACGGCACCGGCCTGATAGAAGTCATTGAACATTCTGCTGACTGCAGATTATTTTAGTTTTTATACAGATGTCATGCTTGAGTTGCTGGTGTTTTTTTTTTTTGCTGGTGTTTTATCTATAGGGCCTGGATCCTTTGCACTGTAAACTTTTATTTTTATTAAATTATTCTTTTCTCTGTAAAACGTAGAAAAGGCGCTGTAATTTAATGGTATAGATCACCCAGTTCTGGTCCTCAAACAAGAATCCTTGTTTGGTGTTGAAAGATGGCATAGTTCAAAAGCTTATTTTTATGCCGATTTCAGCTCAAGGTTAGTTTTAGACTTAACTATATAACAACTGATTTATGTAAATATCTATTGGGTTTGCTGGAATACAAAGTGCTCCTCATCACGCTACAGCTCGAGATCCAACAATAATGCTTACCATGCGGCAAATCAATATTGTCAATTGTCAGAGCTGCTATGTAGAATTTGATACCAAGGACTTGTGATGACGTTCACTGCTGGGTCAATAGCCATGCAAGGCCTTTATTCATTTTTGAATACATGATGCCTTTCATTGTTAAGAAAGACTCTGACACAGTGCCATTACAATTGATTCCTTCAGTGCATGCAAGAATAACCCAATAAATCACCCCTGCCAATAACACTTGAGGTTTGCCGTTCAGCTGATCAGGTGTGGCATTGCGACGTGTCATTAAACCATGTTTAGTTGTACTTTCTCATTAAGTTTGCATTTAAAGTGGCGACTAATTATAATTTGTTTGCCTGACTATAAAAGTAAAGAAATCCTACCCAGCTTTCTGCAACAATACATTAAGGAATCACATTAATAATGCATATATTTTTCTCACATATTTATAGCTTTCCCCTAGACACCAACATGTCACAGTTGTTGTTAGATCCCTATTGGTTTCAATTAAAACCTTGCTGAAGCAATAAAAATAAGCAATTAAATTGGAGCAAGCACTTCAGAGGTAGAAATGGGCTGATTAAATTAACCTTGAACTGCAATTAGAGTTAAAAAATAAAGCTATATATGTATTTGTCACAAGCAAATAAATTAATCCAATGTGGCTAGTCTAATACTCTGAGAGTTTTAATTACAGCAGTCGTTTCGGTTTTAAAGTGATAACTTTAGTTGCTTTCATTAGTTCAGTGTTTATGAACACTAACATGTACCCACACTAAGTAGCTTCTTTGATTGAGTGTCAGCCATATGGCCCGTCCGACTCCCTCTTATATGGAGAGAATGACCTCAGCCTTTATATAAATGAGTTTTCGCGGGACGGCTTGGCCTTTGACTGTGACACTAATGGAATGCTTGTGCTCACAGGCTTTTACACACTTAGGTAAAAAGGCTTTTGGTAGTGGATCCCAACACATGTTAGTTTAACTGAAAATATTTACTTCTGGAGCAATGCACTCGCTGTCACTCCAGTTGCATCTCATGTCTGCCCGTATGTCTCTTTATCTTGCACTCTTTAACATGTACCTCCCACCCCCGGCCCGACGGTGCAGCGGTCCCGGGCCCTGTGCCTCTGTTGGGTTCTGTTGTTATGTTCATCTCATCTCATCATTATTCCCGTTGCTATCCCTTGGCCACTTTTCTCTTCGATTTTCATTAATTTCTTTGTCTTTTAGAACCATATATAGAATCCCATGATCTTTCCTACAGCTAAGATACTTGTGTCCCCTATATGTCTTTACCGAGAGGCTGTCTGATTCTTTTAGCAGCCCCTGAAGCTGATTAATTTCACTCTTCATTAAAAATGTGTTGTGCCATCTTTTACACTATTGTCATTCTCTATTTTTTTCTGTCTCTTTCTTTCAGTCTCTCTCCCTTCTCTGCCCAGGCCACCCGCCTCCTCTTCCCTCAGCGCCCTTGGCAAATGAAAGGTCAAAGACGCTGCAGTGATTAATGAGCACCAAGCGCCAGGATCCCTCTGTCATTTCCCCCCTTGTGTTTTTAGTCAGGCCGCTAATTCCTCCAAGACAGCTTAGGCTTTATTGGCCGATGGGAATGACACAGTGTCTATGAAGGTTTTTTGATTGAACCCCTCTCTTACTGTTTGGTTTAGCGCGGAAAAGAAAACAGTCGAAGGCACTCAGTCCCGATGAAAAACTTGCTTGAAAAATTCTCTTTTTTATTAACCAAAATGTTTCAGAGTTGAGTGTCGCTCGTTTCTCCTCTGTTTTGTTGCTCTAGAAACAAAAAGCCCACTCAGACACCATTCCACCGAATAGAAGTGGCCGTCAGTTGTCTCTCTCCACTTCATGGATGACACTTCAGCGGTGCACACTGAGTGTTTATTTGAAAAAGTAATGAAATATTTACTCTCTATTGCGGGTAGGATTAGCAGTGGTAATTGACTGCAGCAAAAACCGAGTCTGTGTGAAAGCGACCGAGAGAGCACGAGTGAGAACGGGGGCCCTCGTGTTTGAATGCTGATCTTTAGCGCACAATGGTCCTGTTAGCGAGGCTGTATTTCGCTCTGTCACTCTCTCTCTCCACATGTTGCTTTTTCTTTGAGAGATAAGTGGCCCTAATGCTGAACAAATAGGGGAAATCAGAAGCCACTGAGAATCATTCGGCACCCGTTTTCCCATGGCACCCAAATAGACGCCCGGTCTCATGGAGAGAAGGAGCGCGAGAGGGGGAGTGAAAGGGGGGAAAAAAACTCTCAGATGAGCGCGAAACAGTTTTGTCACTGCAAGCAAATCCAATTGAAAAGTCCCCTGGACTGCAAAGAACCGGAGTTGTCAGACCGAGCCAGAGCACTGAAAAGATCCAGGAGACCTAAATTGGCATCAGGTGTGGGGCTTCTCTCTGTGGTGATGGGCTCCCACATTGTGTCAGCTAGACATTTGGCCATTTCCAAATATAATGGGAGAAATTAATGCAAATGAGTGGCTGGAATGAAATGTATTTAAATGCAGATTGAAAGAGCCTCTGCGTTCTGCCTGATAACAAGTTGCTTTAGGAGAAGGGCCACATTGTGTTGGCTCATCTCACCCCCTACTGTTTCCATCCCCACACCAGTGTGCCCCTATTTCTCTGGTCATTTGTGTCTCATAACAGGCCATTGTTCAGTGGGTAAACTCGCTCTCTAAACTATTTACATTGCTCATTTATTTGAATTTCAGATGTAGCCAGGCCTTTGGCTTTGAGCCGGTTGAAAACATTAATTGCACAAGGACTTGAGAGTAAAACCTGGATCATTTATAATACTGTTGCTTATGACCATAACCTCATTAGAACCTGCAATGGCATGTATTTCACAAACAAGTTCCTGGCTGACAACTTGCCTGTGGCTAGCCGTGTCTTAAAACATCCTCTTCCTTTCTTTAAAGAGCTCTTGTTTCAGGGCCTAACACTCTGTCTCCGCAGCCATTATTAAAAGAGCCTGGAACACATCAGTTTTAAAGGAAATGTTCAAATCGGAGCAGTTCAATAAGAGGGCAGATTTGTTTTTCTGTTTGGACAGCACCGCTGCCAGACTTGTCTGCATCCACAAGAAAAGCATATTGTTCTTTTGGACACAGATGCAGATTATAACTTTTAGTCTTTAAATGGTTTGCACAGAATTCTGTCATCACTTATTCACCCTCACATAGTTTCAGACCTGTATGACCTTCTTTCTTATGTGGAAATAAACATATTTTGAATCTTGTCCATACAATGAAAGTCGTGGGGTCCAAAACAGCTTTGATAGGACTCCATTGACTTTCCGTGATATTTTTCAAAATTATTATTTTGTGCTCCACATGAAGGTGAGTAACAGAATTTACATTTTTGAGTAACCTATCCCTTAATAAACGTTCAACCATATGCAGTACCGCCACTCCCTATATGCAGAGTACGCAGTCTGCATAGGTCACCAACTCCCAGAGGGGGCACCATCACAGTTGCTCAAAAAAAAAAAAAAAAACATGCGCAATTCTCCTATCCGCGCTCGCGACCGCTCGCACCTCATGTTTGTGGCTGAATGTTCATAATTTATGGATGGGCATCTATGCCCGGGTAAAGGACATCAGCAATCCGGCGCAGAGAAAAACAAAAAACAAAACACAGGCATAAAGTTGGCGTGATGTTGGACGTTCGAGAAATCGTATGTAAATAATGCTACTTTTTCACATGGGCTCAAACTAGGGCTGTGAATCTTTGGCAAGGCAGCGATTCGATTCGATTACGATTCATAGGTTCTCGATTCGATTCAAGAATGATTTTTGCAAATTTAGAACGATTCGATTCACAATTAAATTTGATTCGATTCGATTATAACGATTCGATTCTGCATTCTTTAAGTGCATTCACGGGATAATTTAAATGCTTCTACTAAATTCTTTAAATGCTTATTAAGGGGCAAATTACAGTAGCATTTATGGTTAGAGAACCATAGGTAAAAAAAAAAAAAAAAAAACTTTTGTCCATTGTTAAATGCTAGTTTAATGATGCGACATGGCATACGTAAAAATGTATGTAAGCCAAGTTTTAAAAAAAAGAGCTTGAAGAGTATTATGTATAAGCTAACATTTTGTCACACCAGGGGCGTAGCCATAATTTCAGAAGTGACAGAAATGTCAAATAAAATCATTTTATGTATGTAGCCTATATTATAATAATAATAATTATTATTATTATTATTTTTTACAAGGAATTATCTTCTTTTTTAATTACTTTTAATTAGCTGTAATAAATCAAATACACTGCTGGACAATAATCAATCATTTGTAATCAATATATTTTTCCTAATGGCAATTTTATGATTGTTTTATATACTAGGCTACATTTAATTAGCAATTATTTAAATTTTCTGCAAAGAATAAGGTAGAAAATATACTTTATAGTTTCTGTACTGTAATAAATGTCAATTAGTACTGCATCATTCATAAATTGTTTGTGGGTTTTTTTTAGTTTCATGAGTTCATTCTGCTTTTATTCAGTTTAGCTGCAGATAAAGCCTGGCACGTCTATGAGAGCGAGGTCGCTTCTCTTTCAGTGTGAAAACGTCTTCATCTCTATTTAACTTTTTCTCTCCATCAGCGAATGATTCTGAGAGAAAACGCGCCAGATGTCTGTTTGCTAATGAAACAAACGCTACTTTCATGCATCTGATTATCAGATAAATCTCGCGCTCTTATTTCAAGGTCGTTGTTAATGCTGTGGTTAATTTTAAAAGTTTCCTTCGTATTTTCGGTTCATCCGCATTGTTTAAAAACATTTATCATTCAATGGATCTGTGCGTATGATTTAGACACTTACATTTCTGCTCCGTCCATGCAATAAACACAGCTGTCGACGGCTCCGGTAACTCCGTCGGTAAGATGCAGAGAGCCATTGACAAACTACAGAAAAGTAAAAGTACTTCACGTTAGCATTACTGGCCACGAGTCCTATAGATCACACGTCAGCTGCGTCAGAGACGAACGGAGCGCGAGCGCAATCCTGTGACAGTCTCAGTCGGTAAACAGTGGAGCGCGTGAAGGACAGATAAGAGGCACGATTCACGAACACTCTTCAAGGTCTCCATTAATTCGTGCTTGTAGTAATTTAATGTGTATACATTTTGAAAGCATTGAATCGCTATAGAAATCGCGATTCATTCGATTCTTAGCATTTTGAATCGATTCCTGTCCAAGATCGGTGATTCACGATTCAAAAATCATGTTTCAAGATCGATGCATATGAATCGTCAGGGTTTGTAATCGATGCATCGAGAAAACGAGTGAATCGTTACACCCCTAGCTCAAACGCAATTTTGAAGCTCAATAGCATTTGAGGAGAAAGACTTGCAGTCATAAAACAATTGTAATGTGTTCATTTAGGTGTCAGCTACAATGCACACCTTATCCATTTTTAATATATATATTAAAATAAATTATAAATCATTTAGGTAAAAACGAGGCCCGTTTATCACTCTCAGGCACATTCCTGTGAAAGTTTATTTATTTATTTTTTTCAGGTTCCCTTACGAAAATTACCCATGGTTTTAACAATAACACCACAAATCATCATTCTTGTAGCCATGGTAACTGCAAATTAACCATGGTTTTGTTACTTCAAATAATAATTTACAAATAAGTATTAATGTACTGTAATATTTTGTTGTTGTTGTTGTTGCTATAAAAACAGACTTAAGCCATAAATAGCCTTTAAAATGACTTAAAATGTATTATATAAAAAAACAATTTGGCAATAATGATTGGTTAATAATAACACTGTTAAAATACATAATGTAGGCAAATACAAAATAAACAATTTATGTACATGTTATTACAAATGCCTGCAAAGGGAGCCAAATGCCATGTAATTGCTGCTATTACACTTACAGGACAATCAAATCCTTGTTTAGGCTACTGACCAAACATTTAATTCAAATATTCACTTAATCTTTCATTTTAGGCCAGCTTTTTGCTATAGATGACACAGCCTTTATAATTTCTTCAACAAAAATCGTGCATATCACAACCCTTACAAAAATAAACCATGGTTTTATCATAGTAAAACTGCTTAACTTCCTTTTGCATGATTTCTGAATGCTTAAGACTATAAAATAAATTAGAGTCATAATAAAGTTATAGCCATAGTTAAATGTGAGAGCTACAATTGTAATTTGTGAATAATACAATTTATTCATTTACTTTTTATTTGATTAAAATTATATTTTCACTCCTATAGTAGGTGTTTTTTTCCATCATCATATTTGAGGAAGAGGGGCACAACAATACAATCCCGCTTAGGGCACCCATTAGGCCAGCAGCGGCCCTGACCATATGCAAAGATGCTGCGAAAAACAGTTGCCAAACATAAGCGAAGTGTGCTTTTCTTTTCTTTTTTAAAAAAGGAAAATTTACAGATGCAATTTATATGCAATTAATTTTAGTTAATTGGATACAGTGACTTCATTTATCATGCATATTTATGTCAAGCAGATTGTGTTTTTCCCTGATTATTAACCAATAAGGAGAAACATGGGCATTTGACTCTTATCTATCTTCTTAACATGTTGATCTGCTGTATAAAGAGACAGTCACTCTTACTGGCGTTCAGTACTGTTTGCTGTGTGTAGTGCACTGAGAGGGATGGTCAGATTTGATGAGAGTCCAGGGCAGAGCAGGAGACCGCTGTGTCCAGAAGGTCCGGGCCTGTGATTAATGTGATAGATAATGTGCTGGGGAAATGAGTAAACACTCCCTTGCTGCCTAGCTTTGTGCTTCATCGAGTTGATGACAAGGGCAGTGCAAGGTGAGAATTTAACAGGCCTGCTGGAAGAAAAGAGGGAAAAAAGGAGAGATTCAAAGGAGTGAACCATGACAGACTTGGGGATGGGGGGGTTGAGAGAGAGAGAGAGAGTGGGATTCAGCTGCTTTGCTAATAAAGCAGGCTGACAAAAGTGGAAGTTTTTCAGGAGAGGAATAATTAAAAGTGCTCAGGGGACTGCAGTTTTAATTTCACATGTAAAGGGCTAAAGATTTCATTTATAGGCACGCTGAGTAGCGAGAAGGTTAATAAGACGAACAAAGCGTGCATTGTGAGAACATACACTCAGAGCGAGGCTGCTGGACTTTCACCTAACACGTTTTTAATTATCTTTCTTTACATATTTCTTGCAAGACGGGGAAAACGAATAGATTAACTGATTAACAATGTTGGTGACCGATTGCTGATGGTGAAAAAGGCTCAAGTGTCTTGTTCTGTGTTAAACATTAGCAGAAGCTACAAAAGTCCCACGTTTTACAACTCAATTTGTGGTAAAACAGTGATCTTAGAGCAATTTGATGAGCTTGCAAATTGTGTTGTAAGTAGGGTGTATAGTTTTGTAAAATATTCAAAATACAATTCTATATAGAATATTTCAAAATAATACTAAATCATTTTTTTTTTTTTTTTTTTTTTTTTTACAAAGTATTTAATTTTTTCTAATTTTATAAAATAGCTGTACACTTTAGAGGTTAAATAAATTATTTTAAATCACACACATTATAATCAAATGATTAGCCATATTCACTCCATTTGAACCCACAAACCCAAAGCTGTTTTATTCAAATCCAGCTGGACCACAAATTAAGTTCAGTATTCCCTCTGATAACCCGGATGCTATAACAAAGGGAATATGACAGAATGTCTGATGGACAAATTTGTATTTGTAGTTTGAGCCCCAATTCAGACAGTCTAGGTCTCGTTCCTCTCAGTAATGTCCCGGGCTGTCTGAGATCAATCTGTCAGTCAGCAGTGGATCATGGGAATGAATGATCGCAGCAGTGAAATCCTCCAAATCCTCCCCCGCCGGCCTGTCACACGCTCCACTCTGGGACTGACACTTCTCTATTATATGTTTATCAGTCGCTAATGAAATTCTGACAAGTTTCGGCGCACAATGGATACTGTGTTTCATTAATAGTATTTAACGAACCTTGAGCTCTCACAATGGCTGGGCCCTATTGTCGGTGACAGCTAAGAGGCCCCTCAGCTGCTCCCCGTTGACAGAAGATATTATGCATTATGAACATTTGCAATCCCCCTCTTTGCCCCCAGACCATCTTACTTGTCTTGCTGATGGGAGTGAGATCGAGACAGTCCATTGCAATGTGGTCAGCGATGTCTAGTTAGAATAGAACCCATGCTGTTGTGAATTTTAAAAATCCTCATATGCGGTGCTGAGATGAATAACGAGGGAGGAAATAATTTGTCTTTTTTTTTATTTGCATGATATCTTCAGTTTGTTCTTTTTTCTCTCTTGTTTATTTTTTTATTTTATTTTTTTATTTTCTAAAGTGAACAAGAAAGAGTTTTAACTGTTCTAGCTTAACAGAGTTTTTACTTCAGAGTAAAATTGTTTGGCGTTTAAACACTAATTATAGATTAGCTCCTAATTATTGACTGTAGATCACCTCTGAAAAACTGTTGGGTCATATCTGACAGCAGTGGGAAAATGTTAACTATAACTTAATGTTAACTATAAAATACAAGTATGTTAAAATCAGAATCTATCCATCCATCCATCCGTTAATTACATTTCTATGAATTTCAGTTCATTTTAATTCTACATCCTTATGTTCTTTTTTTTTATTGTGATTGTGCATCCTGTTTACTCAAATGAGCAATGGTGCACGACCTTGGATACCATTAGAAAAATAAATAGGGTTATTGACATCAAAGGCTGTGCATCCATTCAAAAGACATGGGCCTCATCCTCAAAAACCTCCATCGACCTTCGTAGTCTTCTCTGTAGTAATGCAACAGTACAACATTATTCTTTAAAGCCATTATCAGCCTGTGAGAGTGACTTATGCTCTTGTGAATAATTGGACCCTAGCACCTCCACATAGTTTATTTCTGTTTAAGTAACCTTGTCCACAGTAGTCACTTAATTCTAAGCAGATGCCTGTTCGACCCACAGAGTGATTAGTTTCCACGGATGTCCGTGAATATGTGAGGTGCAGCATAATATGTGACGTGCGTGGAATATCTGTGAGGACCTGGCACGAAAGGAGAGAGTATAGACGTTCCTCATCTGTAATACACTGTAGACTAATATCTGCAGCTTTTTCTTATATTGCAGTATGATATTGATCTGCTAAAAATGTACCATATTGGAGCTGTCTGTAGTGATATTCATCATTCTGTCATGCTGCCCCCCCAGCCCCCGCCCCCTTGTAGCGTCGAGTTATTAGAGGCAGCGGTTTGAAGAGGTTGAAGGCTTTAGTCGCAGAGATGTTGCAAACAATTCATCATAAAACCGAGAGAGATAGCAGAGTGGGACGGAAAAATCTCAGGTGATGTCTCGCTTAAGATTTATGTGGGCCAGGGCCATGCATTAAGAATTACATCATCAATTGGTGTGAAGACTTTGCAAGATGTGCTGAGTCGGACTATTTGCTCTCACACTGAGCCTAAATGGACTTTTCTTACCTCCTCATGAAGCTTTTTAATGGAATCGCAAGCTTCGAGGAATAGAGCGAGGGATTTAGTCAGCATTGTGGAGGCTGGGTCATGGGCCCTGATAAAGCTTGTCTGAAGTAATTGCCATTCTGTGGGTTTAACGACACGGACCTTGCCTTGCTGCCATTACGCCACATTTGGCAGTTGATGGCAATCAGACAGAGAGGATGAAAGTAAACTTGTACGTGCCACATTTGATTTGTCTCCTGACTGGGTGGGGCACTTTTCCTCCAACTGTCTTAAAAGGTTCTGGTTGTTTGCTCCCCACACACAGTCAGTGATTCGTCCTGAAGGATCAAAGAGATGCTGACGGATGCGGCTGACATGCAATTAGCAGTCGGTCCTTGATTTCTTTTTAGCAGGGACAAATCAAGGGATTCTTTTAGCAGGAACCTTTTATGTGGGGTTGATTGTTGTGTTTTCACAGTAAACTGCATTCAAATGCATTTGATCAGGATCTGAGAGTCACAGAGGATTATATGTTCTGCATAAACAGTATCTAAAAGCACACAAGGAGGAGGAGGAGGAGGATGGGGCGGATCGCAACCCCCATCTCTGCCACAAAGACTTGCTGTGCCGTTGTGTAAACATTGCTCTTCCTCTCCCACCACAGATCACTTCTGGACTCCCTGGAATATTTACATTTCATTAATTATTAAAAAAGCAGAAAGAGTATATATATATATATATATATATTTTTTTTTTTTTATGTTTCACACGGGATTCCAGAGTCCAATTAATTGTTTAGTCCTGTCGTTAAGTTTGTTTGTCCCTGAGAGGATACAGACCTCACATCCTACGTCTTGCTCAATATCAGATATTTGCTCATGTTATAATTATCATCATGGTCTGTTTTAGTTGCAGCGACTGAATTAATGACTATGGAAAGTCAGGGGGTGACGGAAATGTCAAAGACTGAACAGAAATACTGCGTTTGCAATGTCATTTGCTGATTAAAATGCATGCAATGCAAAACATGGATGTTTATGAAACATAATGTAATGTGGGACAAATGTTTGCTGTTAAAGGATTTGTAAGTGTGTGTTTGTGAGTATAGGCGGGCATGTTCGTGTGGCATGCTGCCTTAATCGTATTGATTCTGAAATCATATTTGCCAAATTAATATGCATCGGTCTGAGTGCTATTGTTTTGTGGCCTCTTAATTGCTTCCTTTTGTTAATATTAAAAGCACATTAAAGGCTTAACTATTGGCTCTATCTGAAGTAACTTTCAATGATAATTTCATAAGACAATGGGAAGGATTAATAAACTGCAGCTTGATCTCTGTTATCAAGCTCTTTTACTATTGGGATCCAATTAAGTACCCTTCAAGATGACTTTCACTTGCTGCACTGGTCTGTTCCTCTGCCAGAGTTTGGGATTAATGGGGAATTAATATCCTCAGTAGAAGAAGTGCTCTTTGTTTGCTATGTCTGACTTCAACAATTGGCGCTGAAGTTATCCCAAACTGTTCGTCAAACAACCCCCTCCTCCTCCTCTCCGAGATCGATACATACACGTCCTAGATCCCTTCGAGCTGAAAATATGGGCCATTAAGAGAGAATAGTCGACAATGATTTCGTTCTCCACGTAGACTTTTTTTGAGCTTTATTATCCATGCATATTAATGACTCAATTAATTCTATTCATCCTTGCAAGTCATCTGTTTGTTTTCGCCTGACCTTTTATCTTAGAAGTATTTACACTTGGCTTGGTTTAAGCACTTCCTCCACGCTGGCGTTCTCCCACAGTGGCTGAGCGCCTCTTCGAAGAGGGAGTTGTTTAATGTGTTTGATGAAACCTCCCTCTTTCAGAAAGCACGATGGATGTAAATGTGACAGGAAATATGCTATTATTACACCCCGAGTTTTTTCGTCTGACAACCCACCAAATAAAATTAGAGCATTTCCCCCTTCTCCCACCCTCCCTCCCTCCATCCCAACTCCATCTGCCTCTAAAACACCTCTTTCTCTCTCTTTTTTTTAATTTACGAAGATTGGCATAAACAGGCATGCGATGCAGAGGAGACCGGGGTTGGATACTTGCCCTGCATTACATCTATCTCCTATTCAAGTTAGTGGTGAGGGCAGGACATATAATTGAAAACTGCAGCTAAACTGTGTATGATCTTGTAAAAGGATGCCTTGGAAATTAGATTAATCAAGAGGCAGACATTGTGGGGAAAGTTTGTTTCGAATGCCTGACAGTATCGCTCTTTCTCTCATTTCAAATGCTGGCAGGGCAGCAGGCAGCTCCAAGGGAAATGTGCCCCTTTCATACTTGAGTAATTGATGAATTGTATGCAATATGCAAATGAGAATCCATAAATCTTATGAATGACAGCTTAATTTATGTGAGCCTTAATGAATGCAGGATTAGATTTTAATTAAATATCCTCAAAGGCACCCTGACTAGTAAGTTTTTAAAGCCTTGTTTTGATGACTTGTTTCATATGCGTCGCAGTTCTGCATGGTAAAGTGAGGTCACTGATAGCATTTCATCACCGTTTTTAAGATAAGCGCAGCTCTGTTTTGTTAACCAAAGGGAATGAAATTAATAAATATTGCGATGGAAATTATATCTAGCCATCTCATTTTAACTTTCCTGGAACTGTTCTTTTTAATACATTTGTTTAACTACATTCAGTTCTCCCTCTCTCTGCCGTATCTGATCTATAACATTTTCTGCAGTGTCTTTTTAATTAAGAGAATCGTCCATTAGGCACGGAAAAGTCAACCAATTAGGCATCCTACATCAGTTCCCAGGATGTACAGGCCTGCTGCTCCTTATTAGTGCTAATAGTACTGATACAAAACAATTTTAAGCTTCACAATTATAGTATGCAATTAAGAATTCTGCTTTTTGTCATTAATGATGCATTAAAATAATCAGCAGTTTATCTTGCTTTCAGATCTTTTTTTCCCTCTAAGATCTCCCTCCAATATAAAGTTATCTCAAACTATGTTATATTTCCAGTTGCAATCTACGTACAGCCAAAAAAGGGGGTTATTTGCAGGAAAAATGCATGAATATTACAGTGGAAAGAAAATCCAGGGAGTCAAATTTGAATCTACTTGGATAAACTGGTCATAAAAGGTTTTTTTTTTTTTTTTTTTTTTTTTTTTTTTTTACAATATAATGTAACAGTTATACAATATAATGATTTATATATACAGCAATATAAAAAACAACCCTTACACACCTGAAAAATACACAGGCAGAACTTGCAGATTTTTTTTTTTAATTATAGAAATTGTACATACCCTGACATAGTGTGAACAGCTGGTCAAGAAAGATGTTTTGGGCATATTTAAAAATAAATAAATTAATTAAAATTGTTACGCCCAGCGCGGGACTGTTAAAGGACTGGGCAGCAAAAACACACCTGGGGAGGAGAGGACCACTGTTTGTAGTCCGCTGAGGGTAACTGCTCCCAATATATTGTTCATCACAAAAGTTCACCATTTACTAGCGGAAGCAGCTGTTCCTGCTTTTAAAACGCTTTATATGAAGTGCTCGCGCATAATACATCTATGTTGATCTGATAAGGCGTCTACCTGGCTGAGGGTGACAGGTGCAAGAGGGAGAGAGAGGGCTGGTGGCGATAAACCCACAACAGTTCAATGCAAATAAAGAGAGAGATAAAAGAGAGATCTGAGGCAGTGCTGATGAGGCAGTGCAGGGCTGACCTCTTCTGTTAGTGTTCCATTCATGTGCTGGTGTAAATGACTGAGACAGCCACTCTAGTTGCTACAGTATATTTTCTGTTTCATTGCAGATTCCAATACTTTGCTTCTCTTCGACCCTTGTTGAAAACCTCTAGAGAAGTTGAAGTAGATGCTGGTGGTCTGTATACAGAATAAAAGAGATATGTTAAGTTGTCTGCAAAGGCGAGAATGTTAGTGTTCCTTATTTGTAAAATGGCAACAGCATCTCCATGGTGGTCTTGGACTTTTTTAAAACAGTATAAGTCTTTGAGCATTGAAAGGATTGTTCAAATAAAAGGAGATCATTCATGGTCCTCTTTTCCGTAGATAATGTATATATAAGTTTGTAGTGACTGTCAAGTTCATAAAGTACAAAACATTAAAAAAGAACACCATAAAACCAATCCCCTTAATGTGTTCTGAAGCCATTTGATATCTTTGTCTGCTAATAAGACCAAAAGTTAGTAAATTTCACTGTAAATCTTAGCTTTACTGTTGACTTGAGAATTGTTCAATCAGTGTGTTGAATTGAAGAACTGGATGAGTCTAATTTGCCAATCTGATCAACCATTTCAAAGAAAAGAACTGGCTTAAAAGAATGATTTGTTCTACCTTTGCTTGGTTTGTGTATTTTTTGTTTTTGTTTGGTGTGGCTTTTGTTTGTTTTTGTTTTTTTGTTTGGTTTGGATTTTTTGTTTTAGTTAGTTTTTCCGTTTTTAGTTTGGTTCGTATTTGTTTTGGTTTGGTTTTGTATTGTTTTGAGCTTAACAAGAAAATAATAGAATGTTTGTGTTTGAGAGAACTATCCCTTAAAAATCTTTCAAACAAACATTTGCAACAATTTCACTATCTTTGGATTCCGTCATTTCAGATTATTCAGTCTAATGTATTGGCCCAGTTTCTTGTTTCAGTTTCAAGTGTGTTCTTTCAGTATACAGCATTTTTAAATGGAGTATCTTTCTAATTATGATCAATCGGCCAGAGTTATATGCCCCGATCTGACAGTCAGTCCACACAAAGATTGTATAGTAAAATGGAGGAGCTTTACCTGCCAGCATTCCATCTAACTAAGCCGAGTAAAGCTGCAAAGTCAGGAGGCCTAATCTGAGCATAGTGTGTTATTGTTAGTAGAGATACCTTGGTTTGTTATCAGCCCCTTGTTTTCTCTGCTGGCCACCACCTCAGCAAAGTAATCAATGAGGCATGTGCTGCTATCGCACCAAAAGAAATGAAAAATAAACCAGTGATAATCCTTCAGTTAAATGGTTATTCAGGCTGATAAAAGCTATTTTGTTAATTTATTTACACTTTGCTTCAGTGAGATAAAGAAAGGGAACAATTAGGGAATTCTTGGCTAGAGATTTGAAAAGGGCAATGACATTGGGTTAATATTTTATAAGGCCTGATTGGCGGGCTTCTGGAAGAGTCTGTATTTACAGAAGCAGAGATGCTGTGATTCGTTCGCTTGTTTTGGTTGACTGCGAGTAAATGGAATAAATATCTTAATCTTTACCTTACCCAGTGACAAACAAGAAGAAGATGGGAAAGGTTAATTGCACCATTTGAGACGAATCAAAACGGAATGTTCTTTCCATAAACCTGAGCGAGACATGTATTGACTCCAGGATAACGTTTAATCAGCGGCCACAGAAATGTGTCTCCATTAGGCCCAGACGTCCACAAACCTGTCTGAAAAATACTGATCAAATATATTCTTTGTACTTCTCAAATCTGTGTTTAAAAAATATTATAAATGTATAATGAAATACTGGATTTTAAGCTTGTGATAAGAAACTCAAACTGACTGTAGAATAGTTTAATAGATGTTAGTACACAATATTACAAACTACAATGTAAATATTGGAGAAATTATATTGGCCACTGATTTCCTTTAAAACTGTATTTCATGATGCATGTTATGTGCACAAAATTAGATTATTAATTAGATTAAATTATGTAAACTAGTCTTTTGATGTGAGAGAAATTATTGCGATTTTATATATATATATATATATATATATATATATATATATATATATATATATATATATTTGTGTGTGTGTGTGTGTGGTAGTAGATTTAATTCAGTATTTAAGGATTTTTTAGAGGTTTTTATTTGTTATATCAGGATATTGGTATTAAACACAGAAATACTCTTTCACAAGGAAGGATGAATTCAGTTTTTAGCTGACTTTTGTACTGTGGAAGTGAGATGGCCATATATTTTGTGTGTTTAATCTGATTGCTTTTTTAGTGTGGTGGGACGGAGGAGATCATGTTCCAGTGTGAACTCCTGGGTCAACATGGACCAAGTCCATTAAAGGAAGCATGGTTCAGGGAAAGTTCACTCTCATTTTCTTTTCGCCATGAATGCAAAACAAAAGGAGAATTCCTACATTTGTTACAAATTTGCCACATTTTGGCCTCAGGCAAGCACTGTCTATAAAAGTTCCTAAGTTGGGGGATGGGATCTGTTATTAATTATGGAATCAACAATACAGAGAGAATGCTGGGTGATTATTTGGTTGTTGTGTTAAAAAAAGCAAATGCAATGGAGCAGAATTTTCCATGTTGACCATCATTCACTCTTCCTTTGTCTCTTAGAAGATAAGAGTTCAGTTCCAAGAACACTGTGTTTCTTCTGTAACTTCAATACTGTAACCAGTGTGTTCTAAACTTTTTACTCCACTTTTTTGAGGCTAAAGGGTTAAACCTTAATTGGGGGGGGGGGTCAAACCCCCTTATAAAACCCCCCTTATAATTTGCACCCTGGCTGTAACCCACTTTCTTAATAACTGGTTGGCTGTATCTGCATTGCACTTTGCAGCTAATTTCAAATGTTTACCTTCTGAGTAATACAAACCACTCAGCTTTATCTAATAAAGAAATGCAAGCAAACATTGTATTCTCCCTCTAGGGGTGAAAATTTGTTTATTTGAATTTGTCAGCATTGTGCTCAGCAAAACATCACTGATAGCCTTGCTTCTCCCATTGTGTGGAAGTAAAATTTAAAGTTACAAAAAAGAAGCAAAAAAGGAAATGAAAAAGGATGTAACTATGTTTGGTAGTGGTGACATCAGTAGTGGAGTGGACAGGGCATATCTCAGACACAAGTGGATCTCATGAACCATTGTTGTGTTCTAATAGCCTAGTTTTGAGGACTTTTTGTGCCGGGCTATTTAAGGACTCAGCATACAGCACATGACAAATTGTACTCATTCTTTGGTGAAGGTCCAGCTCTTGTTCTCCCTTTGTCCTCAGTGGCCTCGTAATCACTGTTTACTGAAGCGACAACAGTAGAGAATACTCATGTATATCTCAGCTAAACGACTGCAGTGTCCTCTTGAACATATGAGCACAGGCCATCCTGTTTTAAGTGAAAACCTTCTGTGCTTTCACATGATGGGGATTTCAGTTTCATACACTTGAAGTTACTCAGCTTTGTTTTCAGAACATCATCGTGCTTTCATAAAAAAACAGAAACAAACAAACAAACAACAACAAAAAAAAGATGGAAGAAAAAACTTTTCTTGTAATAATGTAATGTAAATGTTATGTAAAAGTATAGTTAAAAGTTATTGTTATTTACAATGCTTAATAAAACAACAACAGCAAACAAACATTTAATATGTACTGTATTACTTAAAGGGACAGATCAGCCAAAAATTAAAATGGTCATCACCTGTATGACTTTATTTTTTCTTGATTTGTAACACAGAAGAATATACTTTTCTGTATATGTATAATGAATGGGAACCAGAGCTTTCAAGTTTCAAAAGGAGGCAAAACCTTCATAGATTTAACATTAACTTATCCTATAGATACAGACGGTTGGTCTGGGAACGCCCCCGGGAACGCCCCGTCACGTGATGTGAATTTAGCCCGTGGGGGAAAACATTGCCATGGTGCCAATTGAAATACACGGGACAATCATGCCTAAGAGTTGTTGTGTTGTTTTCTGTACCTCCAATAAACTAACAAATTATGAGTTGAAGTTCTACATCCTTCCTAATAAACATACAGAACTGGAAAGGAGTACAAAATGGCTACAAGCAATAAATTGTGAGGATGATCAAGGGAGGTTGTGGAATCCCAAGGCTAAGCATGTGTATGTGTGCAGTCGGCATTTCATCACAGTAGGCTACGTTAACATTGTGTTCATTATTAACGCTATCAAAACTGTGTAAGATTGTTTCAGAAAGTGGCAAGCATATATAATTAGCCTTATCATTCTACCTGAAGCAAAACTATATAACGTTAGCCTAGTGTGGAACTTTAACTCGCATAAAAACGCATCTGCAAAGAGGTGTAGTCTACGTGATACGCCGTATTCCCACTAGAAAAGGCTAAGGATTTCCGTATACCCACTTATAAAAGCGTGAGGATACGTAACAACTTAGTTTTGTGTCTGAACTTTTACACTTTCATTCATAAATTCACCCCATCTGTGTTTGCGAAAGGACACGGATAAAATCGCGGAATCCAGTCAAAAAATTGAACTAGAGCAGAACGTCACGGAATTTGGCTATTTTTTGAATGAATACATCTACAGTAGGGCTGTACAATGAATCAAATATCGATATGGACTAGTGTATATGAATATTAAAGTTAAAAGAGACTACAATTGTTCTACACGTCTCTGGGAATTAGCATTCAATATGTGCATTTTTGTCATTCAAATACACACGATGTTCGCTGTATTTTCCCCCACGCCGACTCTGCCCTCACCACGCCCCCAACTATGACTAGATGCCGACTGTATGTATATGACTTGTGTGCTATAGTTCTATGAGTGAACCGAATACAGTTTAGTTTAACTCATGAATTAATCTTTCAGACTGTTTTTGTGAATTGGATCTAACAGTTCATTGAAATAGTTCATTGAAATCAGTCATTAGATAGCAGTTTTTATCAGATCAAACTTTGAAGGACATATGGTTTGGAATGCCATGACGGTGAGTAGACAATGACAGAATTCATTCAATGACATTTTTGGGTGAACTGTCTTATTAAATATCTAATGTTAAATTGAAATATTGTTGCTACAGCCTTATAAAAAAAGCCATTCTCAGTCTCCTATTCCACTCTATATGATACGATATAAACACCCTGTAAACACCACAGCTCGGAGGCTAAACATCTGCTTTGTATACAGTCCCCTGCTGTTCCTGGAGCTAAAGTTGATGTGACATTTCAACTTTTTTCAGATTTTGGGATTGTTGAGGGAGAAGGGAAGAATGCTTTTACCATCACATGCTGTCTATTGAGGTCTTTCATAAATAATTTTAGCTCAGTACATTGAAAGTGATGATAGCAAAACTGTCATGCAATCTCAAAGCTTTAATAGCTAAAGTCACAGATTTGTGTAAGGAAAATATGGTTATTTAATCGTTGCATTCACAAATACCGTGTTTCCACCGAAATTACCCGGAACATTTGTACCAGGAACTTTTTTTCCCAGGAACTTTTTTCCCCCCAGACCTGTTGCTTTCTGCAATTCCACTGCGGTGTAAAGTACTGGAAAGATTAGGCAAATAGACTTGTGACGTAGGTCTGCGCGCGTTTCTCAAGTACGCTGATTTTGGACGTGCATCCTCGGTAGTTCAGACTTTGTGCATTCGACTTGGGAGTGTGATGTCCGCGATGACGCAAACTGGTAAATCTGCAAACCACAGCGTACTTGATAACTTCAGTCAGCTGACCATGGCTACTGCAATTTTCCTCACTGTACATTTACAATAAAACAAAATAGGATATCGAATACCACTGCCTCCTTTCGTTTTCATTTAAACATAATAACAGCTGCAGAAATGTATGTAGTTCAGGGAAATGTGTATATATACAGTCATTACAATGAAACAAAATATTATATAAATTTGCCGTTTTTATTTTAATTTTAACATTTAGATAAACTGAATATAGACCAAAGAAACTTGTTAGATTTTCCCTAAAACTAATTATATTTTATGTTTAACCACCAAGCAGACATCAGAGCCAGTGGCACATATCAGAAGGTCTAGCCGAGGTGAGGATGCTCTCAGCGGATACATGATTACTGAGCTCCCGCTGATTGCGTGGAGCTCACCGTCTCCGAGACTGGCATTTTTTTTTTTTTTTATTAGGCGCTGTCTTTATAAATAAACCACAGATTTGAGTTTTAAACAACTACATTCTCGCCTGAAATACTTTTAAAATTATATTTCATGACACAGTAACAGTAATATTTTGAAAATGATCCGAATAAATGGTAATTGAACTCCAACCAATGCTGCGTGAACTCAACCAATCTGGATATTTAGTGCCCAAGTCCCGCCCCCGAAAGTTCCGGAACTTTGAAAAAGTACTACCTTGCCAGCAGGGACTTTCTGAGGGGCATGTTTTTAACCGAAAGTCCCTGGTTCCTGGGTAAAGTTCCTGCGGTGGAAACGCGGCAATATTTTCAAATACGGCATGTTTTTACCCACTGGCCCCGTGCCTATTCACTTTAACTGTAAGAAAAAAGAGCTTGAACATTCTGCTTAAAGTAACCTTTTACTGTATGTTCTATGGGTGAAAGAAAATTATGGTGACAGAATCATTTTTGAGTGAATTATTGTCTTTAGAGGACTAACGTTCATATACAGTAGGACCTGCCACATGCCTGAAAAGACTCTTGAATACATCAAACTGAAAATTGCCAATGCCAGTTATGAACAGAGGGGGCGCTAAAAATGAATATCAAAGATTCCTAAAGAGGAATCTACAATAAAACAGTGAGATCCCTTACTGGAACATTTATATGAAGTATGAAGTAAATTATGTCTCTATTTCCATTGCATGATGCGATATAGAAATGATTCTGTCACATATGAACAGGCTGATATGGTTCAAACTCCTTACAGTTTGAAATGCCCCAGGCCTGATTGTATCGAGTGCTGCTCTTTCTCATGGCTAACACTCTGAGCATGGAGTTTATAGCCTCTTCTTTTTTTAAGTGTGTGAAGTAAGGAATTTCCGTTTCAATTTCATGCCTGTCAGAGATAAAACATGATAAAAAGCAAAGAAACGCAGCTCATCTGCCCAATCTGTAAATGGACTAAACTGATGCACATGACAGACTTTGGTGCTACATGAATAAGTGAGCTTTTAAAAAGGCCTTGGGTCATAGTGAATGCACACTTCTGCTTTCCTTTTGGCCATGAAAATGAGGCCCTGTTTAGTCACTGGAAAAGCACGGAACAAAACCTTGAGTTAATGAAGGCCTCTTTCAATCACGTCCTGATATGACATTGTAACGCAATTGCTGTGAAATATAGACAATGCCCTGAAAATGAGCTTTTCTCTGGTAACAACCAAAAGCAGGAACAATTATTTATCATTTAATTGTTAATTCTAAAATATTATATAGATTTAATAAAATAATATATAGATTTATGTGTTTATTTATTTATATGTATTTTTTGTTATGATCCTTTCTGTTAATTTCATATTTTAAATTCAGTTTGTTTGTTTAATTGTTCTTGTCTTTATTCTTACAAAGTTTGATATAACTGTAACCAGTAACCAGTGACTAGCTTGGTTGTAATTGAAACAGCTCTCTATAATAAGTGTGTGTGTATCAGTTGAGCAACACGTCATATTTAGAATGCTTCCAGTATGTAATTAGTTTGAAAGAAATACTGGGGATGGAATCAACTTTTTGGTAAAAAACAGGGGAGATGTCCCTAGTGGCTGCAGCGCCCTTGGTAACAACAATACTGATTTATTTGGGACACTCTCTAAGAAAACAATATTTCCTTAAAAGCAATTTTAATATTGTGTGTTTGTAAATTTGAGGGGGGTAAAGCAAGGATGAATAGCATAGAATATGTGAAAAAAATCAGACAATCAGCTCAGAGGGGAGTTTTATAATTATTATTTTATTTTTGTCAGACTTGTGCTTGTTGAGTCATTAATCATTGTGTGATCTTGGTCACTCGTTTCAAGTAATAAAAGTTTCCATCATAAACGCACTACAGGTCTGAGTCACTCAGTTACATCAGCTTCCAGCTATGACTTCTATTAAATCAAGCAAGCAGAACGTTTCCTAAGGCAGCCATTGCCTTTTAATTTCCTGAAGAACCTTAGAATATCATTCATTACCAGAACTACACATATTTGTTTTTTTTTAAAGTCTCATAAATCAATAGTGGCCTGACTGCAAAAATTATAACAAGTTAACATGTAATTTTCAGGCTGAAAGCCGCATGGCTGGATTTTAGCATATGCAAACGAGGTAATTCAAATAGTGTTGGGTTATTAATACAGAAGGGCAGGTAACGAGGTACGGGCTATGAATTATGCATCAAAAAGTGGTTGATCTTCAATAAAAGAAAATGAATTCACTGTGTAATCTAATTAGTTATGGAAGTCTATTATGTTGAGCAGCAGAAAGCAACTGTCCTTGAAAAGGAATTTATTTACAGTACATGTTAGCTCTTCAGAATGGAATTGCATTCTGGTCCAAATGTTAACGGCAACCTCTGTCTCGCACCCCTCCCCTTCTTTCTCCACTTCCCTCAACCTCCCCCTTTCCACCACTTCACTTCTGTTTTAGCTCAAGACCCGGGAGGCCTCCAAAACGAACCCAGAGTGTAACATCACTGGAGAACCCTCACATCATGCCGCATTCTGTGCCGGGCCTTATGTCGCCGGGAATCATTCCCCCCACAGGTAACACACACGTACCTCCTCCCGCGCCCCAGCCCTTTTTACAGCAGCCTGCTGCCCATCCGTTAAATGGCACGCTGCAAAATCTGACAGCCCTCATCCAAACTACCAGCCAGAACCATTGACTGTCCCGACCGACCCCCCTCCCTTCCCAGCAAGCCCCCCCATGCAACCACAGCTTCAGAATAAATTGGAGTGGAGAGTTGTTCTCTTCCAGATTATTACAGCGGATGCTACATTCTGCCTTGAGTGGATTTTAATTAGCACGATTAAATCCACTTCATTGCTATTTGTACATAGGCCGATGTGATGTTAAAGTAAGCTTATCGCCACAAGAATCAACCGTTTGTGGCTTCAGTTTGCCTGGAGCAAGTCTTATGCTTTTGTTCTATTTACAGCTGGTTTTTATTGTAGCGGCTTTGAAGTCTATCAGTTCAGAAAGGGTCCTGATTTCCATATTGTGCTCTTGTTTGTTCAGCCATCTTTTAATAACACACAGTCATTAGGTTATGGTTAACTCCTTGTTAAACCTTTCGCACATGAGTTTTAAATATTCTAGCTGAGTTTTTTTTAGGCAACCGTTATTTTAGAATGTTTAGTCTTATTGCTTCCATGGTGACGTGTCATGCTTGTCATGTGACACAATGCAGCCACAATAGCGTTATCTATATCTATTTTGTTCTCTTTTCGTTGCAAAGTATGATGTTTTCTGTCCTATAGGAGAAATTATCTTGCTGTCACAAAACAAGCTACCTCAGAGTCTTCATACAAACAGCACTTCATAATGACTTTACATTTAAATGCATACATTTTGGCAGAGACTTGGCTATACATTTTATCAGTATGCGTGTTCCCTGGAAATTGAAATTAAGATCTTGGCACATTATTATCAATGCTGATCAACTGTTTTGAATAATTATGTGGTAATAAAAATGTGTAATAATAAAATTTACTTAAAAAGTTATTATGATGTGACTTTAATTCTTAAATCTTTAATTCTTTGTGAACTTTGTTATTTATTTGAATTTACCAGTATATGTCAGTATGTCACAATGGTAGTGAGGCTGTATCCCATTTAATAATAATTTGTAGTCTTGTTATTTGGCCAGTTTTCCCCATATCTCCACCAGCCTAGAATATCTTTCACACAACACTGTTTTAATCATTTTCAGACTGTAGTTTAAACAATAGAGCACGGCGGTAGCAATACCAAGGTCATGGGTGGAGTTTACACCGAATGCAGTGTTACTTTGGATAAAAGTGTCTCCCAAATACTTAAAATGTGAATGTAAACGCTCTCTTTGAATTCAGCACTAATCAAAAATAGTTTAAATTTAAGCATGAAACTAATAAGATGTATTAATTGCCGAATTCCTTTTCTTATGTTCTTTGCTATATAAGTACAGAATTCTCTCTCTAAACTCGAAATTGAGGGGAAACTATTGAAATTCCAGCTTGGCAACAGAACTGGTAATCTTGAACAATGTTGCTAAGGAATTAGTGAACCATTGGGCTTGGGAAAATGTGTCCAGCTGCCCCTCCATATTTGAGTGAGGTCCGCCTATCAGTGTCTTGTTTAAAAACAGGAACTCAAAGGCCATGTGCTACAGGATGAGAGCCCAGGATGAGAGTCTACTCTTATTTAGTCCTCAGCAACCACAACAAAAACCCTTTGATATCCAGGCCTTTAAACCATGAGAGAGGCTCTGATCTTGACATTTTGGTTGCAACTTCTAAAGAAAAGAAACATTTTATACAATCAAGTTTGTAAGGTTTGGTTGACAAAGCGGCATGCAATGAGTAGATGCTGTGAGATGTGTTCGCATTCGGCTTTCACAGATCCTGGGTATCTTGGACAGCACTAGGATTTGGAGAGCAGATGTAAACAACAGTTAAAAACAGCTTGAAGGGGTCTTAGTTATTTTGTTAATGTAACTTCATCATAAAGGGGTGTAATTGTTATGTTGGCGAATGTTCAGGACCTTTGTGCACAACACTGTGTTAAAGCAGCACTTGAGAGATGTTTTTCCTCCATATAGCATGTCATTTAACTCCATACTTTCACTGCTAGCTCTCTTTCCAGCTCTCTGTTGATTCCTGTTATACTGAGCAGGTGACTTAGTTTACAAATATCGTGCACCAAAAATATCCCTAAATGTGTAGCATAAATCTTACATGTCATATCTTTGGGTTTGACAGAGATCAAGAAATAGATTTTTTCGAATCTTGAAGAAAATAAAAATTAACAGTTTCCACAAAAACATATGGAGCAGCTCGACATTTTTAAGCATTGAATATAATAAATGTTTTTTGAGCCCTAAATTCAGCATATTAGATTGATTTCTGAAGGATCATGTTACATTGAAGCCTGGAGCTGCTAAAATGCTTTGTCATCACAGGAATAATAAATATTTTTCTAATATATACTGTACACAAACAGATATTATGTCATTGTAACAATATCTCTAATAATTGTATTATAAATCAAATGAATTAGAGATATTTGAGCATTAGAGACTTCTTTTAAAAATTAAAAAAAAAATGACCAACCCCAGACTTTTGAACACACACACACACACACATTTGTTTTTGTGAAAAGTCGGGACATCCCATAGGCGTAATGGTTTTTATACTGTACAAACTGTATATTCTATGGCCCTACACCAACCCTACACCTAATCCTCACAGAAAACTTTTTTACTTTCTCAAAAAAACTCATTCTGTATCATTTATAAGCGTTTTGAAAAATGGGGACATGGGTTATGTCCTCATAACTCACCCTCTCCTTGTAATACCTGTGTCATACCCATGTCATTATACAGAGTTGTGTCCTGATATGTCACAAAAACAAGAGCACACACACACACACACACAGTGTGTGTCTATGTATGTGTAGATAAATAAATAGACAGACAGAAAGAGACACAGACACACACACACTTGACAATAATAATGTCTCACAGCTATTGCAAGAAAAGACATCAGAGCATCATTCCATCAGTCTGTCATCAGGTGGAGACAGCTAGACATGCAGCAAGACTGAGAGAATCGACACAAAAAGAGGTTAATGAAACATGTAGCCCTTCACGCAGATGCAAGATTACAGTGTCATAAACAGATCAGTCAACTTTAATGTGACTCTCCTCACACCCAGTGTCGGCAGCTTATAATTGATGTGCGGTATTTGGCTCTAATGCAGATGGAACAATTCAGAAGCTTTAATTCATCCAGTCCTCACTGGCACAACCTCAGCTTTGAGTACGCAATTGGTTCTTGATAGTCATTGAAACAGAGCTCATTTCTGCAAATATACTGGGTAAATAGAGAGAAATTTGGCCTCGGTCTCTATTGGGGCCCGCAACATTAAGTCAGTAGATAAGCACTTGCTTATCTTAAGCATGGTTAAGTCACTCTTTGTGTACTGATGTGAAGTTAATCTGATCTTAATTTAATTACACTACTAGTGGAAGGAGGCACATACATTCCTTATTTGTTATAGGAATGTTCTGACATTGAGCAGGTATGGGGCAGCCCGCATGTTAATTAGTAATGAAGATTCTGACAATATTCAGAGGCATGACAGCATTAAGCCAGTCTGCTGCTAGTTCCTTTGCATATTAATATATCCTTCATTATTATTTAATATGACAGCTGCTCCAAGGGTTACAATCAGACCCCGTCTATATTATTTGTTGTTTTTTGCTCAGTATGACAGTACCATGCTATTCTTTATTTGTCAAAGTCCCCTCCCCATGCTACTGTCTTGCACCCGTCTGCTCGCTCGTTCTCTCTCAGGCTCAGCTGTTTATATATGGCTGAAGAGATCCTTGTGTCTGTGAGAAAACAGACACGAGTGTCTGAATTTAAAGGTGACTTTCAAAAGTTGAAACATTGCGATCTGCTGTTGGTGCTTTGCATACTAATGAATGCTAATTGAGGAAGGAGTGGGTTGCTCTTTGTGATGTTCAGACATACAGGGGCACTACGAGTGGACTTGTTGCTGATGTGAAGAGTAGTTTGTGGATGAGCACTCTGATCTAGAAGTTACAGTGAAACTCTCTTGTAGCATACGATGGATGTTATTTGTGATCTAATGATCTCTCTGGAACAATATTGAATGATAATGTAAAGGAGGATCCATAAATATGAATACAACTGGGTCTCACATGCTTGTAGTTTGTAGCTTGTTGCAGTGCTTCTCAACTGGTTTTACTTCAGTTTATTTATTTTATACAATATATTAATTTCATAATTAGTGTAACAATTTACAAACTTCATAATCTCGGGAAGAAGGAGGCGGGAACCGGCGGACATTCAAATCAAACTTTAATACCAAACTTTAATACAGCCCCTCACGGACGACTGTCGCACACAAATAAAAAACAAACACAAAATAAAGCCCAGGCCTGGTCATCTCTCGTCATTCACTGTCGTCACTCCTCTTTTGTGTCCTTCCAATCTCCTCTGTGGGACTCGAGACCGGTGAGTTGAGCAGGTGTCACTCATTTCCAAATCACTCCACTGGCCTCTGTTCCCACGGCTCTTGGCCCACTCGTCACATACCCCCATTGCCCCTCGCAGGCCGGGGGGTACTCCCAAGACTGCGCTATACCCCCCCCCCCCCCCCCCTCCAGGGGGAACGCACACGGTGACCTGAGGGAACCGGAGGGTAGGACAGACGAGGTGAGAGAGCAGGAGATGGAGGGATGAGGAGCGACAGAGGGGAGAGAGGAGAAAAAAAAAGTACGGTTCCCAGACACGCTGCTGCTCGGCTCTCCACCAGCTGGGTGAACTCTTTCGCGGTGCCTGGTGGTGGCACTGGACGGCCCTCGGTGGACGGCACGACACTCCTCTGCCGCCCGGTGGATGGCGACGGCTCCTCCTGTTTTGGGCAGCCAGCAGGAGTCTCCCATTCCCTGGTCTCCCATTCCCTGGTGAATGATGCCGACTCCTCCGCTCCCTCGTGGACGGCAGCCACCCCTCCACATCGCGGCCGGCCGGCAGTGAGCTTGTCCATCCCAGGCAACTCACTCCAGCCCACCACCTCGAGCGTCCACGGCGCCAGACTGCTACGCCTGCTCGATGGCACCGCTGGTTCACCCCAGCAGCGAAGGATCTTCGGCAGCATGTCCCTCCTTCCTCCCGGGTTTCAGCACCAGTGTAACAATATTCAAACTCCACAATCACGTGAAGAAGGAGGCGGGAACCGGCGGACAATCAAATAAAACTTTAATAACCAAAATAAACACAAAACAGCGCGGCAGCCCCTCATGGACGACTGTCACGCACAAACAAAAGCCAAACACAAAATAAAGCCCAGGCCTGGTCCTCTCTCATCCTTCACTGTCGTCGCTTCTCTTTTGTATCCTTCCGATGTCCTCGGTGGGACGCGAGACCGACGAGTGGAGCAGGTGTCGCTCATTTCCAAATCACTCCACCGGCCTCGCTCCGTTCCCATGGCTCTCGGCCCCGCCCCACTCGTCACAATTAGGATTTATAATTGTATGATATCTACTTATATATTGTCTCAAAAATGTGTCACAAACCATGTTTTTCCTAAATGAACTAATATTTAATCAATCTTCGTTGTGGGGTTGAAAAAAGGTCAAATTTTGTTTATTTATTTACTTACTATGGTATATTTCATAATCAGTATTTATAATTTTATTATATCTAGTAATATGTTGTCTAAAAACATGTCACAAACTATGTTTATCCTATAGGAATATATATTTATTCTTGTCTGGATTGTATCTACTTTTTTTCCCTTTTGTAGTGTTGTTGAAAAAGCAACATTTATTTGTTTGTTTGTTTTTCAGTGGTTGAAGATTCAGTTTGTCCTAAATTTTGACAATTTTAAACAAGTAAAACCTTAGCCTTTAATAAGTTAGCTTTTTATTTATTTTAATTTTTTTGCTATCATACCTTTGAACAATATTATTGTGTCCGACTTTTTCACGCAAGCGGTCGGAAGGTGATTTTATTATTTTCTTTATCCACAGGTCTCTGCTACACATACATCTCATTTAGAAAACAGTTGACTCTGTCCCATTAGATGCAAATGAAGATTGTCCTTCAGTGCGACTAGAGGCCATATTTATTATGAGTGGGGGGGGGGGTAGATTCCCTCCGCAGCTGTAGGGCATGAATATACAACAGCAAACGAGAGTGGCTACTCCAACACCGTGTATACGATTCATCAATATGGTACTGGTGTACTTTAAAATGCAAACAAGCCCAGAAAGCCGGTGGCATGCAATTTTGCCCACACCATCTGCTGTTGGAGAGGCAAGGTGGCGTATTAATGCCACATGTTCGATATCTTTCTTTTTCCCTTTCTCTTCACACTCAGGAGAGGAGACAGTGGCCAAATGGCCACAGCTGAATTATGTCAATGAATGTGACAGTTTAGTGATGATGAATTTACCAATTGGCTTCCCTCACGTGTGGGGGACAAAAGTCAAATGGGCCATGAGCGTATCACTGATTAATGGTATAGTAGAGGATTTGGGGATTTAAAGGGCTGTTTTCTTGGAAAAATGTTAATTACTGACTGCATCTTTTTAATAAACTAAAAACCGATACATATGATATCTCTCAATTTAGCAACAAATGACAGATGTGTAATTATGTGGAAATAACACAATACAACTGACTGACTAATGTAATGTTTTATCAAATATATTCAGTGGTTTATTTATTTGCTACAATAATGTGTAAACAATTTTGGGGTGCTTTTCTTTAATATTAAATATGCCTTTAATTAATTGACATATCTTGTAATTAATTAGATTTATTTTTAATTGATTAACAGTAGTGTTAATTTCGTCACCTATTTTTAATTTAGTCTTAGTCTTAGTCTTGTGCCAAATGTCCTTGTTAGTTTTAGTCATATTTAGTCATTCACATATCTTTTTTTGTCAGTCAAGTTTTAGTCGACTAAAAGTCTCGTCATTTTAGTCTAGTTTTAGTCAAAAGAAAACTCAAGGTATCTTAGTCGCTTAAAAGTCTTTTAATTTTAGTCTAGTTTTAGTCAAAATTTTTTTGTGTTTTTTTAAAATAACACATTATTACTGATAAACATTTCAGTAAAAAAAAGTGTTTCACATATCTCAAACATTGGTTAAATGTCATAATTACCTGACAAAATACACTTGTTGAATGATTTTTGTTGGATGCAAATGTTAAATGTGTCTGGTTTTCAAATTCTGATTTAGGAGACACATTCACAAATGATTAACCTGATCACATTTTTTTACTTTATTGATACTGCTTTTAATCGTAATGCAAAGACCGGTCATCGGGACATAAGCTGTCATATACAATAAAAGAGCCTGTGCAGCAACAGGAAATATCATTTAACACAAAAAGCCTGCCTAGACGGTGGACTTGCACTCAGGAATTTTTTTTTATTTTGTATTTTTTGAGCGGCGTGTGGACAAATTCTTTTTACGCACACACTATTTTATTTCTTGATAACAGACCGCTGCTAACTATAACACACAAATATCGAGCCTCTTCCTTCGACATAGCATGTCGTCGGCGCTCGTCACTCTTGTTCGCTTCAGGTGTTGTGTGTTCAGCAGTTTCGTGTTGCAGCCACAGGCTGGCAGCAACAGGAGTATGAGACCTGTAACTTGAGCAACAGCGGGAAGCCGCAAACTCGTTCTGAATTTTTAACAGTTTAACGTAACAGTTGATGAAAAAGCAGAGACGATTGTAGACGAAAATGAAGAGAGATTTTATCTTAGTTTTTATTTTCTGCAAAACATTTTCGTCTAGTCTTTTTTCGTCAACAATAATGCATGTTAATTTAGTCTTAGTCAGTGTTTTTGGACAGTGGTGCAGTCTTGTCATCGTCTCGTCTTAGTCATGAAAAAAAAGGTTGTTGACGAACATATTTCGTCTCGTCTCGTCTGACGAAATTAACACTAATTAACAGGATAATAAATATACAGAATGCAGATCTGTTTAAATGTAACATTAAAAAAAATGCATTCGGTTATGACATTTTTATGAAGTTGCTCAGCCCTTATCTAAGTATCTACTTTGCCTTCTAATCTCGTACATGACACTTATTGTACTGTAACCACTTTGAATACACTGTACATATAAAATGAGATCACAGGATTCATTGAACAGTGCTGGGAAAAAAAGGCTCTGATTCATCTGAAGCATTGATTCATCCATTCATCCATTGATCATTTCATCAATCTTCATTCATGTATTCAAGGTCTCTTCAAGGATCCTCCTTTACTTCTTGTGAGTCTTTCAGGTGTTTTGTCATTGAAAAAGAGTAAATGACAGTGTGTCGGATCTTTTTCCAATCTCCCCATCTCCACTGTCCTCTTTTTAAACAAATCAAACAATGGGGAAAAGATTGTGATTGCCACTAGAGCCAGAAGACTTTCAATTGCAGCATTCCTGTTCATTCAGAGGTAATGACAATAGATTGAAGTCAGATGAGTGCATTTAAAGTGCGTATGTTTTAGATCTTTCACACATTTGTGTGTCTTTGGTTTCCCACCGTTTAAGACTGTTTGTTTTCACTTTGTCGTACATTCCCACCCATTTATTTACAAACAGAAACCATGGCAACATGTCATTCCTGATATGTTCTCCTGACTCCATCTGTCACTATCAAAGCTTAACGCTGTCATCTTTGCATTTAGAGAGAAAAAAAGACTGAAATCAGAGAAGACATACACAACAGTGAGGCTTCCAGCTGAAAACATTGCATCAGTCCAATGGGGCCAGCTTTGTAATCAAAAACAGCAAAGCTACCGTTGGTGATGGGATGCAAATGATCTGCTCTAGTTCAGATGCGGTGCTAGACTGAGTTAGGCTAGTGATGGGAGAAAAGAGCAGGAAACAGTTTTCCCTCTCCTTCCTGAGTTAAAGCCCTATTCAAAGTAATATACGAACTCAAAAACATGAGTTTAAAATAGTTTATTGATTACAATTGTTCAAAATTATTAAATTGATTACATAAATAAATATATTAATATTGGATACTATTGAATACTAAAACAACTGGGGACCATTATTATTTTTTTTTTTCTTTAGCAGATCTGAAGTTATTCAAATTATAGCATTTTAAACGATCCATTTAGCTTTTGGTTTTATTTATTTGTTTATTTAAAATGTTTAGACAATAATATACAATAATACAACAGTCAAAAAGTTCGGGGTCAGTAATTTATTTTTATTTATTTATTTAATTAATGCTTTTCCCTGCAAGGATGCTTTATTGTGAAATGTATTTCAATATAAAATAACTTTTCTGTTTTCGTATAACATGTTATTTATTCCTTGCGATGGCGAAGCTGATTTTTTAGCAACCATTACTTAATTCTTTAGAGTCACATGATCCTTCAGAAATCATTCGAATATGCTGATTTGGTGCTCAAGAAATATTATTTTTTATCAGTGTTATATTTGTAATATTTCTTTCTGGAAACATTTTTTCAGCATTCTTTGATAAATAGAAATATCAAAAGAACATTATTTATTTGAAATATAAATATTTTGTAACATTATTAATGTCTTTATTGTCACCAACTGCATCCAAAGCATCCTATAACAAGGATCTAGTTTTCCCCAAAAATTGATTTTCTTTGTTCTTATGTTACAGCAAAGAGTATAAAAGCCCAAGAGGCGGTTTTGCTGTTTCGTTTTTAGAAATCTATACAAAACTTGAACTGGCTAGTAGCTGGCTAGCAAGTAGCTGGCTAGTAGTACATTAGTTTCCGAAAGATGGTCAGAGTTCTTTTTTGTTCATGTGTGCATTTGCTAGATTATACACCTTTTTGACTAATGCTTCCATTCTATGTCAATGCCTCTTCTCTCACAAAAAGAAAAAAAATACAAACAAACTTCTCATACACAAAGCACACACAATAGATGGTGGTGTCTGATTAATTACTGAGATCTTATGGCACCACTTCCATTTTAGTACTGTTTATAGTTCATGTGTGCACTTGCTAGATTGCACATCTTTTTTTTTGTACTTTTCCGCCTGTAATAGGACATTCACAGATTGTTTTTGTTCTTGCCATTGAAACGTTCACTGTGTGCACTTTCACTGAAGATGTTGAAAAACAAGTTGTTAATATTTTTGTGATATTCTTGTTAAAGGTGAACTGTCTTTAGAAATGCTCATTTATAATTTTATTTATTTATTTATTTATTTATTTTTCCAAATCATATATATGGTGATGGTGATATTCACTAATGTCAAAATCAACATTTGAAAAAATCTTATTACTGTGTGTCTGCCTATATATATTATTTCATGAATTTCTGTTATTCATATAACAAGGAAAATGCATAATAGAACATAAATATTGATAGATTAAAGGTTTGCAATAATTTTATAATTGTATCTTTGCAAACCGTAAGTGGTAGGCTAATGAAGCCGATTCGGTGGGGGACATACCCTTACAAAAAAGTGCTATAGGAATCTTATATTATATAGGAATCAAAATATTATAGTAATCTTATAGGAATACTAGGCCTATAGTAATCTGGGACATACTACAGAAGTACGATAAGACTACTATAGAAATACTATAGCAGCTTTAAAATATTATAGAGGTATTACAGAACATCACAGAAGTATGTTATGTTAAGTATGTTATGTATGCATAACCAACACATAGACGTATATTTTCTGTCATTTAACGTCATTTAATGTCGGTCATCCTCATTAATGTATTTTAAATTGTTTTCATATTTAGATATGACGGCCAGAAAAAATTAAGTTCTGTTAAGTTTTTGTTATGTTAAGTTTTTCAGTGCCATTGACTCCCATTATTTCTCTGCATTTTTCTTCAGTTTTCAGTCCATAATGGCGGCCGCGCCGTCACGTCATGGGGCAACTGTTGCTATGTAGCGTTCTATTGAGTTTCGCCTCTTGGGCTTCTATACTCTTTGGTTACGGTCTCTTCTTCTGACTAGAAAAAAAAATCTAAAAGCATTTACTGACCAAACCATTGCTTTATGCCCATTTTGGTTTAATATTTATGGTGCAGTGACTTCATCTTTATGTCCTCCTGCTCTAGGCCTCACAGCGGCCGCTGCAGCAGCTGCGGCTGCCACCAATGCTGCCATCGCAGAGGCCATGAAGGTAAAGAAGATCAAGCTGGAAGTGATGAGCAGCTACCACGGAAGCAACACCCAGCACGGGGCAGACCCAGAGAACGGAGACCTCAGCTCCAGTGTGGGTGAGTCACCATCCACCAGCAGCGTGACTCACACTGGATGCAGGTCTGGCACTAGCACACGTCTCAAGTGGTCAGGCAAGACACATCACTGTTTACACCTGGAAATAACATGCTTCTCAAATGTGTCTTTTGTGACTGCTAAGGATCAGATTTTGAGGGGAGGGTATTTGGTTTCATGACTAAATGTTGATAAAAGAAAAGAATAAAGCAAAGAAAATATTTTTTATTATTATTATTATTATTAGCACATTTTGTCCTATTTATGCAATTTCCTTTTTTTTCCAGAATTTCAGATGTTTCAGCTTTATGTGATCTGTCACTGCAGTTTTTTTTTTCTGTTAAGGACACGCATAGATACAATGCTTAAACCCCTTGTTCTCTTACGAGAGCTCTCTCGTGCTGCGTCTTAACTAAGACGCTACGGGAAAAGTCTCTTTTCATGAAATACTGAAGCAAAAAATTATCCTTAATTTTGTATTTTTGTAAAGCGCATTTGCAGCAGTACACAGCCATAGACGAGACGGCTCATTCGCTCATTGGCTTGTTCTGCGGCAACTGCACAGCCTATCGAGCGCGGGCTGATGCAACATCAGACCAATAAGGGCGCTTCGCGCCCTTCTTGCCACTTCCCGCCGAAACGGGTGTGGCCCAACCTATAAAAGGAGCTCGAAAAGGCTGACTCACCTGATTTTTCATCTCTTCAGCGAAGCTCACGCATCGCTGGATCACGGAGGAAGCAAGCGCCGTCTGAGAGGCATATCAGCGGGACGAGCCATTCTGAAGCTGCTGGCCTTCGCCGCCTTCCACTGCCGTTCCAGCTGCGCTGTCCGGCGCCTATATCCTTTCAATTCTGTTATATCCACTGTTCTTTATGTGTGTGTGTGTTCACCCTGCGACACGCACTCATAAAAGAGCTCGCGTCTTTTTTAAGATGCCTTCCTGCGGCTCGTCAGAGCCCCACTCAGCGAGGGAGACCGGTACGTCATCTGTGTCTCCTGCCTGGCTGAAGAACATGCCCCACTGCGAGCTGTTGCCATGGTGACTCTGAGGACTCGCCTGGCCTTTTTCTCTGAGCCTGCATTCTCCGCTGCGCTGAGGCGCCATAAAAGCATCGCTTCCAGCGGATTCCGGAACCGTCTTCAGCTCAACCGAGCTCGCCGGTTCGCCCTGCTTCACCGCCCCCCCCCCCCCCCCTGCATCGCTTCCCGGTGGGCAGCGCCCGCTGTTTGCCGGCGCGTCGTCCGAGGAAGTCGATCTCAGGGCCGCGTCGGGGGAAGAGGACACGCGCTCTCTGCTAGCTTCGGGCAGTGAGGGCTGGGCGAGCTCCGAGGATCTCGCGCCTTCTGCTCAGAAGCCCAGCAGACGAGCTGACATCGAGAAGGAGCCGGGGCGAATGCTCGTGTTGGCCGCGATGAGTCTCGGCCGCGAGTGGTTTGCACCAGCGCCCCCCCTCTCGTTCCCGGGCTGGATGGTATTTCCCTTTCGGATGAGCGTACTTCTCAAAGCCCGCCTCATTTCTTCCTGAGCTTCACGAAGAGGTGGCGAAGGCTTGGAACGCTCCATATTCAGCGCGAACTCGTTCGTCTGTCTCACTAGCATTCTCCACACTGATGATGCTAAAAACAGGAACTACCACTCACTTCCGCCGGTGGAACAGGCGATAGCGACGCACCTTTGTCCGCCCTCTGCTGGACGGCGGCAAAAGCGGTGTTGCCATCTAAAGTCTGCTGTGTGACGCTGCGTCGGCATTACTAACGATGGCTGCTTCATCGAAGCGCAGGTGTACGAGTTCCGCTGTGGCCGAGCTCTCACCCAAGCGCGCCGCTGTTTCAGTTCCAGGAATTGTGACTGTCTCAGCGTTTTCTGCAATGCGCAAGCCTGCACAGTTGCCCGCTTGCCTGCACACAAAAGCCATTATCACAACAGCTTCAGCAACGCAGCTCGAGACCCCCGTTCTCGCTCTACTGGCCGTCGCCCCGCGCCGCGGGGACCGCGGCAGAGGATTACGGTGAGGCCGGGAGCCCCGAAGCCATCCTAGGAAAGCTGCATGACGCTGCGTCGGCACTACACACGATGGCTGCTTCATCGAAGCGCCGGTGTACTAGTTCCGCTGTGGCCGGGCTCTCACCTAAGCGCGCTGCTGTTTCAGTTCCAGAGATTGTGACTTTTTTTTAGCGTTTTTTGCAATGCGCAAGCCTGTATGGTCTGCACCCATAAAAGCGACTCAAGTCGATCGCGCACACTGCATACAATTACTATGTCACACGCGTCATGTGGTTTCTGTAAAAACAAAACCCGTGCATGATCATCCGGCCACGGCCGATGGTGCTATAAATGCAGTGACGATGCCCACTCCTCAGTGCCCATCTCCACATGTAAGCACAGCCCTTCATACAGGGCTCGCGCACATAAGATCGACACAGATCGGTCGAGCGCGCCGCATAGTAAACGTGCCCACTCCCCAGTGCCCACATACACTATGTCACATACGGCGCGTGGCTTCTTTAAAAACGAGGCCCGTGCACGTACGCTCTGCACAGGCAGACAGCGAGTTGAAAGTGGTAAATGTGCACATATGCAGCCCACAGTTACTCGCAGACATATCGAGTCCCACGGGACCTGCTCAGCCTTCCCCCAGTCGGTTAAGCACCAGGACGGGGTCGAGGAAGTGCGATCTGCCCGCTGTGATCAGCGCGCTCCCTGCCTCAAATGCGCAGCACACCCGAGCGCCGCCGTTGCCCGGTCAACAGAGCGCGCTTCGCATCCAGCCCTTAGCCATTCATGCAGATGCATGGTCAGCGCTTCCAGGGGTTTCGGATTGGGTGCTAGGCATTATAAAGAGAGGCTACTCGCTACAGTTTTTTCGACGCCCTCCGCGCTATTCAGCGCGCGTCGAAACTACGGTCAAAACAGAAGTAGCACACATACTTTGGGCCGAAATATCAAAACTGTTGAGCTAAGGGGCTGTAGAGCCTGTGTCTCAAGCTCAAAGCGAGGGGGGGGGGGGGCTGTACAGCAGATACTTTCTGGTGCCCAAGAGGGGCGGGGGTCTCAGGCCCATACTGGATCTAAGACAGCTGAACAAGGCATTGATGAAATGCAGTTTCAAAATGCTTACGACCAGGAAACTCCTCACGCAGATTCGCAGAGGGGACTGGTTCATGTCAATAGATCTGAAGGACGCGTATTTTCAAATACAGATAGCGTCAAACCACAGGCGATATTTGAGATTCGCCTTCGAGGGCCAGGCATACCAGTTTACAGTCCTGCCATTCGGCTTGTCCGTAGCTCCTCGTACGTTTACGAGGTGCATGGATGCAGCGCTCGCTCCTCTCAGACTCAGACACTGAGGCATACGAGTGCTGAATTATTTGGACGACTGGCTGGTTCTGGCCCGATCACGAGCAGAGCTCGTGGACCACAGGGCCGTTTTACTCGATCACCTCGAGAAGCTCGGCCTCAGTGTCAATTGGGCGAAGAGTTCGCTGAACCACAGTCAGACGATCCTGTTTCTGGGTATAGTTCTGAACTCGTGTTCCATGACGATCAGAGCTGTGTTGCGGCTCTAGCACCTTGGACAGCGAACGGCTGGTACCAATCAGGTGTAAGCCTGGGGACTTCCCCGAGTGTGAAAATGGTGTCGACGGACGCCTCCACTTCGGGATGGGGAGCGCTGCTCGAAGGCAGACCGTCCTTTGGCCTATGGTCAGAACAAGAGAAAAGCTCCATCATATCAACTGCCTGGAAATGCTGGCAGTGGAGAACGCGCTGACGCGCTTTTGTCCCCATATCAAGGATCACCACGTCGTAGTCCATTCGGACAACATGTCCGTGGTGTCCTACATAAATCGCCAGGGCGGTTTCGGGTCCCGAAACCTGTGCAGGCTGACGGAACGCCTCCTGGTTTGTGCTCAGCGCAACGTGCGCTCGCTGAGAGCAGTGCATGTGCCTGGACTGCAGAATCTGGGTCCAGACAGGCTGTCCAGAGGCAATGTTCCTACAGGCTAATGGTCTCTACACCCGCAAACAGTCCGGCTGTTGTGGGAGAGATTTGGCATGGCGGAGGTGGACCTCTTTGCGTCCCACGAAAATGCTCACTGCCCCGCGTTCTTTTCCAAGAACAAAAGTGCGCTGTCACGGAGATGGCCGTGCTGCCCGCTTTATGCGTTCCCTCCCGTCTCCCTCCTTCCGCAGGTGATGGAACGGGTGAGAGAAACGAGATGTTCAATACTGCTTGTAGCACCTCTTTGGAAGAACCAACCATGGTTCCCAGATTTGATGCAGTTAGCAAATGTCGCCCCGTGGCCGGTACCGTTGAGGAGGGACCTCCTCTCGCAGGCCAGGGGCTCGATTTGGCACCCTCAACCGGAGTTGTGGTCCCTCCATGTTTGGGCGCTCAACGGTTACCCGCTGATCTCGCAGTGGGAGTGCTAAATACCATCACTCAGGCTAGAGCTCCGTCGACACGACGTCTGTATGCCTCGAAGTGGTCGGTGTACTCCAGCTGGTGCACAGCTCGAGGTTATTCACCCCTTAGTTGTGAGGTGACAGAGGTCCTCTCCTCCTACAGGAGCTGTTGGATAAGGGCAGAGCCCCATCCACGCTCAAAGTTTATGTGGCGGCCATCGCGGCGTTTTCTGAAACGATGTCCGGTCAGTCAATAGGAAGGAACGATTTAGTCATCCGGTTCCTCAGAGGAGCTAGGAGGCTGAATCCTCCCAGACCACCGTCAGTCCCTATGTGGGACCTCGCGGCGGTTTTTGGAGGCCTTGAAGGGTCCCCCTTTTGAGCCTATCCAATCGGTTAGCCTTCAGCATCTGTCGTTCAAGACAGTATTCTTGTTGGCTCTCGCTTCGGTGAAGCGTGTGGGTGATTTGCACGCGCTCTCGGTGAGCCAGTCGTGCTTGGAGTTTGGGCCTAATGATTCAAGGGTCATACTCAAACCTAGGCACGGTTATGTGCCGAAATCCCTCAACACGCCGTTTCGGGCTCAGGTTATTGCCCTGTCAGCCCTGCCGGTGTAAGGAGAGGATAGAGACTCGAGTCTTCTTTGCCCTGTCAGGGTTTTAAGAGCTTATGTGTCTCGCACTGCTGCCTTTTGGCAGACGGAGCAGCTGTTTGTCTCGTTCGGTGGACGTTCCAAGGGAATGGCTGTTTCGAGACAGACTCTATCCAGATGGATAGTTGACGCCATAGCGTTAGCTTATGCTTCCAGGGGCCATCAGTGCCCGTTGGGCGTCAGAGCACACTCCACAAGAGGCTGCTAGATATGGGACGGAGGGCTCCCCCCTTTTCTGTCCTGGACTCTCTGTGAGTCCCTCAGGTGACTGTGCACTGTAAATCCTGGGCGTTGCTTCAGGTTTATTGGTGTGTGATCCCTGCGCGCACGGTGTTTGCATTGGGTTCCCGTAGCATCTTAGCTAAGACGCAGTATGAGAGAGCTCTCGTAAGAGAACGTACTCGGTTACTAAACGTAACCTCGGTTCTCTTTAGAAGAGCGAATGAGTACTGCGTTCTCTGCCGTGCGTATGATTCACTCTGGTTCGCTTCGGCGATGAAATAAATCAGGTGAGTCAGCCTTTTCGAGCTCCTTTTATAGGTTGGGCCACACCCGTTTCGGCGGGAAGTGGCAAGAAGGGCGCGAAGCCCTTGGTCTGATCTTGCATCAGCCCGCGCTCGATAGGCTGTGCAGTTGCCGCAGAACAAGCCAATGAGCGAATGAGCCGTCTCGCCTATGGCTGTGTACTGCTGCAAATGCGCTTTACAAAAATACAAAATTAATGATAATTTTTTGCTTCAGTATTTCGTGAAAAGAGACTTTTCCCGTAGCGTCTTAGCTAAGACACAGTACTCGTTCGCTCTTCTAGAGAGAACCGAGGTTACGTTTAGTAACCAAGTACGTTTTAGCACATGGCACATGAGTAGATTGGACTCATCAGGTCAGATTAGCATTTGCATGAAAAAAGAGATACCATCATATGTCCACTTCCCATATAGTTTAAGCATTCACAAATCATTTTGAATCCCATTTACACCCGTACGTAGCACTGTCCAGTCAGATGACCAGAATCTGACCAGAAGCACTCATATGCTAGAGTTGACAGGGTTTCAAACTACACTTAGAGGGACTTCACCCAAAAATGACAATTCTGTCATTCACAAAAGAAAGTCGGGTTTTAAACTTTAATTCGGTTTTGGAACAATAATTCCTGCTATTTACCTAGGCAAAACACTTAATGTTCTTTAACTCACATAAATGCAGTTTAAACTGCAAATGTCCAAATCTATAAGGAAACTCGAAAGCTTTGTGTAATCTTCTTTTGAGCAGTCAGTTTGTTTGGTTGAATCCAAATTCATCATTAGCAGGTAATGCACTTTTAAAGTAGCTACACATCAAATGCATCCATAAGCTCTTTATCCCAAAGCTAATAGCTATTAAGCGAGCCTCTAATTCAATTTGGTGAAGAAAATTGGTTTTGAATGTCCCCCGCTCCAATTAATCGTTTCTCAGATACATTCTGATTTTTTCTCTCTCTTTGCAACATTACTTAAAGCCATTTTTGTGGAAATTACACTGTTATATTAAACCACAAATCCATTACAAATGATTCAGTTACCATAAGCCCCGAGCTGAACTGTGCGCGTGTGATTTCCATTGTGAATATCCACCCTGCATCGAGGATTTCCCAGCTGAATTTGACACTAAGAGTTTTGGCAAAACACTAAGCAGATTTATCGAAAGAAGCCACGTGGAGCTGAGTTCATCCAACAGCGAACGGCGGCAGGGGGCTGCGAGGTCACCGAAATAAAGATAAATGCGAATCAGAATAGACGATGCTGCGGCAATGGGGCTAATAAGAAACAGTTTTTATCTTTTTACAATTTAAATTGTAACCTTGAGCATGCAGACTCCCTGAAGAATAATAATTCCAGGCCCAGCCGTGAGCAAAGGAGCCGAACTAGAGAGGCATTATAAGCTTTGAATGAAATATATGGCCGCAACGCCTCTCCGGCCCATCCACAATCAATTGGATTCTTTTACTTTAATATTTACTCGCAGCGATGAGATGCTAGTCTGCATGGTGATGAAGAGTCTACCTCTGGCGTTTGAAGGTGACCTGTCACCACGTATGGACAAATCTCTCGCTCGCAGAAATGTAGAAAATAAATCATTCTGGGATTTAAATCACTCCCAGATTTATGATTTAAATTAATGCTTCGTTTGGTCAAAAGAATGGAGGCTGAGACAAAAGATGTTTGGTACTGAAGCCATCCTAATATTGATTACTGGATGTCAGTGCAATCTCTTGTTTATATCAAGCACTCTCCTGTGACGGGATGGCCAATAGGAGTCACCCGTATGATAAGAGGGCGAAAAAATATAGCTGCTTCTATGCAGCCAGCCAGAGGGGAGAAACAAGCTCCTTTCAGCCTTTAATTGCAACATAAATTAGGTTTTTAAGTGAAATAGACAGTGTTTTCCATTCCCGTCTCCCAGCAAATTCCCTCACTGCTCTGGATCATTACGGCATTAAAACGGAAAGGTCATTTCGCTAGAGAACCGAGAGAGATATCACATCTGGGTGTTTTAAAAGAGTGCCAGAGAAAACACACAACTGTGAAAATAAACTCTTAGCTGCGGTGCTTTACTGACTTCTGCTTTTCGGAGCACCATGATGGACTCTAATGGTTTTGGACTGTGAATGCCTATTATGTCCTGGCCTTTTCTGCAGCTGGAATCCAGAGTCTGAAATCATTTGACAGATATAGTGATGACTTTAGAAAAGAGGAACTCAGCTAAACTCTCCAGACAGGTGTGGGCAATGTCATGAGCAGGAAGTGAGCCGGGGCTATATTAAAACAGATCCATATGATGTGATAATTTATTTAGAGACACTGCAAGTGTTTTCTTTTTTTCTCTTTTTTTATGTCATTTATAGGGGGTTAACACAGAACACACACACACACACAAATAATAATAATAATAATAAATTAATACATTATTATAATTATTATTATTATTATTGAGTTTGCTGTGAATGGTTGAAAGGGCATTCGGGGGTTTCTAAAAGGGTTTCTAAACTGTAAAAAATACTATATATTCATATATTAGTGAGTACATTTTACAAGAAAAAACTATTTTATTAATTCTGTTTGAATATATCATGTTTAGTTAAATGTTAGTTGTATTTGAAACTATTTGTGAAAAGTACCAGCGATTTCTGAGTTTAAATGTTTAAAGATAAATCCTGCACCATTTTCTTTTCACTGTAATGTGTTGAGTATGGTTGCTACGCCCCCCCCCCCCCCCCCCAAATATGAATTTTTTATTCCACCACTGATATATATTCTGATGGAGATTTGCAGTATAGTCTGAAGTGTTGATAGTAAGTGTGTGAAGGACATTGTACTTTCCTCTGGACTTGTTGGTGTCGATGGAAATTGAATGGGCTAATGTTTCTTCTGCATTAAATATTCAACTCAGTCGCTCTCACCGGCTCACAACACTATTATTAATTACAAAAACAGAGAGAAAAACAGTCAGCCAGCTTAAGTTGGAACCAAATAGCCAAACACCCTGAGTGAGGGAGGAGGAGGTGAACGTGATTAAGCTCAGTGCTCGCTTCCCTTTTGATTCTTCCCCAGCTTTTTTTCCAAGGAGGTGGGGGTTCCCTTCTCTTAGAATGTGGATTGTTCCATTGACTCACAGGAAACGGCACAATTACAGATCACAAACCAAGCAAAACATGTGCCTGGAAGACACACAAACAGCAATCCATTCCCTTGCATTGAATTGACCTGAACCAAAACCAACACCTGCCCCTTTCAGCAAGATGAATTGTTCGTTTATTTATTCATTTTTATTTTCTTTCTTTCCTTTCTTGTGACTCATGCATTTGCAGCTTTCGGGTTAAGAAATGGAAGGAGGTGAAAAGAATCTCTCTCTTGGTGGCCACCGGGTGCCATTTTGCATCTGATTCCTTGCCACGGCAACTTTAATGGACCTTAAATCCTCTCCGTAATTAGATGGGGGAATTGTGTGTATCTCCAACCAGATGATGCTGCCATAATGAAATAAGCGACTAACTTTCAGGCATGTATGTGCGCACATGTTTGAGTGGGTTTCTCCGATTTAGCAAGTTAGCGTGCTCAGACCTGGCCCAGACCTGGCGTTTAGCATTTTGGGGAAGTGGGGAGTGTGAGCCTGTCACATCAGTGCTGGTGACAGGTGTATAAGTTAGGGACAGAATTAAAAGTGAAGGGGGGAAGATGATGGGTGGGCTTCCCACCATCGATGAGGTCAGGCCGCTAATTCTGCCAGGCTTCTTCTGGCAGAGGAGGCCAGTACTCAAGAGATGGATCTGTAGAGAGACCGCAGCTGTAAGCGTGGAGGAGCTAATTGGTCCTTATCTTGCTGTCCCATTCATCTTCATTTTTTACCAATTACTGAGCATTATCTGTGTTCTCAGTTGGATATGGGAGTTAATCCTTTTTGGTTAAGCTGCTGGTGCAGCTTGCAAATTTCCATTGGTGGAGCGAGGGTAAAGAGTCGGGGCAAAAAAAAAAAAAAACAATATCTAACTCTCATCTTTGTACACAGGAAGGAATCGATTGGAAATGACATCACTGGAGGGAAAGAAAAAACAGCATGGCGGTGGGGAATCAATTATTGGTGTTATAATTCAAGCTGTTGTTTGCAAACATTGCAGTGCCATTGATTAAGTTGTTTTCATTGCGCTTGCCATTATTGACTTGTTAAAACCATATTTTCTTCTCATCGGTGGTTTCAAATGTGCAGCCAATCAACCAGTGGTGTTTCAAATCTTGTTATAATTACTCAAAATATATTCATTTGTGGCAGAGTTACCCTTTTTTGACGCATGAGTTGAAGAATCAGGGGAACTTACAGTCTTTGAAGCAGTCAAAAGCTCTCTTATTATATACTTAACCATTTGGGTATTCTTGCAAACACATTAATAACTGTAAGACTCATGCCTCTTATTGTACTTGTTACACTGTCAAGAGCGATCTTGTCACAAATTCAATGCATCACTGCGTCAAACGCTCGACAATGCTTTTAACTGACACTGAGGAAGTCGGGAGCGGTGCGATATCTGTCTGATGAGTGCTGTCACATTTCCTCAACACCTATCAGAAAACAGAGACCCTGAGCCCATTGTCTTTATAGCAAGCACATCCATCATGCATCGGGGCTGCGTCGCGTCTTTATAATCAGCCAGATTGTACATCGAGCCCTCATTTAGCAGAAAGTGTTCATGCTCAATGCCGGGCCTCTTAAAATAGCTCCCCATAGAGGACGGATTGAGTGAGCCTTGCCTCCTGCTCTTTGATAGGGATCTGTTTGGTCACACACAGCACCAGCTGTCATCTCAGCCTCGACTGCTGTGATTTAATTAGTCTGTTTATGTCCTTTCTATTAATAAATCCCACACTGTGGAAGGACAAATCCAACAAGGGTTGTGCTTTGTTTTTCAATCTGGCGGCCTCGCACTGCTAAACATGGCACAGCAACAGCTAACAGAAGAAAGTTTTCGGTTTAATCGTGTGTGTCTGACTTTCACTTTTTCTTCCTCTTTTCGCATGCCTTCATCAAGTCAGGTTGATATAGCTATAGCTAATCTCTTTTATGGATGAAATTTGGTCAAATAATTCTTAATTCAGCCTAAATTAATAATGTTTCCTGTGATTTAGATTTGTTTTAAAGGTTTCCTATGATTGATTGAGTTTCCCAAAAGAACAGTTGTTTTGAAAGTGTTTAATCCAACAACTAAAATATAGTGCCACACTGTTTTACAATGAATGAACACATAATATATTTAATTTATATTCAATTTTCATTTTACATAATAAAAATCAATATTTCCATGTATACAATAAATTATATATTTATTTTTAGTAAAGCAATTGAACAACATACAAGTTAGTTTTTTTAGTAAAGTATCTAAAAAATAATATATATGAAGTAATGCTACATGGACTTTTGACATCTGAGCGATGATGCACATGAATCTCAACAATCATCACTCAAACGAAGGCCATGTGGAATTTGTCATATATTCAAATGCTTTAATAGAACTAAATGTAAAGAAAACATGTAGCTGTTTTAATAATATGAATATGAATGGCGATTAATTTAAACTACTTACATGTTTTGAGTTTTTAATAAATGAATCGAATTGAACAGTTACTTAGTTAACGTAGATCCACTTCATAGACATTCTCTTCTGGAAACTTTCCTGGGAAAATTAAAGTGCAATAAAATCATCATCATGTTCATTATAAACTTAAACTAAATCACCACAAATATAGTATGAAAATGTGATATATTGCCCAGAAGTCTGCTGAGTGAAAAACCAGCCTGCAGCTAAACGGTAAAAACATTGTTCACTTCCTAGCCACATCTGAGTCGCACCAGCAGAAATCAGGGCAATGATTCATTCCCTATTACTCGCTGACTGAGTCCCGCTGTAGGTATTTAGCATCACAGATAGCCAGTTTCTTCAAAACCACCCTTACCTGTATCAGTTTACATTGTTGAATGCTGTTTTGTCTCACCTCAAACATCAGCAGGGCTCTTCACAGGAAGACAGGAAGCATTAGTAATAGCTCTGAGACCACGATGAGAACCAGGGCTGAGTTTAGAGAGACACGTGGCCTCTCCTGGGCATTCGTTTTTCTGAATGCCTCTATTAGTGTGTTGTGCTCCTGGGAAGCAAGCAACAGATAAGTGGAGAGCGCCACACATTTTAATAGAATTTCAAAAAGATAACTCGATAATCACTTACTTTTTAATGAAGTTGAATTGCTTGTTTTAATTCCGGTTGCATCAACAGTTAAGCATCAGCATAAAATTTAATATGCATGATTTTGGAAGAGGGAGAGTTGGGTGTAAAAATGTGCAAAGCGCTGGTGTACACAAATGCCTACAACTGCAGAAACAAATTACAAAATGGGAATTGATTAAACATTATTTCTGTAATGATCCGTATCATGCTCTATCATCTCTGAAAAGCAGCACAGCTCCACGTTTCTGCAGTGAGCATAGCCGGCACCAACATGATACATGTTCATGCAGATATTTGTGTGGCTGCAGAGTAAATGAAATAAATAAGTAACCGGTTTACTTGTTGAGCCTCATCAACATTAAAACTCGTTCTTCATTAATTGGATGTATTAATTTGGAGTCATTTGAATCAGCTGTGAGACGTGGTGCGTTGCCTGTCCCTCTTTACTAATCTGTCAGGTTGCATTTATAAGTGGAATTGAATGACCTTTTGAGGCAAAGATAGGAATGAAGAGATCTGCGCAATTTGAAAATACAATGTCACATGGTGTAAATGCAATGCATGTAATAAATGATATTCAACCTTTCACACATGATAAGCCTCTTCGGTTCATAATGTGAAAGATGCATGCACTTTGACTGCTTAGAATATTCCTCTGATAGGTCACCTCACTGCACTCAATTACAGGAGAGAAACAAACCAGTGCTTGACGCGCAACCGTTGTGCCTTTTGATGACAGAGAGGATGTGGTGCAATCGGAATATTGCCATGATTATTGCAATGATAATAACAGTGCTGCAATTAGAACATGAAAAAATAAGGCACGGCCATTATCATTCATGGGTATCATTCACGCCTGGAGCCCTATTAACCCAAACCAGACAAGCAATCCTGCTCTGGGTCAGGCTTTATGCCAGAACAAATCATCCCATCACCTCCAGAAAGTACAGAAAGTAGCCTGCATTTAGCCCATAGTATATGTATATATGTATGTTAGTATATGTATGTAAAAAAGGAATCTGTGCAACTGAATCTTCTTAGTAACCCAGTGTTCAAAAGTCGCTGTTTTAAAGCTTAATAGTTCTGTTATGTTTAGTTTGTTTCAGATGTTTCTACTGAGTGTCTTTAGAAGAAATGGAAAAGACATTACTGAGACAATAAAGAGCTAGAAAAAGTAATGTGGATATCAAATAAGATCATTTAAATAGATCTTAACCATGATTTTTATTTTCTATATGGGGACCTGAAAAAAAATATTTTACTGATTTTTTCTTTTAAATTCAATTCTCTCATATGTATATGTATATAGTATGTAGTGTACCTGTGGCTCAGTGTATAATAACCCTGATCTAAACCTGTTTGACTGACTTCTGTCAAGCACAAAAGATTATAAGATTTTTTAATCTGTTTTGTCCATATAATCAGTTGGTTCCAAAACAAAACTGGGCCCTACTGATTTTTACACACACACACACACACACACACGCACACACACACACACACACACACACACACACACACACACACACACACACACACACACACACACACACACACACACACACACTTTTCATAGAAGAAAAAAAGAAGCCATACAGGTTTGAAAAACATGAGGGTGAGTAAATAATGACATAATTTCCTTTTTTAGGTGAACTACCCCTTTAAGCACATTCAATAAGACCAAAGTGGTATGACAAACATAACAAAGCTCCCTTCACAAGGAATTTCAGAATCACACAAAGAAGCAGCCTCTGCAACGTGATGCTAATTTTGTAATTAGAACAGATGATGCAAGAGTCTGTCTTATCCACTGGAAATCATTCCCATGGACTCATACACGTTGTGATTGATAACGCCGTTCGATACTTTTCATTTTAGAGTCCTAGTCAAAATGACAACTGCCTGCCATTGAACAAAAGCAATCTTCTTAAACGGGACCCTTTACTCAGTATCTGATGGAGATGAATCCCCCCTCCCTCTGCTCTGCCTGGGTTTCACAGTCCCAGGGGGTTATTGATTAGACTTGAATATATTATACCCTCAGTGGAAACATCTGCTGGTAATGTCCGCTCTCTTCTACTTTCCTTAAACCAGCAGTAGTTTATGGAGAATGATAAGGGACACATTTAAGCTGAAAACAATTCAATTTGAAATTGAGTTTGCTTTAGTAATGCGCTGAAGCCTGTGTCTGGGCATCTCGAACCATGAAGGTAATTGTGTTAACCAGCTCAAGTTACAGTATCTGAGACCAAAATGTGGCGCTCACCAAAAAAAAAAAAAAATGCTGGACCAAAAGCACTCCCCCATATGCCAAGAACTGCTGCTGGGCCTTTATCCTCCTAGAGGAAGAATAATAAATAAATAATAAAACAATGCTGTCTGTCTCCTCCATAATCCCTACCACATGTTTGCTTTGATGGTTGTTGGTGGGGGGGGGGGGGGGGCCTTGGGGGTGATGCAGGTCTGCTTTATTATGCTTCCTCATCAAACCAGAGATATTTTTGCCATTATTTTTTACACTCATAACTGTGTAATAGATGTTTTTCTTTAGCCTCTGTTTCTTATTAAGCACTCTCACTTCAGAGTGAGCATAGCAAATGCCTATTTCACACAAGGATGCAGTTTCTATGTTCTTGTGGCTTCAAATATCGCCTGTAACAAATACTCAAGCGTCTGGGGGTGTTTTTTTTTTTAGTGCTGCATGATTGTTGGTGATAGTGTACAGGTCTGTTTCTTTTTTATTTTAATTTTCGATGGATATTAACAAATTCAAGATGTTATTTTTATGATTAGCATTAAGATTATAAACAGGAAGAAAAGACTTTAAAGTTTTTCTCAATGACACAGAAAGACCGTGGGTGGCTACTTCAAAGGGAAATACCTTTCTTTAACGGGCCTTAATGAATCACAGCGTTTAAGAGCCTTGACTCGCTATGCCATCTGGGAAAAAGAAAACAATCTATACCTGTACTAGTGAAGCAGTCTCGTGTCTGTTTATGAGGGACCTATGCTTTTATGTCAATAACACTTTCTCTACACAGGTGGAGCGCTTCCTTTTTATGGTTGAAGGTCCTTTGTTATAGCCAGAATGCATTTATGAGTGGCCTGTATCATGTTTGCAATTAAAATGTAGTATGATTTGTTTTTTGAATAAGAAATCTTTGTCGAAAAGCCTTGCCAGTTGTTTAAAAATTGATTATTGTTTTTGGCAACCGGTGAGACCTTTTTATAACAATGGGCATAGTAAAAAATAACAATCTGCCATTCTGAAATGGCACATGAAAAACTGTTAAATTGTTATTCCCATTCAACAGCTGCCTCAAAAGGTGGAAGATTTTGGCTCTCAAATCAAAGGGACGAGCAAAAGAATGTCTGTTTAGATAAGAGCATTTACAACATACTTCTCTGTCCCAGACAGCAAGCAGTTTCGGCTCAGAACTGGCCCACATCTGGTCCGCGTGAAATCAATGCGGGCCAAATGTGAGCCAGATCTGGGCCAAAACTGCTTGCTGTCTAGGATTGTGCTTGCAAACAAAGATGGATAGGCCAGAAACAAGTCATTTAATTAGCGCTGGAACCCCCGTCTCCAACTCCAGCAGCCTATTACACATTCCAACGGCATCTGCAGGTCCTATTTCACAGGAAGAAAGCAAATCTTCCCTGGCTCGGCTTCATACAGTACATCTATCTTCTTCCATTTAAGAGAAGGTAAATAGCAAAGATGGACAGCTTCATTAGACAGCATCTGTGGAGCAGGCAGGGCGGATTGTCACTTAAATAGTGGGCTTTTACTGGAGGGCTAACCAGCGACCTCAGATCAATTACAGCTGACATTATTGTTTGTTGTGAGCTCTTCCAGGACAGAGGAATAGAGGCAGAATGGGCCCAGGCTCTGCTGAAAATGTAATTTTCCTCCTCTTTTGCTTTCATTCCACAAACAATAAATCACTCAGTTGAAGAGATAATAAAGTGCCAAGTAGGAGCTGGTTTAATTTTTGTCAAGGGAAAGCTTCCTCCCTCACAGGATAGTGCAGGCTGCTAGTGCTTAGAAAGCCAGCTTTCACAAGACAATGGCTACTTCATACTGTCTCTTTTTAACGATCAATGGAATTATCTATCTATCTATCTATCTATCTATCTATCTATCTATCTATCTATCTATCTATCTATCTATCTATCTATCTATCTATCTATCTATCTATCTATCTATCTATCTATCTATCTATCTATCTGTCCGTCAGTCCGTCTGTCCATCTGTCCATCTGTCTGTTTGTCTGTCTGGTATTCATAGTAACAGTAATTTTTGGTTGATGGTTACACCTCTATTAAAATAATTATTTGCCTTCACCCTTCAGAGAGTATGACATTTATATTTCTCTAATTTCTAATGTATTCTCAGGACTCTACTGTAAGCTTGAACTAACACAAATCATCTGAATCTTTACGTCTTGAAATAAGGATAAATTAGTTGCTCAGGTGTCTTAGAATTTCATTGATTTTGTCCTTTTGAAATTAAATCAATAATATGCAAAACAACAAAATAAAGGTGTCTTTATAAAATAAAAAGCTTTATTAAGAAGTTAAATTAATTAATATAGTAAAATGGCCTTGATAATGTCTTGAGTTTTTCTTTCCCTCCAACAAAAGAGGGAAAAAATCAGTTGATGAGCAATGCAACTGTTTCATCATACATCTGGATTCTAGACATCCACAGTTCATCGCCTTCCAGTCTGTCTGAAAAGCCTTAGTGGACCTCTTTTTGTTTGTATCATGTTTTCTTATGCTTTTCAATAGGCCATTATGGCTGAAACATCACTTAAGTATGGCGGAACATGAAAGGAGGTGGGACGGGGGGAGAGAGGGAGAGAGAGATTAGGCCCCTGAGAGCAGTCTGCTACTGTAAGCCTGCAGTCATTCACACATGCAGAGTTCTGCTTTGTGGAAGTCGGTCAACACAACAGACATTCACCACTGGGTTGATAAAGGATGCCCATTTAAATGACAAAAGCAAAGTCATTTCAGACTTTAATACGTTTCTCCTCTCTCTTGTAAATGTTGATTTCCTGAAATCCAGTCAGATCTTCTTGAGCGAATCACAAAGGCATGCCGGCACTCAACCGGCTTTCGAAAGATCTGAAAGGTAGATACGTGCATGAATGCCTCTCTCAATTTGTTGCGATGTGGCGCAGTAAGTATCCTGCAATCACACGCTGACACCGTGGCAGGTTTTAATTGAGTCCGGTCCTGCGAGCGGTAATTGATTCAGACTCGGCACTTGAGGAGAGACGCCTTTACAAGGTGCTGCTTGGCCTATCGTTCTTTAATCTCCGCCTCCTTTTTAATGTTGGGGAATGTGTTTTCCCTGTGCATCTGCTGGTCATCTTTCTTATGGAAATGTACAATGCTTCTCTGAGGAACGGTGTCACACTGAAGCCCCCTTCCCCATCATCCCCCTTTTTTTTCTTTTTCGTTATATTTTTCTAAAGTAGACTGTCTCACAGCCCTTGGCCACTGATATGTTGCACAAAAACAGCTCGCTGGATTATCCCTTTGTGTCTCCTGTTACCTTGAGCCAGGCAATAAAGGGGAAGTGTGGGACAGAGCAGGGGCCGCCCACTCGCTCAATCGGATCCACTTCGAACACTCAAGTTGTCTTTCAAGCACTCGAGTCATGCCTTTGACCGCCTGAGACCAAAATTTCTCTTAGTTACTTTTGATCCTTTAGTTCAAAGTCAGGAGTGGGAGTGAGTGGGTCTTTAGTTCAGGGACACACACCAGTCTGTGACCTTATTTGTGTGCATATGTCCTTTGAAAATGCAGGACAGCTTCCTTTCTACTCATTTAATCACTGTCTAAGAATGTAGCACAGTTCGCCCTTATAGTTATTTATATATATATATATATATATATATATATATGAGTTTAGCAGTACGTTCACATTTTCTCCTGCAGGATCTGGGTTTTCTCATCAAAATACTTTATATGTCTTAATTATTTAAATCCCATGTAGCTATCAAGGACTTGAAAATAAATGACACTATAAATGCACTCTTATACAAGTAATGAAGTTTCTGGCACAAGTACTTGTAATTACCTTGCAAGCATCATGATACACACTTAGTTGTAATTGGCTCGTTTTTGCTCATTTTTACTAATGCCTTTCATGTTTGCCTTATTTTTCCGCAGATATTTTGAATGCATTTACTATTAATGGTAAAATATTTCCATAATTTTTCCCTTTCCCAACATAATAAAGATTAGTTTAAATTTCACAATTATTAGTCTATTATGAGTGTAATGCTATATATTATTAACACCGATATGTATTATTAACAACGAAAGTGAATATTTATGTTTCTAATGACCATAATGGCTTGAAAATGCTAGCTTTAATATATTACAGTATCTAATGTAATGATTATTATTTAATGAATATTTACTCTGCAAGACACAGTGCTTGCACAATAAGTCACATGTGAATAATTCATAGCGTTTCTCTTTTAAATCCTCCTCCCTTCTTCAGCAGTATGCTTTCTTTTCTGTCACACACACGTCTTCTTTTGCACACAACTTAATGCCAGAAATGATTAATTAATCAGCTGCTCTCCTCTCTCATCTACAGGCTTGGAACTGCCGTTTATGATGATGCCCCACCCCCTGATCCCTGTCAGCCTGCCTCCCGCATCCGTCACCATGGCAATGAGTCAGATGAACCACCTCAGCACCATCGCCAATATGGCCGCCGCAGCACAGGGACAGAGTGCCCCATCCCGAATGGTGACATCAGTGATTAAGGTAACACACGGCGCCGTTCTCTCATTGTGTCGTGCACATCTCTCATCAGCCATTGAGGGGAGGTGGAGGGGGCTGGGTGGTGCGTGATCCGTGCTTTCATACGGCATTGCAGGGAGCAGTCAGTCAGACAATAGCCTGGGAAAGAAAGCAAGGAAAGGATGCAGAAGGGGTGGGGGAGGCAGTGTCTCAAAAAAACAAAACAAAAAATCACTGCCGCTTGTGTGTACGTGGAAGTGTGTTGCTGAAAAGAGTGTGTAATGTAATGGCCACCCTGGCTGTGTCTGTTTTTCCTGTTGGCTGTGCAGGAACGGGTCCCCGACAGTCCCTCCCCTGTTCCCTCTCTGGAAGACGGCAGGAGGCCGGGGAGCCGTCCCTCATCCCAGCGCAGCAGCAGCGTCTCCAGCTCTCCCGCACACACGGAGAGCTCCTCCGACAGAATGCGTATGTTCACCTCATAAATCTCTCTCCCACTCTCTTTGTCTCTCAATTTCTCTCCCTCATCTCTTCCAGTGTCTCCACACACTGGCGCAAGCGTGTTCAAGAGCTACTAAATACCACACTAAAAATGCCTCTTGTTAATGTGCGTCCCTCCCCGCTTTCTGTTGTTTTCAACAGATGGCAAAAAAAGATATTAGTTGTCTTTTTTAATCTTAAGTTTCGATCTGGTTCATGATGTGCAAAGACAGACCTCAAATGTCTTCATCATTTGCAATGTCATAAAATAAAAACAATGTATTTAATCACTTGAGAGAGCCTGCATGTATGTTTCTCGTCATCTCTGAAATATGCTACTATTTTGTATGATGTTATTCTGGGAGCAGTATCTTAACAAGTAACTCTTTGTTTTAATTCAAAACTCATTTGAGGTCTAAAAACTGCATTGAAAATATGGGATTTGTACCTAGAAATTAGAATTAAAGAAATTTAATATTTATGATGCAAAATAAATAAAACTTTTATGCATATTAATAAGACTATGCTCAATTTCTAAGCCACAAGTCAAATTTAAATTAAATTAAAGTTTATGCGTTTCCAGTACTACTGTCATTGAAGCAAACCCCATTGTTTAATTAGTAAGAGAACTCTTTACTTTTTTGCTTTTTTGTTTTGAATAATGCTAATAATATAATTTGTAGTGAAGACATTTTATTAAAAAATACTTTTAGTAGGGGGTTCAGACGATCACATTTTTTTGTAAAGTGGCATTTATTTATAAACACAGTTTTTTTTTTCTCATCTCAGATGTTATAGAGAATTGCACTGAGAATTTGCACGCGCCAGACAGAGTGGCAAATGTGATTTTGATTGCCTGGTGCATTGATTTGGAGATGAGGTACACCACAAGTCACAAACAGTTGAGAGCCAAGGACGTATTCACCTTCTCTAGCCACTGGATGACGAGGGCTCTTTTCAACTGAAATCATTATTTATCACTCAAGGTGTTTTGTGTTGACGATTGAGAGTGTGTGGAGATGGGAATAATGTGTCTCTGTGTTCTCTCAAAGCTGTGCATCAGAATGGACTGTCAATGAACCAGGCGTTACTGGGCCTGTCTCCCAGCATCTTACCTGGGCCTAAAGAGGGCGATCTGGCTACTCATGACATCAGCCACGAGGCCAAGAGAATGCACCTGGAGAAAGGTCAGAGTTCAGTACATTACAAAAAAATGTTTGAGAAATACTTTTGAGTGTGACACTGCTGTGCATGAAATCATGTTTCTGTGATACTCAAAACAATCTCTCCCTGGTACCGCCATATGGTAACGTGATGTTTTTTTTTTTTTTAAGGAAATAAATGAATACTTTAATTAATACAGGCAAGGATGCATAGAAATATCCAAAAGTAACATAAATCTTTTGTAACATTGTAAATGTCTTCGCTATTTAAAACAAATTGTTCTTTTGAACTTTCTTTTCATCAATGAATCCTGAAAAAACATTATTCCCATTTCCACAAAAATATTAAGCTGCACAATTGTTTTTAACACTGATGTTCAGCTTTGCCATCGCAGGAATAAATTATTTTTAAAATATATTCAAATACTTTTTTTTTATGTAATACTATTTCACAATATTACTGAACAATTAATGCTACAATTAATAATATTTCACAATATTACTGAACAATCTCACAAAGGTATGAACAGAAATAAATGAATAAATGTGTGGAGCGTCCTTTTAAAAATATGTACAATTTAAACATTGATTATAATTATCAGATGCCTTTTTACTAAAATTCATCCAAACAAATCTATCCAGCTTTTGAATAGAAAGTTGAAGAAAGCTTAGCATTTGACAAATGTAGTATATACTTTTAACTATTTACTTTGGTCTGGCAAAAAAAAATAAAAAATCTGTCCTTTCATACCCTTTCCATTAAACACAAATTGAAGCAAATAATAGATATGAGAATTCTCTCCAGGCAGAAGGCAGGTCTGGGGAAGTGTAAGAGAAGGTGATAATGACATTAAAACCACGGTGGAAATTACTGGGCTGCACATCTCCTGCTGGATCTGCCCGGAGAGGAGGCGCTGTGTAGGTCTATCTCATAGACCAAGCAAGCCTGTGAATCAAAGTAATTAGCATGATTATATGAATTTACAGGTCAGACCTTAGGTGTGATGGGCGGGGGGGTGGAGATGAGGTGTTCGTGTGGGTCTTTGGGGGATTGATGTGTGATGTCAACATGTTTTGTTCAGTCTCAATCTAATGTTTTTAGTGACTGATTGTGTGCTGTACAGTATGTCTGGATTGACGCCACTGATATCTTGGTCTGTTCGTGATAACATTATCAAAACACTTGTGTTTCTGCAGAACATTTTTTTCTTGTTGTTCCCCAATAGTGATGTGGGGATGAATCTGTCTAATCCCCCAGCACGCCATGGTTTCACCATACCCTTTAGATATCAATTGAGCTAGATTGGTCCTGACTTCCTCAGACTGAGTGAAAATCCACATTGTCTATCTACATCGCCGCTGCATTATCATTCAGACGATTGGCATGCTTAATATGTCACTCCTCTTGATTAGAATCCAAAGCTCTCTAATGTGTGCAGCAAAGGTCTCGGGCTGTGGAAAACATTTTTATAAAATAATCCATTAATGCAGAGGAGTGCAACTAAATTAGTTACCAATTTGCTGAGCATGAATTAATGAACAGAGCTTCTCCTGGCTCCCAGAGTTGTAATTTTCATAATAACCTCAGACCTTTATTTGGCAGGTTGTTTAGTTTTTTCGTTTGAAGGTTTTCATTAGTCTAATGAGGACTGTGCAAGGGCGAGCAGTCAGCACAATTTACATGAGGAAGCTATCATAATAAATGAGGCAATTTGAATAACATGCACAGGTTTATGCCGCGAGATGAGAGAGATCGTGGTGCCGGATCTGGAGGTAACCAATACATTAGACCAACTAATAACCAAAGTAATCCCAATAAAAGCTTTAAGTGAAGGGAATAAAATTAATGATAGATATATTGAACTGTAATGATATGATACATGATGCATTAGATTAATAAAATAAATGTGCTCAATGGTTAAAGAGGAGGGGCTCGTCTGGCTTGGCCTGCTTTTGTTTATGGCACCCTTTTTAATTAGGGTTGTTCATTGGATCAGTTTGTTAAGACAAATGAGATTACATTCCAATGGTTTAATGATATTTCTCCACTTGTTTGGTCTTTACGGTCGTGGCAGAGTGTTAAATTAATGCCACGGCGTGCACTTTCACTTCAGTGCAAAATATTACGTTTGAGGTGTCGACGTCACCTGTATCCAAGCAGGCTAATGGTAGTAGATGAGTTCGGGACAGTCTTTGTGTCTTGTCCATTTAGATAATCATTTCACTTTTTGAAAGAGTACTGTTGTGATATTTCTTTAATGCAAAAGTTCAGTATACAAGACATTCATGTTAAGTAGCTTACATTTTAGACACAATATTGACTTTTACTTATGTATTTTTGTTTTGCCAATGGAAAATAGTTCCAAACAAAATCAAAACTGAATTGATGCTTGTATTTAGGCAATGCACAGTACTGATGTTATGTTTCTAAATCAATCAGAAATGAATAAATCTGTTTCAGTACATGAATAAATGACAACAACAGTTAACAAAAATCAATATAAAGTAGCTTTATTTTTAGACACAATATAGTTGTACTCTGTGCAATATTGAGTAAATGATTCAATGACTCACACAATTGTTTTGTTTGTTGCTATGGATGAAGCAATACTGAGTAAATGATTGACTTGCTCATTTGTTTTGTTAATATATGTCTGTGTGTTTGAACAAATCAATTTAGTGAATGATTCAATAACGCACTCTTAGACTGAATTAATCAGTGTTTTTCAAAGTAGCGGTTAAGTTGAATGATTTGACTTATTAAGAAAGACATTTTTCAATGTTATAATACCACGATGCTATCACTCTGGGTTAATAAAAAAAAAATTCTATAAAATAATACATCATTGCTGTACAGTCATGGACTTCCGTTCATTTTAGTATTCCTTATTTGGTCAGTTTCCGTTCCTTATTTAGTTAATTGATTACTCCCCACCTGTTTCCATTCCTCTCATTACTTTCCTTGTGTTTAATCCAGTTTGTCTGCTATTATTCTACGTTATGTTTGATCGTTTAATGTTTGAAGATGATCTGTGTTTGGTTGTGCCCCTGTTCTTCTGTGGATCATTAAAATAACTCTTTATTCTTCCTCGTGCGATTATCTACATACCAGCACGTTTGTAACAATATGGTGTTCTTTATTTCTGTTCTTTTTTGCCAGCATTTCTCTGTCAGTAGAAGTAGACAGATTTAAGTGGCACCTCACCTTGAAGTGAAGCAAAAAGGCGAACGGTTCGCTCACATTTATTATAAAGTCTGGACTAATTGAATTACAACACAAAAGGAATCTGTCAGAATTGTTTTTGACAGGCCTCGCTCTTGTGAAACAGCAGGTAGTTGACAAACAAGGAAATTTGAAAGGCTCTAAAGCCTTTGGCACTAAACTCATTTTGGACATCAAACATTTAACATGGTTCCTCTCCTTGGGGGAGCCGCTCGTGAATATATCCACATATGGGGGGGAGCTGTAGCTTAGCTTCGCACAATAACAACACTAGAAAAGTAATTTATGGGATAATAACTGCAAACAGTTTCTGTTGCCCAAAGGAATGGTAGACTTATTTTTACCAAATGAGAGCTGCTCACATAAATTATTCTTGTATTATTGATCATCACAGATGAGTCACATTTGATGACACTGATGATTGGCGATGTGATGTTGATGCACCATGGCATGTATTTAGTTATGCAAAATTTGATTTGTGTACTTTATTGTAACACATTTTGTAATAATGATTCAAATTGTGCTTACAAAAAAGGAAAAATCTACTTTGGCTGATCACAAAATATTTTTTTCTTTTCTTTTTGTTTCTATGAAGTCGACATAAAGCATCACTTCTTGTTGAGTATTGCTACAAATAATCTTGATGAGTGTATATATGATTACCCTTTCCCCTTTTTGTAGTTACCATGTTATTCAAATTCCTAAATGACCGCGTCCTCATCACAGGCATATTGTGAAACTTTGAAATAACACCCTACCATAACCGAGTCTCCCTATTGACAGTACATCATGACTTTGGTTATGCGAGTGATTGATGCATACACCCCCTCCTCTGAATTCAGCATTCAATGTTCGTGGAATAAACAGATCTGATTTGGCCAAACAGACAAGTGCAGGGATGCAGTCAAATGAATAATGGAGCATGGCAGCCGCAGTATCACTCCAATAATTTGCCAGCTGGTCAGTGAATGGCAAAGCATGTGTTAGCCATTATATGACTTCATCATAATCTACCTCATCCCCAAAAACATCAAAAGACATGAAAATAAAAGTTCTTTGCTTTTAAAAACTCATATCAAAGAGAAAAAGGGAATAATTAAACAACATTGTGGTGTATAAAAACCATGTTTTCATTCTTTTATAGTTAGTCTAATTGCATGTAACATTGCATTTGTGTATTGTAACTTGCAGATGTACTAACATTATAAGATTTTTCAAGTTTCCTGACATTAAATTTAATAGATGTGAAGAGAGTGGCAAATTGTGCGTTTTTTTTTTTTTTTTTTCTGGCAGAACTAGATATTGTTCTTGCAGTGCAAGAATGGAAATTCATTAGATTGCTTTGCTGATGTAATTGTCTTCTTCACAAACCCCAAGGAAAGAGGCTTTATTTCACCGAGAGCGTAACACTTGAGAAATAATCTGGCTAATTTCACTTAGCGTACTGCAGGAAATTTTACAAATCCTGTGGACCTTTTAAGCAAAGTAAACATGATGCTTGATTAATACTGTATCAAATAACATGTTAAAAGGCATGATTATGGAAAAGGGAGATGTTCCCCACTATATTTGACTGTAAATACAGAAATTTTAAAGTAAGGAATAAAGTTGAATTGTTAGATTTGATACAGGAGGGAGATGTAAAGTCATAGTTACAAGAAATAAATTCAAAGTGTTCTTTTTATTGATTTTTTTTATTATGTTCTGTGGCAGGAACATTAACTTTAAAAGGTTATTTAAAAGGTAGGAATTTAAAAGGTAGTATTACAAATTACTTCCTAATTCACTTTTGATTGACTGCATAACAATCATTATTTGTAATGTATTACACTGATTTTTGTTAATACATGCAGGTGTCTGAAACCAGAAAGCAGAAACCAGAAGTCAAAACTATTGAGCGAGGAATACGGTTGCCATTCTGGCAGTTTTATCACCACCATCTTGCATCGTTATTGAGACATTGTTTTTTTGCTTAGCAAACGTGTTACTTATAACACACCTCTGGTTCTCTAACCTCATGTCAGATCACAGTAAACTTGCAAACTTTCCTTTCATCAGACATACTTGTTTTCCAAGCATGTTTTCTATCACCTTTTTAAGTGTCTTTGTGGTTCTGGCTTCAAAAGTGAAACGGACTGAGGCTTGTGCTGACTTGACCGACTTTTCTTAAGACAAAAGGCTGGATCATTAGCCATGGGGATCTGAAATGTGATTTGGCAGACACTCATGGTGTATGATCAAACAACTTGTCAGTGTGTTCCGTCGAAATGAAGGGGTGGAAAAAGAAAGAAAGAAAAAATTCAATAGAGGATCAATCAAGTTTGCGAACAGCGAAACAAATAGTGCTGATGATGCAAATGTGGGCCGTCCCTCCAGGACACGGCGCTTCATTTGGATATTTGTTCTCCCTCATGAATGTTCCATTACGTGATACCATGGACTGCTAATCACATTCCACAAGAAAGACAGTGCTTTTAGGAATGTTGAAAAGCAAGAGGTTCTTTCTAATCTTTGAAATACCTTAAAAGTGACAGAATGCTTTCTCCTGCCAGGATGTAAGGCTCAGATAGAGACATAAATATGCTGTGGTCAGCTAAGAGTATCTCACGAACAGAGAGGCAAATTTAATAATGTATTATTATTCACTAGAGAAGGTGAAATCTCCTTGTCCATCACAACATGCCAGGGCCGTTTTATGTTACCCTTCATTTCAAAGGGAGAAATGTGCTGCACCTGCTCTGAGAAAAATAAAAAGATGCAGCTCTTGGCCAAGAGGGTAAGGGCTTTGTTTTTTGACTAGTTCCACTGTTTTCCATTCTCTCAGTTTGCAAGGGACTTTCTTTTTGTTTTGCTCTAGAAGGGCAATTACAATGAACGTGGTTCCATATGCAGCACATACAGTCTCTTTGTGAATTCTAAGTACATATCAGAGCATCTGCCCTTAACGATATGCACACTGCTGTGAACAAATGTATAATTTGTTTGCCCTTGGACAAATTAAATTTAACAATTAGCAATGTCGTTTCTGCTAATTTGTGATTCAAAATGCGAAAAGCTTAAGAACAAATGTTGTGTTAAGGAAAAACTGACTTCTTATGACCCAGACATCCTAGACATAACAATTAAATACCTCAGAGATCATTGTTTTCTGTGCACAGTTTTGTTTTGTAAACAGCATGTTTTGAGGCTGATATACCAGACGTAACAATTAAAACGGATGTTTTGCTGACTTAAAAACACAGATTCCACTTTGTAGTTTAATCAAAACCCCTTTGAATTGGATAATTCATCCCAAAATGAAAATTCAGTTTTGTTGTTTGGAGCCCACTCACTTTCAAAACTTCTTCTCATGCAGATTTGGAATGACACAAGAGTGTTATAAATTCATTTTTAGGTGAACTTTAATGTCACATTGGAGTTCTCACACCGTAGAGTTGCTCTCTTATTAAGCTGCTGAGTTTAGGGCAAAGTGTGACAAATGTTAAAATTTCACTGTTCCGTAATTATCAACGGATACTTAGGGCTGTTATATCCTTTGACTGTGGACAAAATCGCTCCTAATAAAAGAGAATTGGCAGTGAAAAACGGTGGGAAGACTAATTCTCTTCTCTCTCACATTTGAAAGCTCACTTAAGTGTTCCAGTCACCTTGACTTGGCAGCCACAGACCCGGAGTTGCTGTTGCTTTTCCCGCCTAACCCCGGCCTGTCAATTAGGTGTTTAAAAATTAATCTCTTTAACTGGAAATACCATGCCAGCTTTCTTCCATCTGTAAATGGAGTGTTATTAATTCAAGCTGCGCAAAGCCAGTGTTATGAATAATGTTATCAAAACAGATTTCCACACGTTTAACACATCACCCGCTTTTAAAAATCCTAAGTATTTTTATATAGCTGTGAACCAGATGCATATGGATTTGCATCCATTTTCTTCTGCTCATGAGGGCATGAGAGACAGAGAGAGAGGGCGTCAGACGGGGGGCTCCTAAGCTCTGCTTTTTAAAAAGTTTCCATTTACATTTCTTTTTGTCTTTCATCTTCGTTCTCCTAAAGCGGCTCAGAACATAGAGCTTGGATTAGTGCCAGAGTCAATTGTCGCCCCAAACATCCTCATTCCCTGTAGGATTGCTGCGAATCACATTAATATGTCCGCCTGTATTCGATGGAACCCACTCCACTGTGATCAGACTGCAGACTATCTTCCATTTCTCAGTGTTCGAGTGCTTGTTCTATCAAAGCGTTTTGATTATGTCTGTTTTTTTACTCCTTGTTTGAATTTCTAATGTCATTGTGTGTAAAATGTGGAAGGCATTTACATATTGGCACCAAAACACATTTGTTTCCATGTAAGAACCCCGATGATTGCATTCTTGAAAGATGTAGCAAATTCAACCAGATGTGAGCTGAGGACAATTCCAGTTAACAAAAATAAATAAAGCCATCCCCACATACTCATCCCTAGAGATGATTAGCACTAAATTGTACAGGAGGCTTGAGTGTGATTGTAGTAACCTAGCTTTCAGCTGTGCACCAGTAAGCATTCAATGATCAGTAAATCTGGCCTGATTCCTCCTGTAATGCATGCTAATAATGATTGTCACCCCCAAAATAGACTGTAAACAATACAATCCACTACATATGTGTCCTTGAATATATTTGCTTTCCAAATGCATTTAATTCAAAGGCATTTGAGAGTATTAGTTACTCAAACTTCTTTACCTTTATTAATTGGGTTATGCAATCCTCTCTCACCAATACTCATCAACCTTTGAGGGGTATCTGTTTGTGACAATGGTTGTCATTGTATGGAGAGTTCAGTCTTCCTGTAGGATGCTCACTTAAAGGACCAAAAGAAGTGTAGGGTGCTTTTTAATACAGTCATCACAGGCAGTCAAGCCTTTAATCCTCAGTGGTCCAATAATGACATCCCCTCTGCATTTATTACTTGGAAGAGCATGGAAAAACGCTGACTTTGAACAAATGAACACTCTGACCTTTTGCAATAAATATGACAAGGGCCATATAAAAAGACAAGATATCTTCTTCTGCTGAGGTTTGCATCAGAAACTTTGCATTGTCGCTGCTGTATGGCCCACCACCTGAAAACAAGATGTTTGTGACAATACTGAACATGGAATCACGTGTTCAATGTTTTTTTCAAATGTTTTTTTTATTTTTTTTATTTTTATTTTTATTTATATATACAATGAAAGTCAATAGGATCCAATATTGTTTTGTCAAAAAGTAAAAATTTAATCGATAAGCTACAAAATGTAGATTTTGACAATATCAGCAACTGTGTAAATAATGCATAAAAATGCAGTCTAATGATGTAGCAGTAGCATGTCATATTGAGAACAATGCAAATGGTTTTGAAACACAAAACCACAGGTCTATTTAAACTTTTCATAAAAAAAAAAAACAAAAAAAAAAAACATTAATCTGGCTCTCTTGTTATGATTATTGGAGTATATATGTATAATGATAGTATAATGATAGAAAAGTATAATGATAGAAAAGCTGATAAGTTGATCTCAGATAAGTTGTTAGATCTTTAGAGAGATCTCTTTTTCATTATTTATTTGATCTAAGATTCATTTTGTGCACTGTGAATGTGTCTTAAAAATGGTTGCTACAGTTAGCTGCAACCACACAAGGCCTTTTTTTACCTGCTCACCATAAAGCATGCTTTTGTTTTTATCCCTGACCATGTGTGACAGTTAAGGATTTATGAAGATTTCCTCCCCTTTGTCTGCCCATCTGTGCGGCTGTCTTCAGCGTGGCCTTGAGAATATGTTTCAATTTATTAAGCCAAACCAAAGGACTCATTATTTCAGAAGAGGGGTGCGAAGTGACACACAGAATTGGAAATTAATGGAAAGTCTCTGCCACAGGGCAGTTGAAATTTAATGATATCCTACAAGAAAATATGATGGTGTCACTTTCCCAAAAGTCATGCGAAATGTCAGCGTTTTAAGGTCCCGACGCTAATTTTATGCCCGTGCACAGTAATGTTTGGGAGCGCATTGAGGAAACACGGCCCAGTGCCTGTGCTGATTATCCCCCTCACCTTCCTTGTGCTCTCAAATGGGTTTGTGCAGCAAGCGATTTAATCTCTAAGTGTAGGGAACATTAGTGGAGAGAGAGAAGCACCATTGTGCATTTCTCAGAGATAAGGCTTTCCAAGCCAAATGTTACCTGTTAATCCAGGGCCGACCAACTCCAGCACTTGACTTTGACTCTCAGCAGGAATTTGGTTATGGCTAATTTTCATCTTGGAATTAAAGAGCAGAAAAGAGCAAAGCCAAGTGGGTGTTAGCAGGGTTAGCGGTTCTGTGGTAGATAGCTGTGTTTCCGTAACACATATGCCGTAGTGTCTGTGTTAACCATGCCCATGTGCACAACATATGCACTTTTAAGTCATTCTAAAGGAATTTGCCCACTAAGGATCAATCATTCTATTATTATTTTGATTGTTCTGTCATTCCATCAAACTATCTCTCTGACATTCTGCCTATAAAGCCTATATTTAAGGCTTTTAAAACATTTTTAAAAATCAGATTTTTCTATTTAAAATTAGTTACATACATTTTCATTGAATTTCAAATTATTTGAATTCTTTTTTCTTGCATTCAAATTTGAATTGCAATTCTACATTCCGTTTGACACCTCAATTCAAATTCAGTTTAAGTTCCTTATAATATTTGCATACTAAGAAGTGATTGGTCTTTTTCTTTCTTAACCTTCTTTATCCATCTAGTATCCATTTCTCTAACATTTTTAATATTATTTATTCATTCATACATTTATTTATTATTTTATTTATTTATTCATTGTTAGTTTTTTTTACATTCTTAAAATGTTTGGTTTGCCTATTTGTTTGCCTTTCATTTTCAGGATAGTGCAAGAGTAGACAGAAAGCATTAGGAGAAAGAGAGGCGAACAGGGTCGTAAGTAATTACATACTCCAACCTAGCTTACTTAACTTTTACCTAAAAATATGATTGGTGCTCTTATGTTCAGTACTCATTCAAGTGATGCTTTTGCATTTTTTAAAAGAGCTTCTTTAAACGGATCAGTTACGGAAATTGGTGGCAGTCTGACACAGACACTTTAAACATAGCCTATATAAGCTTTGGTTTAGGTCAATAAAAACAGTTTGCTGTTGAACTATTTAAAGGAATGCAGAAGAGAAAGAAGATGAAGCAGTTTTAAAGATTAGCCTCTGTGTAATGCGCTGTTTTCTCCATTTATGAGACTGAAAGGTCATAACCACTCCCTTGGAAGGAGGCAACTTCTTCAGCCCCATTGACAGGTCAAATAAAATGTAATTGTCTGCTGTAGGCAGCGGCAGCCTTTGCGGAGAGGGGAACTGACATCCTCCACGTTTTAAACATTCAATTCTCCTGCTGCTAGGAACACAGGTTTGCAAGGACACAGGCTTCACCTGTCAATATATCACAATGACTGGCTAGCCAAATGCCGCAATGCTTTTTCCTCTCTCTCCCCCTCTCTCTCTCTATCTCTCTCCCTTTCTCCCTCCTCCGACTCAGTGCCTTCATTGGAGAAATCAGCTGAAAGGTCCACTGGGACCTCAATTCAAACACTGCAACTTGCAACATATGGCACATTTTGGGCTCCCAAGGTCAATTAAAGCTATTTATTGAGAGAATGTTGCTAAATTTCCCAAGGTTTCCACTCAATTCATCTCAGAGTGCCTTGTCTATCATATTAAAAATCTGTTGAGTGGTTTACGGCATCCTTGTCGTGACTTTCCATCGAAGATATCAAAGACATCGAGACACTTTATCTTCTCTTATCGCAAACATAATTTTTTCTCTCTGTCCTTTTCCTCAGAGCAGCCTTGTCCAAACACAGCTCACAATACAAATCTAATAACATGTAAATTGGAGATAAGTCCAGATCCCTCCAAGTGATATTTTTTTTTACATTCATAGTTTGTCAAGTCGATTTCTGAACCCCTGTTTTAGCAGAACAACACTTAAGGACTGAGAGAATTAACAGGAAAGGTGATTTATCATTGCTACCACACTGTCAAGGACTCCCACTGCTGCCACGGGAGGAATGGACGGTGCGTGAGTGTGCGCGCATGTTTACGTGTGATTGTGAGTATGTGCGTTGTTTTAAATTATGGCATTTCATTCCAACTGCCTCATATTTACAGCGTCCCATTTTTATTTGCGGCTCCTATTATCCAGCAAAACAGTTGCACATGAAATGTTATTTGTGACACGACTGACCTAAAAGGATTTCATAAAGATTATTTTGAGGCAGAAAGCTGCAAACGGACCTGTCGCAGCTGCTGCTGGCAGCCCCGTGGAGAAATATCACCTGGAAAGCACAGCTCTCTCCTTCGCTCTCTTCATCATGCTGGCGTCTGGCACTGTAATTAAGTCCAAGTCAATGATTCTGGACCAGTGGCAGAAAATAAACAGCTAAAGCTAGGCCAAAATGGAGTGCTTAAAAACAAGAGAATGCTCACAGACACAATCGCACTCAAGTGTGGTTAATGTTAATGGAGACAGACCAAATAATGGCATATTTTGGTTATTTGAGAGCTGAATTGGTCATTTGAGATGAAATGTGCTGTTTGTTTTCTAATGCATGACAGATTGTTTCCTAGTAACACAGCAATATGAACCACCCTGTGATCCAGTATTATGTTTGTGGCGAGGTCCTGCTGAGTCTAAAGCAGAAGTTGGTTTAAGCAATGATGTATTATTAATGCCAACGCTAAATCCAGGACTACGGTGGCTGTAAACCAAATTCAGGCTTCTGACATCCAGTTCTCCTCTATTGTTTCTCATTTTCTGATTCAATACATGTTTGGCATCTAAAGAACCAGAGCCATGAATTTGACAAAGATGTAGTAATTGCATAAAATTCACATAATTCACTCTGTTTACATGATCGGTTTATTACGGCACAAAGCGATGTCATCCAACAGCATTAAAAAGAGATTTTCTTATGTTTTTTTTCCCCCCCCGTTTCATTTGATTGCAAGCAAACACACATCCATTAGTTCATTAGTCAGGTCACCCATTGTCAGTAATGAACTGTAGTAAAATGTTAGTTAAATTGGGGAATGATTGTAGGAAACCCTCCACGGATTCCCATCACTCCTCTTTGCCTTTCCTCCATCCAAAAATTTTGAATCGTAAAGTCTTAATAGTGGTGGCTGATATTCAACTGTTGGTTGGCTGGATGTTTCCAGGGCATTTGCAGATGCTCGGAATAATCTCTTATGTTTTGCTGCAATCTGCTGCTGAGATGGTTGAAATAAATACTTTAAACTAATTAATGTAGGACCAGCTGTTACCAAGCCTTGGCTGGCTTTGGTGAATACTGATGGCAGAAGGGGGGCTTCTCAAATCGTTCCATTTTTGTGCATGATTTAGGGAGTCATATAAACACATATTAATTCTGTACGAGAGCCTGATTCTGGGGTTTGGTACTTAAACTAAAATGCCTGAAAAATACAACTGTGGGCTTATAATTTACTGTTGTATATTATGAATTAAAAAGGCATTTTTTATGCGTTATAATACACTTCATGATAGGTTGTGTTATTGTGAAAATAGAATAGAATAGAATAGAATACATAATAAAATATTGATCAAACACCTAACCTAAATTAATAAACCATAATGTGTAGTTTATTCCACACCATTATTGCTATAGAGGAATAAATAAATAAATACAAATTATATGTTAAATTAAATATATTTGTAATGATATAACCTTTGTAATCGTCGGGAAGAAGGAGGCGGGAACCGGCGGACAATCAAAATGAAACTTTAATTACAAAACAAACACAAAACAGCGCACCAGCCCCTCACGGACGACTGATGCGCACAAAATAAAACAAAAATACAACTAAAAGCCCAGGCCTGGTCCTCTCTCGTCCTTCACTGTCGTCGCTCCAGTTTTATATCCTTCCATCTCCTACGTGGGACTCGAAACCGGCAGTGGGTCGCAGGTGCCACTGATTTCCCAATCATTGCCGGCCTCCCTCCTTGTTCACACGTCCCTCGGCCCCGCCCCACTCGCCACATACCCCCATCGCCCCTCGTAGGCCGGGGGGTACCCTCGAGACTGCGCTCTACTCCCCCCCCCCCCCCCCCTCCCTCCGGGGGGGGACCGCTCACGGGGACCTGCGGGAACCTGGGGGTAGGACAGACGAGGCGAGAGAAAAGGAGATGGAAGGAGGAGCGACAGAGACGAGAGAGGGGAGAGAGAAAAAAAAAAATCCGGTTCCCAGACGCACTGCTGCTCGGCCCTCCACCGGCTGGGCGATCTCCTCCGCGGTGCCTGGCGGTGGCACTGGACGGCCCTCGGCGGACGGCATGACACCCCTCCGCCGCCCAGTGGACGGCGACGGCTCCTCCGGTTTTGGGCAGCCGGCAGGAGTCCCCCGTTCCCTGCTCCTCCGGATACCTTCACGCCCGTCCCCGGCAACTCGCTCCAGTCCACCGTCTCGAGCGTCCATGGCGGCATCCTCCTCACCAGCTCTGTGGCACCGCGGATTCACCACAGCGGCGAGGGATCTTCAGCAGCGTGTCCCTCCTTCTCTCGGGCTTCGGCACCACTGTAATGATAAAACCTTTGTAATCGTCGGGAAGAAGGAGGCGGGAACCGGCGGACAATCAAAATGAAACTTTAATTACAAAACAAACACAAAACAGCGCACCAGCCCCTCACGGACGACTGATGCGCACAAAATAAAACCAAAATACAACTAAAAGCCCAGGACTGGTCCTCTCTCGTCCTTCACTGTCGTCGCTCCAGTTTTATATCCTTCCATCTCCTACGTGGGACTCGAGACCGGCAGTGGGTCGCAGGTGCCACTGATTTCCCAATCATTGCCGGCCTCCCTCCTTGTTCCCACGTCCCTCGGCCCCGCCCCACTCGCCACAATATTTAATTTAAAAAGTGTAATTAAACATATAATTAAATATCTATATTATTTGCATAAAACATTATTTATAATTCTATAATAAATTAGATAAATTACTAATACTAAAATGTATACTTTTTGGAATATTTTGTCTTAATTGCAAATAAAACTCGAAAATCAATAATTTCAAATACAAGTATATTTAGGCACCACAACATTATAATATAAAGTATGAAATGAAATTTTACATTGTTAAATTATTAGTGAGTATTTTAAAGATTAACTTTAAGTGAGTGTGAAAAAAAGATGACAGAAAAAAATATCTAAATGTAAAAATGGAGGAAATGAGCATGAACAACATGGTACAGATCATCACTTGCCTACAAAGCAAACAGGTCTGTGGATGATGCAGTCAACATGGGACTGCAGAGTATTCTACAACATTTCAATAGACCTGGGACTTAGGATCTTGTCTGTGGACTTCAGTTTGACCATCAATACCATCATGCCTGTTCTTCTCACAGTGGAACTGACCCAGCTCTCTGTGCCCTCCCCAATCCATCAGAGGACCACCAGCTTCCTGAAAGACTGGCAGGAGCTAGTGAGGCTGGATAAACTCACATCCAAGACTCTCCCCATCAGCACTGGCACCCCTCAGGGATGTGTAGTCTCTTCACTGCTCTTCTCCCTGTATACGAACAAATGCACTGAAAAAGACTCCTCTGTCAAACTCCTGAAATTTGCAGATGACACTACCATCATCAGCCTCATACACAACAGAGATGAGTAGCTTGGCTTTTACACAGTTTGAATCATTTGGTTGTGTTCTGGTAGTTGGTGACATGGCCTGGGTGATGTCTTGTTTTGTAGCAGGCAGAATGTTGTCTGAGACTTCTGCTGTGATTGGCAGCATGCTATGACAGCGTGAAGATAGTGTCAGCGCAAGGCTCACTGTTTAAAGTGAGTTATGATAGTCTGTGTGTACAGTACATGTTTGTGCATGTGGAGATGGATTCAGGGAGTTATGAGACATGTACGTTTGTGTGTGTAGTGATGGATGCACACCTATGATAGCCTCTATAAGGCTGTGGCTGTTAAAATAAATGTGGAGTTTTGATGGCCTGTGTGTAAGTGGGTGCATGTGTGGAGATAGATGTAGAGTTATGATGGCCAGTGCAGCAGATGGCAGAGGTCTGCCCTAACGGAACTGATGAATGGCAGATGATGTCATCAGGGCACTGACAGGCACTGGTGGCTGCTTACAGGAAGTGAGCAGGAATCTGCTTTACATTTCAGCCTCACCAGACATCTGCTCAGTGTCCACGCTCACGTTATTCTCTTTCAGATGATGCTCACATACTCTTTTTTTTATTTAGGTAGGTAGTAGTTGTTAAAGATCTGGCCTGTAACTGAAAAAAATGTAGGGTCAAACATCAACTAGTATCACAATTATTTACAAGATACTGGCAAACATTTAGAATGAAAGTCATGACATTTGCCAAGTATGGTAACCCAAACTCAGAATTGGTGCTCTGCATTTAACCCATCCAAGTGCACACACACACACACACACACACACACACACACACACACACACACACAGCAGTGACAAGTAGCCACAAACCCAGAGCAGTGGGCAGCTATATATCCAGTGCCCAGGGAGCAACTGGGAGTTCAGTGCCTTGCTCAAGGGCACTTCAGCCATGGGTATTGAGGGTGGAAGAGAGTGCTGTTCATTCACTCCTGCCAGCACCGAGACTCAAACCGGCGACCTTCGGGTAACTAGTCCAAGACTTTAACCATTAGGTCACAGCTGATGATACATCATCCAATGTAATATAAGGGCAAATTAACTGAAATCGTGTTAATGTAAAAGATTCAATAAAAATTTGCATATAGACAAATATTTAAAGTTAAAACATTGTCATAATAGCATTAGACACTGAATTCAGACTGAATGATTTTGAGCAGACTATAGGTTATGAAATTGAATTCATGGAATTATTAAATAATGAATTTTGAATTATTTTTATTGCAGTACACATGTTCCTGTAGCTTATTGTTGAGCACAGGATAAGCAAAACCAAGTTTCAATTCGTAGAAAATGCATACCGTTTAAAATATTTAGCATGTATTGAAATTTTTTTGGATTAAAGTGTAAATGCAGTGCATGTTTATTGTAACACAACCATTTGCTACACTATAAAGAAAATTATAATGTTTATATAATGCATAATGTTTAACAAGTTGACATAGTAATTAATCTCGGAAAGCTCTTTGTAAAGACATGCTTCTTACTTTAGAGTGCTCATCCCAACGTTTTCTCTCCTTATGACATTCAGCAGGAAGTCCCAGTGGACTAGGTGATAAAATATATACACTTTAATGTGTCAGCCCCTGTTTTTATTTGTCTGGAAGACATAAAATCCTTTTTCTTTTATTTCCAGAGGGTTTTAACTGCAGCCCCACCTGTGACTTTTTACACCTGCACAGTGTCATCCATCGACTGAGAGAGAATAAATGATATTTATTTTACTCCTCTGTTTTGTTCTACCAGTGCCTCTCTAATCTCATCCAATCATATTGATTTTTTTTTAATGCACCGATTCCTTTGAGGAATTTAATTTGTTTGCCCAAAATGGCATTGCCCCTCCACTGAGGGGGCAGTAGTGTTGAAACATGGTCAGTGAGGGTTCACCACCTTGTGCCATATGGCCTTTGTTAAAGCCAGGGCACTTGATAATCTCTACTTGCCATATGCATCTGCTTGAGTGTAGTCATTTCTTATCAGAGAGCTTTCATGCCATATGGAAAGGGTGGGCTTTGTCCCCCAACATATCCATACTTTCCAAAAATGCTAATTCCCATTTTTTTTTTAAATCTCTCATTCTATCTGTATGTAAAATCTCTCAAGCATTTATAGCAGCTATAAACACAGAAGCATCAATAATAGAGTGCTGTGTGACACTGACAGAATGGGCTATCAATCATATGTGCTTGATTGGGCATGCTTGTATAGATGTTAATTTTACATCTCAGAAACAATCTGGGTGTATAAACACCAATTCGGGAAAATAATGATTTATTTTACAGCACAGTACTACATGTCATCTGTTGTGCTGAGTGTGTATGTCTCTCTGTTTGCCACCAGAAGAAACCCCCATGTGCACGCCAACAGCAAGAGACTGTTATGAGAGGCTCTCGATGGCGGGTCAGACTTTACCTCCAGGATTCCCCTCACCCTTCCTATTCCCTGAAGGCCTGTCATCTATAGAGACCCTTCTGACTAACATCCAGGTAAGAGACCTCTTTGTCAGAAGATCTTTAGCAGAAAGTGAAACACACTATGAATAGTTTTACTTGATACAGTTCTCTATGGTTGATTCAGATGGTCTACTAACTACTAATTAGTGAATTGGTAAATTCAGCCATACATATTCAGTGTGTATAACAACAGTTCTGGAAGGCAAGTGAGAAGTTTGTTTTAGAGTAAATTTATGTTGAATATATGTTACGAGAGATCTGTTGGGAGTTCATCTTAATCCAGCTGAGAGCATAAAAAAACCCTGGTGTAATTTTTTTTTACTTTTTAACTGTTTAATGTGAAACCTACAAAGAAACTATCAAACAACATCCAAAAATTATGTCTTAATAAACCACATTTCTAAACAATCATTCAAATGAACCAAATTGATAAATCAATTTTGGACTATCTAGTTTTAGCTATAAATTATATGTGGAAAATCAGTCATAATTCAATTATATGGTGTTTCCAATAAAAAGATCATCATCAGAGAAGTTGCCTCTGGAATTTTAGCAGGTTGCCATAGTAACGTTTTATTTTAACCCACTATGGACTGGCCAGCTGACACGTGTCATGATCTTATCACATCATGTGTCATAACACAATAAACAGTGGATATGCAGTGATATAAACATCATGCTTGAATTTAAGTCAAACGTTCACACAATAAGAAATATTTATGTTTTTACATCTAATCATTAGTAGACACTTTTATCTAAAGCAACTTGCAAAAGAAGAAAAAATGATCTCTTAGGAATTAGATATTAGAATGACTTCTGAAGGATCATGTGACACTGATAACTAGTTTAATGGCTGCTAAAAAAATCAGCTTTCCCATCACAGGAACAAATAACATCTAGAAATATATTTTAATGGATCAGTCATTTTAAATAATAATTATATTATATATATATATATAATATAAAACACTTATTTTTAATTGTAATAAGAAGTATCTTTATATTAAGGGTCCAGTTGCCTGTGTCAGGTGTGGCAAAAGTTAATATAGTACTTTTCTGGGTCCTCCTCCAGCTGTGAAGTTTTTCCCATCAAAACAAATGCGTAGTGGTGTACTGTATATTCACCATGACTTCCTTGATCATCACTGCAGTTGTCATGCAAGTAAGACCCAGTCAGAAAGATTAATGTAGTTGATTAACACCGCCTCTGAGACTAATGATGTGGGTACAGTATGGGGAGTGAAAGGTTTGCTCGTTGCTCTTGTGATTGGCCATCGGATCTATCGCACTGCTTTCGGCCCCATTGTTAATTAGCAGGACTTAGTTCAGTCAGTCATATTTAATCATGATTTCAGGGTAATGTTTTGATTGAACATTCACACAGAAATCAACAAAACGAACCCAAGCAGAAAATTGCGATAAAGCAACTTAGTCTAAATTGAGGTCATAAGAAGAAACAATTAGTATGATATAGCCCATTGCATTTGGCTTAATTGCATGCGTACAGGGAACAGTTGTTTTAATATGGTCACCACGGTGTTGCATGGCAAATATCAGTTGAAGTGTTGTTTTGAGAAAAGCAGCTGTTTAGCTCAAGATTTGATCATTCTTATACAACCTGCTGCTTCACAAACTGACAAACGGAAGATATTGTATAGGTTCACTGAGGATTTTATTATGTCTGTGTTGCTTTCATAAATTCATTTAAAGAATTTATGTAGTTCTCAAACTTGAAAGGACAGTTTATCCAAAATGTAAAGTTTTGTCTTCGTTTACTCACACTCTTATCCTTCCAAATCAGATTTTCTATTATATTATATGATGCTTGGGGCTCTGTACAACAAGAGTTACTATTGAGTGTTTGTTTACTTTAAAATACTTTCCTAAGTTTAAGTGCTACTGCTCTAGCATAAAGTAAATTCTTCATACAGTTCATTGATTCTTGAGGACGTGTGTGTGGACTTTGTATAAGGTGAGTTTGTCTTCTGCTGCAGGGTTTGCTGAAGGTGGCAATTGATAACGCCCGTGCTCAGGAGAAACAAGTGCAGCTGGAGAAGACGGAGCTGAAGATGGAGCTGTTTAGAGAGCGTGAGCTCAGAGAAACACTGGAGAAACAACTGGCTGTTGAGCAGAAGAACAGAGGTGTGTATTACTCAAACACTCATACTCTACAGTACACATGATTTATTAAATCTTCTATTGTCTATTTCTAGAGGCATTTCATGAATAAAGGCAATGCATTTCACTGTACACACCAATTTCAGAAATTAACGTTTCCATTAAGGGGCTATATTTTCCCCTGTGAATCGTATTTATGAGGACATATTTGTTTTCTCGCCATATAAAAAAATATACTACGTGTCATGTCAATTACTTATATTTAATCAGCTCATTAACATATATTCTCAGTGTGACTAATTAGGTTGAGTATTTATTAACTATAAAATTTAACCATTATTGTTTTGTCTGATAAAATGTATTAACTAGACTTTTTCTGAGTAAAATGAGAGTGTTGCTTACAAGTCATTTTGTGTGGTTGTGTAGTGTTGGTAGACAGATTCTAAGATGTTGTCGGTGATCACAACGGCATTGCTAGGCGGTTATTAAAGGTATCCTGGGTAAGTTTTTGTAGAATAATATTCATGAGAAACGATGTTAAAGCAAGCACCATAATTAGGCCTAGAATACAACATTTCAATAGAAATATATCAGATAATAATAAGGTAAATGCCAATCAATTCAGAATCAATTATTATGTATGTTTGTGGTCCTCTTGTTTTTAAATTTGTGCATAGCTTGTTTGTGCTACGAACATGAACATGGTAACTCAAATCACAATTTTTACTTTTGATTGATGACTAGCAAACAATAATAAGGACAATGACAAAAAAAAATCTTGCATTCAAAAGTTTAGGTTGGAGTGAAGTTTTTTTTACTTTTAATTATTTAGAATGGATACATTAAATTGATAAAAAGTGACACTTTTACATTGTTACAAAAAAAATCTATTTTAAGTAAATGCTGTTCTTTTGGACTTCCTATTCATGATCATCATCATGAAAAACAAAATGTATCATGGTTAACTGTTTTCGGCTGTGATCATATTAAGAAATGCTACTTGAGCAACAAATCAGCACATTACAATTATTTCTGAAGGATCGTGTGATACTAAAGTAATGGCTGCTGAAAATTCTAGGGACAAATTTTCATAAAAATATCATAAAGATATTGGACCTATAATTAAACAACCACAATAATCATAGCATCTTTTTGGTGAGTTTTGCATAGGCAAGTACCACTCACATTTTCTTCAGAAAATGCAACAATCTCACCAACAAATGACCTTTAATGCATCATTATCAAAACATACTGTATAGCATTTAGTGTAAAATTGCAATAAAATGACCTGAAAAGCCATGTTACAAGCTCAGTTGTTAATTACAAGCACACGTAAAACATACTGCCAAAGTGATAGAGACAAGGTCATAAATTGAGCAAAATGAGGCATATTCACATTACGATCAATACATGAGCACATATTGATTATGTGTGCAGAAGTGCTTGTGGGAAAACAGTATATTACTGTAACTACATACATAGAAAAAGTCTAAATGCACAGGGTGCATTAGAAAGAAATAAAAACTCCTCATTCAAGTGAATATGGTTAAACTCATAAAAAATATGAATAAGTAATTTAGATGGTAAATGTTTCTAAATTAGCCACAACATTTCTCGAGGGAAGGCCATGATTGGACTACAGATTGATGTTAGTTTAGTTAATCATTTTCAACTCTCTTTGAGATTAAAAGTGATATGTGCATTACAGATGTCCTCTAGTGACATACTCTATTGTACTCTATTATTGCATGAAAATATAATTATAAATCTACAATTTAAATGATTTAGATTTTTCTGCACAAAAGTATTGCTAAATGCGACTTAATAGTCTCACTTTGTATTTATCTTACATAATGAATCAAATTGAGCTTATTTAACCAGTTTTACAGAAGGATCCTTATAAATGTGCCTACAGCCCTCCAGCTGTCTTCTGTTTAGTATTCAGCATGCCTCTCTCTTTCTTTACAGAAAGTTTCCTTTAACCTCGTCTCATTGGCATTTTAACCTACTTTAGGTTAATCCAGGTTATCGCTGGCTCAATTATTTCGCTAATGACACTTTTTTTTCACTTGCAACTTTTCTATGAATATTTCCTCAATGACAAGAGTTTGAAAACTCACATCCCCTTCTTGTAGTCCTTAATATCCTAGATACCGCTGCATATGACCGGGGTCCTTGACTGCTGCCTTTCTGTTTTCTTTTAATACAGCGATCATTCAGAAGCGATTGAAGAAGGAGAAGAAAGCGAAGAGGAAATTGCAGGAGGCGCTGGAGTATGAGTCAAAACGGCGAGAGCAGGCGGAGCAATCCCTGAAACAGACATCACCCACAGAAAGTCTCAGATCACTCAATGGTACGACACCTTACCAGAACACTGACATACTTTATTAAAAGGATATAGAAATTATATATTTTTCTATTCCATTTTAAGGTCTTATGAGATGTGTCGAGGATAAGGAATTTGCAGTATTGATGAAGTACGATCCATGTTAAATATCTTTTGTGTGTGTGTGTGTGTGTGTGTGTGTGTAGTTACTTTCTGAGAATAATGTGATGACATATGCTTCAGTATGTTTGAGAGAATACAGTTAGCAGGTCCTTAACACAAAAAGAAAGAATCTTCATGTCTTCATCATAAAAACGTTTTTTTTTTATTTGTTACAATTACAAGGTAACTGCACCATTTAATATACATTGAATGACTAAATATTTATATAAATGGCCATGAGATTGTAAAGAAAATGATACATGAAATGATACAAATTAAAATGTGTTAGAGAAAAAAAAATGCCAGGAATAATGTCACTATTTACCAATCAGAATCAAGTATTTTGTAGAGATTTATAATAAGCTCAAATAATATGAGAGAATCCGTGCATAATAATGAAGGGCGATCACAATATAATGTAGTCTGCATAAAAACAAACATTTTCTTTCATTCGGAAAAGGCCCACAGGTTTTTCATGTGTGTACTGGATACAATGGACCATTGATGTTATTGTCAATGAAATCTATTAGAAATATATTTACATAATGCTGAAAAATATGATGAATAAGTTTAGAATATTAGAGATGTTGCCCTGGCAACTGAATTAAATTGAAGTACTATAATTTCTAAAACTAAGAAAAAATAAATCTTAATAGAAATAGAAATAACAAAAATAAGGTTAACTGAGCTTAGCAAGATCCATAATATCAGGCTAACATGTGGAGAAATGCTCTGTTTAGTTATCGTAAAACCGCTCATTGATTGGTCAAAGTTTCGCCCCGACCCGAGCACATCCACCCTCCGCCCATCACCAAAGATGAGGCTAGGAAAACTTTCCTAATTAAGCACAGATGTCATGGATGTTTAATTGTCATTATCTTTTCATTTTGCCAGACTCATTGACCCAGGAGATAGAGACTGACCGCAGCAGTGGCAGAACAGATGCTGAGAGGACAATACAAGGTACGTGTTTTTGAGGAGACTATAAATCTCAGCTCAGCTCCAGTATATGAGCCTCACTTTAACTCAGCCTGCTGTTCATGCATGCAGCCTGCCATCTTGGCTGCAGGTCCTACAGTTCAAGAGGAAGGTCAATGTCGGTGGGATCTGTCAGGAGAACATTTCCAGACAGGGAAAATCACACAAATGTGCGTTATGACAATGGCACGGTCTGCTAAGTTGGAGAGTTGATTCCTTGTGAGTGTGTGAGGGGATTTGATGGGATATTAAATGAGGAGCAAGAAGAAGATTAAACATTAAACAAGCCCACCGAGTCAATGAAAACTGTTCTTTTGTTTTGTAGTTTTTACCAGCAGGGCTATATTAAAATATTATTACTGGTAAATGGGAAAGTTCACCCAAAAATAAATGTTCTGTCATAATTTGTTCACCCTCATGTCATTCCAACCTATTGACTTCATTTCTCCTGCAGAACACAAAAATAGATATTTTGCTAAATGTTTTTTTTTTTTTTGAGCCCATTAACTTTGACTGTATGGACAAAAACATTTGAAATATTCTTATTTTATATGGTGTTTTATTTGCAAAGTTCAGGAGGATCACATTCAGATAATTAACCTATATATGTGTGTGTGTGTGTGTGTGTGTGTGTGTGTCTGTATAAATATTAATGCTAATGCTAAGTGTAAACCTGAAGTATATATTCTGTATGTACCACAGTAAAGATGGTGTTCAGCTTAATAGGTGAAGTTCAAAGATAGGATTCTTTGGACATAAGACAGAGAACCATGTTAAAGATAAATCCCCTTGACAGTAAGACCCTGGCTATGTTGTGTACCTCAGAGACCAATGTAATTTAATGAGCATAATAAGAAGTTTCATTATCTGAAGATGACCCACAGTGGAGTTACACAGTGGAGTAGCACAACACGCCCACTCAAATAAATACACATGAACTTTATGGGTGTATGGGTATTTATGGAACTGGTTTAGTCTGGTATTGTTTCACAGAAAACCACTTGCCCATTTGCAGATGTTTCAGTCACACTCTTTTAACTACACCTTAAGTGTTAAGTCGCTCGCCGCTCTGATGTCTATTTTAATTGTACCCAGCAGCACATGATGCAAAAAAAAAAAAAAAAAACCTGTCTTGAGTGGTCTCAATTTCCCTTTGAAAATAGTGTGTGGAAATTGCTATGAAAAGTGGTAAATGGCATTTTAATGGCATTAATACCCCATCGCAAGTAAAAGCCCTGTAACCCAGTTTGATTAGCCTAGTTAATTTTTGTGTGTGTGTGTGTGTGTGTGTGTGTGTGTGTGTGTGTGTGTGTGTGTGTGTCTGTGTGTGAAGGAAGTTTTTAGTAAAAATAAATGGAGATCCAGTACAAGGAGTACAAGGTTTTACCCGAATAAATCAAATGACATTGACTTGATGAGTAGGAAATTATTTTTTTTTCCGGAGCATATGATGTCATTAGCATTATGATGGTATGATGGTTCTTATGTCTAAAGATTAATAATTTTTCAGTGTTAATTGCTAGATCCAGAAAGTTAGCATAAGCACAAAGAGAAGATAGTTCATTATTCAAATTGCTTTTGTCAGTACTTTTTTGAGCAGATATAGTAGAATAAGAGGCACTGAGGTAATTTGAACTGTAAAATTTTTTTTATAATTTTTTTCCTTTTAAGTATGTTGTCACTGACAACGAATCCTTTCATAGGTTTTTCAGTCAGTGGCCTTAAAAGATTTACCAAAAAAAAAAAAAAGGCCACAGGAAGTGTGTATAAAAATATTTTGTGCGTGTTAAGTTTTAACAACATTTTGTGTGTGTGTGTGTGTGTGTTCATGTCATGGTTGTTGTGGCCTACAACCAGTGTGGCATAATTACTCTCAAATTGCAAAAACATAAAAAAAGATGCCGATAAATTACACTGCATGAGGAGGAAAAATTATATTCCAATCCGTACACAAAAAAAAAATAAAAAAATAAAAAAACAAAGAGACGTGCTATAATTTCAGCACTTGGCTGTTGGGGGAAAAAAAATTATGAGAGCATAATTTCAGAGAACTAATTATTTCTATTTGTCTTTTGTCACACTCTGTAATTCTGCTATATTAACACAGTCTGTGTTTATTAATTGCTTTTCCAGTGTTTTGAATCCATTCCAAGAATAAGCTTGACTGTTTTTCCTTGCTCCGTGCTTCTGGGAGTACATCTCACCACTAATTCCTTGCAATACCGAATATAATTTCTCCCCAGTATCTCTTCCCGATGCTCAGTGCTCACCTCTCGGTGTTTTCTGCAAGTTTACATGACCCTGTGAGGGGAGATAAAGTTCTTTGTTGCAAGATTAAACATCAAAACAGTTAAAGTGAAATTAAAATTAAATGAACAAATGTCACTGAAGCAAAAAAGGCTGTAATTAATGGTTCCCTTAATTGTCTTCATAAAGTATTTGCATGGGCACAATTTGCATAATTTACATGTATTAATTAATCTTTCAAAGGAATTTTATGCTGAGAGAAGCCAAAAATTCCTTTGTTTTATTTATCATCTAATGAAATATTGATCCTCTTTAATGAACTTTTCATCTTGATTTGAATATAAAAATGCCAAAGTTTTAACATATTTTAATGAGGGGGGTTCTTTCATAAAACAACATGGCAGTCATTCGATTTTTCCCACTGAAGAAACATTACTGGCACTGTTTGCACGAGCTAGTTTAGCTACACTCCATTTGACCCAGAATTAATATGCTAATTTTTACATTTAAGATTAGCTCTCTGCTTGTTTTTGTTATCGTTGTTCTCAGGTTGTTTATATTTAACTGTGTATTTTTATAGTTTAATTGTATATTTTCACCATTGTTTAGTATAACAAATTTAGAGTTTGAGTTTGATTTGCTTAATTGTTGTTTGATATCAAAATACTGTATCAACCATACTAAACATCTCCAGCACTAAATAGGCTGCATTCTGACAAATGAAGGCACTCAATATCAAATGCATTTATCGTGATCTGAATAAATATGTACATACCATTTATGTAATGGGGTTGATGCTGTGGATAGATTTTTTTTTACATGCCCTGTGAGCTTAGAGCCATATATTTGGTCATATTTCAAATATTTATGTTTATATAAGAGGCCAGTGAGTGATAAGTAACATTAGAGAAAACAAGAAGGTGTATTGCAGCTCTATGCACATGCCACAATTAATCAATGTCTGTTAAATTACTAGTTTCATATGAATCAGTATGTATATATTTCAGAGTGAAATAAAATTACAATGCACATATTTAGCAATGTATAACTAACAATAGAAGAAAAAAGACTTTTTACTCAAAATCAATGGATCACACAGTCAAAATGATTTCATATATGTGGTTTTGCTAAGCAATAAAAAAAAAGTCAGACTCAAGATCTTGTTTAAGCCAATTTTAACACAGAGCTCATCAGAATTAAATTTATTTAGTTGCCCTGCCACAGAGAGGAAACACCGCTTAAATGCAGTGATGCAGCATTTCCGGACACAGAGGAAATGTTTTGGTAATAAACGTCAAACAAGCTCCTGAGCCATGCCTAACAGATGCTTTTACACAGAGCACAGAGAGCTGCCGCTCATTCAAGCATGCACTTGCCAATGAAGATTCTCTGGAAATAGACAAAGATCATTAGATCGCACATGTCGGAGAAGGCATTGCACAGTAACGGCTGCTTTTTTTGCACTTAATGCCATTTAGCCATTGAAAGTGTCATTTGTGATGTGCTTCGCATCATAAGTGCAATGTTATGTTCTTAGAATGTGAGATGCATTGATACAGGGTTTACAATATGTAGCTTGTGCATTTGCATTGCATCACTGTTACTTATCCTTACTTTATAGCTCCATTTTGTTCAGTATTCTTATTATTTTTCTCTCCCTTTTTATTTTATTGTCAGCAGATGGAAGACTTTTTCTGAAAACCACAGTGATGTACTAACACCATGGCGTTGAAGATTGGCGGCGTGTATCTTATGAAGATTCTCCAGAGTCCCTTTGCAGGGTAATTTAGTTACAGAAACAGGTCAATCACTCATAGAGGTGCATCAAGGGTTTATGCTTGGACTGATGTGGAAGATGGATTGTGTCCGAATGTAGTATTAGGACTCTTTTTCTCACTGATATAAACGTTACTTTATGCCAGATGTGGAATTGGATATGATAAGCTGGCTAAGGCAACAATTTGAGCACAGTAAAATGTACCATTCGGTACACCTGGTGATAATATTTACAACAAATTCACAGCACTGAAGATTTTTTATACTGTATTTAAACCAGCGAGAAAGCTTTGAAAATTAAATCTGATTCAGAAGTTTGGTTTTGTATTAAAAAAAAGGGGAAAAAAACATAAATCCTTAATGTCATTACTATTTGCCAAGATGTTAAAGATTCAAACTTGGAGAAGAGCCTCTGAAAATGTGAATTTGAATATATGTTGATCAACATAAAAGACTAATATTTGCTTTTAATGTTTTCTAAACTAGAAGAAAAAACAATCAAGTTTCATTTCTATCATTATTGTATATAAAAGAACAGAAGATAGGTTAACTCACTCACTTTGGTATTTGTATATAATGTTAAAAGTTGGTATTGTGTATACAGTAGATCTATTAGGAGAACAATACCAATGTTTATATTGAATTTATAGATTTGGTTTGTTTCTGAGCCATCGTTCTTTCAGTCCGCTGCCACTATGGTGAGGAAGCATGCAGGCATGTAAATGTGTTGTCCTGAATTCATGTTATTCAATAAATACTTAACTGTGCTGAGCAAATGTACTTAGGGTTTCTTCACTCACACCCATTTAAAGTTGATAAACACTATCTTTTTGACAGGTATATTTTCAATTTGCAGTGACATGAATCTAATTCTTGTTTGGATTGATTCTCAAATTTATGGAAAAGTTGTACAGATCCCCAAATCTTATCTACCATCATTACACTCAATTCAGTGTATTACTTTCAGGCCCTTTTAAATAATAAGTATTTAATGTATCATATTATAATTATTCATTATTCTGGTCAATACATGCAACAGGTTCCTGTTGGAAAGTTGCAGACAAAATAGTGTTAGACCATTTTTTAATCTGAAATAAAAATAAAAGATAACTTTAAAATAATTTTTCATAATTTCCCCATGTGGATGATATTTGATTAAAAAAGTGTATTTAATTTATCTTTTTCATTTGTAATTTTTCACCAAATTACCAAAATAAAAATAAAGAATGCATTTTTTAAATGGATTGTTGGCAACACATTGTTGGCAACAAATACATGAATTCTTCTTTTTCTAATTCTTCTTCTTCTTTTGATTATTAAAAAAAAAATTAAGAAGATTCTTCAGTTATTTGACAGAACTTTTAATAATTGCCAGCGAAGATTGCAAGCATCTACTCCAGTCCTTCACATACACAACATTTTTTTTCTTTATAAAAGCTAAAATCCAGTAATCATGGCAATACCAAACTCTCACATTTAAATAAAGAGTGAAACAATTTAGCCGGATGAGTTAAATTACACAGTGCTAATTAATGGTTATATTGAATATATTAAATAATAGATTACAGGCTTTTATTGTACCAAGTAGATGATGATGATGGTGATGAGGCACTTATTGGATAATCAAGAAAAATATGTGTTGAAAGGATCCTTTATTAGATGGATGTATCTGATGTTACGGGGCAGCTATTTATACTATAATCATAGACATTATTTTGTCACACATTTGTCCTCAGTCTGTAACAATTCAATTGTCTATTGTGTTAAACTACATGTTAAAGTATCTTTTACCTCGTCAACGAGGACTTGCTTTTAAGTTTCTTTTTATGTGATGTAAACACTGTAGCAAGATTTATGGACATATTGTTCCTTATTTCTTTCTATGGCAGTAAAGAAAACGTCTAAATATTGAAAGAATGTCTTGTTTTAAAGTGTTTTTCCTTCTTTTCGGATCCTTTCTCCTTTAATGACACATTATGTAAGATTGAGTGTGTGTGTGTGAGTGTGTGTGCGTGCGTGCGTGCATGTGTGTGTGTGTGTGTGTGTGTGTGTGTGTGTGTGTGTGTGTGTGTGAGTGAGTGTGTTTATGCACACATGCACAGAAGTATATCTGGAGTTGCTGAGTGTGTCTGTTTTCTATTCTATGGTGTCATTTATGGTAATAAAATATTTGTGAATCACAGATTATCAGACTAAGCTCTTTTGCGAATGAATCACTGTCATTATAAACAACTTGAGAGAGTTTATGGGTGTTGACTCTATCATCACATATCAGTGTTTAATGCAGCTGAACTCTTGAAACTGTGTAATTTTACCATGGTTCATCCAAAACGAATCCAGCGAGTGTATCATAATAAAGAGACTGCAAACTTTCAGCCGCAAAACAAACATCACGTATGATATTACATAAGCAGCTTGCTTATATTTTGATCTGAAGGGCAATCAAAATTGTTCATGGTTGAGTTGTAAAACATGTGTTACTGAGCAATGACAATATCTAGCAGAATAAAACCACTCATGCTTAGTACAGTGAGCACACGGCTCTACACAACACATGACTGAGAAATAATATGTTTCATTCATTCCAGCTGAATGAGCACAATATTCCACGGAAAAGCCACATATTCAAAATGTGTCTGAAGAAAGACGGAAACAAGAAGAAACTTTTCTCCATTTCAGTTAATTACTTATTGATAATATGTTAGGATTGAGCCAACCAAATCAGAGTCCTTCATGTTATGCAGTTCATTTTCATGCTTCCATCATATATACTGGATAAATAAAATCACAGTTCATACATGGGTGTGGGTTTTTCTTTTATTCATTTAATTATGCATTTATTTATTTTATGGTTGTGATTTAGATAAAATCCTCTTAATTAAAAAATAAATAAAAGGGTTCATTAATTTGTACTTTATCTGATGAAAATATGTTCTTGGTTATATTGTTTTAATTAGTAATCATTGTATAAATGGTTTGCCCTCTTTGTGGTTTAAAAAAAGAAAAAGCGCTCTTCATCCTTTAGGAAGAATTGATGGATTTGATAAATCCTGTCCTAATTGTATGTTTGTCTCGCTTTAAAACATTCAATCATGACCAGAATGCCAATATATTATCAATATATAAGTAAAAAAAAAAAAAGATTACCTTCTGTAGAGCTGCTTATTGCTTGTTGTAAAATTGATGCACTTAACACTGTTTTTGAGCTAAAGTGAACTAACATTGAACTGACTTGAGCTAAATAATGAAACTATTGTTTTTCTAGAGTTGCTTTGGAGCAAAATCTAAATTGTCTCCATAAATGAATTTCCATGATTGGTTCTGCTCTTTTCCTGTCTATTACTGTGAAGCTGCTTTGAAACCATAAATCGCTAAAGAAATAAAGGTGATTTGATTTGACCTTCAAGCTGACAACCTTACATAAGCTCTCTCTCAATCCCCTAAAGAGCAATGGCTCCTTATTTCCATTGTTAATTGTCCTGTTTATTTTTTTGTCATTATTTAAACTAATCAAGTCATAATTAAGAAGTGTCTAAAAAAAGTTGAATACACATTTTTATTGAAAGACTTTTTTATGGGACACACAATAAGTCTACAAGTTGCAGAGCTGAAAAGGTAATGCATAACAGAAATGACCCATGGGAGCACCTAACTGTTTGGTTCAGGAAACTCTCTTCGAAGCAATGCAACTAATTGATATTACTGTTATTTCAAATTTATAAAAGCTTAGGCAGAATTGACACTGAATGACAATTTCCTGTCATAAGCAATTCTGATGGAAATGTGTTGACACTGCACGGCCGTGCACAGGTCCATTTTGCATGCTTTTGAAAGCATGGCTGTAACAAGGAGGTTTCGAGATGAATAATTGACTGATCGCTACATAATTCATCACCGCATTGTAAAAATTCAAGTTCTGGAACGTTTCATGTTTTTCTTCTTTATTGAAAATGACGTTAAAGTTTGTATCAACCTTGAAAAAACTACATATAAAGTGGCAATCAATGGTGACTATAATTCAAGTTTGGCCCTTTCGTGAAAATAAAATGTTTCCGTCACTCACTGGTGAAAGTTGAACTGAAAGTTGGCAGCTAAGAAGCCACAAATGTGCTGTCTATCAAATTGTTGATTTTTTTTTCTTCTTTTCTGCCTGCTTTCTTTAGTGTATTTTAGTAGACATAAATCAATATTGAAGCCCCATCGGTGGATCAAGACTGTTTTTGGCTGAGAATATAATGTATTTCCTCTCCCTCAGACAGAAATATACAGTAGTTATGAGCTGTTTGATGTCTTGTTCTGCCCCAGCTATTTAAGCAAGATTCACCCCTCCAGCTAGATGTTTCATATCACAGCACATATTGTAATAAATTCATTTTAGTTAGAACATGACTTTGAGGCACAAAGACCAAAATATCCACGGTGCTGTAATCGTGTCCCGTGTCGAGCACATTTATTACAAGCGTTGCTCATTCCAAACATGGAGCGTGTCAATGTCATCACTTTGGAGTATGTGCTTTTCTTTTGTCAAGTGTGCATATTTAAGACATCATTCAGGTTATTATTTCACACAATCTTTTCATTGCTAATATCACCATAACCAAGATGATAACATCAGTCAGTCTGTAAAATCAGTTATAAGTTCTGAGTTTGTTGATTTTTTTATTTTTATTTTATTGTTGACGTTCTTTTTCTATGCATGTCTGTAATACAGCATAATGCCTATTCCAGAGGCATACTAAAATGCAATATTCATTTTGTTGGTCAGACATAATTACTCACCCTCAGTTGACATTCAGCATAGTTCATAGAGTAAAAAGGTATCAAAGACTCACCGGCCATGTGACTCTGTTCTTCATCTGCTCATCTTTTAGTCTGCGAGGAAGGAAATCACACAGGCTTGATTGAACACAAGATAGACTTAATGTCATCTAATCAGAAAGACCATTATGTATTAGTGGAACCACCAAACAGAATTATCTGACAAGGGGCAGGCCACATTATCTAAATTAACATTTTGCAAGCATGAACATGCAAGGCCACAGTTGAAAATGAAAGGCTACAGGAGAGCGGCCTGCATTTAGACATTCGGGCAGTAATTATTAATTTATGCTTGTCTGTGGTCTTAATGAAAATGAAAGCCAGGGAAGGATAATGTGCCGTGAAATTGAGTTTCATTTGTTCAAGGGCCACCTTTTAACTTTTCCTTTCTTCCCAGGAAATGAAACCAACCAGAGTTCTTGTGTGTTTTTCCTCTGTGAACCACCTCCCCCTGCACAGCCAACCAACACACATCTCTCCAGCACAGACAGACAAGCTCTTGACCTCTGCAGTATCTGTAAATATCCTGTCTACCGCTGTAATCTACTTTATAGAGCCCTGCTTCAATTACTATTATTTCTTCTTTAATAACAACTGCCTTTTAGCACTTTGTGCTTTACCAACTGATGACACAAGTGTTGGGGGGTAACTAGTTACATGTAACAGAATTACGTAATTTAATTACAAAATAAATGTAATTGTAATCAGTTATATTTACTTAGAAAAAATGTCTAATTAAACAAGTTTTTTTTTCACACGCACAGATTTAATTGATTTCTTTCATAAATTGTAGTGACTGATCTAAAATATGCGACACCAATATTTCAGGAGTTCAGGACAGAGAATAGGACACATGCTTATTCAATAACTGTTTTATTTACTTTTGGGGTTTGGGATGATTAATTTTTTAAGATTAACTGTTTTTTTTTTTCCAAAGCATTGTTAAATTCCAGTGTTTCCTGTCATAACTATGCAAAGATTTCATTTCAAAAACAGTATCATAGTTATTAAACTATTTCTTGATATTATTTTAAACCTGTATTTAACCTGATCTCAAAGCAATTCTGATTTTGTAAAGGCTGTGCTTTAAAAGTAAAATTTTTTGAATTTCTGAAAGTAATTATAACACTTTTCCAGAAAAGTGTGAAATGCCATAAAATCAAGTAAAAGGTTTTTTTTTTTTGTTAGTTTTTTTTTTTTCATTCTCTTTAACCTTAATTTAATTGACAAAAGTACAAATAAAAAAGTCCAATGTTTTCATTGGCCAACTTAATTTTATTTTACAAATATGAACAAATTTTGATGGCTGTAACACACTCCAAAAAAACTTTCCTTTTAATTACAATGTTTAATTGATTGGGAATTAAAGTTTTGCAAGCAAAATATATGTCCAATCTCGCTTGATCAGCAGTCTGTGATCGTCATTGTCTGATTCTTCTTTTCATGACATTTTCAATAGGAGACAGATCTGGACTGCAGGCAGGCCAGTCTAGCACATGCTCTCTGCATCATAATAAAAAAACACACTGTTGTAGCACACGCAGAACGAGACCTGGCATTAACTTGATCTAAGAAACATGGACTTCCCACGAAGTCGTGATCTTGATGGCATTATATGTCTCTGTACAATTTCAATATATGCATCCATGTCAATGGTACATTCGCACATATGCCAGTCACCTATGCTGTTTGCTCTGCTGCATCCACCATGACAGACGTCTGCTTTTTCATCTGTCACTGATGAATGTCTGAATGGTCCCTTTGGTCTTTAGGAAGGAGATCTCTACGTCCACTTTTTCCAGAAACCAGTTGAAATGTGGACTCATCTGACCACAGCACACATTTCCACTGTCTTTCTGAGATGAGCTTGGGCCTAGAACCCACTGCATCACTGCATAGAACTGAAGTATAGCTTTCTTATAACGTAACAGAGATTCAAGGTGCATTTATTTTTGCAGCACCAGAGTGTGTTTAGTGACAGCAATTTACTGAAGTACTCCTGAGGCCATGTGGCTATATTTAACACTCCAGCATGACGGTTTCTTAGGCAGTGCCATCTGAGGGTCCAAAGGTCATGACTCATGCACATGCAACTGAGATTTCCTGCCTTGCCCTACACAGATTGAGATTTCTCTGGATTCCATTAATCTTTTCACAACATTATTTATGGGATATGATGAAATATCTAAATTCTTTGCGATTTTGCATTGAGAAATTAGATTTTTGATTTGTTTGACACTTCTCTCATGAAATTTGGCATGAAGTGGTGAGCCATGATCAACATCTGCTTGCAAAGACTGAGATGCTCCCTTTATACTCAGACATGATACCCTCACCTACCAATATACCTGTGTCATGATCTTGCCCATAGTCCCCTGTCTAGTGTTTGGACTTTAATGTTAATTCCTGTCTAGAGTGCCATTTGTAGTCAACTTGTAGTCCTATTGTTTCGTCTTGATTGCTTTTCGAGCTGTGCCTTGTTACCTTGTTATCCTGTTAGTGTCTCAGTGTATAAATAGGGTTTCAATTAGTCTTTGTCAGTCGTTGTTCCCCCATTGATGCCTGGTTTTGTTTATCTGGATTCATTCCTGCTCCTTCTCAGTGTTCCTTTGTCATATACCCATGTTTGTTTTCTTGTTTTGTAAATGAATATATAAATAATAAATTGGATCTGCCTCATCTCGCCTTAATCGCAGCGCAAAAACCTGTTTAGCCTACTTAAACAGTTTCATTTGGATATTCTATAACCTTTTCACTTTTATTTTGCGTCTGTGCCAACTTCTTTGAAGTGTGCTAAAGCCATCAAAATCTACATTTTTAAACCAAAGGTGAGCGATCTCATCGCAAACTTAATAAAGAGGTTGGAGTTGTGTGACGGTGTGCAGTTGTGGGTCAGCAGAGTAAAGAGGAGGGGGCTCAGCACACATCCTTGGGTGGTCCCAGTGTTCAGTGTGATGATGCTGGATGTGTTGCTGCTGACCCATACTGCCTGAAGTCTTCCAGTCAGAAAGTCTAACAGCCAGTTGCACAGCGAAGTATTGAGAAGTATTCATTTGGATATTCACTTATTGACATAAGTGAGTTCTGCTGCACAGTCTTTCAGTACATGCCCAGGGATGTTGTCAGGACCCGGAGCTTTGCGTGCATTATTCCTGCTGAGGGATATCCTCCGGGGATAGTGTCATCACCTGGTCGCCGGGAGGAGATGGACTCTTCTGTGCAGCGGTGCTGTTTTGTGCTTCAAAGCCAGCATAGAAGGTGTTCAGCTCATTCAGCAAGGAGATGGTGCTGTCACAGGTCCACGGTGGGTGCATGTAGTCCGTAATGGTCTATATCCCCTGCCACAGGCTCCAGGTGTCTCTGCTGTCGCTGAATTGATGGGCTATCCTCCTGGAGTACTGTCTCTTAGCCTCTCTGATGCCGCGGGATAGATTGGCCCTGGCTGTCCTCAGGCCCACCTCATCTCCAGCTCTGATGGCAGCCTCCTTAAACATATTCCAGTCAGTGGTGTAAAAACAAGAGCCTCTGACGACCCTTCTGGCCACACTTGTATCTGTTTGGTGACTTTAATGAGCAGTCTGTATGCAGGCATTAGCATGACAGTGATGTGGTCTGAGGCACCGAGGTGGGTGAGGGGAAGGGATTTGTAAGCTCCTTTCTAGGTGGTGTAAACAAAATCCAAAATGTTTTTACCTCGTGTTGGAAATTTAATGTGTTGGTGTATTTTTGGGAACACACTCTTTAAGTCTTCATGGTTGAAATCCCCAACTATGATGAGCAAAGCATCAGGGTGGGCTGTCTGCTGCTCACTGATGTGCTGGTACAGTTCATTTAGTGCATTGTTCCTGTTGTTGTTGTTGTTGTAGCTGGGAGAAATGTAAACAGCAACGAGCAGTATGGCTGAATATTCCCTCAGCAAATAGAACATCCGGCACTTAATAATCATAAACTCCACCAGGGGTAAGCAGTGTTTGCAGACCACAACATATATATTATAAAAGAGCATAAGTTTCATTGGGAAAAACACCACCAGTTGCTAAAGTAGGATTAGTCAGTAATGTTGTTAAGGTGTGGTTTAGCAAAGTGACAGTTGAACAAAAAGGTTTAATTTTTATTCTGTTTTTTAGAAAACTATTTTTTCAAAAGTTATCTGTATAACTTCTAAAGACATTTTTAATCACAAAAGAACCATACATAGTAGTAAACTCAAGTAACCTGATACAGATTCTCAGTGCAAGTTTTTCGAGAAGGATCTGAATTCAAATATACTGCATTAATGACAGATGTGAGCACCAATGAGATTTTTGTGTGCTTTATTTTTCTTCGCCCTATTTCCTGCAGGTAAACAAACTTGTGCGAAAGTTTTATTTAGAAAAAAAAATAATTCCTAGTTTGGATCAATAAAAAGCTTGAGTACATGACAGCAATTCTTTTGGGCAAACCACTCCTTTCATATTACTCCAGTCCAGTCAAAGCCGTATCACTCTTTATTTATTCATTTATTTTGGGATATTGTAAGAGCCATTGTAAGAGTCATTTTAAGGTTTTTTATTTATTGTTTTGCTTTTGTAAGCAATATATAAGCAATATGTATATGTTTATTCAGCATATACAGAAAATAACAGAACAACGTAAGCTTACTTAAAGAAATGTTTGAGATTATTTATTTTTCATTACAGTTTTTACCATTTCTAAACTTGCAACATAATTGCTTATAGTGTAGCCTCATGTTTTATTAATTACATTTAATAGTAAATAAGTTCATAAATGTAAATGAATGTAAATTTCATTTATCAATATTTTAAAGATATACTATTGGCCAAAGAGGACACAATAGTATGCTAAGAAAATTGCTATACAGTTATAAATGACATTGAAGAGCCTTTATCTATATGCATAGGCAGGTTAGATAACAAATGCCATGTTATTCATATTAAAAAGATTTCAATAGGCATATTTATTCTGATCTGATCTGATCTACTGGAAACGAATGAAAATGTTGTTCCAATGAGATCTCTGTGAACAACACCTCTACAACAAGAGCAAAGCCAGAATCAAGTGTCTTGATCCAGGGATTTTTCCTCATTTTGTCCGTTTGTCAAAAGGAAGGCTCGGGTGCATGAGGACAAAACGCAAACCCTCCGAACATGCAGACACACAGAAACACATTCAGAAGCTATTAACCCTCCTCCAGCTCATCAACTTTGCTTTTGCAATCTTCCCTCAGAACCATTAGAATACCCTGAAGAAATGACTTTCCAATTAAAGGGGATCTAGGAGAAGACAGCCTTTTTATCTCTGACTCCAGGAGTTCTTTATTCCAATCATTTAAATTGGAATTGATTTTTCAATTTAGCCACTGACTGCTCTGGACATGCAGCAGAGGGGGCCAAATAGAGCTGCGTTCTGAAATATTTGTCCCTCATAAAGTGACGGTGGCCTCGAACGCATTAATGTGTTTTGCACACCACTGCAGCAGACAATAGATTTTTAGCTCAGCATGCTGATGGAGAGAAAGCCCATCAAGACTGGCCACCTACCTCACGCTGCAGAGCACTGAACTGGTTTTTTTTCCTGGTATAGTCTGATTGGGTTTATTTTTCTTGTAAGGCAAAGGCAGCTGTTACATTGTGCACATGTAAATAGTCTGACTCAATTGATAAGTAGTGATCATGAGTGTAATATGTTGATCAGAGGTGTTGAAACCTTGAGGCCAGTCCCCCACTGTCTGTTCACGTGTGGGAATCATATATGTATTTTGGCTCACATTAAAGGTACAATTGTCACAAATGTTTTAATTCTCAATAGAAAGATGTTTTCTCCATTTTTAGTTTACGCCCCAAAATTGTAATAGTTTTGTTTTGCAGTGCCTGCTACTTAAAATGAACACTTTAGGACTTATATCTCAAGGAAAATGACAAACCCCTGCTTTTTGACAAATCTTTTAAAACTACTGAATAAACAAAATAAATAAATAAATCAACTCCTGTATAATGATTTCATACACGTTATTCTAATCATATTCCTATGTTAAATATTTCACATTTTGTCACTTCAGGTGATGAGCCCTACTACAGATTTCATCACAGTAAGAGAAAAGCATCAAAAATTATTTTATACATTTTATTTAAAGTATCCTTATGTTAAATTGTTCACATTTGTGTCTTGGGTGATGAACTTGATCTCAGAATTAATTTGCTTTAATTCAGTAAGATAAAATAAAAACAACTGGGAGAACATAAGACTCTGAGAATCTGGCTGTAGAAGACGATGCATACAATATTTGAACAATGCCATAGACCCTGAAATTGCTTAAGTGTAGCATTCATGTTAGGGGAACCCACCAGCAAAGAAAAAAAAAAACTAATGGATAGAAATTGTCTTTATCTGCAGTAGAGGGTTGTTCACAAGTTGCACATGCAATAAAAATCTACATTGTTGTTGACAAAAGAAGACATTTGCTAGTTTTGTTTCCTTCAATGGATTGTTGGCAAATATCCACCATATGCAAAAGCACTTTTTTTGTTTTCTGTTTTATAAAATATCCCGTTACTGGTGTGAGAAACCACTGCAAATGATCCAGAGCGATCGTTAATACATTAGGAATGATCTGTCCTGATAAATCAAACTGAATCAAGAACTATTTCAAACCTTTTTACAAACCCATTTGACCAATAAAAAGAGTCATTATTTAGCAAATCTGGCATCACTAGTTCTAATTCTAAACATGTGAAATATATTCAGAAACAAATATTCTGAAGTTGGTATGCGGTATATCTCCATTGATGTATAGAGGTTTATCAATCATATTTTACTGGAGCATAGTGGTATTTTCCCAGGATCTAGCTGTTTCATGTACTTATGTAGAATCTGTTTCTGGCACATGTTCTTTTGAAAAAACCAAATGCACAAATGTAAAAGTGAGAGAGAATAGATAGCATTTGTATATTTGTACTTGAGTTCTTAAATCTCCTTGCAGTAAAAACAAATAAATCTGAACTTAATCTAACTAAAAGAGAAATAAAGAATCACAGACACACACTGGCCAAACTTGTGTGTTTAACAGGCTTTAGCTACTGTGTAGTCCAGCCTCTAACAAGCCCTGCCATCAACACTGTAAATTTCCCCAGCTTCAGCCTAGGTGGAAACAGTTGTCTTCTTCAATTACAATTGGAATCAGATGTGCTTGTGTTTTCCAGTCAGACCTATGAAGTCCTCAACAGCTCTGGCAGCTGCCTTTTAATGAGCATTTATTGTTTCGCTGGCCATGGATACCACTTTTAAAGGGTCAGGTTCAAGGCAGAATTATTTTCTTCGCACTGCTTTACAGAAGTGTTTAGAGAGGGTTTTGTGGACTGATGGTTCACTCTTGGCTTCCTGACAACTATGTTGGCTTATTTGGCTCTCTCCCCTATTTCTTTTTTCTTTTTCTCTTTCCTGAGTTCTTTAATATAGTTGTGTCGCAGGAATACAGAGGAGAAGATTAATGGACGCAAAGGATTGGTGGCAGTTGCGGGGAGATTCAGGACAGAGCAGGCCAGCAGCCATCTGTTCTCTCTACCTTTATGGCTCTCTTAATGTGGGACAGGAGACAAAAGCATCTCCGCCACCAGGCAGGCGGTGAGCATTTCTGTAGCGCCAGTATAAACTAATTGTCAGTTCTTTTGACGATGCACAAGCCAGCCGCAGACACGAACACATACACACACAGAGTTTCTCCCAAATGTCTTTTTACCTTTCAATCAAGCGTAGTTGGGAATGGTCCAAGACAGTTGCAGCACGTTTGGAACAACGCTATGAGAGAAAAAGTGATTAAAAGATCCCCTTGAGGCAAAACAGATCATTCACGGAGACAGGATGGCGCGTAATCAAATTAAGATGAAAATATAGAGATGGCCCTTTGGTCTTTTGAAATGAAACAGAGATGTTCTCAGAACTTCATCAAGTGTTGGCCCATGCTCAAACGCAAATGCGGACTGGCACTGCTTTCTTCTGAACGTCATAATCTACTTCAGTAGACCTTGTGTAGCCTTCAAGTAGAGTCAGAAATATCGTAATTATGAGCTATGTGGACCTTAACAACCAAGTGTTGTCATATTTTCCAGTGAGGAACTTAATACCAGTGAGGAATCATAATTGTTTATGATACTCACATTATGACATTTTTCCATGAAAGATTGTGAAAAGCAGCTCTGCAGCAAATGCCTGTGGAAAATTTTGGCTTAGTTATTTCTATAGTATATATTTGCTATAGTATATATTTGTACATGACAACATATGGTCAATGTCAAGTTAATATATATGATAATGATTTAATGGTCTGAGCATATGTCATCATAATGACTTTTTTCAAATATTATTTGCCTGAAATCTATTAGAAATTCTCAGGTTTTAACACATTTTACATTCTTTTCTGTTGTGTTTATTATTTAACATTTTTCCATGCCAGTCTGTTATTGTTGTATTATTTATTTCAGGTAATGCTGCCCTTGGTGCCACATAAAAACAGAATGAGCTGTGGTTAGGTCACTTTGAATATCAGGTAGACAGTCTCTTCTTGGCCAGATTAAGCTGCAGTGAAGTCCAGACTTTATGTTATCAGTCGAAAGTCTGGCTTTGTGAGACTAAATTGACCTTAAAGACTTAATTCTGATATTTGAGGAAAATGAAAGACCTCTTTGTTTCACATGGGCTTATTCTCATCGCACAAACCCGTCTTATGTTAAACAACAACCTCACTTTTCTCTGGCGGTGTCGACATCTGTAAAGCAAAATGAAGTTTCCTCTCTGAGTATCAATCTTGTAATTGAGCTCTCGGAGGCTGCTACGTGACACGCACACACAAGAACCCCTTCCCGCTGTCAGATCCCTACACGCGGATGCCCTGCGCTGTCACACTGAAGTGGTCTCCTTTTCTCTCTCTCACAATCATTCTTCTGTCTGCGGCTCCCTGGGCCCTGCAGTGGGAGTCCGCCTGCGCACTTAACGTGTCAGGTTTCAATTATTTTGAATACCAAAAACCTTCCCATAATGAGGCATGACACAGACATGTAGTCGAATTTTAAATAGGATTTAATTGTTTTCTCGGTTGTAACTTCAGTCGGATAACAGAGACAGAGGGGGATGGATTGAAAGAGGAAGAAAGAGGGAATGGATTGCGAGAAGTGGGTGGGAGAAAGATGAATTCAACAAGCGAGGGAGACAGACAGAAAAAGTCTCTGATCTGTTTCTTAACACAAATCTCTCTTTGTAAGCTGTAACTAGGACCATGTTTGGAATTACAACTTTCATGTCTCTTATCCCTGTTGTAATTCCACCTTGCATTTTCCGCTGGTGTGATACGATGGATCATGGGGAAGTTTAAGAGAGACTGAATTAAATATTTAACCGATCCGACACAAGGCCTGTCTGCTCCACAGTGCTACAATTAAACCAGGGTGCCATGCTTGCATGTGCAACACTCGATCCCCGCTGAACGCTGTCAGGAACATGCTACTTTACAGACTTAAAATAAATCTTGTCCTAATCTATTGAAAACCTGACAAGTGGAGCCCAAGGTTTCAAGGCACTTAGCTGAGTAGTGAAGAAAAAGGACTGTACATTATTTATGCCCCCTAATGGTGCTGCTATTCTCTGTGTGTGAATCAGCAATGGGCTCGTCCGCTAAAATAGCCGCCGCTGTAATCAAAGCCATATGTTTTCCTCGCCTCTCTTCCTCTAACTGACAGGTCAATGGACTTGTCTTTGCATTGAGAGCATCCTTTCAGGGAGATCACACCTTATGATATAGATTAAAGATGGCAAGGTCTTTCTCCTCACCTCTGACCAGATAAGATCCTAATGCATAAGTCAGCGAGGGTTAATACAGGCACCGCCGGGAACAGAGTGATTTCTGTGGCTATAGAGATAATGAAGGGCACTATCCAATCGTTTTCAAACACCATTATCCACCTCAGTTTATTAGGCCAATATGCCACTTTAGGCATGGTTTTGTATAAGATACTTCTCCGCTTGGGGATGCCTGGAATTTCCAGACCAGATTCTTGCATGCTTTACCACATGGTGCAACTGGAGATGACCCAACAGAAGTTCTTATGAGACTAATCTGCAATGGCAAATCTTTATCTTTGTCGACTATGTGTGAAAGAAAGTATGTTTGTTTTGAATATTAGGGGTACAATCGGACTAACAATGGGTTTATGATCATGTATTATTATGTAGATTATTACCGTATTATTATTGAGTACTGATTGACAGAATTTAGGAAAATGGTAAAAGAAAAATATAATATGATATTAAAATTAAAACATTACCATACATCCATATGTTTTAAAATATGTGTTTATTTAAATTATTTATTTGTTTAATCAAAATGTCATAACTGGATCTCCCAGTGAAATAACTTCTCATTGGTGACATTTGATGTCCAATCGCTGTGTTCCTGTAAACCCCGCCCCTTTCTTACAGTCAGCTGCAAGCTTAATAATGTGTTGATAATGTGTTTCATTCGGATGTAAATCACAATATGGCAGGAAAGATCTGTTGCTACTTCCATTATATCGCAGACTTTCAAGTATTTCGAATTTATGTCTTTTAGTCACATTAATTATATTCCAGTCTATAAGCCGCACATTAGTTCTTCTATTATTATGAACTTCTGTGCAAACAACCCTAAGACGTCTGATGAAATGGTGTCTATGTTTAAAACTTTAAGAGCTCTGTGGTAATATTTTTTTTGTGGAATCTGTAGTACACATCTAGAGTTCAAACGCATGTCCTAAGTAAGACATGCTAACTGTAAAGCTGTTAACATGAATAACATTCCCCTTAAATGGTCTGAGGTAGCCAGTCAGACACTAGCAGTTCCAGTCATGTTTTTTATATGATTTGTGAATTTGGCTCTGGTATAAGTGCTCACGAACACTAGAATCCCATTATAATTCCCATATCACAATATAAAACTGCAACAGCTGAGGCATAAAAACAACACCATACCAACTCCACTGAAGTCACCTGAGACGGTGCAGAGCAATATTGAACCAAACAGATACCGCAGGCCCACTCTGATCATCACTTGATAGTGTGCTGACAGGCAAACTCTATTAAGCTGTCTTCAAATATGCAAAATGATATGATTTTACAATGATTACATATTCACTTCCCAGCTGGCTGGCTCCGTGCAACTCCATTTGTCATTGACTATTGTGTCCAATTATATGATTAGCTCCGAACACTCCGCCACTTGGAGAGCTCTCATGTGTTCCAGTGCACTGACTGATTCACAAACAAAGTCATTACAACATGTATTCACACATATCAAATAACAAACAGATGGCCATTGTGCGATGACTGATTTGTTTGTAACATGAGCGGCTGAAAAAAAAGGTAGTATTTGCTTGGCTTTGTTTAAGCACCGACTGTTTTATTCCCAGAGAGAGACATCTGGCTGCCGAGGCGGCTAAATCAACTCGAATGAAAGACAATCTTGTTTCCATTAATTTTTCCTGTGGCAAAAGCACTTGTTATGAAGATTCTAAATTAGTGAAAAAGCTTCCAGATAATTCATCATATGCGTCGGACAGAAGACTGCGGTTGCTCAGAGAGTGTCTGTCTCCATTAATTTGCTGTGATGTGTATCAGGTGGGGTGGCTGAAGTGTGTGTGCGTTAACATTTGCAATGCACAACTTACAATAGCTTAATACTGTTTGGGCAAATTTTCAAACTGAAGCATAATTTTGCTGAGTGTATGTATACAGTGGCGCCAAAATGTGTTTGGACATTTAAGTCCAAGAATTTATGTTAGTTTCCTCAGAATTAACTTCAGTTTTTCTGTTTTTTAAAAGGTCTCAAGGTCATTTTTAGTTCCCATCTGGTGTATTCATATTAAAGACTGAAACAAAAGGTGCTACTGAATTTACTTCAGTATTGTGAAATATTACCAAGTGAAATGGAATAATGAAAGGGAAAAAATAGAGAGTGGGGCTAGATTTTTAAACACTTCCTTACCATCAAGTTGCCTTGCTACACTGCTCAAGAAGCAATGTTTTAAAAGCACCACAGTGTTTACACTCTTTAGGAACAGTAACTGCTTGCTTGAGGACAGTAAACTTGGACTGGAGACAGTTTTGAAGAAATATATCAATTTTAATTAAGCTTAATCAAGTAAAGTGCAGGGTATACATTGGGTGTTTGATGTATAACAGATTCATGGAAGGGCTTTTTTTTTTTTTTTTTGTACATCGTAATTGTTTAAGTTTAAAGTTGATATTGATGTATAAGGTCTTATATAACCAGTCACCACTATTCAAAATTTCACAATGTGTCAATTTTTTGTTCCTTCAGGTTTTCATATAAATGGTCCTGCAGTGTGGCATAAATTAAAAAATTGCTAATTTTACATACAGTCTCCCAGTAATCATTAGTTCACAATAGCTGCAAACCTTGAAGAGTAACAGAATGAGTAAAGAAACACTTAGATATAGCCATAGGATGTGTCAGCTTCCCAAAGAAGAAATCAGTCCATCAGTCACATATTTTATGGAAAGTTAAAGAAAACCAAGATAAATTTTTCAATGAAAACAATTTAAAACCATGAACAGATATAATGCCTCTTTCAAGTAATTTGTTAACATTACATGACACCACCTGATGGTGATATTGGGACAAAGCACTTTACGAGTAGAATAAATGAGCCCTGGTCAGTAGCGCCATCTGCAGGCTTCTTAAAATCTCAGTTTACATTGAGTTTTAATTGTGATCAGCTGATCAGCTTGTATTAAACAAAATGGGGAAAATAATTTAATTAGTTAAAATATATTAGCACTGTGTGCTTATATATATATATATATATATATATATATATATATATATATATATATATATATATATAAGCACACAGTCGCCGTGATTTTGCCAAGTACCACATTTTCCTGGATCAACATTATAGTTAAAAATAGATATTTAACCCAAACCCTACACCTAAACCTAACCTTACCCATAATTTATTCCTAAAATCCGTGGGAAATTTTAGCTGATTAACAAGAGTAGCTACAGAAGCACTTAACCCTGATTTGAAGCCTAAAACAGATATTTCCTGAAAATGTATATCTGAATTCTGATTGGTTGATTGGAATGTTGTTCCAGGATCAACAAGGATGTTGATCCAGGAACATGTTGTATTTGATGAAATCACACTCGCTATAAGCATTCTTTGAAAAATCTAGCATGTTCTGCAGAGACTGAAGAAAGTGTTGCAGTTCAATGTAATGGATTTCAAACATCTTGCAGTGATAATGTAACAACACACTTTAAACCCTGTAAAAAATAAAAAATAAAATAAAAATAATTTAGCTTTGATTGGTATATTGCTGAATGAGTAAAGCAATAAAGATCATTCAACATAAACCAAGCTCATTGCCACTAAATCTCCCATTACACAATTTTAGCATTTACTCTTCATTCCAAGTGCCATGGCAAAGCATGCTGGGAAATAGAAATCTCAACTCAGTTTTAGCTCAAATTTAGTTTGTCTGAATAAAAAGATCAACAAGTTCATTAAACTAAAAACAATTAAACAATTCAGATTACTTAAAAGATGTCCGTTTCATGAACTCAAAAGAAAAAGAAAGTTGGAAATACTCATAAAAGTAAATTTGTTTAAAGAAATTTGTTTAATTTAAGTTTGCGCTACTCAAACCAATTCATTATTTAGAGAAGGGTTTACAGTGCAGCCCCACACTGGCCTATTTTTTATATGTATACGAGAAAACTAAACCTTTTATTAATACTACATTATATGTGGCTCTAACATAGCCTCCCAATTTAGAATTTGAATCTTTCTCAATCTTTAAAACTCTAAATTTTTAAAACAACACACATACTTGCAGCATGAAACAAAACAACTGAAAAACAAACAGTTTCTCTTAGGGTGTATTCACACATAAAGTTATTTACAGCATATGTAATTATGAAAGTGAAAGTGAAGTGAAGTGACATTCAGCCAAGTATGGTGACCCATACTCAGAATTTGTGCTCTGCATTTAACCCATCCAAAATGCACACACACAGAGCAGTGAACACACACACACACACACACACACTGTGAGCACACACCCGGAGCAGTGGGCAGCCATTTTTATGCTGCGGCGCCCGGGGAGCAGTTGGGGGTTCGATGCCTTGCTCAAGGGCACCTAAGTCGTGGTATTGAAGGTGGAGAGAGAACTGCACATGCACTCCCCCCACCCACAATTCCTGCCGGCCCGGGACTCGAACTCACAACCTTTCGATTGGGAGTTCGACTCTCTAACCATTAGGCCACGACTTCCCCCTAAATGCAGTGTGTGGCAAAACTGATTAAAGTTGAACCTTATGCAAATGAGCAGTGATGCAATGCAGCAACTTCCAATGAAGACACTGGAGCACATGTGATCCATCTCGTAAGTTCACTGCATACTTACTGCGAACAGTTTCACTAATTAGTATGATCATCATTTTTATTTTCTGCAATTTAAATCTGATTCTGTAATTTAATTGCAAAAATGTACGTTTGCATTCAGTTTACATTGCTTCTGTCAGCTGTATTATTCCTCAGATCATGGCACTGGTCAGGTTGCTGAGCGATCGAACGCTGTTGGTGTGAAGGCTCTTCCTCCGAACGCTCCTCAGATAGTTTCTATACAAGATCACGCTGATCACACGGTCCTGAAACTGCTTTGACACAATGTAGAAGAGTATGATGTCCAGCACTGTGCTCGCATTCATCAGGAAGGTGGTGAAGGCCCCCCAGGTGTTGTAACCCCTCTCACTGCTGGCCAACAGCATGGAAACAAAACAGATGTGGTAAGGCACAAAACACACCAGAAGCTGAACGATCAGTGTGATGATGATCCGGATGGACTTCTGCTTGACTTTGGGCTTCAGTTTGGACGTGCGTCCATGGATAAGGTTGTCTACGATGACCATATAACAGCCCACCATAATGCACACCGGCACCAAGAAGAAGAAGACAATACGTGCGAAGTGGACAGGATTGTCACGGCGCAAGTAGATGATGTCGTGCATCTTGATGCAAGTGGTATAGTTTGTGTTGAGGTCAGGGTCTTCTTCCAGGAGAACAAGCGGAGCTGTGCTGCCCAGGGTCATGATCCAGACTCCCGCACAGGACAGCAAGGCTTTATGGACGCTTTTTAGTTCTCGGGTGTGTCGTGGCTGCACTATGGCCACATAACGATCTGTGCTAATGAGTGCGAAGAGCCACAAGGCCAGGCAGGGATAGAGCACCGTCAGTGCCGCATTAATCCTGCAGAACACATCTCCAAAGGGCCAGTAGTCTTGACTGTAGTAGACCATTCGGAAAGGCAGCAGTAAGATAAATACCAAGTCCACTAAAGCGACATTGATCATGTAAATAGTGATGGAGTTCCTTCTTTTAGTGGTCAAGGCAAAGACCCAGAGGGCGGTCAGGTTGACCACTGTGCCTATGACGAAGATAATGCTGTAAAACACTATGCTAGCAATCCGGTACACTTGGGGGACGTGGCCCTCGTTGATGACAGGCGATGTGTTATAGTCCATGATGGTTTGCCTGATTTGACCACAAAAGAAAGAGAAACTAATTTAAGACAGTAGTTAATTAATTAAAACTATGGAAGCCTGTTGCAGAGTATTGAAATGGTTATAGACCTTAGTCAGAGTAGCATTATATTTCATTTTTGATGGGAATTAAAATGAGGATGTAATAGAAATACAGCTTGTTCACTTGATTGTGCCGATTGTTCATCCTTTCAAAGTAGACAAAATAGTAGTTTTGAAATTTAAAAGGTCTAGGAACTTTATACATTGTGTGCCACTGTAAAGACTGAAGAAAATTCAATATGACCCCTACTCTGAGTAATGTCTATTGAAAATGTACACATCTTACAGCTGCAACTTTATTTTTAATAACTCTTGTACTTTTTGTAGTTTCTTGCATGTGTGATGCAAGGTTGTTGTTGTTTTTTTACTTACACTAAATAGAATAGTAACAGAACATAAATATGTCTTTCTTTTGTCTGTAGAACAAAAAAGAGTCTTAAAACTACATGAGGTAAGTACGGAACAGAATTGTAATTTTGGGTGAACCATCTTTTTATGACATGCCACTTTTTACATTTTAGTAAAAAATTTTAAGAAACCAAAAAGGTTTTCAAAAAACTGAAAGACAACCATTCTCAGATATGAGTGTTAAGGTACAAAAAAAACAAAAAACTACCAAAATGTTGAATATCAGTCAGTATACAAGTACATCATAAAAAGAAGTTCTTTGTTATTTATTGTTTTGACTTGTCATTGTCAAAAATCTGTGCAGAATTAATTTATATTCATCAACAGTCACCCTGCACCTTAAAAAAATCACTCTACGTAAGTTTTTGAATATATAATGTTAATGAATTGTCTACTTACTATAGAAACCATGTTTGATCTACAACATTGTGATAATGTTGGCTGTTGGTAACACCTATGGGTTTTCAATGGCCAAATTTTGTTCAAGATTACAAAGTAAAAAATTGAAAGGTACAAACCTCAGAGATCCATGTTGTTGGCATCGTATTTGTTCTGAGGGCTGTACGGTTGATGACTATAATGTGCCCTTGCTGCCGAGCTTCGATCTAACAGAGGAAGTTATGCTTTTGTCTTTATTTAGATTAGAAATTTTCTTTTGGTTTCTGTGAAGCCCCTTCACTTCCTGTAATGCATGTACTAGTGGAGAATATATCTCAATAGCAAACTCTATGTCATATGCAGTCTGAGAGCAGTGGAAAAGTAAAAATGTGACAGGTTTGGGTGCTGGTTATTGATTGGGAAAATAGAGTTTGTCACATAGCATTAGCTCTCTTGGGAACAGCTCATAGCAGGTGGCAACAGAAGGCATCTGGTGTTGAAGAGTTTTAATTAAACACAGGATGCTGAGGTTTGTGGTGTGTAAACAGGAAATGAGATCTTTGTAATGAACAGTGCAAAAAGAAAAAGCCTGATCAACCACGTTTAGACACAACAATCTGTGGTCAACTTACTATCTGAAAAGTAAGATTACCTGTGATTGTTGTCTATGCCACATCTCTCTCTCTATCTCTCTCTGTCTCTGTATCTCTCTCTCTCTCTCTCTCTCCATGTGCTCATAGCTTTATGTATGTACATATAAATTCTGTCACCATTTGCTTACATTTATGTCATTCCAATCCAAACCTGTATTACTTTCTGTCCTCTGAGGAACACAAACTATCATATTTTGTCATGATATCTTTGGAATGTGAGTAAATGATGATTTTGGGGTGAACTGTCCCTTTAATTAATGCTGTTGTTGTTCTGTGACTTACTGTGGTAACAAAACCCACACGAGTGGAGTGTTCCAGCAGCCACAGTTCAGCCGGAAGAAAGAAGGTACTTTAAAAACATCAACACTAAAACTCTGTAATATATGTAGTACATTCATATTCTCCATTATTGTGTTCCATTGTGAACTATTAGCTCTAATAGTCATGCCAGTGTGACACGACACCTACACTGTACATCGACTGATTCATTCACCCTCTTAAACATTGTCTGACATTTCCTCTCTTCAACAGTCGCCCACATCAGGAAGTCACTATAATTTTAATTTACCCATATGTGGATAACTGACACACAAACATCATTCTCTTACAGATCTGTGGTAGAAACCTGGGGATTTTTTGTTTTTGGTGAGATTCTTGTAAAAGTATAGAGAAATGAACTGTAAAATGAGGAACATCTGCTTGGTCTCTGAGTGCACGTAGTCTTTTTTTTTCAGTTCCTCCATATTAGAAAAAGGGGAAGGTAGGGTGGTCCTATAAACAACCATAATTTAAATAATATGCAAATGATTTATATTGCAAATATTCTCTTATTTTTTATTAAGTTCCATTATTAGTTTACTTGTATCACTTAGAGCTTGGGCAAAACAAATTAATCTATATTGTCTTGGCAATGCAAATTAGACTCCCAACATGCCTCACTTTTCCTCCAAATCATTAATGAATGCCATACATAGTAGGCCTATTATAGATTCTAAGAGAAGTGAATATCATAGTTCTAGAGAAGGAACACCAAAATAATGATTTAATCTCATTTTTTTATAGACTTGTATGGAAGTATGGAAATTATTTTCATGGGTTTGTACGTTCCTGTAATATTAGGAGATAAATATTAGTAAACAGGTCATATACATATAGTCATTATTAAACACTGCCTCAGTGTAGATGACATAAAATAAAATCAGTGTTGGGCATGTTACTATAATAAAATTTGGATTTTTATCCACTGAAAAAGTAAAGTATGGGATTACTGCTCATTTTAAGGTAATTTAATTACAGTTACTTAAGTATTTGCATTACATACAGTAAATAATTTCAACAGTTCTAAAATCAGTATTGAATTTGAAATCTAAATTTACTATCTAAAAAGGAAACTGAATGCAGCATCTTTAACCCTCGCGTTCACTTTCAGTTTTTCCTGATTCACAGAGAAACCTTAAATATGACTAAAATCAATCGAATCTAAAAGGGGACTACTTTTATTAGTGAACACTGACAATAACAACAAAACATTGTGCTTCTGCAAAATAAACAAATCAAAGGGTGCACTTTCTGCCATCTAGGTCTCCCTCATCAACTTTCTACACGTCACAAACACAAAGCGAATATTTGACACAGAGACATGAGGAATATGTCTATAGAAAGCTTGTGTCTACTTTTAAATGAACGAATTCAAATCGAAAACAAATATTCTCTGATTATGTAATCCATATGAAACTAAAGTGAGGCACAGTCTTTGCCGCATCTGAAAGCTTAAAGTGTCTAATTTTAAATGAATGAATTAAAATCGAAAACGATTATCTGATTATGTTATCCGTATGAAACTACAGCGAGGTAGCCTACAGTCTTTCCTGCATCTAAAAGCTTGAAGCGTCCACTTTTAACCTGTTAAATGTCATGTTGACAAACTATATATCATTGGAAAGCATAAAGACTGTAGTTTTGATATTTGGTCACCGATTTTTGAAATATTTTAAAGAGTAACTGTAATTTATTAATATGCAAGAAGAGTACTCATCAGAGTCAGAGAGTGCGTTCAGACCTTTACTTTGAAATAGTAGAAAATCTGTAAAAATCTTTTATTTTCATGGAGAGTGTTCAAAAGATAACAGCCATTGTGGTCTAAAAAGGTCTAAAAGTGTTTTGAATATATCGAAAAAAAAACAATAGATTATCTTTTTTGATGCATTGTGAACTATAACGTCCAGGGTTCTCATAGCATTTCTTTTATGTGTTTTTTTGAGGTTGAATTGAAATCAAATACTGCCAAACTGACCCTTAATACTGGAAAAACATGTTTCAGGTCACTCAAACCATTTATGGTAATGAAGTCGCCCATAAATGGTTACTAATGGGGATTGATGGTCATCTGGTGGAAAAGCTTGGTACTACGCCCAAACAAAATCTCACTGAAAGCTAATTCTTTTGAGATAACAACCTCAAATTCGGAACATAATTTGTTCCTCTTCAGGAACTCGAGCTGCGTCAAACGCTTTGGGGAAATGCCTTTGGCAAGATCAACTCTGAATATTGTGTGCAATCTGTTCAATGGAAGGGCGTGACATCACGGGCGGGGTGACGTAGCGACCAGGAAGCTATAAAGGCACCTGCCACGCAGCTGACTTCAGCTTCGCGTCTTTCAGCAAGCGCTCTGTGTGTGCATGTCGAAAGTCTGTCTTGTGAGTCTTATTTATTGTTGTCTGTCCCAATAAACAACATAATGCCAAAGAGCAAAGCAAAGACACGGGTGGGGATTAGGGATGGGTACCGAAACCCAGTGTTAAACTGGCCCCGGGGCTAAATTCTGAAAGACCGTAGTATCATTAAGATCTGACAGTATCGGTTCTGCTTTCGGTACTGCAGGAAAAAAAAATAATGTACTATGTATTTTTGCTTAATAATGTTATCGTGCACATTTTATCTCACCAAACATTTCTAATGTGTGATCATATTAGAGATCTGCGAGATCTCTCATGTGCGCCGCGGAGGCTGTCTGTCAGTCACACACACACACCACAACGAGTGCGGGGCACGCACACAGTACGAAAACTCCCGCTTAATAATAAAGAGTGATGATGGCGAAGAGATTTGCTTAATAATGTTATCGTCCACATTTTATCTTACCAAACATTTCTAATTACCGATATCATTAAGACGTTTGTCTGTGATATCTGCGAGATCTCTCATGCGTGCCGCGGAGGCTGTCTGTCAGTCACACACACACACACACACACACACAACAAGAACGAGCGCGGCACGCACAAACGCATAAGGGGCCGTTCACATATCGCGTCTTTTGCGCGCTCAAGTTCGTTATTTCAAATGTAGGCACGCGGTATGCGCGCTCATAATGGAAGCGACGCGGTTGCGTCCGCAGCGCATCGAGTTAAAAACATCTCAACTTTTCAGAATGCCACAAGCGCACCGCGGGTCATGTAACTTCCTCACCTTTTCCGTAACAACGTTGAAAGCTCAGCCAAGATGCCGAAACACAAGCAATCTGTCAAAGCATCTTTCAAAAGTGCATTATGTGCAGACAGAGAAATGCAAAGTTTTCGACTGCCTAACACAATACAAAGTAACACAACACAAAGTACCGATAAAAATACAGTTAAAATACCGGACTGTTAAGCAGTATCGGTTAGAGTAGTAAAACCGCGATACCAGTCCCGCTTTCGCCAAGGCGGAGCGGCGCCGACATTCGTTGGGTTCGCAGATCGATCTGATAAAGGGAATGGAGACGGGCACGTCCTTATCTCCTACCTTACCCATCAGATCTGCCCGATTCCTGGGTTCGGAAGCCTGAGCTTCGGTTCTTCCCCCCGAGCATCTGGCTTGACGCTCTGCCTTTCTTTCTCCGAGGAGATTGACATGGAGGGCGTCGGCGAGCTTGTAGTTGCACAAACATAAAGTTGCATAAGCACCAGTATACAACAAACAGTATTATGCCTAACATTCTACGGGCAACGTTAATGAGCAGCTATTTAATCTCCAAGGGGATTAATATTGTTTGTGTGACTAAGCTATTATTAATAAGGAGGAGTTAGTTCTAGCACTTCAATGTGTACTTTATCACAATCTAGACCGTGTTTACTTGTCTGATTGTTTGACTACATTAAATTCTGAGAAATTTAATGACTTTGAGAAGTTAATATATCACTTCAATGTGTATTGTTCACAATCCAGACCGTGTTTACTTGTCTGATTGTTTGATTGCTTTAAATTCTGAGGAATATAATGACTTTGAGAAGTCAATATATCACTTCACTGTGTACTTTATCACAATCTAGACCGTGTTTACTTGTCTGATTGTTGGATTGCATTAAATTCTGAGCAATATAATGACAGTTATTTAACTCGTGAAGTTAGATATACTGGAGGGACTGCTGGGCGGGAGCAGCCCCCTCCGCGTACAAACAGAGACGCATACTTCCATATATCCATCCTTCCACAACACAGGAAGTTTCTGAGGTTCGCTTTCGGGGGCAAAGCCCACCAATATCGAGTACTTCCCTTCGGCCTTGTACTCTCACCCCGCACGTTCATGAAATGTGTAGATGCGGCTCTGGTTCCCCTGCATACTCAGGGCATCCGCATTCTGAACTATATCGACGATTGGTTGATTTTAGCTCAATCAGAGCAGATGGCGGTTCGACATTGAGATGTCATTCTCGCACATATGGGGGAGCTGGGTTTGAGACTGAACGCTAAGAAGAGTGTACTTTCTCCAATTCAGAGAACCACCTATCTAGGCGTAGTGTGGGATTCGACCACGATGCAGGCACGTATGTCTCCTGCTCAGATCAAGTCAATCCTTACCTCAGTCAAGAGAGTCAGAGAAGGCCATTCACTCACTGTCAAGCAGTTTCAGAGACTGTTAGGGTTTATGGTAGCTGTGTCCAACGTGATACCTTTTGGCCTCCTGCACATGAGACCCCTACAGTGGTGGCTCAAGACCAAGGGATTTTCCCAGAGGGGGAATCCATTACGAACTATCAAGGTCACTCGGCGATGCCTTCGTGCCTTAGACATGTGGAAGAAACCTTGGTTCTTGAATCGGGGCCTGGTGCTGGGAGCTCTTGGTCGCCGTGTAACGCTAGCGACAGACGCGTCCCTCAACGGTTGGGGTGCGGTCATGAGTGGCCACCCTGCCCGCGGTCTGTGGAGCGGTCGGCATCTGACATGACATACCAGTTGTCAAGAGATGCTAGCTGTGCATCGAGCATTGAAATATTTCCTCCCAGACCTGAGAGGTCACCATGTGTTGGTGCGCACCGACAACACATTGGCGATCTCTTTTATCAGTCACCAGAGAGATCTGCATTCGCGACCTTTGTACAAGCTGGCACACCAGATCCTTCTGTGGTCCCAGGACAAACTCCTCTCATTCAGAGCTGTGTATATTCTTGGGAGATTGACTGTAGGAGCAGACATACTGTTGAGACAGGGGCCGAGGCCCGGGGGGCTTCACCCCGAGGTGGTGAAGTAGATATGGAGAGTTTTTGGACCTCTTTGCAACTCAAGAGACATCACAATGTCCCCTATGTTTCCCCTATGGGACATTCCCCATCACAATGTCCCCCTAGGTGGCCCCTAACTACTTAGACTTTGCCCCTGGTATGGCCAAAGCATTCTTATACCCTTGAGCGGGTTATATTCCTAAAGTTCCTTCTGTTACGCCACAGCCTATAGTACTGCAGGCCTTCTGCCCTCCTCCCTTTCGGGAGCCAGACCAGGAGAAGCTAAATTGTATGTGTCCAGTGCGAGCACTAGACGCATACGTCCACAGAGCTGCCCTGTGGAGAAAATCTGACCAAATTGCTTGTTTGCTACGGTCCTCCTAAAAAGGGTTCCCCTGCCTCTAAGCAGACCCTTAGTCATTGGATAGTTGAGGCTATCAACGTCTCCTATGAGTCCTCTGGTCTTCCCCTTCCATTGGGAGCCAAGGCTCACTCTACTTGGGGTATGGCTGCCTCTAAAGCCTTTCTAGCAGGTCTGTCCCTCTTGGACATCTGCAACGCTGCGGGATGGTCCACGCCCTCTACATTTGCCAGATTTTACAATCTCGATATGCGAGCCGCTCCTGGCTCTTCTGTCCTCTTGCCTTAGCTGTGCTCTTCGGATACACACTAGGCAGGGGATTGGTAATCTGGCAGCGTTGGCAGATCGTTCCTCAAATCGCTTGACGCAGCTCGAGTTCCTGAAGAGGAACGTCTCTAGGTTACGAATGTAACCCTAGTTCCTCGAAGGAACAAGACGCTGCATCGCAGAGCCATACTCCTGGCACCCTTGCCGGCGCTTGCTTCCCTACTCGAAGCTGAAGTCAGCTGCATGGCAGGTGCCTTTATAGCTTCCTGGTCGCTACGTCACCCCGCCCGTTACGTCACACCCTTCCATTGAACAGATTGCACACAATATTCAGAGTTTATCTTGCCAAAGGCGTTTCCCCAAAGCGCTTGATGCAGCGTCTAATTCCTTCGAGGAACTAGGGTTACATTCGTAACCTAGAGACGATTTTCTAGCATTTTGTAGTAAACTTTTTTTGTTATATTATCCTTTTAACTTTTAGAACTCTCTTGTAAAAAAATCTGCAAAGTGTCTGTTTTAAAAAGAGACCAACCTTAAGTCTGTGGACCAAAGCATTCAATATTTATAACAGATTAAGTTGGAAATGTCATTTTCACGCCTATGCTCAAAAAGTAGAACCGACAGTTTGAATGAATTTAAATCGAAAACAAAAATATTCTCTGATTATGTAAACTGTAAGAGAGGTACAGTCTTTCCCGTATCTGGGCTCATCAGTCACCTGTGCACAAACACACCATCTAAAAATTAGAAAATAAAATAACACAGTAATAATTTAGACAAGATTTGTCTAATTTTCATCATTTTTCAAGTCCTGCTAAGAGCTATGAGTACCTCAGAAGAACAGCGCGATCTGACACAGCTTTATTCAGCAGAGAAGATAATTTATGTCATTTATTCCTCCTACATTAGTTAACGTTATTTTTACATAAACCAATGCGTATTTTACTAGTTGGGCTTTTCATACACCTTGTCAAACTGAAAAATATTGTTTAACTTTTCTTAAGCTTTTGTTATTCAGATATTTTGTTATTCAGAGTATTTCTGTTTGTTAACCAAAGAAGGTTACATTTTTTATAAAAAAATTTCAGTATTACAGTTGTTTTAAAGCTAAAAGGCTAAACTATTCTATGTTTAACTCAAATTAAAAAAATAAAGAGTTTAATTTCTATTAAGTTTATAGCGATGTAGCCTAATTAGTGATTTGAATTAAGTATACTTACTGAGTAACTAAGTTACTTTTCAGACAAAGTAATTAGTAAAGTAATTTAAATACAATATTGATGATGTAATTAGTAATAGTAATGAATTACTTTTTGTAAGTAACTTCCCCAACACTGAATAAAATAGCATTTGTGTGGATACTTTATTTAATATAACTTCCTAAAATGAAAATAATAATACTGTAGGGTTCAAAAAGGAAAATGGTATTACCATGAAATTGAAGATTTACTATGTATTATCTTGAGTGGCTTATTAACTTATTATCATATAACCACAAGCTAGCTGAAACAACACAAAACAGAACAAAAATAAATAAATAAATAAATTGTTATTTCACCATTTGTAGCTTTGGCTATATAATGTGAAAGGTATTATATAATCTAAATGTTCAGAAACATCAACAAGGAGGATTGTAGGTTTTATATTAATCAGTCACCATAGCTTTATTGAGATGTAAATGCTACAGTTGTTTGTTTGTTTGTCAGGCGGTGCTTGCAGTGAAGAGTTAGTTGTTGTCAGACTTTTTTTTTTACTGTTCCAGACAGTGAATCTCGAAGTCTACAGTTTAAAAGGTTGCAGCCTATGTCTCTTTTCTTTTAAAAGGGAACAGTTCAAGGAGGTATGAAGCAACACAGAAACCTCCTTCCATTTTTCCAAACCACATCTCCCCATGCATCTTCTGTTGTTCTTTGCTTGGGTCTTGGTCAAGGCACCTCGTAATGGTCTTGACCTTTTTCCTGTTTTTGTCTGCAATGTCACTGATACATAATTTCACTTCTCTTTAGAAGATGAACTATTTGGACAATTTTTATAGCAATTATTTTAATGCAATTCAGAAACGAGTTATTTTAAATCATCTAACCAATCACAATGAGTTTGCAGTAAACCTTTTACATACATTTAAGATTTAATTTTAATTCAGTTTATGATAATAAGCAAATTTATTTCTAAGCTAAATTAGCACACCTGTTTTTTCATTATTAATTGATGGAACACTAAAATGTCAATATAAGCATGCACAAAGTTTCCCATGTAAAGGGGAAGAAGTGAAATATGTTGTACTAGTCATAATCTGCACTTTTGGCTTTGTGGCTCCCTCTTCTGGATATGTTTTTGTAATTGCACTGAATTCAAAACATTTGCCTGATCTTGGTCAAAACTAAAATACAATTTTGGACCAGTCATTGTGAATTTTATGAACTGATGGAAATATATATATATATATATATATATATATATATATATATATATATATATATATATATATATATATATATATATATATATATATATATATATATATAATTCTACTCTGCTGAAAAAGCTTTCCCTTTTTTTAACTGGTAATAACTTTTTAAAATAAAAATGTAGATTAGTCTCCGTTGAATGCCAAAATAAGACTGATTACCATTTGGCTAACTACTAGTTGGTCAGATTAGTTCTCATGACACAGGCTTATGCAACTGGCCCCAGGTTGAGTATCTAGGACCCACAAACTAATTTGTGCTGTTTTTGGAAGTAGAATGTTTTTACATTTAAAAGAGGTCAAGCAGCCAAAGAAAGAAAACACACACACACACATATCAAATTTTTACATTTTATTTCATTCAAGGTACATTTTGTAACTCTTCCATTATCTAGTATGTTCTTAGCTTGATTGTTGCAATGGATAACATATAAACCCGGTCACTTTATTTAGTTTTTGCTTTTATTATTTCCAGCTAAAACAAAAAGTGTCCATGTCAACATAGCTAACATTTGGTCAAAATTAAATAACATGATTGAAATACTAATTTGTCCATCTTGATAATTATGTTGCTATAAAATAGCTCCAAATGAGAAAGGATTGATTTAAGGCTTGTTGTGTGCCGTGGAAGCTCATCTGGACGATTTAAATGGATGATGACACAGTTGATTGTCGGTATGATTGTTAAGTTTATCATCCTGAGACACTACTATGATGCATAAGGAGCCATTGAGAAAAAAGAGTGACTCTTTCCAGTAAGGCAGCTCACTACACTTTCTTAAGGGAGTTTTGGCATGATCTTGCTCACTTCGCACTGTCTTAACACACATTATAATGCCACTTGCTTGTGCTACAGTATACTCTTTGACGGCAGGTAAAAATAGCAAACCCTTAACATACTGTACCTATAAAGGGAGTGACCTCAGTTAAAACAAAAAGAGTCATTTAATTACTCACTGGTCACATCCCAGTGTTGTATTGATTAAGGATCAAAAGTGTCATTAAAGACTCAGTGATTGAATCTTTTCTTGTCAATGGAATCAGAAGATTTGAGTCATTGGCTACATTGAAATCACCACAAGCATCATTTCTTGATTCTAGACTGTTGTAACACATCATGTAACTGCATGTAAATATTTGTCATTTTGGCTATTTATTATTATTATTTTTATTAAAAAGATCAATTATAAAAACAGAAGAACAAATACTAGCAATCAAATGAACAACAGTAAGACAAATGTGCAATAATCTTTGAACAGCATAACAAAATATAAACCACCATTTGAACCAATGGCTTGAAACACTGTAAAATAGTCCAGAGGTGAGAAATTTGGAAAATCTCATATAGTCAGTGAACTGCGTTTCTTGATTATGGTTCAAAACCATTGCTGTTGCTCAACAGCATGCTGCTTCTCTCTTTCTGATTGCTTCTGGAGCTCATATGGATTTTGTCATTCCCAAACACGTCTTTGGAGGAGCCTTCAGGCGAGGTCCGGACCACACTCGAGAGGGATATGCTGACTTGCTTCCTGAGCAGTCTGAGAACCTTTTTCTTGTATCCCTTGCAAGCAAAGAAGTAGATAAAGGGATCCAGGCATGAGTTGAGGTTCATCAAGCAGACGGTGATGTGAAGGGAGATCTGAAAGTCATGTAGTTCTGAACAGTTTGGCTTGTACCGCAGCTTTCTGATCATGTACTGCAAGAGGTCGACGTGATATGGGGTGTAGCACACCACGAATACGAGAATGACGGCGCAAATCACGCCAATGGCTTTACGACTACGACCCGACTTCTCTGTCAGTTTATTAGACTTGGCCAGGAGGCGGAGCTTGGAGCACAGTGCTGAATAACACATCAGGATGGTGATCACAGGGATGCCGAAGCCAATCAACACGGCTCCAATGAGAATGACAGGCAGGTGGTCAGTCTTCTCGAAGTTGGGATACTCCATACATGTTATATGACCACTTTCCTCCTCATTCGTCATGGGCATTGACAGCAAAGGCAGGGTCTGCATCAACACAACGACCCATACGGCAGCACAGATGTACCGCACCTTCTGAACCTTTCGGAAACGGGAAAAGCGCAGCGGCAGCACCACTGCAATGAAACGGTCCACGCTCAAACAAGTCATGAAGTTGACGCTGGCATACATGTTGATGTAGAACAGCAGCGCCACGGCCTTACACAAACCCTCCCCCATTGGCCAGTGGAACCCCTGGCCATAGTAAACTGCACGCAAGGGCAGAGCAAGTGAAAATAAGATGTCCGACACCACCAGGTTGGCTGAATACAGAGTTGTGGAGTTGATTTTTTTTAAATTAGGCCAAATGACATGCAAAGCTAACGCATTGCCCAGCAGTCCCACAATGCAAATCAGAGAATATATTGCAGGCAGAAAATACTTTGCCCAACCACGATGGTCATACAGGTTGGTACAGGTGTCAGAGTCATTGCTGGTGGCGTTTGCTGCTACTACCATCTCCATGGGATCAGTTATGAAATCTGGAAAGGAAAACAGATACATTAATATAGAACTGAGAAAATCAATCCATGCTTGTACCAGGTTACACTTTGTTGTTTCACTAAGGAAGTGCAACAAGTCTGCGTCCTTTTTTATAACGGGCATACATTGCAGGAACAGGAAATCTCATAAGCCATCTGTGGTTTCAAAGCACCTCCACCCCCCAGTTTACTACAACGATGTTTTTATGAACTTGTCAAATAAATTTTTCATGTGTGTACGGAAGTTTGTGATACCACTGTAAATGGCAAGGATGTTTTATGTCAGTCATCAGTGCAAATGCAAAGACAGGAGGTCCAGACAGCAAAAGATGTTTCCTGTCAGTTCCACAACTGCCCGATTTCTGCACTCTCACAAAGACCTTAACTACTAGAAAAACATGTCTAGAATACAACAGAGTAGAATACAGTTCTCTGTGATGGGGTAACAATGATTGTGTAGTGGTTAGTATACTTCTGCAAAGCTTATATACACATTTTTTTTCTTTTCCAGGGACTAGACTCTTCTAATTTAAAAGAGATTGAGAGGAAAAACAAAGCAGGTTTTTTTTTTTTAATAAGCTGCTTTAGGATGTTGCAATCATTCACAATTGTTTCACTGCAATTTAGCAACCATGCTATACATAGATTTGTAGTATGATAATGCATCATCCATGTGCCAGTACACACAGTACTCACATGCGCTGATGCAATACAACAAACTAGAATGGATATTTCAGTTTATATTCATTTGAATTCACAGAATAATAAATAAATAATTATTAATAGAAAAATAGAACTTGAACATCATTTCACACATACTACCTGAAGCAAGAACTGGTCAAAATAGCATCAGTATATTTTTTTTTTTTATTTTTGTTTATCTCAAAAAATAAACTGCACACTTGAATCCTTAAAGCAAATTTTAATCACCAAGCTTTCCGTCAAACGACCATCCTCAGGGAATCAGATTTTCAGTCTTGTTTGTCTGGCACCTTGGTGATCGTGAGTGCGGTGTAACTCCTTCTAAATATTTATTTTTGTTTAGAAAAATAACAAAAATAATTAAATTATATATATATGAATAATAACAAATATATATATATACAAAGAAAAAAAAATATATATATATACAATATATATATATATATATATATATATATATATATATATGTATATATATATATATATATATTGTATATATATATATATATATATATTTTTTTTTTTTGTATATATATATATATATATTTGTTATTATTCATAGAAAAAAAATCAGCGTTAAACATCATTTCACATATACTATCTGAATTAAGAACTGGTTAAAACAGCTTCAATATATTCAAAGTGTTTCCTAGAGTATTTATGATTCTTGTCTAAAGTACTAATTGTGAGATCTATAAAAAAGTTTACATTAGTCCTTCACAAACACTATTACAAAATCATAATATGTACTTACCAACACTTACTTGTGCTGGAGTTTTTGTGCCTTTTTTGTGCCAAGTGGTCTGATCATTGCCGTGTCAAAATTGACACCTCCTGGTCCAGCATTAACCACGTTTTCTAACACACCCAGACTGAGCGATGAAATACTGTTTCAACTTTGCTGTTGCTACCATGACGATGACATAATTTCCTGTATTTGTTAAGAAGTTCTCTCTTGAGTGAGGACCTCTCGCTGTCACATGTTAATTGCCATCCTACACGTGTTCTCTGTGTCTAACTGCGGATTAAATTTGTGACACAACTAGCAATAACATAAGTAAAGAAAAAGATGTATTAATTTATTCATTTGTATTTATTTATTTTACATATGTTCATAATAAGCAGAAAATGATCCAGCTTCATTTATTATATAGTTTTATTTGTGAATTAGTAGGGTAGTATTTTAGTAGTTTTTAAAAAGCACTTCCGATTTTTCTTTAGTTTTAATAAAATGTGTTATTTAGATTTTTTTATCGTGTGGTTTCTCGGCATTATTGGCTGTGACAGTAGTTGTGAAAGTGCGCAGTTCTTCGTTCTAATGTTAGAAGTTGAAAATGACATCTGAAAGCTTGAAAAACTCCAGATTAGTTTGAAACATCCTGTTGGCACCTGTATCCTTACGTGACAACCTCTTAAAACAAAGTTTTGATGCATTATTTACATAACTACAGCAGCTGATTCCGTGATTTGTCATACAGTTTGAGAATACAATTTTTCCAGAATACACGATTTTGTTCTTCACAACGTCTTTTGTCTAATGAAACTACTAAAATGTTTCTGGCTGTTTGTTGTTGTTGTTGTTGTTTTGTTTTTTTCTTGTGTGTAAATGTCCTGTAGATTCCTTAGTGTTGAGGTTGTGTATTCACTTTAATAGGTATGACGTTGGTGACACACAGAGACAACCACAAAAATGAATTTCTTTTGAATTTGGGGTTTTTAAAAAACTTTAAGAGCCTTTCTACTTTCATTAAACAGAAATGTAAAAGGTGATTTCCGGCTACTGTCTCCAAAGCAACAGTTCTATTAACATTTGAGAGGATGTGGCTTTTGAGAAATCTTTCCATCTTCTGCTAAACACCATTTACATGTTTGCAATTAAAATCTGTAACCTTCATTCCATATGCAATCACTCCATAGCATTAAAAGCAATGACTAATTTATTCCTGTGATGTCAACTGTTACCTAAATCTGAAACATCAATCTTTTTTTTTTTCTCTCTCTCTCCATGTGGTGAAACAATGTTCAGAACTTTCCAAAATAACTGAGATCCCCAATACGATAAGTCTCATTTTAATGTGTTTGCGTGTAGGCTAAATGTCAGTGTATTTTTAGGTATAAGAGCATGAAATATCTCTGAAATATATGTGCTCTGTACAAAATCAATGGTGATCTATTTAATATCCAATTTAATTAATTGGTAAAAATAATTAACACCAGCTTGTTCTTTGACATATTCTCACACCGCACCCTCTCCTGCTCTTCTAATTTATTTATTTTTTTATCTAAATTGAAACTAAACATTCTAAAAGCATTGTAAAAGTGAAATGTTACCTTCACTAACCCGGTTTTCTGTGTAAATGAGTGTGATAAACAGGAAACCTGAAATTAAGTAATGCCTTGGGTTTCTGCTGTCTACAGATTGACCACTGCTCCATTAGCACTTTGGCATACACACCTATTGCTTCTGCACATGCAAGAAAAACACATTTTTTCAAACGTGCAAGGCAATAACATCTCACCTCTAGGGCATGGCATGTAAAGCTATTTCCCGGTGGTGTTTCACACAGCTAAGGGTGGTTTTCACACCCGCTGAGGCCTCCAGAACTCTCTTACACTGTTAAACTTAAAGACCCATCAAGGGTTGATCCTTGAGCTGCTTGAGTGTCATCTTCACCACACATTACTGCTGGAAGATTGAATATATAAAAAATATCTTCATCACATAGTGTTTCATGAATCTGTCTGTGTCTGAATGGAGAAACTGGATGACTTGATGAGTCAAAAACATATGAAAACACAGACTGAATATGTCTGCTTGCCTTCTAAACTGAGAGCTGGTGCTTTTAAAATCACACAGACAGGGATTTGGGCCACAGACACCACAGAGACTAGCTTAATTCTAGTGGAATTTGTTTCATTTATTAAGCATACTAGACAGAAGTTTCAGTTTTGACTCAAAGCAAAAGAAAGCTCAGTTGTTTGAAGTGTCAGCAATACACTTGAAAGTTTTAACCAGACTTGTCATCACAGAATCGTTCATTTTAAAAGACCATCACATCATACTGAAATCTTTCAACAAGATAATACAGACGATGATAATGCTTTTCTTGTAATGCAATACAGGTTGTCTACATTCAGTAGATCTGAGTTAAAGGTTATTAACTGCCTGGAAGCTGAGTCTGACTTTTTTCTTGTTGGTAAGTAAAAGCGTGAAGCAGACAGTAGTAGTATTGTCAACTGCTGAGCAACAGTCCACATGAAATACACTCACTAGAAACTTTATAGGTACAGACTGGACTTATTTATTTGTGGCAAAGATTCAACGAAGTGCTGGAAACATTCCTCTGAGATTTTGGTCCATATTAACATGATAGCATCACACCTTTGCTGCAGATTTGTCAGCTTCACATCTATAATGTGACTCTTCCGTTCCACTACATCCCAAAAGTGCTCTATTGGATTGAGATGTGGTGACTGTGGAGGCCATTCAAGTATAGGAATCTCAGTGTCATGTTCAAAAAAGCAGATGCTCAGTTGGTAGCCTACTAAGGGGCCCAAGGTGTGCAAAGAAAATATCTCCGACACCACCACCTGCAACCTGAATTGATAAAAGGCAGGAAGGATCCATGCTTTCATGATGTTTATGCCAAATTCTGACCCTAGCATCTGAATGTTGCAGGAGAAAACGACACTCATCAGACCAGGCAACTATTTTCCATTCTTCTATCATCTAGTTTTGGTGAACATGTGCTCTTCTGCATAGCTCAGTTACTGGTTACTGTTGCTTTTCTATCAGCTCGAACAATCGGACCATTCTCCTCTCACTTCTGGGATCAGCAAATAATTTTTGTTCACAGAACTGCAGCTCACACATATCTTCTCATTCACCGTAAAACCCGACAAAAGTGTTTTTTTTTTTATATTTATTTAAATTTTTTTTTATTCCAGTAGATCAGTAGTTTCTGAAATACCTACCTATTTGGCACCAACAACCATGCTACATTCAAAGTCACTTAATTGAGCTTTGTTGGATGCTCAGTTTCAACTTAAGCAGATTGTATGGACCACATCTACATGCCTAAATGCATTGAGTTGCTGCAACGTAATTGGCTGAGTAGATATTTGCATTGACAGGCAGTTGAACAGGTATAAGTAGCCAGTGAGTGTAGATGATTTGCATGTTGAAAACAGTATTTATTTTTATTTGTAGTAACCATGGTTCAAGAGACAGAATGGTGTATAAATGTTGAGGTGCTTTACACTGATGACGTTTGCTGATGTGAGTTTGAGGGTTGTTTTCACACTTTTTTTTCAGGTTTTTTTTTTTTTTTGAAAACAGTTGACAACTCAAAATGTTTTAGCAGATACACAACATTTTTATTAGTCACTACTTCTTATTGGGGGAAGAAAAACTTCCCTTAATCATAATCATTTATCAAACTCATAAAATCATTTGTAAAGATAATTTAATAATTTAATTGAACATACATGAACTTGAACATATTCTCTTTTTTATACAATTCAGTTTACATCATCTTCATAAATTAAAAAAATATTAAAACTAAAAAAAATATGTTGCTCTGACCAATGTGATTTGAGTGCACTTAAAGGGATAGAATGAAAATTCAATATTGAATGCTATAGATAAAAAGTATATATATATATATATATATATATATAATACTATAAACTATTCTGGATAAGAGTATTTGAATAGGTAAATTGTGGGTGAATCCTTGAGCACAAGGTTAGAGTGTCCTGTGTCAAAGTTACATAATAATTACTAAATGTGTCTAATTTTTTAAAAAGGTTTTTATTTAATGGAAAATTAGCCTTGTTAAATGAACTATTATTTATAAGCTTCTTTTTTCTTTTTGGGCCTAAAATTGATACATTTTGGTCAATATTGATAATTAAACAAAATTTTGCTAAATGTGCTTTTGTGCTGAAACCTTGGCTGGGTTAGGTCTGTCAGGGATAAATAATGATGACAATAAAACCACCAGTAGGTGGCAGCAAGCCCCTGTTATGATAAAGTATTTATTGAATCGTTCAAATCAAACGATTTGTTCAAAACGGCTGATCAGGACGCAGAGAAAGTGTCCATCTGAATGGGCGATTGAATCACTGACTAACTTGATTCGTTCAAAAACTGATTCATTCAAGGAATGGAACACCGTGTTACTATGCACTGTTAAATCAAATTAATTGCACATTTTGTAGGCCTACTGATATTCAGAAAAGTACATTGCTTGTGCAATGAATATGAAAACATAAAAATTCATACATGTGTATTTTTTTTCTTTCACTGCTTGAATTATACGGTTTTATTGGCCAGTTGCCTCTATTCGTGAATTATCTGAAGTAGATATAATAAGTTGGATAAGTTTTACATAACGCACGTCATTAACCCAAAAGGGATGGTAAGGGGGGATGGGGATGCTTTTTGTCATCAACAATAACAAATAAAACACCTTATAGAGCTAATAATGCTTTTTCATGCGTTTTATTTAGACACTGTAAATACTTTCAATATTTAATACAACCCGAATTCCGGAAAAGTTGGGACGTTTTTTAAATTTTAATAAAATGAAAACTAAAAGACTTTCAAATCACATGAGCCAATATTTTATTCACAATAGAACATAGATAACATAGCAAATGTTTAAACTGAGAAAGTTTACAATTTTATGCACAAAATGAGCTCATTTCAATTTTGATTTCTGCTACAGGTCTCAAAATAGTTGGGACGGGGCATGTTTACCATAGTGTAGCATCTCCTTTTCTTTTCAAAACAGTTTGAAGACGTCTGGGCATTGAGGCTATGAGTTGCTGGAGTTTTGCTGTTGGAATTTGGTCCCATTCTTGCCTTATATAGATTTCCAGCTGCTGAAGAGTTCGTGGTCGTCTTTGACATATTTTTCGTTTAATGATGCGCCAAATGTTCTCTATAGGTGAAAGATCTGGACTGCATGCAGGCCAGGTTTGAACTGAACGCTGATAACATGCTGGAAGGTCTCCCTCCTCTTTAGCCCGGAGGACACGGCATCCGTGATTTCCAACAAGAATGTCAAATTTGGACTCGTCTGACCATAAAACACTATTCCACTTTGAAATAGTCCATTTTAAATGAGCCTTGGCCCACAGGACACGACGGCGCTTCTGGACCATGTTCACATATGGCTTCCTTTTTGCATGATAGAGCTTTAGTTGGCATCTGCTGATGGCACGGCGGATTGTGTTTACCGACAGTGGTTTCTGAAAGTATTCCTGGGCCCATTTAGTAATGTCATTGACACAATCATGCCGATGAGTGATGCAGTGTCGTCTGAGAGCCCGAAGACCACGGGCATCCAATAAAGGTATCCGGCCTTGTCCCTAACGCACAGAGATTTCTCCAGTTTCTCTGAATCTTTTGATGATGTTATGCACTGTAGATGATGAGATTTGCAAAGCCTTTGCAATTTGACGTTGAGGAACATTGTTTTTAAAGTTTTCCACAATTTTTTTTACGCAGTCTTTCACAGATTGGAGAGCCTCTGCCCATCTTTACTTCTGAGAGACTCTGCTTCTCTAAGACAAAGCTTTTATAGCTAATCATGTTACAGACCTGATATCAATTAACTTAATTAATCACTAGATGTTCTCCCAGCTGAATCTTTTCAAAACTGCTTGCTTTTTTAGCCATTTGTTGCCCCCGTGCCAACTTTTTTGAGACCTGTAGCAGGCATTAAATTTTAAATGAGCTAATTAAGTGGATAAAAGTGTAAAATTTCTCAGTTTAAACATTTGCTACGTTATCTATGTTCTATTGTGAATAAAATATTGGCTCATGTGATTTGAAATTCCTTTAGTTTTCATTTTATTAAAATTTAAAAAACGTCCCAACTTTTCCGGAATTCGGGTTGTATTTAATAAAATATGAATCATTAAAATAACACACCATGTTAGTGGCAATATTAAGCATTTTTCTGACATTTTCTCAGGCTTGCACATTAGTGATCAATCTAACAAGCTCAACAGCCTGTCAGTGTTGCCTTCACAACCATGTCATGTTGTTGTTTATAAATGCTAAATGGTCTGAACTTGGCTATTGTTTATTATTATTATTATTTTTATTATTATTATACATTAGATCAAATTAATTAACTTTTTTAAATCAAGCTTCTTCAAAAAAATGGAAGGTGTATTTTATTTTATTGTAAGTTAAAATGCACTACATGATCTTGGTGTCAAAGATAAGATTGCAGCACACCAGCAGGAAGTTGGAGCTTGTGGTAAGTATGTTCTTGTTGACATCACATAACTGGGTGTTGGGTTATCTGAAAAAAAAAAAGAATAATAAAAAGAAGATGTTTATATCAAGTTACTACAGTGATTCCATTTAGTGGAAAAAGAGAACAGGAACTTTTGGTGTCTTTCACAGATATCCTGCAAGACAAAGTTCCTTGTTTATGCAAGTGTTGTTGGAAATATATTTTGAAATGATTTTTGCTTTTCATATTTCATATTTTCACAGTTGTATGAACGTTTGGTCAAGGTGGCCATGAGTTACATTTTTCAAGATATGGATATGCAGCATCGCCATTGTTTGACATGGTTTAATGTGGTCATCATGGCAGGGAGTTCTGTTCATCTTGCTATATTCAGGCAATGTATAACAGATTGTTGTTGTTTTGGTCGCTTCCTGCCAAACAAGCTAGTAGGTGCCGTCCCCATTGCCCACGAGGAGGGCTTCTCCAGCTTGAGTCTTGGGCTGAATTCAGAAAAGCATACTATGCTTGCTTGCTTGGTTCCTCCTCTTGGTTTCTTCCTAGAGGAGGAGCTTAAATATCTAACTTCAGTTTTCTTTGGCACATTTGGTTTTGGCTTGCTCACTGGGGGTTTGTAAAGTTTGTAAAGCTACTTTGGAATAAAACGTATGGTGAAAAGCATTTCCCATATACTTTGAATTGAATAACGTAATATACAAATAAATTTAAATATATTTTGCTTGCCCTTTCCCTGGCAGATGAATCAATCGATGCAAAACTGTTGACTCTGGTCATTTGGGAAATGTTATGGAACTTTTTGATTTGAAAGGCCTTAATTTGCAGCCATTTAAGAATAAATAAAGGATGCATCTATAGATGTAATCCTTAGAGCTTATGAATAGAGCATTGCAAATAACACCTGTTACTAAGAAATTGTGCATTTCACAAAGGTTTTCAGTTAGAATAATAATAATACTATTTAAATTAAATTATTTTGTTTTGTTTTGTTTAGTTTATTTAATTTGAACAGCCTCTAATTTCCACTTTAATCCAATAAATTTTGTCCACAATAACTGGTACCCAAAGTTTTCTGTGTTTAGTCACAAGATGGCAGTAATGCTTCATTCAACTATTCCTTTAATTTGACATTCTGGCCTGCATATGATGCCTCCTTCAGGCTGTAGATGAGCAGCAGCACCAATAAATAATACATCAATTATTTTAAATCTTATAGAAGTATAACATGCTACTTTATGGCGGTTTTAAATTGGGACATGATGATAAATTACTGATATTCTCATTACTTTGTGCATATGTGTGTTTTCCTTTCGAGATTAAAGTTTGAATAATTGTTCATATAAACCACTGGACTTTAGTCAGGACAGACACCATATGGATAAAAAGGAGACTGAAAGAGAGAGCGAGAGAGAGAGGGAAGGAGAGAGAGAGAGAGAAAGTATACTTTTACAATGGTACTAAAGGTACTAAATCACACACTTTTCAAAACTGAAAGGTTTTTATTGGAAAGATATTTTGTCATTAAGTTTGACAACAAGCCTAGTTCATCATTGAACTCAGTGATGTCATCATCTCAGTTTAAAACAGTATCTGTGCAATCATTTGCAATCAAGAGATGATATCGCTGTAAATGAAGTGTCCCAAACTAAGCAAGCCAGAGACTACAGTGGCAAGGAACTAAAACTACATCGGTGATAGAATGGAGAAAAAAACCTTGGGAGAAACCAGGCTCAGGGGGCCGGTTCTCCTCTGGCCAGACAAAACCAGTAGTTCAATTCCAGGCTGCAGCACAGTCAGATTATGCAGAAGAATCATCTGTTTCCTGTGGTCCTGTGATCCACAGGGAATCTGTATCTGGGGCTCTAGTTGTCCTGGTCTCCGCTGTCTTTCAGGGCTGTAGAGGTCCCCTCTAGGTGCTGATCCACCACTCCCAACCTTAGACTAGGAAATGGGATCGTAACACTCTTCATTCACAGCTACAAATTGATGGCAATGATGTTAATGCACTTAATGCCAACAAAGTTTTCTAGTCTATGCAAAAGAATGTTGTGGTCAATAGTGTCAAACGCAGCACTAAGATCTAATAGTACAAAAAATTTAATTAAATTTAAATATTACATTTCTGCATTTAGCAGACGCTTTTATCCAAAGCGACTTACATTGCATTCAGGCTATCAATTTTTACCTATATCATACTAATACATCGTACTAATATATCGTACTAATAGAGAGATACAACCACAATACAATGATAAGAGCAGGTCTTTTGAGAGCAGTCTCAGTACTATGATACGGTCTAAGCTCCCTAAATCCTGACTGAAAATCCTCACAGATACCATTTTTCTCTAAGAAGGAACAGAATTGTGAGGATACTATCTTTTCTAGTATCTTGGACAGAAAAGGGAGATTCGAGATTGGTCTATAATTAACTAGTTCTTTGGGGTCAAGTTGTGGTTTTTTGATGAGAGGCTTAATAACAGCCAGTATGAAGGTTTTGGGGACATATCCTAATGACAATGAGGAATTAATAATAGTCAGAAAAGGATCTATGACTTCTGGAAGCACCTCTTTTAGGGGCTTAAATGCAATAGGGTCTAACATGTTGTTGGTTTAGATGATTTAACAAGCTTATACAATTCTTCCTCTCCTATAGTAGAGAATGAGTGGAACTGTTCCTCAGGGGGTCTATAGTGCACTGTCTGATGCGATACTGTAGCTGACAGCTGCATGGTTACAATTTTATCTCTAATAGTGTCGATCTTAGAAGTAAAGTAGTTCATAAAGTCATTACTGCTGTAATGTTGGGAAATGTCTTGTTGATGCTTTATTTTTCGTTGATTTAGCCACTGTATTGTATAAATACCTGGGGTTATGTTTGTTTTCTTCTAAAAGAGAAGAAAAGTAATCAGATCTGGCAGTTTTTTAATGCTTTTCTGTAGGATAGGTTTCCTGCCAAGCAATACGAAATGCCTCTAGTTTTGTTTTCCTCCAGCTGCGCTCCATTTTTCGGGCTGCTCTCTTTAGGGTGCAAGTGTGCTCATTATATCATGGTGTCAGACTGGTTTCCTTAACCTTCCTTAAGCATAAAGGAGCAACTGTATTTAAAATGCTAGAAAAGAGAGAGTCCATAGTTTCTGTTACATCATCAAGTTGTTCTGAGGTTTTGGATATGCTAAGGAATTGGGATACATCAGGAATATTACTTACAAAGCAGTCTTTTGTGGTAGAAGTGTTGGTTCTACCATACTTGTAACAAGAAGTAGAATTTACAGTTTTAGCTATATGAAGTTTGCACAAAACTAAATAATGATCTGAGATATCATCGCTTGGCTGCATAATTTCAACACCATCAACATCAATTCCATGTGACAGTATTAAATCTAGAGTATGATTTCGACAATGGGTAGGTCCTGAGACGTGTTGTCTAACCCCAAAAGAGTTCAGAATGTCTATAAATGCTGATCCCAATGCATATCTTTTATTATCAACATGGATATTTAAATCACCAACAATTAAAACTTTGTCTGCAGCCAGAACTAACTCGGATGTAAAATCAGCAAACTCTTTAATAAAGTCTGTATGGTGCCCTGGTGGCCTTTATACAGTAGCCAGTACAAACTTCACAGGGGATTTATCATTAAGATTTGTTTCTCTGGATAATGTTATATGAAGCACCATTACTTCAAACGAGTTATACTTGAAGCCTGCCCTGTGAGAAATACTGAAGACGTTGTTATAAATTGAAGCAACACCTCCCCCTTTACCTTTTGAATGCGGCTCATGTTTATAACCATAATCTTGAGCAGTAGACTCATTTAAAATAATGTAATCATCAGGTTTTAGCCAGGTTTTTGTCAAACAGAAGAGGTTGAGCCATTTATTTCTTACATACTGTACGCTGTATGGTAAACTAATATGCCTTTTTATTTTTTAAATCCAAAATAAACCAAGTTCTGAAAAACTAGGGCAGGAAATGAGTGTTATGGACCAAGGTTTTTATTTTTTATTTTTTTATGAATCAGTTGCCAACTGGTTCATCTGAAACAGGTCATACCACAATAAAAAATTGGCTTACTGAAAAAAAAAAAATTGTAAAACCATTTTTCCCCTTTGCTCTGACCGAGGATAAGGTCATTGTAGTGATGTGTGAATAAAGCAAACCACTGTTACTCATTTCACTGATGAAGCGAACGTTTGGGTAGACAAAAACATCTGGTTGAATTAGGGGTCAGAGAAAAATTAGGGTGGAAAATATTAATGCAAAAATAAATGATGTAACTTTATTGGTGCAAAAAATAATAATAAAAATAAAATAAATAATAATAAAGATATGATCCATTTAATTATTTATTCACAATTTTCTTTAAAATTTTGTCTAGATATTTTTTATAGATATGAGATAGTTTTACATACATATAAGATCTGGTTAACTTAATGAGGTAAAAAAAAAATATTGTATTTATTTGACTTAACACTTTTTTTTTTTTTGCTGCAAGTTTCTTTTGCCAGATATTTTGGGAAACTAGAGGGTGATAGTGTGTGATGAGGTTGAGAAAATGACATGTTGTTAACCCCATTTAATGCTTTAGTTAGAGACTGTGCATATGCAATCATTGTTAAATTCAAATTATATTCTTTGAATATATATTCTCTTCAAAGACAATTTTACCACCCACATTATCTGCCACCTACATCCTTGTGTTTTGTAGGCTGCTACATGCTTGCCACATTCTCCGCATTTTTTTTTATAGACACGTAGCTTCATGGAATACACAACAAAGTCTAAAAACCACCTGTAGCAGCTAAAAAAGACACTTCATGTGCTTGTGGTTGTTGATGATATCCTGTTCTGAAGCTCAGGTGAAATTAAGCAGGAAAAAGAGCACTGCTGCCATGTGTGTTTAACACCCACATGCTCCCATCAAACACGTGCTGCCATATACGCTTTTTAGTCCCTGATGCCCACACAGAAGAGTGTGATGGTGAAGTCATCTCTGTTTCATAGTAACACTGTTTCAGTTGATATGTTTCATATGTCAGAGCTACAAAGACTGAATCATGTTGCATGACATTCTAAGAAACGCTAAGATATGATTCTGGTTATAGATAAATGATTTCTCGTTGCGATGCCCAGAGACTTGTTTTGCATTCCCAGGGGTTGATGACTAAATGGCAGATTAGGTCATCAAAAACATTTTTCTCATTTCTTTCATTGTTGTGTAGGCAGTGGGAGATGATAAGTGAAATAATACACAACAGCCTGTAAATTAACCTCTTTAATTGGTATTCAGAGAAAGCTGTTTAGCACAACTGACAGTTACATTGAATTCCCAAATGGAAAATGCTGTTATAGGTATTGCCCAAAATGTTACCCACACATTGTGAGCGCCTTTAAAGCAAAACAGAGTATTTACACAGCAGCTTACAGAAATGTCAACAGATATTATCATACACCTACCTAATCATCCATTATTACTCAGAATTTCTTCTAGCTTCCTTGACCTTTGTGTGTGTGGGTCTTAAAATGTTCATTTTAAATCTCTGAATTTCATTTTCTGAATTGACGTTAATGGCAGTACTACATGACCAATTAAAAAAAAATTAAAAATGAAAGTCCAACAGCATGTTAATCGTTTAAAGAAATATATTACCCAAAGAATTTAACATTATTCAGTTATAAATGCATATGAGTGATAAATTCATATTAGATTTATATTCAAATTTATAATGACCACAAAAAAAAAATTTGTCAGATATCTTAAATTCACACAAAATGTGGTCAAAAATCCTAAAACAAAATAACAGACTCAAAGACCACCAATAATAAGAAATGGAATGCCATTTGTTAAGAAATATAAGGTATGGAAACTCTGCAGTCTACAGCTATCCAACCACACGTGTGCAGACATTTCCTCTGCAGTTTGCATCAGATTTTTCATTGTAAAATTTTGGCCCTCATGTATTACTACTACTGTTCTCCTGAATGCTCCTGGAGGATGCTGGAATGGAAATATAGCTCTTAAAAAGACTCATGACTCTCTTCTTGTATGTTTTGATGGCAAAAAAGTAAATAATAGGGTCAAGGCAGCTGTTAAAGTTCATCATGGCAACGGTTACCTGCAGGAACATTTTCAAAGTCTTTAACTCCTCACAAGAGGGCACATTGTACAGCCTTCTCACTGCAAACTGCATGATGATGATGTGGTAGGGACTGAAACACACCACAAAGCTTAGCAGAATGATCAGGATCATATTTTTGGCCCTGCTGTTGCTTCCAGACCTGTTGGCCACTGGGTTTTCCTTGGACGTCTTGTAGAGCTTGCAGCTGACCTGACTGTAGCAGCACAGGATGAGTCCCAGTGGAAAGCAAAACCCGACGACGCACGCGAACAGAAGACCTATTGCCATCTTGTAGCTATCAAAATTGGAGAACTCCATGCATGTTCGATGACTGGATCTATATTCCAGGGTGCTTTTGAAGAGCAGAGGGGACGTCTCAAGAAGAACCACCACCCATACCAGAATGCAGATACCCCGTACGACTTTGGTTTTCCTCAGTCTTTGACACCTCTGACGGTGCAGCATGGCCAGGTATCGATCTATACTGATGCAGGTCATGAAGGCAATGCTAGCATAAGTATTGCTATAGAAGATCATGGCAGTTAGCCGGCAAAAGAAATCACCAAAAGGCCAGTCGAAGCCTCTGATATAGTAGGTGATCCTGCCGGGAAGAGCCAAGGTAAAGAGGGTGTCGGAGATGGCCAGGTTGATCAGATATATCGTGGTAGAATTCATCTTCTTTTGTTTCTTCTGACAGGTGATGTAGAGGACCAGGCTGTTACCTGCCAAGCTGATGAAAAATATCAGGAAATAGAAAATGGGAAAGATGACCTGAGCAGATTCCTTGTAGATGAAAACATTGCAAGTCTGGTTTGTGTTGCTGTCATTCATCGTCTGTTGTGGAGTTTGATCTGTCATGTTCCTGAGACCATTTGGGCAAATACAAAACTGTTAACAAGACCGTTTAGGTGGAAATAAATACCAAAACATTTGCATCTGCTTCAGGTTTAAAAATGTTCAATAATATATATATATATATATATATATATATATATATATATATATATATATATAGCTGTGGAAACTTTTGGAGCACAATGTTTTAGATGTATATGTAATTTCATATTGTGATCCAAAAGATTGCACATCAGTAAGTCACAATAATTGCCTGATACTCACAGCAAGTATGATAGTCGGTCTCTTCTCGAAATGGATAGTGATTTGACAGATGTAGTAAAGTTTTTTTGCTGAATTACTTCAGAAGAAACCATCCCCTTAAAGCTGATTGGTTAAGCTCAATTGTGGTTAGGTTAGACATCCTGTAAATCTCTGTTACAGTGAAATTAGTCTTTTTTTCCTATTTAATGTCTTAATGTTTATTTGTTCCCTTCAGTTGTAATTACTATAACTTTTTATTATTACTATTTAACCTATATTATACAAATACTGTTTTCCATTAACACATTCAGAGAAATTCCAGCTAAAATATACTAAATGTTCCAGTGGCCAGGTTGCTGTAGTCTTAATGGCAATGTATTCACTCATCTTTTCATTATTAACAGTCAAAGAAACATGCCACAACACCTGCGATAATAGCCTAACTATTTTTCTGGTTATTAAAGCTCACATGCAACCACAAACTCCGATTTCCTGCAACACTGACCCAGTTAAAATGACAACAAGTATGCTGAGGTACCTTTGCAGGGCTTAACAGCATCCCCTTTTATAAAACCACAAGGGTAAATGAAAGACATCCCAAGCACGGGAAACACTACATTGTCGACTGCTTTAAATGGACCAACAGAAGTCACTTTAAGCATCAAGTTTAACAGAAAACAAATCATGCGTGGTTGTGCAACTTTAATTTAGTGAGAAAACACAGGTAGTCTGCAGTACCTAGCGAGTGAGTCAGGCTGCTGATTACATCTGTGGTTTATAACCGCACTGTACCTCATCCTCATGTTCGATGTATGGCAGCAGTTTCCCAATCACTTGGTTTTCTGTTGATGAAAGTGGTAAAAAACAACAAAAAGTGGCATTCATTTCACAATACTAAAAAACGTGAAGGAATGTGCGAGAGATGTTTGCTTAAAGATATCCCTGTGGTCTTTATCTTGCAGAGTCTGGCACTATATGCATGTTTACATAATCTTTAAACATAACAGCAATTGCTGTGAAACTTGCTGCATATTATATTTACACGTTTGCATTAGACATTATAGGTATTCATAGGACTGTAGTTTTGTTAATACTTTACGTGACCATATTAGACATTTTCCCAGGACGCATCCTTGCCAGGATTTTTATATTGCCTAAAATATCCAGATTTTGGCTGTTTGTGCTGTGCAGATCGATAATTGTATGACATTCATAAGACCTATAGAGAGCAGAGCAGAAGGCTCCTTATGCATCACCCTCTTGGTACTTTGGTGTCATACAATGATCGGTGTGCAGCGACGCTTCAAGTTCAAGAATGAATAAACAAACACCTAACATGTACGTGTATTTGCATTGCTTTGATCGTTCTCTGTAGATCTCACCTTCTCACACGCCACAGTTGGTTGATTATGTAACATACCTGCATGTTATTGGTCAAACTACTTTGGATGTTTTAGGCAATATAAAAATCCTGGCAAGGACACGTCCTGGGAAAATGGCTCATATGGTCACCCTAGTTTACAACAAGGTTCAGTTGGTTAAAATTGTCAATGAATTCAGTAATGTCACTGACATGCCAGGCTCTTCCACTTATCAGTGATCACCCGAGTTCTAAGGACACACACCTGACAGTCATCACCAATCAACACCCTGCACTATAAAAGCACGCAGTTCACTCAGTCACGTTGTCTGGTCTCCCTTGTGGAATGAATTATCATCTCCGTGGACTTGCCTACCTGCTTCGTGGTTCTCAACCCATTTACCCCAAACAGTTCATTGTAACCAGCTCCTGGAAAATCACTTCATCAACCCATTCACTCTCTGTGTGCTCCGTCATTGTTCATATAGAGACTATTTTCATCCATTTCTACGTTCCCTGCATCAAAGATTCTATGTTTACCATTACTCACCTGCCACTGTTGATCTTTAAACTCTGCCCAATAAACCCACCTGTTTGGTTCTAGCTTGTCTGTGTCCAGAGTCCGATTCCTATTACAGCTATCACAAACTAATAATGACCAATACTTTTCCAATATTTATTAATCTTGGTTAATCATAGGCATGATGAAATAAGCGTGATAGAGCAGGAATTTTCTGTAGTCTTAATCTTCAACTTTGCATGTCTTCTATGCAATTTTATTAAAATGGCTAAACAACTGACATGCACAAAGGCTGCACCTGGTAGCCAGGGCATTTGTCATGGCATTTTCACATCCATTAATAATTACTGTCATCTGTGTCTTAGGTGCTGGACCCCTGTGAGGTTGATTGAGACCATTCCCCTGATAACTAGGGCTGGGTAAATACTTTTATTGATTAATGGTTTTTAAAATGTGATCAATTCAAAATCAATTCTCAAAGGCCACTAATCGATTTTTTTTTATATAAATTTATCTTAAAAATGAAATAAATTGATCCTGGTTGATCAAGGAATGTGACTGTTCTGACTTTTTTTCAGCATACATTTTTCATCTTGTATTAAAATTGTATTGTATTTATTTAACATAATTGTATGCATTTGAAAATTAGAGTTGGGTTCTGTTTTAATGTACCCAAGTGTACCTAAAATAAAAGAGTTTAATATACAGGTTTGTGGCTCTTAATTTCTTTTTATTAATTACCTACTTGTAAATTTATGTTCACTGTTCTTTTTTATAAATATAGTATTTGTATTAAATCTATATTCATTGAGTTGAGAAAATCGAATCAAGACTCAAAATCCAAAATCAAATCAAGAATCGAAATCGAATCGTTTTGAGAGCTTGTGAATTGAAATCGAATCGATCTGGAACATCTGAATCGATACCCAGCCCTGCTGATAACTTCATAAAATGTGGAATAATACCGAAATACAAATGTGCAGGATTACAGGTCACATTTTATGAGCAAAGTCACATTTTGTTGTGAATGAATAATATACAGTAGTGAATTAAATGATTAACTTTCTTAATTGCTTTCAGTATTTGCTGTAAAATATTTGCATTTGAAGTCCAGTTCAAGTGAAAAAAAAAGGTATTATATCTAAACCTTTTTAGGCGAAAATTCCAATCTCATAGTGATTTGAAATTTGACGTAAATTAAACACAGTAACACAGTCTTTTGGGTTTGCTTTTTTTTTTCTTTTTCAAAGAGGAGGTTGCTGGCTTCTCTCCCTTTTCTTAACGAACAGAAAAAGATCAGATTTCTAAAAACTGACTTTAATGTGTGTCATATGTGGAGTCCTCACTTTCAGTGTCCCAAAATCCTTTCTGTCACTTACCAGTGCCATCAACACCTACTACTGCACATAACATGGATGACTATCCTTTGTTTGCTTCACCCTAAATGTTCTACATTCACTGGGCAAGATTGCATTGTGGTAAAAACTCTGTAAAACTATGTTATACACTTTGCAGTCAGACTAACCAATATCATGTCATATCAACACTTTAGTCTGACTATGTGCTTTTTTATTATTATTCTTTATTTGCTTAAACAGATAATTTGTAAAACAGTCTGGTCCAGTAGATGTGTAATTGGACAATTGTCTTGACGTTGTGCACATGTTCTGAAAGGCAGTGGTAAAGTGCCAACATATTCAAATATCTGATTGCATAATAAATCCGGCTATGTATAAATGTACTCCTCACAAAATTGTGCAACATAGTTTAAGGGGACAAAAAAAACTAATTTTGTCAACAGGAAGTATCTGATTATACTGAAGTGAAAGCTAATACAGACCAAGCTATTATTCTGAGATTCTGTCCACACAAGAATGGGTGTTGTGACCTGTGTGTATTGTATTTACTTCAATTACAGTGCAAAAACCAGCTGTAACTTCATTTACTCGCCTTCATGTCATTCCAAGCCCATAAGACTTATTTTCAGAACATAAATGAAAATACTATTGTTTATTGGGAAATTAAAGCTGTTTATCAAATAAACCAATCATGTATCTATGATAAATAATATATTAATAAGGGATTTCAGCAACCTAATGTTTGATATCTTAAATTCACACAATATGTGGTCAAAAGTCCTAAAACAAAATAAGAGAGCATCAATGATAAGAAATGTAATGCCATTTGTTGAAAAACAAGGTATGAAACTCTCCACTCTACAGCTATCCAACCACATTTTAACACGTGCGCAGACACTTCCTTTGCTGTTTGCACCACCATATTTTCATTGTAGATTTTTTTCCAGTCATGTAAAGTCATAGCTAAAAGTTTTTAGCGTTGACAAATTTAGTTTTGCAAAGTTTGCAGCTTAAGCTGCTGTGGTGTTCATTGTTCCTCGATTGTGTAGAGTGATCAGATGCATTTTAAATAATTGCTAAAAGCTTCATTGGCCAAAAAGGAACTTTTCAAAAAAACAAAGAGCAGCTAACTGACTAATCATAGCAGCACATGTGAAAGTATGAATGAGTACTTGTCAAGTTAAACCTCTTTTTCCAAAAAAAAACCTTCAATGACAGACTGAAATTCGGTGAGAAGTACAAGGATTGGACAGCAGAAGACTGGGGCAAAGTTATTTTCTCTGAAGCTCCCTTCCAACAGTTTGGGACATCTGGAAAATCGATTGTTCAGAGAAGAAGAGGTGAAAGCTACCATGAGTCCTGTGTTGTGCTAACAGTGAAGCATCCTGAGACCATCCTATCCCACGCGGATTGCTTTCAAATCAAGGGAATGGGCTCTCTCATAATTCTGCCCAAAACACTGCCATGAATAAAGAATGGTATCAAAACGTCCTGCAAGAGCAACTTCTTCAAATGATCCATGAGCAATTTTGGGATTATTCTTGCATTTTCCAGCATGATGGAGCACCATGTCACAAAGCAAAAGTGATAAAAGAAGTGGTTCGAAGATCATTACATTGAAATTTTGGATCCGTGGCCAGGCAACTCCCTGGACCTAAATCTCATAGAAAACCTGTGGTCAGTCCTCCGAAAATGAGTGGACAAGCAGAAGCCCACAAATTGTGATGAACTCTGTGAACTAATAAGGCAAGAATGGATCGCCATCAGTCAGGATTTGGCCCAGAAGCTAATACCAGCATGCCCGAGCGAATTTATGAAGAACATGGGTCCACATTGTAAATATACAATACTTTTTTCCCAATAAAACCCATTAAAACGTATGATATGCTTATCGCTGTTTTCTAGTATACCATAGAAACTAGTGCTGTGTTTGATACGATGATGTATCGTGCTTAATTTAAAAATGAACATCATGTAAAATTTCTAAAAATAATGAAAAGAGCAAAATATATTCTATAACAAGGTTTAATCTGGTTGCAGAGGAACACAACAGGGTTGCCTAATAAAAAGAGACGTAATCCCAGAAACAGTGGCTCACACTTGCGCATTAGAGAATGGGAATGTGTCGTCACAGCGGAAATGCATTCTGGGTATTTAGGTCACAAGAGCTACAGCAGAAACTGAGTAATAGTGAATGTGGAGGTTTGATATAATTTAATGTTTATTATTCTAATTGAGATTACGCATTGGAGTGGTTAAGGCTCACTTTACATTATTTGCCGTAGCCCTTTGCATGGCCGGTGTGGAAAACTAGCTTTTTTCAGTGTTAGAAGGCTGAAAAAAAAGTTGTATTTCCTGCATGCCATAGTATAGCCCATAGCCCTTATTAATGCATGAAATAACTCTGCTTTTGATTAATGGTATGTTGATACAGTAAACATTAATCATTACTATGCAATCTTAAATTGAACAATACAAACATAAAATAATATAAAATGTGTAACTTACATTCACTACAGAACTCGGTATGATAAAAAACTCAAATAAGAGGGTTTAGTAATTGATCTCTGTAGATTTACTGTATATAGTGGTTTACATTAAACTGTAAGCCCTCACACTACGAATAGAAGAAAATCATACATGGAAACGTTATCTTGCGGTAGCTCGTTGATACCCAGTCACTTGTTTGCATGGAATAAGTTTCAATTGTTTATTTATTTGATCGCTTGCATCGTTGTTCGGTTCATTGTAACAATCTTCAGCACATTTACTGGGCAATATTACAATATAACAGTGTTAAATGATCCACTGTTTGAGATCTAGCTGTGTATTCACCCCTTTAAAAAATAGCCATGGTTTTGCTACTCTAACCAAAGTGTTTTAGCAGTTAACCTAAATCAGTACTACTGTAGTGAAGGAGACTGAATAATAAATATATGCAGCCTCTCAGAAGATTTTTTAAAAGATTTACATATTAGTTTGTTTTATTCTAATGTTGATGATACACTGGGCAACTTTTTGAGCAATTTTGCTGGGCAACTTTTTTGAGTAGTGTTGCTTATGCACTTTCTAATTGAGAATGGGTAACAAATGTCTATCTGGATACTTTAGATTGGCCGTGGGCCCTGTGTCTCCCCTGGTTGCCTGTTGACGGCAACATTTACCAAAGTTGCCCGACAACATTGCTCAATAAGTTCCCCCGTGTATCATCAGCATACGAGTATGTTAGATGGGTTTCAAAAACAAATATTAATAGTAGGGCGTTGCTCTACTCCCTCCATGGATAAAGTGTTTTCTCAAATTCATAAAAACTTTATATATATATGACAGGCACTGATTTGAGGACGTTAAGTCGTGCACTGCGGTCTTGGCGCTTAGAGCTACCAAGCATTAGTTTGTCCGACTAATTACTATTTATTTCAGCTCCGCTGCTGCATTGGGCTGAAACAAATAAGTGGAAGAGCTCATGTGTTTCAGAGTATTTCTTATTGCAAGCTATAACAGAGAGCAGGGGTTTTCCCCCCTTTTCTCTCTGTTATCTGCTTAGCTGTACTAATGCAGACACGTTCATTTGATTTGGCGCTTACGCTTCTAACTCTTGTTTGTGTACTGTTTTTAAATTTAGACTCTAAGGAGTCCTGCAGCAGGTGTTTGTGCATTATGATTTTGGCGCTTCAAGCTACCAAACATTAATTTACCCGACTACTTACTATTTATTTCAGCTTCGCTGCTGCATTGAGCTGAAACAAATAAGTAAAAATCACGTGCTTTAGAATATTCTCTATAACGGTGAGTAGGCAGGTAGTTCCCCTTTCTCCCTAACGTTAACTGCTGCACTGTACTAATGCAGACACGTTCATTTGGTTTGGCGCTTACGCTTCCAAATCTTGTTCGTGTACTGTTTTTAGACGCAGACTCCGAGGAGTCCCTGCAGTAAGTGTGTGTTGTGCACTATTATTTTGGCGCTTCATGCTACCAATAATAGTTGCCTGTAGTAGCGCTTTTGCTACCAACACTCGCTTCACATGAATAGCCACATTATGTACTACAGCATACATTATTGTGCACTATAATGCAGATGCTTCATGCTACCAGTGTTGGGCAGTAGCGTCGCTACAAGCAGCGAACGTTTAAGTTTGTCAAATAACTTTGAAGTCATCTCTTCTCAATTAGAGGAATAGGATCTGCAGGCTCTGTCAGCTCCTCTTGTATGGATTTTTCCCCAAGGTCGGTTAAGTCCTACTGCTTCCTAGGCAGAGCCGGCCCTAGACCTTTGGGGGCCCTAAGCAAAATTCGGATGGAGGCCCCTTTGACCGTTTTAAGTAAGACCTAAAGAAAAGCAATGACTACCTTATAACAATACTTGACATATTATATCTACTATGTTATTTTTACATTTTTTAGTCTATTAAATTATGTTTAAATTATTCTATGTATGCTGTATGTTAATTATCTTTTTTACGTTGCTGGTCCTGAGTAAGTATTTTGTTCTTATGTGGCAACATGTACAGAATGACAATAAAAGACCTTGAGTTCTTGAGTTGAATTCCATGTTTGATGTCTAAAAGGAAAATTATGATACCACTGAGCTGAATGGCAGTGCAGTTCAACGAACACACACTGATGAACTTGCTGAATAAGAAGACTGATCAAGTGATTTTCACTGACCTTCAAAGAAACATTTTTAATTGACACCAGAGTTTAAGAGGCACAAACAACAGCCTATATATAATTTAAATGAAATCGAGCAAATAGAATAACATTTAAATAAAATATTATATAGAATAATAAATAGAACATTTAAATGTTGGAATTTTTCAAATAAACAAAATTAACAATAACATCTAAAACACCACAAACAAGATTGATAGTAACAATAATAAGAATTAGGTAATATTTCAATAGAACTATTAAAATCCATATTTGTGCAGAATGATGTGCTCAAAGCAACATGGAGTCACAGTGTGCAGCGCTGCGCTGCTCAAGTGGGCATTTAAAAGTCTACGGCACAAAGCGAAGAAATGTCGAGCGCACAAATCCTAATGTATATCTGTCCAACAGTTTATTGATCATTTGTTTCTTCACAGTTTTAAATTCCAGTTATTGTGCGTTTGATGCCGATTCATAGTCCTTGTGATGTGTGCACTATAAAAAAAATGAGCTCGATAATTTTTTAGGCCGCGATAATTTCTTTTTTCAATTTTTATTTAAGAAATGTAACATGTCACGATGTGTGGTCAGTCTGGAGCGCAGCCTGTGGACAGCCCGTGGCAGACACACCCTTTCCGATGGCAAAGTTGTCCCAGGAATAAAGAGATAACGACTTCACTTGTCTCCATTGAATCCAATGGGGTCGCTGTGTCCATTTCTTTTACTGTCTATGGTGTCAACGTGCCCAGTGAGTTCACACACACACACACACACACACACACACACTTTCTTTCCAAAGCGCTCGGGCAGTTGCGCTCAGGGGCGGACTGGCCATCTGGATGAGTGAGTCGATCGCGCGGCCACGGCCGATATGTTTTGTTTGCATGAGTGTTTTGCCCTCCCTCCCTGTTTAGTTTGGTCTACTCCACTGCGTATCTTGAAACACACCCCCTTTAACGTCGTCTATTTTACAGAGAGAGAGAGAGAGAGAGAGAGATTTATCCGGTACAGCGAATTTCTCTGAGCAGCAGGCCACTGTCAACGTTCACTTAAAACATAACCGACTGTGTTTACGAGAATACTTGCAGAAACAATTGTTTTTAGAGTGACACTAGGGGGCCCTCTGCTGGCTACAGGGCCCTTTGCAATTGCAAGGGTCGCTTAGTGGCTTGGCCGGCTCTGTTCCTAGGCCTAGTATATCCTAAGGCTGTTCAACACTGTTCGTTTCAGCAAGTGGTTGGAGGCTTTATCCCTTGCTATGCGGGGTCAGATAGTACTATATCTTTAGCCTATGAGGCTCGTGGTGTGACTTCGCCTCCTAAGGTGCGTCCTCGTTTTACAAGAGCAATGGCTTCTTTTCAGGCTCTCTTTTAAGAGCTTTGGATGAGATGTCTGTGCTGTGGCAGGTTAGTCCTCTCCTAGCACTTTCATAAAGTTCTACTTATCTGGATGTGAGGATGGCTATTGGCTCCCGGGTCTCTTCCGCTTGAGCAGATTCTTTCCTTAGTCCTACAGCTATCTTAGGTACGTCAGCGTTATGGTATATCGTTCCCAAAGTGATGACGTCATCGCAGCATTGAAGTGAACCTATGAAAGGGAACATCTCAGTTACGTATTTAACCTTGGTTCCCTGAATAGGGAACGAGATGCTGCGATGCTTGGCCGTTCCGTACCTTTGATAGCGCTTCCTTCGTCATAGTGTAAAGTCTGATGAAATGGCGCTCAGCACGCATATATAGCATACGTATGTATGGGCGGTGCTAAGCGCTATTGGCCAATAAATTGGCGTGATGGTATAAGGGCTTCAGACATTCTTCACACCACAGGTGTTCCCAAAGCGATGACGTCATCGCAGCATCTCGTTCCCTATTCAGGGAACCAAGGTTACATACATAACTGAGATGATTCACATTCTCTATAGATGGTTTCAACGGCAACAACATAAACAAACGTTACTGCGCATGCACGCTTTTGTGGACCTAACTTAACATCCGGTAGACTTCAGAATAGAATCAACAACAACAGCCACTTCCCCCTAGAGTAGATATTTTTTGATAACAAACAAAATATGTTTGCTGCGCGGATCAGGCGGACATAATGAAAATTCAAATTCATTTTTTGCCAGCAGGAGATGTTTTAAAGCATAGACATAAAGCGCGAGAAATAGAGGTTTCCCCAGTAACAGCTGTAAACAAAACAGAGCTGGTACGCTCACACACTGCTTTATCAGGCATATAACATGCAAGTCTTCCTTCAGAAATACAGCGATATAAAAACATCTGTGCCTCATTTTGATATTTAAACATATAAATGTAAGGAATTATTATTATTAAACCGTGCCGTACGTAACGTTACCCATGTTTATTCAACGAAGCCTTTTTAAAAATCGATCAGTTTTAAAATTGTGGCGAGTCTCCAAAAATAAATAAATGTATGGGAAACACATCCCGCAGCACAAGCACCTGAGCCCAACTTCAGTCTACTCATCACCTTGACTTTAACTGCGTTTGTAGAAGGCACTGCAGCCAGACCGATATACACAACAATCAGTTATCACTGCAGTCATGTATCGTGATACATATCGTACCGTGGCCTCTGTATCGTGATACGTATGTGACTTTGCTGGTAATTCACAGCAATAATAGAAACGTGGAAAAATAATCTGCAAATACTGACGCAGCAATCTTTGCAAAACAAAATTTTTTTTGTCTCTGCCAAAACTTTTGGCCATGGCTGTATTACTAATGCTGTTCTAATCTAATGCTTCTGGAGGATGCTGAAATGGAAATGTATCTTAGTGACTTGTGATGTAGTGACTTAGTGATAGTTTTAACTTCCCTGTTTTAAAATTAGATATATATGTGTACATATATTCAGTGTCACAGTGCTTTCTGTCACAGCTTAACATGTAGAGACAGCTATTATTTGTCTCTGCATACTGAAGACATTCATAGGCAGATTTCCCCTGAAAACAGTGAACTCTGTTTTTTTTTTAACAGAAAGAAAACCTTTTAATTCTTTCTGTGACCACTAGAGGGAACCAAACTAACACTAGTAGTTTACTTTCTTCACATTAGCATCTCATTTAATCAATGCATGTTTAGCAAACTTTGGCTCCCTAAACTGTAATGCAAACATTGGGTTTTCCCAGTGTTTTGTTGCCGAATACGAATTAGCTGATAAGCATGAAGATTCTCAAATTCAGGTTAACAGGCACAGCAGAATTTTACTGGTTTACACTATATAAAAACTGGTGGAAGTCCACATTGTCCGTTTAAGTTAAAGATGCAGATAAAAAAAAATGTTTTACACTTAAATACATAGTATTTGAAGAAAAATGTGTTGAAAATCATGAGATGAATACTGACTCATATCAGCAGTCTAATACAAGCTTAGAGCGGGTAGTCTCATGGCAGCTGACATGTTGAGATCACATGATGAGACAAATTCAACTGGTTTTTACCTTGGTAAACCCCCTGTTATTGGACATTTTCACTGTGCAGCTTTATGGTAACTAATCTGAACTTCTAATGTAATGTTGTCCACACATATAGCCCGATTGTGACCCATTTAGATTCGCGTCTCAGCCGGCCCCGGGTAATTATGATATATCTCTATCTCTCTCTAATGCAACTGTTCTTTTGATCTTCGACTGTGAATTCATCCAGGCTGAATGATAATGACATGCTGAAATATCACTTTTTAGAGGCTCTCTGGGTGTGTGAAGAAGAAAAGAACGACTCTGGCGGGCTTTGAAGCTGCCCTGCCCCTTTCAGAGCCGTCATCTCTCCCGCCAGCCCTTTGTTGGTGGCGAAGCTGGTTCTTTGTCAGTGGTCTCATGTGGGTTGTGTCCATTACCATCATCACCAATTACACATGGCTTTTCTTGGACGCGCATCTCTGGCGGTGTCACTCATTTACACTCGCATGAAGACGTCCTGCGTACCTTTAGCTGCTTGTCAAATTTAGCACTTTGTTTCTCCTCCTGTTGAGTCAGTTTTTTTATAGGAAACAAATTTGGTGTGAGGTGGTAAAAGTGCTCTGTGTATGTGTGTTTGAGTGCAGATAACGTGGCAGGCCCTGTGTTGCTGTGTTTCAGACTGACAGTGTCTGTCAAGTCTGGCTCTGGGCTGTGTGTATAGAGTAAAGGCAGGTCTGTGCTTCTCAATTGCACTCAGCGGGGGACAAGTGCTCGGCTCTCAGGGACGCCACAGCCAGCTGGCTTCACATAGATGAACCGTGCCCCGACTGTCTGCCCTGCAGTGTGTGTGTGTGTGTGTGTGTGTGTGAGAGATAGAGAGAGAGAGCATCTTCTCTATTTATGTAACAAAAAAAGTGTTTGATTCAATGTGTGTAGTAGTTTTCTAAATCGGTTAAAGGAACTACAAATGTCACGAGTGGATTTATTTTGGAGAGATCCTGAAGCAGTTTGCTTTGGTTTTGGTTGGTGGTTTCACAAAGTGTGGATGGTTTCACAGCACATTCCATGACTATTATACACTTTGGTATCCTGCAACTTTTATTAAAGCATTGGAATGACAAATAACATGTTTTGGGTTATGAGAACTTTTAGTTATGTTTTACTTTCTTGTGTGTATTTAACAGGATCATACAGCCTACAGCAGTATCATAATGTGACATCTATAGAGTTGTTAAGTTCAGTTCATTATAGTAAAAATCATTTAGATTGAAAACAGGTCCCTTTGGTTTCTTTACATGTGTTTACCCTTTTAACCATCTTGACATTAACAGTTGGGTAATTGTGCTGCAACTGTGGTTATTTAAATATACAATGTGGAAATAACTACAATGACTAGATAAACAATATAAAATATTTTGTAGTAGCCTAACCAACATCAAACAAATCTGAATTTTTTCATCAAGTTCGTTTACTGCATCCCAGATTTTGGTCCCAAACTAACTAGTCCCTATTGAGTGACAGCTTAATTTAGGCAGCATTTGCATCCCTGTTACTTAGAAACCTTCTTACATCAATTTTTCTGTTTAACAATTTTCTGTTTAATTTGTGTGTTTATAAAAATAATATATATATTTTTTTATATATAAAAAGCCTCACACCCACAGCATGAATGTTGCAAATTCAAACATCTCTGTCAATAAATCCTTATATTCAAATTCCAAACCGATTCATGTTGAATTGAGCAGTGATGTCATTTTCTTTCAATTTGATCCTTGAACTACAACTCGGAGTGATTTCTTTGATTAGAGTCTATGATGTTGTGTGAATTATTATTATTATATATTTTTTGGAAGTATGTTTTAAAGTTCAACATAGAAGCCATGGTTAAAATATAGCTTTAATTTAAGTCATTTAAAACTCAACTTTTTCCAAATTACCTTGTTTACATTTTTTAAATATAGATTTATGTCAGTGGGATTTTTTTTTGTTCCTTTCTTAATTACTTTTGAATTCCCTTTTCCCCAATTGGTTTAGTTATGTAATCTATTCTCATTTTATAAGTTATAAAACCCAAAACTGATCTCTAATTCTGCTTATCTGCCTGATAAAAAGAGAAGTTTATGAGTAGAGTAGTTTATGATTACTAGCTGTGTCCGATTTGGTTTTCATTTAAAGAATATATGGGGAATCAATATTGTGTGTTTGAAGATGTTGCCTTTGTACTTTGCCTGTATGGTATAGCCTATTTTCAGGTCATTTGAGACAAACCCCATATTTTGAATGTACATTTGGCTGTTTTCATATTGTTTTATTCACAGAGAGTGGACTAATTATTCTACCGGGGCTGCGCTGGGGCTAACGGAGTGACAGTTGGCGTTATCGGAGTGATCAATCCGCTCCTAAGCCTCTGCTTTAACCATTTGACATATATTAACAGTAATTGCTGCCACAGCCACAATGATGTTTTGTAAACCTTATGCCATTTTCCAGGAGGATGGTCAGCAGGAATGTAGGGTGGAGGCTGGCTTAAAGATGTCTTCTAAACCACATAAACACACTTTTCATCATGAATCTCTACTAAGAAAGCATGTCCTCTGGCCTAAAGTTTGGTCACACACAAAAGCAAACACTTAATCTCAAGGTGTAGCTGTGTTTTAAATCTGTAACCTGTCAAAAATTGTATGTTTAATCCAGACAGTAATTGCTGATTTTGCTTTCCAGTAAGAGAGCTGTATTCAGAACTATAATCCTGGATTTATCTATCCAAGTGGTTTCTCAATTTATGTTAATAATGTTGTTTTTTGCTGTTAATAGAAGCATTAATAAATTTACAGTAAACAATTTTGGTGCTGTTTTGCGTCACCACTTGCTGTCAAATTGATGATTTTATTCTTTATGACTGTGGACAATTATTTTTATTTTGAACATTTTCAACTTAACTAAATCTTAGTCAGCATTTCCCGTCCTAATGTATGTACAGGTCACATTAGGCCACCATTAGCAACTCTGAACAGATGTGACTGGGCCTCTAAAGGTTTGCGTGCAAATGCTCTCCCCTTTTGTTTGTTTATATTTTTTGTGAAACTCACGTAATGTACTCTGAGGTTATTTAATAGTGAAGAGAGGAGTTCCGTGGACTCCAGCAGGTTCTGCAGCTGCCAGATTGTACAAGCGTACACAGTGTAGAGATGTGTGGTGACAGCACGCCGCTCATTAAACCGAATCAACATCAGGGGGGTGACAACTGGACAACTCGAGCCTCACCCGGTCAATCGGCCACTCTTTGTGTTCTCCTTGCTGGTATCAGGTCAAAAGCGGGCATGGGTTGTACTCTCCGGGCTGTGCTAGTAATATCTATTTCAATCCACTTCGCTGCCTGACACGCAGAATTCCATGTGTGCCAGGACGCTTTCAATACGGTATTGTGTCACAGCATCACCCATGTCTAGATCACTTAGCCTCCAACGGGTTCGCCCCGAGCCATAGAGAGTCTCGTTTATGGAGACACAGACACTGAGGTAACAGATGTGTGTTGATCTATTCATAGGGTGGTTTATATAATTCTCTCTTTCTTGGAAGCAATGTGTAATCCCTGTTAGGCTTTGTTGGCCTTTACAATTTAATTAAGGTGTTTCAGTTACTTATGTGGTCGAAAAAGAATTCAAATACTTGTGTTGTACCTTGTGTGTGTGTGGAAGTGCTGAATGAATTCAATAAAACAAACTATAGGCTTATATATAGTGCTAATCATAATGAAACAACCAATAAATGCTCTTATATAAATCTGTGTTTTCATCCTAATTTTCCATGAGGCTCTACCCATTGTAGAATCCTATTAGTCCAAAAATACCCACACATGTGGTCTTTTCACTTGTCCACTTGCCTACTTACATGACTTATTTCCTGTGTTTGGCCCAAGTGTTTAAGTGGGCATGAAGACCTCGATAGTGTGCAGAACATTTGATTACACAATGGGACATACTTACAACCTAAATGCAAGCTTTATTTACACATTTTGCTTTTCAATTATTTTCAAGTCAAGTGATAAAAAGACATTTACAAAATACACATAATTTTCTCAGCAGTAATTACGTTTTAATAAATAAAATTGTAGTACCAAATTATGTGTGATTTATAATTAATTTAATTTACACTTGAAAGTCCATAATAGGATACTTCTAGCCTCAAATACAGGTCCAAAGCAGTATTAGAGATGAATTTAGTCTAATTTTAGGGCACTGAGCTTTGGGGATTTTCTTGTATACTTACTGTTGAGTGCACACGCTTCTTAAGTGTCCAAGACTGCAAGTTTGGGTATTGGGACAGGCCCATATTAAACATCTAATTTGTTCTGATTGGCTGTGTTTTTGTTGCGCCATTTAAAAAAAAATTCAGTGTGGACTTGAGAAAAATAGCAACAGCTTCATTTTCATTCCTCTTGACTTACGCCCTGTCAAGTAACATTTGAGGATTAACCACATGTTGTTGTGTCTTATATTATAAACAGACTTTGAAATGTAACATGTTCTATATGCTGATACTGGAATGAGACTAAATCAGTAGCTCTTGTTAAAATAAACGGTGGTATTTTTTGTAAAATTGTGAAGTTTTGGAAGGAGTCTTTTGTTGTTTGCTTAACTGTGTCTGTGTTTGCAATAACATACCACAGGCATAGTCCTCATATTATTTCTGCAATATGAATGTTTGTACTGTGTGCAGAATTCAAATTTTATTCATGCATGAAAAATGTATGTGAACACATTTGCAGTATGCAGTGTACAGAAACGCTGTATTTCACAATACAGTGCTCAACTAAACCTTTCCTTTTCACTGTAACAAATTAACTTTTAATATAATTCCAGGCAAAATCTGCTTCTTTACTTCTGCCTCTTAAAAACACAGCCATGATATAAGTGTACTGTGCAGTTAGCTGTACGGTACTATTCTATTCCAAGCCTCTCTTTGTAAGTGGACTCTAGTGCTCACCTTCTTGGAGTGTTTGGACACTCAGTGGCATTGATTGGAATGAGAGAAAATGGGAATAAAATAAATGGCGCCAGATTAAACCCCATCTGCTAAGCCGCTAAAATTTTTTCAAGAGCAAATAGTAAGTGTTGGTGAACATTTTTAACGCCTTGTCAAGCTTCTGCCTCCTGAAAAGCCCTCAGTGGTATAAAATAATGGAAAACAAATGTTCTACTGACAGCTTTCCTATGCCCAGGGTGGGAGGATATTTATATCAAAAAGGTGTGAACATAAAGAGCTTTATAGACCAGCAAGTCAGGGCTAAGGGTGTATTGAGGGCCTCAAGCAAATTTGGTACCTTAAGCACTTTTAAGTGTTAATTATGTTATTTTATTAGCTGATGGATGGACAAAATGAAAATACCCTGGCTATAGTGTGAATTGGTCTTTGTTTGGCTTGAGGAAAAAGAAAAGCTTCAGTAACATGTAGGCCAGCTGAACACAGTGGTGTAAAGTTGTTTATCCTTTAGGTGAGGCAATAACAAAAAGTCAGTTTAATATATCTTATTTAAATTATATTGTAGCGTTATGCTTAATTTTGTAAAGCTCTTAAAACTGCATGAATACACACACACACACACACACACACATACATATATATATGTATATATGTATATATGTATATATATATATATATATATATATATACATTAAATAAACTAGATTTGAACACAGCCACTATACAAAGCTTGTACAACCATCTTCCCTTCTTATGTGGATACTTTTTTCTACCAATTCACAACTTTTTATTCTTATATGGCTGCCAAGCTAACATTAACAGGCCAATAAGCATTTGAGATTTAAGCTGTGTCCCAAAGTTGAGTGTACGCACTTCGGAGTCCACGCACTTAACTTTGGGACACAGCACTTAGTTTGTCCTGTCTTTACATAGTTTCTTTGGTTTGAAAAAGTCACTTCCTTTAAATGTCCCCATCTTTTACATCCTTTACTGAAAAAAAAACTATAAAGAAAAAAGGTTAAAAATCCAATGCATTACATAATGCATTAAAATAAATCCATTAAATAAATATATTTATAATATATATATATATTTTTTTATCTTTCTGCCACTGTTTACTGTTACACTTATGTGTATTTATTTTATTTTTTTTACATTGACTACATACCATTTTGTACTAAAGTTTAAGCTAAATATTCACAATTTTTGAGCTGCAGATATGATGTTGCGTCAATTCAAAGAATACATTTGGAGCAGAATAAGCCCTCAATGATGCCTACAATAATTAGACCAAATTTGTCACATGACCTGCTTTTATGTATCCAGTTAGTGGAGTAAAACCTATTTTTCACCTTTCCCCTCATCACTGGTGTGCACAATGTATTCACGATTACCCATGGCTTGGCAGTGGGGCATGTTTCCTCGACCCAGTAATATATTAATAATCAGATACTGCCACCACATGTCTTGATGTCGCTGTTTGCTTGTTATTTTAGTTCACGGGTCAGTGGAGTGGCATTTGGTGCATGTCCCCTGTACAAGTTATGTCTGTACTAACTAGCTAGTTGTGACCACTGTGAGGCCATACCAGTGACCAGCCGCTTTCATAATGTGGACTATGTAAGTGACAGGCATGATAGGGAAATGCTAATGCAAAACTGTGTATGAATAATGGATGAACTCATATCAATTCATAGATCACATGACCATGGCATAAACAAACATATTGTCCTTGTCTATATGATGAGAGTGGAAGGTCACCAGAGGAACAGAGAAAAAACAGAGAGAGAGAGAGAGAGAGAGAGAGAAGACACATGAGAAAAGTGAGTTTTTCTAAAGGGGAGGTCAAGAGAAATAAATTGCTTCTAAAAAATGCAATAAAATGAATGAACATAATAAATGCAGTACATGCTTGTACACTTCAAACACGGCAGGTGCTGAACTAACCATTTTCTCATTGGCTCTTTTATTTTCTGTCTGTTTGAAATGGGCCTGAAACTGCTCATTAATTTAGTTAAATGAGGTGAGAAAGTTGTTTTCAAGGTGGATGGGGGTTGGGCGGCCTTGAAAGCATTTCCTGTGATTTTGTTAATGTGCAGACCAGATCCACCAAACCTGACTGTAAGCAGCTACTGGGTCAAGGACCACAGTCTCGCTCAAAGTCTTTACTCCATTTACTTTGGGCCTCTAGGAGCTAATGTTTTGTGACATTGCCAGTTTTACTCAAATCACAGAAGTTCAAACAGTATGCCTGGATAGATTTGGTGGAATAGCTGATATTTATCCGTATGCATAAACCTTAAAATATGAATATATCGATTTTAAGCTACTATTATGTCCAAAAAGAGCAGATGTGACCATTACCTCCGCCACAGATCAATATCCTCGTCTTTATGAAAAAAGCTCGCAAGATACCTTCACATGCATTTGTCTGTTAAAAGCACATATCTGAATTGTTGCTTAACCCAACCAGTGACCCTGCCACTTGCAATCCCCCCCAGATTCACCAGTGCACAATCCCCCTCGGAGGCAGGAGATATAGGGTGTGTCAAAAAGGGTCACTAGAACCAAACAGGAAACCTGTGGTTCACAAATCAGAAGGCTAACTCCATGGCTGCTTACTCATCTGTTAAAAACAGAGTGATCTGGAAAGTTTGTATGGGAGTCCTTTTGACAGAGCCCTGCTGCTCTGTCAGTGCAGCACATGCTCTAAGCACTGGCATCCCCTATTGCCTTCCAGGTCATTGGGTAGCCACAGAGGGGGGTCTGCCTCAAGCCCCAAGACAAGTCTCTGATTCGCAGCTGGATGCTTAACAAGGTATCATGGTAAATGAGTCGGTAAAACATCACTGAATTGAGGAGCGTGACAAATTGGCATGATATCATTTGTAATACTTAATATGAGTTGTGGAAGAAGGTGGTTCAGCAGCAACAGACCTCATCCTCTACAGGCACCACCAAAACATTAGAGATTAATTGGAGAAGGCAACGAATAAATAGTCTCGGCATTGTGATTTTGCAGGTTGTAGGTGTTGTGACCGTGACATGGGTTGTTTGTGACATGTTGGCCTGCTTTACTTTCAGGTTGGGCTCTTCATTATAAATGAACAGTGATAATGTCACAAATTGCTGCTGTCTTGAGTTAGATCTTCACAGCAGCATAGCGCAGCACTGTTTTGACAGTTTCAGATCCTCGAAACCCTCAAAAACAGAAAAGGGAAACCCCAGATTTATATATTTGAAACTTCGCTTTTCAATTGCTTACCTGTAAAAAAACTGTGGGGAAACCACTCTAGTGCCACTCTAACTACTTTCAGTTTTAGTATTTACTATCACAAAAGTTATATAAATGAATACTGAATTACATTTTTATGTTAATCTTGTACATCTTTTTTAAATACTTAAAAAAAAATTGATTTTATGTTTATGTTTATTTAATTTGACACATATGTGCACATACACACACACGCACACACACACAAATACATACATAGGTTAAGTAAATACTCTTTTTTATGGTTATGAATGGCAGATTTGTATGTGTGTGTGTGTGTGTGTGTGTGTGTGTGTGTGTGTGTGTGTGTGAGAGAGAGAGAGAGAGAGATTATTATTATTTATTTATTATTATTTTTTATTTTTTTTATTCCATACAATCAATCCCAAAAAAAACAATCATACAGTATACACCTCAATTAAAATAATAGAGAAAAAGATAAATACCCTTCCATCACAGAACAGAAAATATTTTTATAGCACCACTGCGTTTCAAAAGTTGCCATATCATTCATTAATTTATAATACTTAAAGTCAACAACAATTCTAGACTTAACATATGCTTTAAATAGACACATAATGTTTTGACCAAGTCTATTCTCTACTCTATTTTTCCAGCTTAAATAGATTGCAAGCTTTGCTTGACCATAATTGATTAAACATAATTGATTAACTGCCATTTTACTCTTTGCTTTTGACTATACCCTGCCCCCAAAATAAAAGCATTATGCGTGAACTTTTCTCCAAATTTTGAAAACACTTGACTCAATAAAACAAAAAGTGATTTAAGTCTTACACACTCTAAAAAAACAATGACACACTGTTTCCCTTAAACCACAAAACACACACTTATCATTAACACTTGGATTAATAACAGAAATAAATGCATTAACTGCAACAGAACCGTGTAAAATTCTCCATTGTAAATCTCCAGATTTCTTAATCAATGGTGGTATGTAAAACATTCTCCAAAAAGGTTTAGCTTTTTCACCCATCCCAAGCTTTTCCTTCCAGACTGTATCAACTCTCCCATTTAAAGAAACTCTATTAAAATCTTTTACACAACACTGATAGAGAACTTTTCCCTCTACTATATCCAGATCCAAGTCTTTCAGCCCATGAAGGTCTAGCAAAGGACCTGACATATCCTTCAAGTCCGGAGTAATTTTAAATTTCGGAACAGGATCTTTTTTATCAGGAACCTCCAAACCCTTCCCAAAGTCCTTAAGTAGTGCGGTTTCCACATCTGTGAGCTTCTTCCTCCACTTTTCTACTATTGTTCCTTTGTGGCGAATTGACCTTTGCCCCAGCATCAGGGCTACTGCTGTAACATCACTTAAATCAGGACCAGCCACACTGATAATTTGCCTCAGCTTCACAGTTCCAGAGGCACACAACTTCTGAGAGAGGCTTGGTACCTCATCTGTCACATCTAGACGGGCCCCTTTGACTAAGGGCTCCTCCAACAGCCAAAACAAAGAGTCTTAATTGTCCATTCTTTTCAAAGTAAAAAGTCCCCACATTTTAAAAAGTCCACAATAAAAAGGGAATATGTTATTCAAGTTCAACTTTCTGTAATCCATGAAGAAGAGGCCAACATCAAGTCTGTAATGATAAAACCTTAATAATCATAGGGAAGAAGGAGGCGGGAACTGGCGGACAATCAAATGAAACTTTAATAATCACAAAATAAACAAAACAGCGCACCAGCCCCTCACGGACGACTGATGCGCACAAAATAAAACCAAAACACAACTAAAAGCCCAGGCCTGGTCCTCTCTCGTCCTTCACTGTCGTCGCTCCAGTTTTATATCCTTCCATCTCCTCTGTGGGACTCAAGACCGGTGGTGGGTCGCAGGTGTAGCGGATTTCCCAATCACTCCACCGGCCTCACTCGTGTTCCCACATCCCTCGGCCCCGCCCCACTCGTCACATACTCCTCGCAGGCCGGGAGGTACCCTCGAGACTGCGCTCTACTCCCCCCCCCACCCCCACCCCCCCCCCTCCGGGGGGGACCGCTCACGGGGACCTGCGGGAACCTGGGGGTAGGACAGACGAGGCGAGAGAAAAGGAGATGGAAGGAGGAGCGACAGAGATGAGAGAGGGGAGAGAGGAAAAAAAAAATTCCGGTTCCCAGACGCACTGCTGCTCCACCGGCTGGGTGATCTCCTCCGCGGTGCCTGGCGGTGGCACTGGACGGCCCTCGGCGGACGGCACGACACTCCTCGCCGCCCGGTGGACGGCGATGGCTCCTCCGGTTTTGGGCAGCCGGCAGGATTCCCCCGTTCCCTGCTCCTCCGGATTTCTTCACTGAGGCAGCAGGCTCCGGCCCCCTGGCGAATGGCGCCGACTCCTCCGCTCCCTCACGGACGGCAGCCGTCCCTCCATATCGTGGGCGGTCGGCAGCGAGCTCGCCCGTCCCCGGCAACTCGCTCCAGTCCACCACCTCGAGCGTTCATGGCGGCATCCTCCTCCCCTCACGGACGACTGGTGCGCTCGAATAAAAACCAAAACACAACTAAAAGCCCAGGCCTGGTCCTCTCTCTTCCTTCACTGTCGTCGCTCCAGTTTTATATCCTTCCATCCCCTACGTGGGACTCGAGACCGGCGGTGGGCCGCAGGTGCCACTGATTTGCCCAATCATTGCCGGCCTCACTCCTTGTTCCCACGTCCCTCGGCCCCGCCCCACTCACCACAAAGTCCAAGTCCCTCCACCCTTTGTAGGATGATCTTAGTCAAGTTCCTCCACACCAGATCATCTGGACCTGTTAAAAATCTCTGAATGAATTGTAAACGAAATACTACCATTCTGCTTGGCAAGTGGACCAAACCTTGTCCACCTTCATCTTTAGGAAGAAACAATACACCTTGTGAAATCCAGTGCAATCGATCCCAAAAAAATCCACAAAAATTCTTTGCAGCTGAGATAATAACCCTACAGGTGGGTCCACACAAAACAGTTTATGCCAGAGTATCGAAGAAACCAAATTGTTCACTATTAACACTCTTCCCCTAAAAGATAATTGTGAATTAATCCACTTCCATTTAGCCAGTCTGCCTACCATCCTCTCTACTATCCCATCCCAATTCTTTTGCTGTGTAATTGCATCTCCAAGATAAACTCCTAAATATTTGATACCTCCCTTTTTCCAGGTTATTCTTTCAGGTAAAACTGGCAGGCCCCACTCCCATTTTCCTATTGCCAATGCCTCGCTCTTTTCCCAGTTTACTTTTGCAGCTGAGATAACTCCAAAGTCTCGTATAACACCCTCCATTTGGTTAATATCTCGCTGCCCATTAACCATGATTATAACATCATCAGCATAAGCTGAAACTTTAAATATATCACCACTGTGCAAAGAAAAACCTTCAATTTCTGATCGAAGTTTATTCAACAGAGGCTCAATAGCCAAAGAATATAACATTCCCGATATTGCACAACCCTGTCTAATGCCCCTAAAAACCTTAAAAGGAGCACTCAAACCACCATGGATTTTTAAAACACTTTCAATGTCCTGGTACATAGCTTTGATCATATTAATAAACTCCAATCCAAAATTAAAAGCATTTAAAGTATTCCAAAGATATCTGTGCTCGACTCTATCAAACGCCTTTTCTTGATTGATAGAAACAAGACCCAAATCAGCACTGGAAAGATTGCAAATATTTAAAATATCCCGTACAAGGCAAACATTATCAAAAATAGATCGTCCAGGAATACAATGAGTCTGGTCGATATGGATGACTTCCCCCATCACCTTTTTCAGCCTAATAGCCAGAGCTTTAGAGAATATTTTCAGGTCAGAGCATAGCAAACTCCCTGGTCTCCAGTTCTTTATATCCTGTAGATTACCTTTTTTTGGTAACAAGGTAATTACCGCTCTTCTGTCGCTTAAAGGCATCAACCCCTCAGTGAGGCTCTCATTGAGAACACACAACAGGTCATTACCCAAAACTGCCCAGGGCCCGGTTCCCCGATAACACTCACTCTTAGCACGCTAAGAAGACCTCGAAAGATATATCTTACCAAAGTTGTTTATGTTCCTAAGTGTGTTCCCCGAAGTGTCCCTTAGGAAGCTTCTTAGCATGCTGCCTCTTACATCCGACGTTACAAAAGCGCTGTCCCGAGTGAGGGTGCTGAATTAGTTGGCATCGATTGCTCAGGAATTGATTTTCCACTTCACGCGAATGTGCAATACAGCGTTAAGAAAGATAACACGTTCTATGCAAATGAAACATTCCTCAAATTATTAAAGTAACATTTATTTTAACATAGTTTAAGTTATCAGTAGAATATAGACTATAAATTAAATTATCAAATGGTGAGTAATATGTTCACACGATATGTTGTGATGGTTAGACGAACCGGGTATCCCTCGCTAATCATCCACACTCCTTATCCCGTTGTGCCATTTGTGCCGCTTCTTGACATGGGTTTAACGACTTATAAAAATTCTATAATACACTTTTATATTAATGGTAAGGTACTTTACAATCAGAATTGATTGGCAAGCAGCTGCAGTCACTTCTGTTTAATGCGGTATTGATTGCAATTGGTTTATGTTTTTAATAAAAAGCAACCTATCTACAATGAACAGAGAGAGAGAGAGAGAGAGTTAGATACAAAATATGCTGGGGAAGCAACGTAAAAAAGGGCACCAAGCCTCTCGGCCGCCTATGGCCGCGTATCCCTTCCGCGATAAGTAGCCTACGCCTGATCAATCACTGATGAATTGGCGATAGGGATGAGTGTGCCATCCACCAGGATGTAATCCCCGGCATGGCGCAGAAGGGTGTTGGTGACAGTGTGGACGCACCTCCACACCGAGGTCTTGATTAGGCCATAACCCTCTCCCGCGACCTCGATGAAGCTCTCTGTAGCAAAAAAAAAAAAAAAAACAACGTAGCGCTGGGCTTCAGGGCTTAAAGCAAAATTCCGCCGCGTTTGCCTGGCAAGCGCAGGTCTGAGAAGGTCCAGCAGCTCCATAATGAGCTGTCTTGGGAGGCAATTTTTTTTTAATATAGCCCTGTCAGGCAAAATGTCAAAGGGGCTTAAGTTTTGACGCGTAAAAAAAATTGACATGGACTAAACGGCTCCGCGTCCGGCTCCATCTTTGATTCAATACAAGGACACGTTGGATCGCTGCTATAGTTGGTCGCTCACTGGACACAACCACCATTACCCATTTATAGATCTTAGCCATTTAGAGCCAAATTGTTTGCCAGATTCTAATTATGAAAAAATTGACTGCCAATTCGCTTTAATTACATTACGAAAAAGCCTAGGCTAATTACCACCATATTACTTCTGATACCACATAAAGTCAACTTCATAAATAGGCCTGTATCCATTGCGAACATAATTTATTATGAGTCTTAAAAAATAACATAAAATCATTGTTGAGCCACAACATTGTCAACATACCATAGTTTGACTTGTACTTCGCTCCGCTGATTTCTAAAGACTGCTGTACAGTAGCGTTTTGAGCTCAAACAACGCTAAGAGAGAGCTTACGAATGGTCCAGACCAACCCTACGAAAGTGTGACTTACAGAAGATATACTTAGCGTACGAGCGTGTCAGGAATCAGGAATAAGGTTAAGAGAGAGGTTAAGGAATAGATTAAGAACTACTTAGCGATAAGAACGTTTTGGGGAACCGGGCCTAGAACTCTCTGTAGAACTCCAAATGGAGCCCATCCATGCCAGGGGCTTTACCCCCCTCCATTGCTTTCAGAGCAGTGAGCAGCTCCTGCTCACACAGCGGCAGCTTCAGCTCCACTTTTGAGCTCTCTGAGACACGGGGTAGACCTTCATAGAAGTGGGCAGACAAATCATCATCCTCAACATACTCACTGTTGTACAGTCCAGTATAGAACCGTACGGCCCTCTTTCTTATCTCAGAGGGTTCCGTTAGCTCATGACCATCTTCAGAACACAAACAGTGAATGCAACGACTCTGCCCATTCTTTCTCTCAAGGCTGAAAAAGAACTTAGACGGGGCATCCATTTGTGAAAGATTTATAAAGCGAGATCGAACCAGTGCTCCTTGCGCTCTAACTCCCAATAGGTTTAAAATAAAAGACTTCTTGGATTTAAGAGTCTCCAAATATCTTTGCTCTTTGGTAGCATCAGCCAAATCCTGCAATTCAACTATTTCAGTTTCTAACTTATTCAAAGATCGTGTTATATCCCTGGTAACATTGAAAGTCTATTGTTGACAAAGCATCCTTATTTTAACCTTGCCAATATCCCACCACTGACGCAGATCTTCAAACTCATCTTTTCTCATCTTAAAATTTCTCATCTTAAAAAAACATCTCTAAAATTCTTATCACTCAGCAAAGACGTATTGAAATGCCAATATGCACTTCTGGCCTTTATATTTGCTATAAATACTTGACATGTAACTAAACAGTGATCCGAAAAACCTACTGGAACAATTACACTTTTTTTTTACAATATTAAGATGATGCTTATAGCAATAAAACCTATCAATTCTAGCCAGGGATATAACATTTCCCCTTGCATGTATATTGTCTGACATCATTATTAACCCCCCGCCATATATCACATAAGCTGTGAGTCTCAACTAGTTCGCATATCACACGAGCCGAAGCAGCATGTGGTTCTACATGGTTACGATCCAATAGATAGTTTTCTGTGCAGTTAAAATCTCCCCCAAAAAACAAATAATCATCAGAAGTATATTCCTGCAAAATACTATTAACATTGTTAAAAAGATTTACTCTTTCAGCCCCAATCGTTGGAGCGTATATATTAAAAAAAACTAAATTGAATCTTTCAAATTTTGCTTTTAACAGCATGAGTCTACCTGGTATTACGTTTCAATTCATATGAAATAGGCAGGAATTTTTTAGCAAAAAGTACAGCCACGCCTCCTCTGACTGAACTCATATCTATCACTATGCGTCTCCTGAACCATCATAACATCCAAACTTTTTGTCTGATTAACTCAAAAAGAACTGCTCTTTTCTTTATATCTCTTGCACCATTCAAATTTAGAGTACCTATCCTTATTGTACTCATTAAATAGTGTGTTATCAAGAGACATAAAGCAAACAATAACTTAAAATAACAAAATGACCTATGTCGTTTCAAAACCATCCTCATTTTTTTTTGTTTTAGTTTAAATTTAGACACAAATTTCTTCAACCTGAACATTTCTTGAACAGTGAAATGCTCCTCACTGTCACCCCACATCGTCATTGCAACTGAATCTATGAATAGTTTACAATAAGGAAAATACTCTTCAACCTTAACATTTTTCATATTCTTTGTTTTCTGAAGGAATGATCTTATTTTTCCAATTGTGTACACACCTTGATGGTCATGCTGCAAATTTCTGCTAGCTGTTGCCTCAACATCAGAGTCCTCAACTGAGCCGCATTCAGTATCATCATCTGTGTCTGCCACCTGACTACTGCTCGTAGGCTTTGGGCTTTTCTTTACTCTTTTCCTTTTAGTAGAGGGAATTTTAAAAAGTTCTTCATCCCTCATCATCTCAGTGTCCAGACTCTCTTGAGCATCAATAGATTCTGCATCAGCAGTATTCTCCTGTGATTCATCAGTTTCATTCTCTACATTGTCTGCACCTATCGTTGTGCCATGAGCTTGTTTCCCTACACTCTCCACAGTTTCCTCATCCTCAACAGTCTCACTTCTCCTACTTTCCACATCCACATGCATGTCTTCCTCAGCTGAAGCAGCGCTGGTCCCAGCTTCAGCCATCTCACCTATCCTCTCACTATCAACAATTTCAGCATCATTAACTTTCTCAGTACATGCACCTCGAATATGTCCCTCTTTTCTGCATCGGTAACATTTCATAACATCAGAGGTAACAAATACCACATAATCAAAACCATCAACCTTAAATTTGAAAGCTACATTCAATTCATCCGCATCTTTATTCAAAACCATATATTCCTGACATCTAAAGCAAACAACATGCTTAAGTAGTGGTGATTTACAGCCAAACGGGATCTTTTTCATTTGGGACACTACTTTACCATGCCTTGAAAGCTCTGCTATCAAGAGCTGATCTTTAATGAACGGGGGAACATTAGACAGAATAACTCTTTTCGCCAGTTGAAGCAGCGGCATTACGGATGTGAAGGTATCCTGTCGGACAGTGTTTTCTCTACTTCCTGTTGGCCTTCTGTAGCAAATCGTAGCTCCGTGTAGCTGTTATTTTATTTTTTCTCTAGAATCTTTATCTTACTATCACTCTCTGTTTTTTTAAAAGTGGTAAAATATAACTTAATTCACACCATATTTCTGATATTATCGATCAATCTTATCAGATTAACTTCGATCGTTCACTTTTATTTTATTTCCGTGAGTGCAGTACACCTGCAAAGCGTTAGCACTCGTTAGCTTGTCATTAGTGTTTTCATTCGAACCTATCGCTGTATTCTTTTCTCCTCTCGCTCCAGTTTTTCACAAGTTCATCAAACAACCGCAGTAAGAATTTTCATCAAGCACGGTGAGTAATGGCTTCTCCTATCATTGTTTCTTGCACCTCTTGCCACATGTATAGTTTATCTATCTCTGTCGCTGATGAGGGATTCACATGTGATAAATGCAGGGAAATAGTTAGGCTGACAGAGAAGATTTCAGAATTAGAGACACGCATCCAAACTTTAATTGAGGACAGTAAGAATGTTAGGGCTCTAGATACGGCTTTGGATGCGTCTAGTTCAGGGATTCTTGTACATTGTTCGGTTCCGGAAACAGAGCCCTTGCAGCAGGGCAACTGGGTGACGGTGAGGCAGCGTAGTCGTGGGTCAAAACACCGCTCTTCTGTTCCGATCAAAACATTAAACAGGTTCTCCCCACTCAGTGATGCACCCACTGAGAAACCTGATGAAAGTGCTCTAGTAATTGGTGATTCTATTGTACAGAACATGAATATAGAGACACCAGCCACCATAGTCAAATGTTTACCGGGAGCCAGAGCGCCTGACATCTTGGCAAATTTAAAAGTGCTGGCTAATGCTAAACGTAAATACAGTAAGATTGTTATTCATGCCGGCGCTAATGATGTTCGACTTCGCCAGTCGGAGATCACTAAATATAACATTAAAGAGGTGTGTGAACTTGCAAGCACGATGTCAGACACTGTAATATGCTCTGGTCCCCTCCCTGCTTACCGTGGTGATGAGATGCATAGCAGATTGTTATCACTCAATGGCTGGATGTCTAAGTGGTGCCCACAGAATAACATAGGTTTCATAGACAATTGGACGAGCTTTTGGGGCAGACCTGACCTGCTTAAAAGAGATGGTCTTCATCCCTCCTGGGGTGGCGCCACTCTTCTCTCTAGAAATTTGGCAAATAGTCTTAGTGTTTATACTTGACTAACTGGGGCCCAGGTCAGGAAGCAGACAGACTGGCTAAACCGACCTTCCGTCTGCTAGCCGCCTCCCGTCACAGAGGTCAGTTAATTCTCAGCACATAGGGACTTTTTCACCTAGATATCACACTATAGAGACTGTGTCTGTTCCCCGAACTAGAAAAAAACAAAAAACGTCCAAACCAAGTTAAGATTAACAATTTAATTGAGGTTCAACAAATAAAAAACAGAAGCAATATGGATAAACAAATGATAAAGCTTGGCTTATTGAATATCAGAATCCCTTTCTACGAAAACACTTTTTGTAAATAATATGATCACTGATCATAATATAGATGTACTCTGTTTGACAGAAACCTGGCTAAAACCTGACGATTACATTATTTTAAATGAGTCCACCCCCCAAGATTACTGTTATAAACATGAGCCGCGTCTAAAAGGCAAAGGTGGAGGTGTTGCTTCAATTTATAACAACGTTTTCAGGATCTCTCAGAGAGCAGGCTTCAAGTATAACTCATTTGAAGTAATGGTGCTTCATATAACATTATCCAGAGAAACAAATGTTAATGATAAATCCTCTGTTATGTTTGTACTGGCTACTGTATACAGGCCACCAGGGCACCATACAGACTTTATTAAAGAGTTTGGTGATTTTACATCCGAGTTAGTTCTGGCTGCGGATAAAGTCTTAATAGTTGGTGATTTTAATATCCATGTTGATAATGAAAAAGATGCATTGGGATCAGCATTTATAGACATTCTGAACTCTATTGGTGTTAGACAACACGTTTCAGGACCTACTCATTGTCGAAATCATACTCTAGATTTAATACTGTCACATGGAATTGATGTTGATGGTGTCGAAATTATTCAGCCAAGTGATGATATCTCAGATCATAATTTAGTTTTGTGCAAACTTCATATAGCCAAAATTGTAAATCCTACTTCTTGTTACAAGTATGGAAGAACCATCACTTCTAACACAAAAGACTGCTTTTTAAGTTATCTTCCTGATGTATCCAAGTTCCTTAGCATATCCAGCACTTTAAATACAGTTGCTCCTTTACGCTTAAGGAAGGTTAAGGAAAACAGTTTGACACCATGGTATAATGAGCATACTCGTACCCTAAAGAGAGCAGCCCGAAAAATTGAGCGCAGCTGGAGGAAAACAAAACTAGAGGTTTTTCGTATTGCTTGGCGGGAAAGTAACATATCCTACAGAAAAGCATTAAAAGCGGCTAGATCCGATTACTTTTCTTCTCTTTTAGAAGAAAACAAACATAACCCCAGGTATTTATTCAATACAGTGGCTAAATTAACGAAAAATAAAGCCTCAACAAGTGTTGACATTTCCCAACATCACAGCAGTAATGACTTTATGAACTACTTTACTTCTAAAATCGATACTATTAGAGATAAAATTGCAACCATTCAGCCGTCAGCTACAGTATCACATCAGACAGTGCACTATAGACCCCCTGAGGAACAGTTCCACTCATTCTCTACTATAGGCGAGGAAGAATTGTATAAACTTGTTAAATCATCTAAACCAACAACATGTATGTTAGACCCTATACCATCTAAGCTCCTAAAAGAGGTGCTTCCAGAAGTCATAGATCCTCTTCTGACTATTATTAATTCCTCATTGTCATTAGGATATGTCCCCAAAACCTTCAAACTGGCTGTTATTAAGCCTCTCATCAAAAAACCACAGCTTGACCCCAAAGAACTAGTTAATTATAGACCAATCTCGAATCTCCCTTTTCTGTCCAAGATACTAGAAAATGTGGTATCCTCACAATTATATTCCTTCTTAGAGAAAAATGGTATATGTGAGGATTTCCAGTCAGGATTTAGACCGTATCATAGTTCTGAGACTGCTCTCCTTAGAGTTACAAATGATCTGCTCTTATCATCTGATCGTGGGTGTATCTCTCTATTAGTTTTATTGGATCTTAGTGCTGCGTTTGACACAATTGACCACAACATTCTTTTGCATAGACTTGAACACTTTGTTGGCATTAATGGAAGTGCATTAGCATGGTTTAAATCGTACTTATATGACCGCCATCAGTTCGTAGCAGTGAATGAAGATGTATCCTATCGATCACAAGTGCAGTATGGAGTACCTCAAGGCTCAGTACTAGGGCCGCTACTCTTCACGCTTTATATGTTACCCTTGGGAGATATCATCAGGAAACATGGTGTTAGCTTTCACTGTTATGCTGATGATACTCAACTCTATATTTCTTCGCAGCCTGGTGAAACACAACAATTTGAAAAACTAATGGATTGCATAGTCGATATAAAAAACTGGATGACGAGTAATTTCTTACTGCTAAATTCTGAAAAAACAGAGGTGTTAATTATAGGACCTAAAAACTCTGCTTGTAATAACCTAGAACACTGTCTAAGACTTGATGGTTGCTCTGTCAATTCTTCGTCATCAGTTAGGAACCTAGGTGTGCTATTTGATCGCAATCTTTCCTTAGAAAGCCACGTTTCTAGCATTTGTAAAACTGCATTTTTCCATCTCAAAATTATATCTAAATTACGGCCTATGCTCTCAATGTCAAATGCAGAAATGTTAATCCATGCTTTTATGACCTCAAGGTTAGATTATTGTAATGCTTTATTGGGTGGTTGTTCTGCACGCTTAGTAAACAAACTACAGCTAGTCCAAAATGCAGCAGCAAGAGTTCTTACTAGAACCAGGAAGTATGACCATATTAGCCCGGTCCTGTCAACACTGCACTGGCTCCCTATCAAGCATCGTATAGATTTTAAAATATTGCTTATTACCTATAAAGTCCTGAATGGTTTAGCACCTCAGTATTTGAATGAGCTCCTTTTACATTATAATCCTCTACGTCCGCTACGTTCTCAAAACTCAGGCAATTTGATAATACCTAGAATATCAAAATCAACTGCGGGCCGCAGATCCTTTTCCTATTTGGCGCCTAAACTCTGGAATAACCTACCTAACATTGTTCGGGAGGCAGACACACTCTTGCAGTTTAAATCTAGATTAAAGACCCATCTCTTTAACCTGGCATACACATAACATACTAATATGCTTTTATTATCCAAATCCGTTAAAGGATTTATAGGCTGCATTAATTAGGTAAACCGGAACCGGAAACACTTCCCATAACACCCTATGTACTTGCTAGGAGGGTCACTGCAGTCACCCGGATCCAGTACGTATCCAGACCAGATGCTGGATCAGCACCTAGAAAGGACCTCTACATCCCTTAAAGACAGCGGAGACCAGGACAACTAGAGCCCCAGATACAGATCCCCTGTAAAGATCTTGTCTCAAAGGAGCACCAGGACAAGACCACAGGAAACAGATGATTCTTCTGCACAATCTGACTTTGCTGCAGCCTGGAATTGAACTACTGGTTTTGTCTGGTCAGAGGAGAACTGGCCCCCCAACTGAGCCTGGTTTCTCCCAAGGTTTTTTTCTCCATTCTGTCACCGATGGAGTTTCGGTTCCTTGCCGCTGTCGCCTCTGGCTTGCTTAGTTGGGGACACTTCATCTACAGCGATATCGTTGACTTGATTGCAAATAAATGTACAGACACTATTTAATTGAACAGAGATGACATAACTGAATTCAATGATGAACTGCCTTTAACTATCATTTTTTCATTATTAACACTGTTTTCCTAATGAATGTTGTTCAGTTGCTTTGACGCAATGTATTTTGTTTATAGCGCTATATAAATAAAGGTGACTTTGACTTTGACTTTGACTTTGACTTTATAACAACGCCATTCTGAACAACACTATTGACTTTTTCAATGGCGTCTAGAAAGACAACAACAGCGCTGTTTATGCGCGAAGCTGATAATATACTATCGCAACCAACAACTTCTCCTACGGCCAAAACACATTGTTCCACCAAAACATTACTGACAGGCGCGAGTTTGATACCGTGTCTTCGCGATACATTGTCCAAACTCACGCGTTCTGAGGACGCCATTGCCACCCAGCAAATGCCGGATAGCGGCGAAATTCGTCCCACCTAAAACCTCTCAAGCCTATATTAACAAGCGCAAACTCACACTTAAAAGATCTTTAAAGGTGCCATGTGCAAAAATTGAGGTAAAAATATTCAAAAAATGACCTACACGCATCAAAAGTATAAGAAATAAGGGCGATGATGTCATTAAAAAAATGTCAAGTTATAGTGCTGCAGAGATATCAACCTTAATTAGCAGTAGCATTACTAGCCCCGGCCCGACAGGTGTCGTAATACCAGTTTCGGCCATGGGAGGCGGTATGCGGGCAACATAACCACCAGCCAACCTGCAATACACGAATAACTCGCACGGCTTGTGGGCGTACTTATACCTGATGTCAATCATGTGGAAAGTACAGCCCACTACTTCAGTTCAGGGAAGAGAGCGGAAGGATGACTTAAGCCCTTGGCAAGAGACCACCACCCGCTACAGGGAAACAACCACGCTCGGAATCACAAATCAAATCCGATAAGAAAAGGAGCAGAACCAGAGTAAACATCGGCACTGCTTTCAATCGCTGGAGACAACTGATGGACCTGAAAGAAATGAGGTTCGACACCGAACTTGCAACATTTCTTTTGGATTGGTAAATTAGATGCTGTTAGAATTTTGCTAGAAGTTTGTTTTATATGTTTGTGTATTTTCTTTCGGGAAGTTATAACATAGAAATGTATCGAAGGCTGTTCTATAAATGTGCTAATGTTAGCGATGGCTAACCGTAGCTGCGTTTGATAATTAGCTAGCTATAACTTACCCATTTTTTATATCACAAGTAACCTGCTCTAACTAGTCTGTTGGTCTCCGTGTCCTCTTTGCTTCGTGGTTTTTCTGTACGTGAGAAAATTGATGTGTGGCGTGAAAGCGTGTGAAAAGAGTCAATTGCGTGTGTCTCACGGTGAATGCTTGAGAGTTGGCAGCTCTGGTTACGTTGGTTGGCGCTAGCTTGGTCAACATCAGCTGTCTGATGTTGACCAATGATGTTGACAGAATGCTGTCTGTCAAATTAATTTAATTCCAATAATGTGTATATACAACTCAATGTAATATGAACAAAACGAATATGAACATATTCACTGGGAAAGGTGAAGGGGAGTAGCTTAAAGATGTCATGTTTCAAAATCACTTGACATAACCAAACGTCCTCTTATGGCAGCGGTTCTCAATTGCAGTCCTCGCGCCCCACTGCTCTGCATATTTTGCACGTTTCTCTTTGTTAACACACCTGATTCAGATAATCAGCTCGTTAGAAATGAACTCCGTTCATGAACTGTTTTTCAAATGTTCATTGCTCCCTACTCTCTGAGCAGGGGAAATCTGTTGGTTTACCTCACATCGAAACATTCAATCACTGATTTGTGCTGTGCAGCATCTTTAAACATGGACAACTGTGACATCATATACCTCTGTAAATCAATACAATTTAAATTCACGTCTTGCACACTTCAATGCACTTTGATTGGAACATATAGCTACGTTCACTTCGAACTGGAATCATGGCTGAATATCCTGTGATGTCCACTTCGCAGGGCACTTATGTTCGAATAGAACAAATGTCTGAAGCGCTTAGAGAAACGTTCAAAATGTGCAGAGCAGTGGGGCGCGAGGACTGCAATTGAGAACCGCTGTCTTATAGGCTTCAGCTATGCTCTAGGGTTGTTGTGAAGGTAGGGGCGGAGCATAGAGACTATGCCGTTTCTCGTTTGTTACCCTAGAGTAGACCAATTCACTTTATTGAGGCATACTGCCCCCATCAGGTATGGAATGTGGAGTATGACTTGATTTTTTTGCCAGATATGACAGATGGCACCTTTAAACAGAAACAGTAAGAAAGTTAAGAGAAAGAGAGGAAAAAAAAACTCACTCACACCTGCAGTACTCTCACCGCAAACTCCGCCCACTCACTCGCAACATCGGCTCAGAGAGACAGAAAGAGAGAGAGAGAGAGAGAGAGAGAGAGAGTGTTTGTTTAACCCACTGCATTTTCATTTAGGGAATTTTGTTTTGATATTCAGGTATCATTTCAGAAATGTTATTATTATTTATTATTATTTTAGCATTAACTTACACGTGTCTCTGAGAAAGTTTTAATAAAAAAATAATAAAAAATAAAATAAAAACTTACTGAAACTCACGATGGATATCTTAGGTCTAAATGTCATGGTTTCATACCAAATCCAGTGACATTTCTGTGATGGGATGTACCCCTGGGTGAACATTGCCAACACTGGGAGAGCATTGATGGCACTCATAAGGAATCTTTGCGATTTGCATTTGTTAACATAGATTCCATAAAAGATGTAGCCAAACACTGTTTTTATCATGCACGAAACGTATTTCTTATTTTTGTGTTTGATGTATATTATTAGCTTATTCTTGTTTATTCAAAGACATCATAGTTTGCAAGTACAGTATATTGTTAATAAAACGATAACACTTTAGAATAAGGGTCCATTAGTTAATGTTAATGTGTTAATTAACATGAACAAACAATGAACAATACATTTAATACTGTATTTATTAATCTTTGTTAATGTTAGTTAATGAAAAATACAGTTATTCATTGTTAGTTCATGCTAATTCAAAGTTCATTAACTAATATTAACAAGCACAACTTTTGATTTGAATAATGCATTAGTAAATGTTGAGATTAACATGAACTAAGATTAATAAATGCTCTGGAAGGATTGTTCTTGCTTAGTTCATGTCAACTGTAGTAGTTAACTAACATTAACTAATGGAACCTTATTCTAAAGTGTTAGCAATAAAACAAATCAACTGATCAAAATTCACAGCATAATATGGAATATAAATCAAATACAGAACATTTGTTTACTCGAAATGGCAGTTAGAATGTGACTTTCCATCCATACATTTTGTCATCCATGTTTTGTTCTTTAATTTCCAGCTTCAGAGTTGGCACTATTTCAAGATTTTCAATGAACCAGACATCCAAGACACCGAACCCTGCTGATTCATTGTGCATTTGTACGAGGGTAGACTGAAGAGAACAAAGGAGCTGCTATATTTATTTATATATTCTTACATTAAATCATAACATTCAGCTTATTTCAACAGTCATTATACTTTCCATTATTTACACTGCCATTAAATAATGCAGGTGCTGTATCAGTATTAGTATAAAGAGTGAAATGGTCCAATTATGATTTGCCGTGTGTATGTCTATAAGCAACTTTCATCAGACAGCACAGGCTGCCTTTTCGGGACAACTGAACTCTGGCTTCTTTCGGGGGCTTTGTGGTTCCTAGGGGAGACCAGAATAGAAGTTGTGAAGCTTGCTGTGATCCAAAGAAAGTGTGCCAAATGCTATCAAAACTGGATTAACAGATGACAATTGAAGTTGATGAAAGGCATTGAGCAAGAAAAAGGGAGTTTCCAAGTAACCCATGAATGGAATTTCAAACTATGCAATATGTTGAATGTGAGTTCCCATTCTACACCTGGTATTTTGTGATATTATTGTTGCAGACCATTTAGTTTTAGTTATATGATGCATATTGCAGTTTATTTAATACCTCATGTTAGCACTGAATGTTTAGTGCAATGTTCCCTGACATTAAAAATTTATTTTAGATAGAATTTGAATAGGCAAAGTTACTCCAAATCTATGTAGTAATTGACCTAGTGTGACATGATTTGCTCACTTATTTCATATTCTAATGCAAATGAATGTGCCATATAGTTGTTTGTTGTTGTATTTTTTTCTTTTAGCCTTTTTTGGTTTTTACAAGCAATGCTGTGCACAACCATCACATAGCAAGATAAAACATTTTTGAAACCTGACATTTCCTCATAGTCCCCTGCTGACTTCATCATGGCAAATATGGTGTGTCATTTGTTTGCCATGCATGGACCTGGCTGATGGTAGTAGTAGTAATTCACCACTGCTGTGCGCCGGTTCCTGGAGTGCGCTCTGGTGAGGTGTCGTGCACGTCAGCGCATAGACATGACAATGAGGATCATCACCAAACTGAGGCAATGCTTGGAATGGAGTACTGGCTTAACAGCTCAGTGTACACTATGCTGCATAAAATAAAATAAATAAAAAAAATATATATTTATGTGTGTGTGTGTGTGTGTGTGCGTGCGTGTGTGTGTGGTATATTATGTATTATGTAATTGTAAATGTTTCAAACAGTAGTTTCCTAAATTGTTCTTATGTGATCACATTGTTTATTTTATTAATTCTGAGTGGCATTCTATTGTCATTATGGGAATAAAAATTTTAATTTTGCATTTAAATCCAATTCTATGTGAATAAAATGTTGTATCTCAGTCCGTTCAAATAATGAGTCAAAAGTATGATAACATCAAAAGTTGATTTTACTTCATTTAAAACACAGTAGCTAAAGGAAGGTCAAGTCCATTGCATTGCGGGATACAATTCCACAAAGTGTTTTCTAGTTGTATGCTGCACATTTCTGGCAAATGTAGTAGGTCATGCAAGTATTTTATGTAGCTACAAAAATGCTATACTGAACAAATAATAGGCCTATAAGCAATGTGGTAGTATTCTCTGAACATAGCCTCCAAACATTAAAGTAGTCTATACAAAGTTAATATATTCCACATTAAAAGTAAAATAAAGAAAATACAATCGAAAAGGGTGAATAATTATTTATCAGTTGTAGAAGCAGTTATTATTATTAATATTAGTTAGTCCAGCGCATGCAATTGCATGCGACTTTAAATCAGAAAAGGGCGATTCTTCGTGGGCACATGCTTTTTCTCTGACCAATCAAACATCACTTTTTTTACACATAGCGAGGCTGGCAGCCAATAGGAACATCTCATATGAGGAAGCAGAAGACATGGCGCTGCGCATAGGATGTGCTTACAGAAGAGCGTCTGTGCTGTAAGTTTAAACTTACTGGAGATTTCTCTTCTCTTTACATTACAAATTATGTTTTAATGACACGGGTTGTTTTTTTTAAGTGCATTCGTAGTAAAAGGAAGTCCCATATAAGTAAGTGGAGGGAATTTTATGAGTATGACATTGACACGTTAAGATGTTAGTTTCTAATAACAGTTTGTTTGACTGTGCATTTCAAATGAATTGGTTTTGTGTCACAAAGCGCTTGCGTGGCCGAAGTTTATAGTCCTTCATGGATGTCGTTTGCTGATATGTCTTACCAGAGGTTTCAAAAGATTGAATAAGAAAGCAGAAATTTGATGTAACGTTATAAAAACTATGGTTCAAACCTTATACCTGTTGCCTAGTCAGATGCAGAATGGATGTTTGGAATATCCAAAGCAAAGGAAATATTGTTTTGAGCTAAAACTATTCTGTATGACAGTGATCTTCAAATCTGGCTCGCGAGATCCACTTTTATGCAGAATTTAGCTCCAACCCTAATCAAACAAACCTACCTGTGATTTTCTAATGATCCTGAAGACATTGATTAGTAAACTCAGGTGTGTTTGATTAGCGTTAGAGATAAACTCTGAGGGAAAGTGGATCTCGCGAGCCAGATTTGAGGATCACTGCTGTATGTAATAAAAGAAAGAGAGACAGAAGGCGTCCGGTATAAAAAATTTAAAAAACCCGGCGACTTCATTGTAATTTACATTCAAGCTGTTCAAGTCTAGCATTTAAGTCTTTCAAGAGGAAAATAAACAATGATGATAATAATAATAATAAATAATACTTGCATCCTTTACTAGTCATCTATATAATGTATATGTTTGGAGTTAATTTTTCTTTTAAAGAAATTAATATGTTTGATTAACAAGTATGCATGAAATCATGTTAAAGATATAAAGAATTCTAGTTAAATCCTGGATAAAATTATCATGGTTTCCAAATAAATATTAAGCAGCAGAACTGTTTTCAATATTGATGATAAGAAATGTTTACTGAGCATTAGGGCTGTGTATTGCCAAGAATTTGGCGATACGATATGTATCACGATACAGGGGTTGCAATACGATATATTGCGATACACTGCGATACTGTAAACAAGGCAATATATTGGGATATTTCTTATTTTAGGAATAGTATATATTGCAAGGAAAGCTGTCATTAAGAACACCACCATATGCAAACCTTAGCAATAAATAAATAAATACAAATTGTTTAACCAGAACACAGTGGGATCTGCATTTGCAATAATCAGTCCCTGCAACATTTTATGTTATTTAACCACTTTTTTGTGCAGTATGCGTAAAGGTGGATAATTTAAAGTGCTTTCAGAATCTTTTAATAAAATAAAACAACATAAAAACAATAAAGGCATAATCTGAAAAACCAAGCCTTGTGCATTATAAAGAATAATATTCTGAATATATTACAGTTGGTTTGATACCTTTATCTCAAATGGTGTCAGAGTTTAATTAAAGTGGGTACAGTATATAAAACATTTGAAAAATATGGATTCAGTACTGTATATATAAAACAAAGGCATAATCTTAAAAACTAAGCCTTGTGCATTATACTGAATAATATTCTGTATATTTTAAAGTTGGTTTGATACATTTAGATCAAATGGTGTTGTCATTTAATTGATTTATATTATTGCATACATTAAAAGTTGTAAAATTATTATAAAATACACAAAACGACAATGCAAAAACCGGAACTTTGTGCAATAACAGGAATGTTTCTCTGAACATTTTAGTATTGGTTTTATATTATAATGTCATGTAGTTAAATTGTTTAATTTAAATGGTTAATTTTTTACGTTCCCCCTAGAAATTAAGCCTTGTGCAACGTAAAGGGCATACATTTATGACTATCTGAGTTAGTTTGGGCTTAAAACAGCCACAAAGACTTTAATTGAAAAAAAAAAAAAAAACGAATGTCTAATGAATTTCAAGCGTCAAACTAACGTTACTGCCGTCGAAGCTGCAAAAAAAGTCCCTAAAATGCTGGTGTTGGTCCAATGTGTTTTTTGAAAACCAAAGTCACTGCACCCATTTACCAAGAAATTTTGGAGCACTTCATGCTTCCTTCTGCTGACCAGCTTTTTGAAGATGCTGATTTCATTTTCCAGCAGGATTTGGCACCTGCCCACACTGCCAAAAGCACCATAAGTTGGTTAAATGACCATATATATATATATATATATATATATATATATATATATATATATATATATATATATATATATATATATATATATATATATATATATATATATATATATATATATATATATATATATATATATATATATAATTTTTTTTTTATTTTTTTTTTATTAGTCTTAAGAAGTATTTTAATTTGATGAGATAATGAATTGGTGGGCTTTTGTTAAATTTGAGCCAAAATCATCGCAATTAAAAGAACCAAAGACTTAAACTACTTCAGTCTGTGCGCATTGAATTTATTTAATACACAAGTTTCACAATTTGAGTTGAATTAATGAAATAAATTAACTTTTCCACGACATTCTAATTTATTGAGATGCACCTGTATGCCCTCCAGACACGAATGAATGACTATTACAGTAAGTTACATTAAATTCCTTAATATTTCAGAAATGTACAATGAACTTGACATTTCCAGAGGCATTTCAAAAAACCAGTCAAAATCACTAAAGCTATTTAGTAGTGTACTTCTACATGGTACATCTGTGTCTAATTCCTCTTGAGGGACTTTAATAAGGGACTTCAAACAGTTTAAATGTCAATTAAAAAGAAGGCATGGTTTTAAGGTCCCAGTAAGCTGTCCATACTGGGCATTGGTCATCAGGACATGGTGCCAGGTGGCTGTAATTCATAGCAGATGAATTTCCAGAGGCGCTGTACTGATATGTCAGCTATTGTACAGTGTGAACTGTGACTGTCATGCCAGGGTTTGTCATATTTCCAGTTACCATGTGAATATGCAGTGTGTCCAATGTCAGTTTCAGTGCCCAAGGTCATCCAGGATGATGTGTTTAACTCTGGTAATTAAACAAGCTGTTCATGTTTGTTATCCCTTGAAGACAAATCCATTTGTTCAGCTTCTCTTAAGGAACACATTTCTCACACATTCGCTATTGAATTAGCTTGCATGTATAGAGAACCTTGATTATAATCAGCTTTCTATTTGTTTCATAACTGTGAGCTGATGTGTTTTTCCCCCTCCTTTCACAAAAGTAACAAAGCAAACTGAGTTGGCTTGGAAGGTAATTTGAACACATGGCTAACTGCACGGGATGGACTCCATTTCGAGGCCCACGATAGTGTGTGTGTGTGTGTGTGTGTGTGTGTGCGCGTGTGCGTGCACCTTATTGAGAGTCAAGAGCCACTAGCTTGGAAGACTGGGATATCTCACCAATACCCTCATGTCAAAGATACAACAGCATACCAGAGGAAACGTGGATTGATGCTATGAACTCGACAAGTGATGAAGGTAGCCTAGAGCTTGTCAATTACACTTCCTGGGCCTGGATCCTATAAGTTAATCGGCAGCTTCCACTTTTGATGCCTGCCAAGGCTTTATAGTTTTGCTTATAAAACCATGAAGTGTAATGTGCTACTAAAACTTTTTCAATTAAGAGCAACTGTGCAAATGCCCTTGGATACCTGGAAGCAATGGAAAGCAATTTTAGAGGCTTTTGTTGGAATAAAAGGTGGAGTTCTAAATGCCTTCATTTGCTAAACATTTTTAATGAACTTCTCTTTGGGATCCAATCCTGATGGCTTTTTGCTTATATTTGTCCACCCTATTTGTAATTATTAACCTTTTTTTAAATGCTAAATGCGTGCCCCTAAATATCCCAGTGTGCCCATTGCCATCAAGTTAATTGTTCATATTATTTGCTTTTAAACTACTGGATCAAATGTATGTCTTCGGTCCATGTTTGAATTTTATATCAACTGCATTGGCAGTACATGAAAGGGATAAATTAGGGTTGTTGTTGTTTCCTGTTCTAATATTCCTTGTGTGTGTCTGGATGGTCTGTGACATTTTCAAACAAAGTCAACAGGACAGATCATTTTAAATGTTCAAAGCCGCCGATCCCCCCCTCATCTGGTGCCTTGTAGTGTAGGTGCAGCCTGTGGCATCCCATAGAAAAATAAATGAGTGCTGAGTAAATAGCAATGTGTTGACAACTCATTTCCACATTGATTGCTGCTGGTAACAGGAGCAGAGGTGTGTGGCCTTAATCTAATTACAAAACAAAACCTCAGCCTCACTGTAACCAAGCATCTTCCAGAATATGTCCTGGACCGAGTAACTGAAATGTGAGTTATCCGGCTGACCCCGTGTGATCAAAGCAAGCCTGAGGTTGTTTTAGTGTGAACCAAGTAAGCTGGATTCAGTGGCACTCCCTCATAAACTATGTAAGGTTGTGCTTACATTTCTTCAGTCTTCACATACACCGAAAAATTGCAGATATTGGTTTTGCGTCCATCTTGCTCTCACATTTCAGATCAGTATGTCAATATATCGGTCTATTACAACCCCCAACCCTTAATTTGGGCCTTTGAAATTTGTTACAGAGCATTAACTTAACACATGTTTTGGGGGGAAAACAAAGGGGAGGTATTAGGATTGGGAGCCAGCTGAGTAAACTGAATGTTAGAGGGATGGCAGTTTGAAGCGTTCTTGTCCGGAGGTAACTGAGAAGGTCCATACGGCCAACAGATGGCGATTTGTCCCCACCGACCCAAACAAGTGCCTCTGCTCTTGCATTAAAAGCTTTGATCAACGGAGGGTCTCGGCCAGAGAGCGGCTCCTCAGATAGGCAGTGGACTTGCATCTGTATAAACATGGCCTTTCAGGAATGTGTGAACAATGCAACAATAGAATCTTGTTCTAGAGCCAGACCCCTGGACTCGTGCGGTTCACCGATCGAGCTTGTGCTCGGATTGAATGAACAGTTTGGGGAATGTTGACTGTTTTCAGACATAACAGCGAAGGGTTGTTGAAACTTTGCCTTTGATTCACACGAATTTGAATGTGAGAGTGGCACAAAATTATTATGATATACTGTGGAGCCAGTTAGCTAAAACTTAAACATGCTTTTTTTTTTACATTTAGATACATATTTAATAATAATATTTAAGCCTTTTCAATTTATACACTCAGGTACAAAAGCTGTCACCTAATTTTTTAAGTACTTTTTTTCTATTTATGTAATCTTCAAGGGTGCAATAGTAGCTTAATGTACATTCTATAAGTGCATATATTAATAAACATATTATATTGCCTTTTAAAAGGTACCACCTCAATGATGGAGTTTGTACCTTCATTTCGGAGTGTACAAACATTTTGCAGTATTTTTTTTTCTTAAAACTGCTAATGTAATCTCCAAGAATAGTCTAATATTTACCACGAACCAACAAGGTGTTACATTGGGCAGCTTCAGAGAAAATGTTTACTTAGAGTCACTGTTTGCATCAGGTGAACTGGCTGCAGTGTTAGGTGTGCGTTGGCTTGCATGATCTGCTGTCACAGGTTCTGCCACGCTTAGTTCATCATACTCCAGGCAGGGCTCTGGAGAGACACCTGGACTGGCCAGCATGTGCTGGGAAGGCCATGGTGTATCCATATCATCCCTAATTAACATGAAATTTCTGTCTTATCCATCATAATTATTAATTTTAGTGCTGAGTTTACACCAGGCAGCTGATGGAATTTTTATAGTGACTTAGATGCTCAGGTTTGTGACAGCAGTTCTCTCTCAGTCCCCATGGTGTCAGTGTTTGCAACGTTTGATTATTGCCCTTTGGTCACACTTCAGGTAGGCAGTGGTGGGCCAGCATGCCAATGAGAAGTTTCAAGTTGCCATTTTAATGACAAGAGTACAGTTGTATTATTTATTTGTTTTTGTTTCTTAGTATATATTTATTGTTGTTTTAAAAATAAATTATTATTATACATTTAATAATTAAATAATATTTTATTATAATTTTTTAGACATTTATATAGCAATTAAATTGCAACATAACTAAAATATATGTAATAACATTATAGTATATATATATAATTTAATATAATAAAATAAGTAAAATGTAGTAGTAATTATATATATATATATATATATATATAATTACTACTACATTATACTTATTTTATTATATTAAATTATGTGTGTGTGTGTGTGTGTGTGTGTATATATATATATATATATATATATATATATATATATATATATATATATATATATATATATATATATATATATATATATATAATTTAATACATTTTGGGGTAAAAAAAAATGTGATTTATTTTATGCTTCTAATTTAATATTGCTTATCATTTTGAGAGTTATAAACTGTAGTCTTTTCCTACAAATATGATCTAGCATAATGTACAGTACAGCCATACAACTACTTTTTTTTTCAAATGCATATATGTGTGTGTGTATATATATATATATATATATATATATATATATATATATATATATATATATATATATATATGTGAATAAGTTCATGTGGCTGACATGTGCCAAACTCCCTAATCTACTGTCCACATCCTAAATCACTAGAGGCTGCAAATTGTATGTAGAAACACGGAGAAGATCTAATTTAAAGGCCAGAGCAAACAGCACTTACAGTGAAATTAGTCTCCGGCAATGAACCGTGCAATGAAATAATTTCCATCTCTTTTTAATGACTGAATGAAATATTAAAAGAACATAAGCAATAAGAGGAGAAATAATAATAGGAGTAGATTTCCCATGGTGCAGCGCATGGAAATGGGGAGATCGGAGCCCTGAGGTTGGGCTGGGCTTCTTCTTTCTGTGTCTGTGAGTCTCCACCAAGCCAACCAACGTTCCACCATTTCTCATCAGCTTTGGAAATGAGCACATCGTGGTTCAGGCTTGGAAATGAGCACATCGTGGTTCAGGCTTCACAGCAGGAGGCTCAAGCGCTTCATTCAAAGATGTTTGGAAGATAGGTGGCGCTGGAGATCCTGAATATCACCTGCTTGACTTATTATGGCTTGGATATCAGAATAGTGTCTGTTGCTTATTTTTAACCCGGGCAAGCCATATACTCTCACAGCATTTCAAAGTGCTTTGGACTTTTAAAACACCAGTTGTAGCTTCTATAAATTCTTTTTTAATTTTCATATTGGTTTAAGGCTCTTTTCCCACTGTGTTGGATGAACTGTTGCAATCCCGAATTGAGCATTTGGCTCATGTTGCTATGGGAGTATGTTTATGGATTCAATGGTAATTTTATAGTAACTGTTAAATGTCAAATTTAGGTTATTGGACTTCTCTTTTAATAATAGACTTGTAATGCTCTGGATTTGTGGAGAACAAAGCTCCTGCCTGTAAATGTTTTTCCCCTCAGGGAATTATCTCTATCTTTATTTCATCATATGAAAGTAACACAGCTGTTGTCAGATTCACAGAAATGCTATCCTGCCAGAATGTCAATTTAAAACAACCATATATTATATACATAGAAAAACAAACTAGTAATTAATTATTCCAAATTGTCTGTTTAATATTAACATTGTTTTTTTAAGATGATATATTTTATTTTAGAAAGAAAAATGTACAAAATTGTCAGATTCACAGAAATGATATCCTGCCAGAATGTCAATTTAAAACATTCATATATTATATACATACAAAGACAAACTAGTAATTAATTATTCCAAATTGTTTGTTTAATATTAACGTTCTTTTTTTAAGATGATATATTTTATTTTAGAAAGAAAAATTAATGCAATACTGTCTCTCCAATTTGATTTCCAAGGTTTGGCTGAACCTGATATTTTTTTTCAGGTGTTCACACGTCTGTGGGATTTGGAGGGAGTTAATCAGTGTTCTCTGCTTTCGACAGACATGTGTTAGGAGCACGATGAACCTGAAAAATCGACTAATTATGGATATCACCCCCGCAATGATTACACCTTACTTCCTCTTTCCTATTGCTACTCATGCTTCTTGTGTCTTTTAGTTTTACCTTTACGCTAGAAAGTAGTTTGTCCCAATGTCAACAACTGTGTACCTCACCCACGTGTATTACGCACAAAAGATTTGTAACAGCTAGGAATGTGCAAAATTATGTATCTTTGAAATTGACTAGTCAGCGGGTTGCCTAAAAAGCTAGTTCACCTGTTGGAAGTAAAACCCTGCATAATTAGACGGGTCAGGTTCAAGTGACCTGAATTTTTTCAACAGAATGGGTCTTAAACACTTGTTTTTAGAAGTTTTACTGTTTTTAAATTGGAACCGCATCAGAATGGCAGAGCTCTAATAACCCTAACTACTCTAACACAATTAGTTAGGTTGACCAGCTTACTGGATATATTCTTATATTAACTATTCAACCTACAGCAACTAATTGGCTAATACTCTATTGGATGATAAACCAAGCATAATAAACAATCGCTTGGGCCTGCAACAGATATTTGTACTCTGAAAGTCGTGATTATTTGATGATATGATATGATATGATATGATATGATATGATATGATATGATATGGTATTGACTGCCTTTCTGGATGCTCTCCATGTAGAACGCCTGCTCCTGAAAATCTCTTTCCGTGTATCCTGTCCCATTCCCAGAGGGTTGAACCAGTATGGCCTTTGGAAGTGGGAGCACGCAAGCAAGCGAGACCGCTACTTGTGCCTCTTAATGGGGAGCGTGATGTGCGCCTGTTCACATCACTGGGTATAAGGGCCAACACTGCCCTGCTAGTGCTAAAGCTCATTAGATAAAGGCCAAGATCCGGAACTGGAACAGGAACTGGACCGAGCCAAAGACTGTCCTCCCCCACCCCACACCTCATCACACTCCAGAGAAAAATCTGTGCTCGTAGGACGCATCTGTACGCATCACTGACCCCCTTAAGATGCTAGTTTCCAGGCTCAGCTGCCTTCGGTTCGGTTACAGTTAGTGCCTCCTGAGTACCCACAATATTTGTTTGGTTTAGTTTTTGTTTGTTTATTGTTTCCAGATGGCAGCCCTCGACTTTGCCTGCCTGGCTTTCAAGTTCCCAGCGAGCGTTTTATAGTCTTGGCTGGAGTGCTTATCCTGTTTCCTAGACACCGCTTTATGATGGCACCTATTTTTTTTTTTGCCTTGAATATGGGAGCAACTGTCAAAAGCTGTCTACACTTTTCTACCGTGAAAAGGTGCAGTGTAGCTTTGTTGTGACGCCAAAAGGTTTACCCTAAGTTTAAAAGGTGACTTGGGAAGGTAGGGTCCTATTCTAAGCAATTTAGTTCCGTATTGGGAACCGGCCAGATCTTTTTTGTTTGTAGAGGTGCAGTGAAATGTGGTCCTTTTGTTATGGGAAGGACCGATGAGGCTGGGCTACTCATATCCTTATAGGAATATTCAGGGTTCAATGCAAGTTAGGCTCTATTGACAGTATTTGTGGTGAAAATTAATGTTTATTAAAATAATTGTTACTTTAATTGTAACAGAAATCGAGATCACATTGCAGCATTTGCAGTGGAAGTGGATAGGGCCAGTTTTTGGAGTATTTAAAAGCAGAAATGTGAAAAGTCACAAAGTACATTAATTTTTCTGTTAAAACTTGTTTAATTTGAAAAGTAACATTAAAAAAATAAAAATAAAAAAATAATATAAGCAAATCTTTTTTTTCTTCTTTTTTTTTTTTTACAGTAAAATCACACTGTAATGGTGACTATTCTGTTCACACAGCCAGCATTGTAACATTTACAAATTGGCACCGTTCACGTCCACTGTAATTGCCTCACTGTGAAAAATGGGGAAAAGTGGAAATAATTATTTTTTATTTCATAACTTTATGCTGCAAATGCTGATGATCGAGCTTAAACCAGAACATATATTTTTAAGAAAGTCTTCATTTCCACTATTGACCGGTTACCCTTGCATGCCATTCTGGTTTAACCACAATCTCCACAGTCTGTAGCTTGGTTTGTTTGGACCGTATGTTTACATTGCTAAAGCGACTGGAGACCAGTTTCCTGTTGAACGCAGCTGGTGTCAGCGTCAGGTGTCATGGTAACAGCGCGATGACTGTGTCAGGCAGGGCTTAGCTCATGTCAGTCTTAATCACGGGATCATCATGTTGTTAAGATGCTGAGAAAGCTGCAATACAGTATCGCGTGTAGCACTGTAACATGCTCTGGCCTGAGGCTGACCCCTGGGATGAGGTGTGACCGTGACGTATAAGCTGTGTTTTTTTTTCTTTTCTTGTCCTGTCCATTTAATCTTTTCCCTGACCATTAGGTGACTTGGGTTGGGAAGGGGACAACAACTTTAGGCTGCTCTTTTTTTTTTTTTACTTTGTTATCATGTAAAAGGTTCCTTTAAATAGAAGGGAAGCCTCATGCATTTAATGTGTTTAAGAAGGGACCTTAAAGAACAACCAGGTTGTCAGTGAGAATGTAACAGTGCTGTGCAGGCTTTGTGCTGTGCAGGCTTTTTAAATTGTTCTTCGAGTACACTGTAGTTAATGCATGCTAAGTGTTTTGTCTATATTGTTTTTGGCGAATTGCTGTTCTTTATTCTAACCTGTTTCTGGGACACTACAGGAAGTCCTTGGCGACTGGTCTTTTTTTTTTTTTTTTTTCATTTTTGCAAACGTTAAATTTGTGTTTGTCACACAAGGGCACAACTACTTATTTTGTATGGGTAGTGCGAAGATAACTTGGTGAAGCTCTGTACCTGAATATTTTCACACAATTTTGCAATCACGTAACATGAGTTGGAAAAGGAATCTATGTACGTTTTCTGTAAAAATCCAAAAGATAGCCTAATTTCTTTTTGGTGGTGCATATTGTTTAAAAACGTTTTAATGTTATCAGTGGTGATGATGAAGATAGCTGTCAAATCTTTGGGGGTTATTGTGGATGCCAAATAATATATCCATTAGTCAACATTAGGGTTGGGAATCATTCGAAATTTTTTGGTTACGGTTCCGATTCCAGTTCTATTAAAATCATTAAACAACTATTACAAAATATAAACATTTGTGACACCCCTTATGTGATCCATATGTTGCATACGCCATTTTTGCACTTTGTCATCACTGTAAATCAGGAGTTAGGAAAGGAGTCTACTTATGTTTTCTGAAAATCCAATAATGTTTTTGGCTGTACATATCCTTTAATTTCTTCACCCCTTGAATGGTGGACTTTGGGTCAAAAATATTTAACTCTTGGAATAAATATTAATAAATAAATATTGGATACTTAAGAGATGCATGTCTAGGTGAAGATTTAATCGTTACACAAAAGTAGAGGTTTATTCGGGAACTAGTATCTAGATCAGTCTGATTCAGCCCTCTTTAAATGCTTCGCTTTTGAACTAATTATCACTTAATAGCTAATGTGCCAACAAACAACTAGGCTAATTATTCTCTGATTTTGCTTCTGTGAGAGCACATAGTGAATTATTTTAACACCTTTGTAAATGTCCCCAGAAGAGCGTTTTTTATCAGAATCTGCCCCAGCTGCTAAATGCTCCAACAGGTGAGGGTGTCTCGGTACATTTATGGATTTCTTTTTTTACTGCCCTTGGAATACTTATTATTTTACCAGAGGAATTTTTTTTTTGACTGGAATCATTTGGTTTATCTGTAGCTTAGAACTTATGACAGAATCACTTTGTTTGTAGTTACTTCTGAACAAAGAAAAGCATTTGCCCACATATTTTTTTTTTCTATGCTCATGTCTGAAAGGGTTGAGGGGGAACAGTTTGTTTAAATGAAAAGGTCCTCTAAACGGTTTAACCTTCCCGAGTGGCCCAACAAACAGATAGGCTGAAATTGGTTGTGGCACAACCAGCCTTTAAAAAAAAACAAAGCCCTTTTATTTGTCTGATCCGCATGGATTTGTATTCAGGCAACACGAAGGCCCGTCATTATGAAGACGTGTGAATTACAAGACCAGGTCATTTGAATGTGACGACCTGGGAATGGCACCAAAGCCTTTTGAGGCCTTTTCCCTTTAATTCCAGTGCTGGCTTGTCCCCACAAAATCTCCTTAGTCCAGTTGGCACAGCTTTGATCTGTCCGTTTGACAATGAGCCCATCACAAGATTGCAAATTAAGGCAACTGGACACTAAATATAAAAAATGGAACAAAATACCATTTCGGGGTCTTTCTTGTGTTCGGAGCAGACTGTTTGTGTTCACAGTTGCTAGAAAAGCCTGTTGCAGTATGTTTTTTTTTTTTATTCTGTCAAATTTCTGGTTTTGTATTTGGTGGTTTTTGGCAACAATTTTCTAGGGTGTCGGATGTCCATCTCTTGCTGCTGGTATTCAGACCACAGTTAACATCTCTCAGACCCATCGCCATGCCTTTTAGACCCAGCTGCAGTCATGCGCTACTACCTACAGGCTTTTGTTTACCCTTCTGGGCCCCAGCTGCTGGGATAGGTGATAGCCTTGCTCCTCCCCCCGAGGCCGCCCAAAAACCTGAGTCTGTGCACTGTTGCACCCCAAAACCTAAATAGGCGCATTAGACACAGCACATTAAGGGGCTGCTGGTGTGGAGGTGGGTGCGTGTCCCAGAGGCCCTCGTCTCTCTCCTCCTTCACACCTCGGCCCCTTTGCTCTGTCTGGACAGATCAGGGGCCATGACACTATAAAAGTTCAGCGTGGGCTTTGAACTTCTCCGCCCCCCCATCCCCCGTTCTCCCATCTCCATTAACACAGTAGCTTACTGATTTAGATATATCTCCACCAGTGAGAAAGGGTGCCCATTGTTCACTACTTTTTCTTGTTACACCATGTTTGATTTGCCATTATGTCGACCGTTTTTGTGTCTCTGTTGACCTTTCTTTCTCTGCTTCACTCCCATCCCAACATCTTTAGTGCCATATGCGTGGGCACAGCACTAAAAGCTATGGAAATAGCCACAGTCTCGAGCCCAATGTATGCATTTTCATTGTGGGCTTGGTGAACTGGGGTCTATATAAAGTTTAAAATATATCGTTTTTAAAAAAATGTATTATGTTGTATTAAGGAGGTACAGTTTAGCGCACAGATGACCCAGAGTAAAAGTTTCACTGCAGAACTAGAATTTAAATGATAGAAAAGCTGTCTGAATGTACAAAATACAAATAGAATCACTGATATAGTCCAGACAAGCTATTATGGAGATAATAAAGACTAAAGGGCAGAGGAAAACTAAAATGGATATAAAAACAAACTGCCCAGTTTATCCTTACTGACAATTTTCTCCTCTATAATGAAGTGTATTTCCCTGTGGCTCGCATTGTGCGCTCTGATTTTGTGCAAATTCAGTGTCATAGCTGAGAGAGCGCGAAAGATTGGATCAATAATGTGGGCCCGGGATCAGAAAATGAGGAATCCTGTTCCCAAAATAATGAAAGCAATGATGGTGTCTCTCCACTCATAATGAACTTTACTACGAGCGTACTTGAGCATGACTTTGTCTCAGAGCAATGCAAATGGAATTGCCCCCTGATGGTTTGGAATGCACCCAGCTGGCCTTTAAAAGGTGATAATTGGAAAATACAGGATACAGCCGTGGTCAAAAAAGGGACTTCTTGTTCGACTGCTTTAACCATTGTGTGTTTGATACAGGCGACGGCGAGCTTTGAGCATGATTTTTACATTTGCATTTTTTTCATAGACGTGTGACTAGTTTGTTAATTTGACCATAGCAAGCAACCTTTGCTGATAAGTTGTGTATTTAAGTTATTTTAGTTTTTATTTTAATTTTTTTTTTTTTTTATGTCATTGACAGATTTTAGTTGGGTTGCACTTTAAGATTCAAACTTTAAGAAGGTTTTTAATTTTTAGTGTTGACATTTTACTGTAATTAACCCATTTTATTATTATAAATTTTTATTAAACCATTATACTTTATCATATGCTTGTCCTCTGTTTATTATAAGACATTTGTCAGGAGGGAATAAAAAAAAAATGATGACATTTTATTTTATTTATTTTTGGTTCAACTGCGCTCTATACCAGAGTTAGATTTTTCCCAGGCTTACGTAGCTCTCACAGATAAAGGTAAAATGGGTCATAGAAGAGGTGAAAACATGTCCTTGACTCGCCTCCTTTCCTCTAGCTTTATTGTAGTCCTACAGCAGTGCATAAAGCTAGTCAGCATTCCTCTACATCCACGGATGGAAGTCATGAGGCCTGGGATTTTGGAAAGCTTCTGTCCCTTACAAGTCTAAATTGAAACCAGATCGCTTCTCCTCCTTTAACTCGGTTTAAGGAGGTACAGATGGACTTCATTAGTCGCTCAGTAGTAAGGGCTCAGTTATAATCGGACTCTAACTCGAGCGGTGAATACTTTTTAAATTTGATTTGTGCGGAGTGATGCATTTGTGTATATTTTTGGAGTCCTGTCAAAGCACAAACAAGAACATAAAAGTTATCAACTGACGCCACGCTTAGACGAGCTGTTTTGAAAATGCCAACATTATCCAAACAAAATAGCGTGTGTTTGGTGCCATCCTGCCTGACCTGGGTGTCAGTCTGCTGAAGTTTCCATCATTAGCGCACCGATGTGCCGCCTGTACAGGAAAGCTTCTGAAATATCACATGGAACCTTTTCAAATAATTTCCTCTGAGTCATGAGCCATGCTGTCAGCGGTTATGTCAGCTGGAGGTGAAAAGTCTGGACTCCAGTTCAAGATGCTCTGGGCATTGCAAATTCACTCCAGTCAATGCTAATTTATAAAGTCTGTTTGCCTTGCTTTCTCAGCTCATGTGCCTGCTCTAAATGTGCGATGTGTATTTTCAGTATTGATGTGCATCAGGTGGCAAAAATGTTGACCAGGTGGAGCGGGAAAGGAAGGGTGGTGGTTGGACACGGCCCATAGCCAAGCATAACAGCTTCCATTCCTCCCGCCCTCCCTTCTTTCATCATACTGATTATCCAGATTTTATTCAGCGAGATGTGAGAATTAATTTAGCTGAGCTTATCAGTGAATTAACTGACTGCCAGGAACATGGGGTAACTCATCATGGGATAACTAATAACTAACTTAAAGTAGCAGTTACTAATTTATATACACTTTTTCCTGCAGCAAATATTCTGTTTTTGAAATCCACTAATAATTAATTCCGTCAAGTATACTGTGTTGCATGACATTGATACATCTAAAATATATCATCAAGCAATTTTTAAAGCTAAAGTCAGTCACTCTTTAGAAAGAGTTGTTAGTGAAGCTACTAATAAAATGTAGCAAACTTCATAGAGTTTTTAAAGTAGAAATAGCTTGTTAATCGTTTAACTATGAGAAATTAAGAGAAATCATTTTAACTAACAGAAAGAGTTTGTGCCAGTATTTATCTGGCACAAAAACATTGCGGCTTTCAGTCAAATGGCATTCCACTGACAGTAATTTGCAGAGTCAAAACCACCTGACATTATTTGGCTGAGAGCAGTGATATTAGTGAAATGTTCTTTCGGATGATTAATTTCAAAGACCTGGTATGAAATAAACAAATCACTGATTCATTTAAAGTCCACATGAAATGAAAATTCACCTATAGATAGTATAGTAAGTAATTAATCCATGCAGATTAATGCATGTATTTTTTCTTTTTGGTAAATGCTGCTCTTTAATATATGAGCTACATTTCGTGAGTAGTTTATAGTGTCACTAACTGCAGTAGCATATGTTTTTTTCAAACTTGATTAAATGCATATTGTAATATGTTTTTTTTTTTTTTTTTTTTTGCATTAATAGAGTTGTTAACATTGAATGAAAAAGATGGACCATCATTTAGTGAGACAAACTCAGTCTGTGGCACTCCGCTTAGCTTTTTGGTGTTAGCACTAATCTGTTGACCATCTTTTTAAAAGAGTTTTAACTGTATGCCTTTCTCCTTAGGATGAAGGGTTGTTTATCTCCCCTGCCCCCTTTGCTTACACACTGATGTAGGCCTTCTGGATTTACTGTGGTGTTTCTACAGATGCTGGGAAGTTTGCTGTCTGCAGAGTCGAGGCGCCTGCTCTGCCATTTGCATCCACCTGGCAGTTTAGTAAATTCATTAGCCAGAGGCAAGAAAACAAACACACTGCCCTTTCCTCCCTCCCACCTCCACTCTGCCTTTCCACGTTCGCTCTTTTTATTCCCTGCTGCCCTCCGCTCTGCATTAGTATTCCAGATTCCACAAGATTTTGTATGTTAATACTGTATTCAGTGGTTTGGAATGTTGGATTACATCCGTAGCCTTCAGTCATGTTTCCACTGTTACGCTAATTAAACGAAACCCTGTGTTTACTTTCGAGAAACGCACAGCAGCATGTCTACTGAGCAGACATTTTGTATCGTAAATGCATTTAAATAAGCCCTCAGTTTTGAGAAGTTACATTGCTCATAATGATTCTTCCTGGATCCGTCTGATGTAATATATTCAGCATACCATACAGACCGCAAATCTGCAGATCCCAGCAGCTCTGATTCAGAGCAAAAACCCAACAGGGCAACGCTGGATTCCTGACCCCACGTTGGGCCAGACGCCATATATCATGGTTCTGGAACTTACTTGCTCAGCTTCTCCTCCTGCGCTGCGCTGGGTGAAAATGTGGCAGCTATAAACATTGGTTAGATGAATTTGCTTGAATAATCGAGTAAATTACGTTTTCAGCTGTGCATTATCACCATAGACCACAATTCAGACCCAGAAGTCTGATCCGTGGGGTTTGTCGTTTGATTGTTGGGTAATACTAGTTCAGAAATGAAGACCTCATTTTTTTTTGCATACTTGAGATGGACCGCAAAGACCACAGTCTGTTTGAGAGAATTCTTAACTAGAATATGGTTGGATTTTAATTACTGTCCTCACAAGGTCTTGTGTGAGAGTGGAGGTGGGCGGCCTCGGTGGATTTGGTGACTCTGTTGTGGAGCAGAAGTAGGTTGGGCTTCAGGAAACTCCCTGTAGTGTCAGAAGCGATCGGGTCTAAGCCAGTATTAATTAAAGGATCTGGACTGGGCTGATGGGAGGGGGGTGTCACATCACTTCTGGGTCACACACAACACACACACATGTGCACGCACAGACCACAAAAGCAGCCTCAAAAACAGATTATTTTTAATTTACTTAGAGATTTTTCAATTATCACTTTAGGAACCACTTTTTATTATGAACTAGAACTATATATCAAATGCCCCCCCCCCCCCCCCCCCCTTTTATCCTGACGTGTCACCGGTAACACTTACACATTTGTGCTGGTATCTGGCTTGATACAGAGCTCTAGCTAAACGTCAGTCATCCGTGCAGCATTTGAATGGCCGTCCTGTTGATATTAGCTGTTTAGATGCTATTAGTGCAGGTCTGGTGGAAACATTCATGCCTGAGAGAGTCTGAATCCTGCATAAAATCGAATAGTTCTGTAAATGCTCATGGTTCTTGACGGGTTTCACTGACCCAGGGTCAGCAAGAGTGTCACAGTCTCTTTGTTAAGTAATGGCAGTGCCCGTTTCTGTGTCTTTTCTGGGTTCATGGTGTTGTAGAGGAGAGGGGGACACCCATGAAAGAGGCACCTCTCATTTGTTCCATGTCTAACCAACAACTCAAGCATGTGTGAGTTTATCAGGGCAATTCGTGCCTTGGGGAATGCGATTCAAAACATTTGTCTCCTTTTCATTTGCGTAAACACATGTCATGTTTGTATTTCTTTCTTAATTTGTCAGTCACTCTTAGTTGATCAGCCTTACTAAAATCAGTCATGATTTCCCAAGTGTTTAAAAGCACACAAGAGGAGATGCTACAGAAATACATGCAATACCAGGACATACCACTAGAGGGTATACTAATCAGGCTTTTGTTGAGCAGCTTTAGAGGAAGTGTTTTGGACAACTGCAACAGTGCTTTACTATGGATGGGTATATGCACTCATTTGATTTTATATCCAGTATTTTTTAAATAGGCAAATATTAAAACCAGTATTTATACCTGAAAAAAAGTTTGTGATTTTATTTGGATAAAGTGTGTAATTATAACCATTTAACAGCTAAACTTAATTCAGTAGCATTGGAATTTGTATAAACAAATGTATATTTCCTCATTTGTTTTCCATTTATTAACAGCAATTATGGACTATTTTCTTTTATTCACTTTCAAGCATGATACATGTTAATTACAATGCAAAATTTAATTACTTATGTTCAATATAGAACATAATATATTTCAATAAATATTACAATATAAAATGAAAATCTATATTTCCATCTGCCGTCTGGCATTACCATGCAGAAATTAACTGAATTCAAAGTCATTCCAGAGCATTTGTTTGTTCTGGGTATGTACTGTACAAAACCCTGATGCCCATCATTTACTGTACCTCAGCTCCAAGCTACTGGACAGATAGATGGTATGGGAAAATCTTACCTGGGACAATCTTTCTCTGTCTATGCATTCTCACTGTTTGTTCTGTTCAGAGAGACACATGGGCTGCCTTCATATCCACAAAGATGGAGACAGAGTCTTTCTGACCCTTATCCTCCCTGCGCTGGGCCTCAGCCACCTGTGGTGAAGCTAGACCATCCATCTTTTAACACACACACACACACACATACTGCTATTGGCTGTATCTTGCAGTCATTGCATAAGCATCCTGATGTCTTGATGTAAGAGTTATAGGAATAGTCTCTCAAAAATAAAAATTCTGTCATCATTTTCTCACCTTAATGTCATTTCAAAATTATATGACTTTCTATCTTTCATGGAACAAATACAGAAAATATAGAAATTTTCACACTGCTCGTCCTTTCAGTGAACTCACACAGTGTCTAGGGGCGCTCAAAGACAGGACAGCACCTTTATACTAGTCCATATAACTTATGCACTGCTGAAGCCATACGTAACTTTATGCCACTTTTAGCAAAAGATCTGTAGCTCTCAAATCATTTTTGAGCATATTGATGTTGCATACTTGACACATTAAGCTTTTAATGGCAATGGCCAAAAATTCTTGATTATCACAAGCCTTATCACCATTATAGCCAATTGAAATGTGCATGCAGATATAGTGAATCACAATTTCAAGTTTTCTCTCACATAAAACAAACAGAAGATTTGGAATATGGAGAGTGAGTTGCATTAGCTACTTTTATGGTGTTTTATTGTGCTTTTCATTTTATGGAAAAGACCAGCATGAACATTCTTCAAAATATCTTATGTAATATCTTATGTATCCACCGAAGAAAATAAGTTTACCAGAGCAGTAAAATTAAATAAAATTGATTTTGTTATCAGTCAGGACTTTCATAGCACCTTTTTATTACACTTATTTGATATTATTTGTTTCAAAAAGTATTACATTTGAATTCTCAAAAACTATTTCTGTTATTTCTATTCTACAGCAGTCATGATATGTCCGTCTGGAGTCTATGTGTGTGTGAAGGGTGCAGATTGTTACGGCAGTCAGATGGCAAGTGTTTCGCTGTGTTTAAGAGCCAATCTCTGGCACCAGTGTGCTCATCACTGCAGGTCGCAGTCCGCTGGGCTTTAGTCAGGTAGGCCCTCCATAGAGAGATGACTACAAAGGGCTCAGATCTGTCCATATGGCAGAGGGACAGAGCGAGGCGTGTGTTTGAGGTGCTTTGGAGTGCAGCCAGAAGAGTTGAGCGTGGCGTGGAGACGGCAGGGCCTGTCGAGAGTAGAGGTATGACAAAGCAATGCCTGTCTGGGGCTGCGTGTGTGTGTGTGTGTGTGTTTGCTTCCTTTGACATGACATATAGGTTAGATTTGTTTAGCCACCTGTGTGTGGGTGAATGCAAGAGTGTGTGGGTGCATGTTGCATTTTTATATTCACACACCTGTATATTTGCAATGCACTCTGGATTTGTGAATGGACACTTTAGAGTATAACTTGACTTTAACCTTTTGTGCTGAAGACATGAATACTTCAAACATTTTTTGAGATGAGGTTTTCTATTACTTTTCTGAGCTATTGGACTTTTCATCCTGTTAAACAATACAATGAAAATGATTACAAAATGAGTGATGCATTGCAATTTCCAGTTTTGTAAATTCCAAAACTTAAGTTAGTGTTTATTTAGTCAAAAACTGATCATTTGCATTTGGGTAATTGGGTAATTTAAGTATTTATGATCTTCAGAGTGTCATTTTCTAAGGTGATGCATTAAACCAGTTGTAGTAAAGTTCTTAAGGAAAGAGCTGTCTCTCAATGTTTTTGCCAAATTTGCATTTTACAAATTTTACATATTTACAAATTTGACACTGAAGAACTTTTGTCATGGTGAAGTGCACCCCCACTGCTAACATGTCAAAATGCGTCATCTGAGAAGAGCTTACTAAACTCACTGTTTTGTAAATTATTTTGGTTGTGTTTCTGAATATTGGTGGCCAAAATATGAATGCATCATTTGCAAAAATGATAGGCTTCCATTGAAGGAGGGATCAAGTTATATCTAGAGTCTGGAATATCATAGATACTGACAGGAGCTGTGTCCAAAATGGAACACTTTGCTAACAGAATGTCGAAAAAGTAGTATGTCCGAGTTCATAGTATTTTAAAAATAGTTGGCAGAAAGTACCCAGATGACCTACTACATCTTCTGAAATACTGAAGTGTGCATTCGATGGACAAATTACTATGCCGAAATTAATCCATACTACCCATATTCATATTATATAGAGTGTTCTAATAGTTGCGAAGTAGGTTCTAATTCAAATGTTGTACCTACAAATGTAATATCCAATTTTGGACACAAAGTGTATGATTGTTTATTTGGTCTTGGTCAGGGATAGGCAACTCCGGTCCTGGAGGGCCACTATCCTGCAGAGTTTAGCTCCAACCCTAATTAAACACATCCGAACAAGGCAATCAGTGTTTTCGGGATTACTAGATAGATACAGGCAGGTGAGTTTTTATGAGGGCTGAAGCTAAACTCTGCAGGATAGTGGCCCTCCTGGACCGGAGTTGCCTATCCCTGGTCTAGGTGATCACCTACCAACCTTACAAAACCCTATAACCCACATAGAAACACCCTGCCAACCATCAACAATGCCTTAGCATTATGATGGTGAGTCTTGCACTCATTTTCTGAAGAAAATATTAAAATGGCATTTTTTGGTTCTCCAAGTCATGTATGCCATCTAATGTCTTTTGTAGTTCATTTGAGTGTGTGGGAGTGAGAAAGAGAGTGTCAGGCATGCAGAGCTTCTGGCAGCGACTCGTCAGTCTTAGAACTGCTGCTTAAAACAAACGCTAATCAGTCAGCCCTCTCAACCTGTGACAGTCTCTCTCTATCCCTCCCTGTGTTTAAAGAGACAGTCACACTGATCTCTTGTTCCTTCTGTCTCTTTCTCTGTCCTCCACTCACTGCTGTGCCTAGAACAATCCCAAACACACCGCTCCGATCACACTGTTTGGCAGACAATTACTACATTTGTTTGTCTCAGGCATAGGCTGACTGTCAGTGAAATGTATAATTACTTATGTTTAGCTCACCCCATCCAAATATTTTCTCATTTTATTTGCATTCGTCATCATTTGGAGTTTAATAATTGATACTAATAATTTTGTTTTAATATATGCTCAATATTAGGACAACTAAATGAATGAATAGAGGAGGAAAGTAAATACAATTCGTAATGGTTTAAAAATGAATTTGTAACTTTGTAACTTGTGACTGTCCCATAGACTGCCAAGTAAAATACACTGTCAAGGACCAGAATAGTATGAAAAGCATTGTCAGAATAGTCCATCTGCCATCATTGTTTCAACAATAACAATGAGGATATGAGGATACTTATTATGAAGCAATGAGGATACTTTTTGTATGCAAAGAAAACAAAAATAACAACTTTATTCAACAAATCACCACCTCTGATGGCAGATGGACTATTCTGATGCTTTTCATATTTTCATAATTGAAGCTTTTATGGGTTTGGAATGACATGGGGGTAAGTGATTTAATGAAAAATTTTCATTTTGGAGTGGAGTAACCCTTTAACTGATTGACACTTCTACATAGCATGTATTGCCCCTTAGCACTTGTTGCCAACCGTCATAAAACGGAAAAAAAAAAGACAACACGATGTGTAGCTACTTCATCCACGCAAAATAATATCAGAGTAGATTACATGTGAAAGCGCAACACTACCCACAATTGAATAAAGTTATTTTATTTTAGTTAAGTTATTTTTGTATATATTTTGTGCCGTTATAATTACATACAAAAAAAGTTAAAGATTAATTTGACTAATAGCAGTATTATTTTCCCCCAAACATTTCTTCTGATATTGGGATTATACCATTACCGAGAATATTTTTGTTCAAGATAATCATATAGTGAAAATCTGATATCATGGCAGTCTTGCCTCCACCTATCACACACTTTTTCCCTGCAGCAGCTCAGCGAGCAGTCAGCACCTCAAACAGGCCGACACCTCACAGCCCCCGCTGTCAGGTTAGTGAAAGGCCCGATCTATTTGGATAAAATAAATAAAACCGATTGCTCGTCAAGTGTGCTGCAGTGGCAAAAGGTTCCTACTCCCAGATGCAGTCTCCATCTGTGCCTCGACCGCCCTGCTCTGTCACGTTATCCTTTAAATTATTTCAATGGAGCAGTGATTTTATAATAACGAGGTTATTTTTTTCCCCTCTCTCTGTCTTTTTCATTGTCTCCCAATCTCTCTCCCTCCTTGTTCTTTTCCTTTCCACTTAAGTTGCGTTCCACTGTGAGGATGTTTTATCTTAACATTGGATACCCCTGATCAAATCAGTTTGGAACTATAGGCGAGTGGATGTGGACTAATTAATAAAGTGTTGGATAATGATTGGTGAACATAGCAAGGGGCTTCTCTCACCATCGCAGTTGATGTAAAGGAAGTGGTTTATTAGCACTTACAGAAGAGACTGACCTACTCAACTTCTTGTCTCTGTTTTTTTTTTTACTCTCTGAAAACACCCTGTCTACCCTCTCAGTTGAGGGTTGAACTGAAGGGATGGTGCATGCACCCTACACACGAGAACCCAGCGGCTCCACTGTGATTTAGAGTGCCTCAGATAATGAAGCCATATACGCCTGTTATTTGCTGTTTTACAGCTTTTTTTATGAAGGTGAGCTCACAAGCACCGTCCATAATGGTTCCTGTCAGTTAAACTGACAGCATTACCAAGAGAAAAGAGCCCAAAGAAAATCAGTGCTCCCGAGAATAGGCGGCCTCTTTATGTGGGCTGCTGTCTTTTGATGGCCATCAGGCTGCAGGCTATCATTTTACATTTTACGCTGACTGCTATTGTCAGGAGACCATTATTGCCGCTGAACTCTGGTTAAATTCACACCTTGCCAGTAATCAATTACAGCGTTGATCCATTAATCAGTTAAAGTGAAAGGAGTAGAAAGAGTTGTGGGTTAAAAGTACAGTAGGCTCGTCTTGGTTGTAGGGATGGGACGATAACCGGTTTTATTGATAACCGTGATAAAATGTGCTGAAGGTTAGTAATATCGTTTAAAAATGAATTATCATTAAAACCGTGTTTGATTATCGCGGTTTTAATAACTCACTATTAAATCATGTCCAGCCAGCAACAGTCTGATGCAAGCGCAGCGCACAATGTTTTTTTTGTTTTTTTTCGAGAAGGAATGGCGAAAGTCAGTGACTTTTCTATGCTTTTCTATGCTTCTACACTTTTCATTGTAAGGAAGGAAATGCCACAGAATTTAATCTTTCTTTAAATTAAGTGCATAGAGTTGCTTGTTTTATTAGTTGTTTGTTGATTATTAAATATAAAACTTGCTGAAATGTTTTCAGTGTGAGCATCAACTATTTTTGAACACTTTCATCTCGTTTCAACAAAACCGTGATAATATTGATAATCGTGATAATTTTAGTCACTATAATCGTGATATTAAATTTTCATACCGTCCCATCCCTACTTGGTTGCATGGAGCAGTCCACGCCTCAATCACCGGGACCTTTTGACTTGGAATGTGCAAGCTGGGATGTTGTCTGTCATTATCAGCCAGGGTCAAACGGTAGGCCTTATTTTGATTTTTCCACTCTGTGATTTTTGCTGTAAGCATACATGACTGTAGTATGATAAATGGCCTAGTATGGAAGTTAAATAATGACATATGTCTTTGAAACAAAAAAGCATGCTGAATAGCACTAACTGAAAAATAATGCATTGCATCAACAGTACTTGCATTTAAATGCCTTGTATTTCCAGGGCTTGCATTCGTAGGTCCTGAAATTTAACATAGTTGTTCGTTTAAGCTGTGAATATTTCAATTCAAAATATTTTACACACCTTTTCATAATTAAAAAAAATTAATAATTCATATTCACGTTCCAGAATTCACTTCCAAAATATTCAATCGGTTTAAAAATACGATGTATAATATTCGACAGGCAAATTTCGGTACATTTTATTTTACTTTCCAAATTCGCTTCCACAAATTCAGTGGTTAAATTTCGGCAGATAATTCGTCCCTTCACATCTGGGAGCTGCAGGAATAGCAGTAGAGAACAGAGCATCTCCATCTGCTGTCAGTCGCTCACCAGCAGGTGGTGTAAGCGGCTGCTGATTAAGACCAAAGCAACAGGTGGATTAAGTAATACTGTACAGTTACAAAAACTGATCTGCATAAATGGAGCAGACGCTAAGCAAAAGTTTTGATTATCGGGGCATGTGGAAAAGCTGATTGTGTGAATGTTTATTTCAACATCTTTGCCGTTACCATAGACTGTATAAAGTCTGTTACCCGTAGCCTTCAAGTAAGCAGCATTCTCTACCACAAAGGAGATTATAATGGTGTTTTACCCAACGCTGAAGGAAGACATATATTGCTTTCGGTTGTTTAGTTTCCGTAACATTGTGTCATGGCTTGTGTGTCGCTGTGCTGTAATATTGGGGATCCCCTCACGTCACACTCCAGGATTCCCCAATGACGAGTAACGCTCCTCAATTAATAAATACTGTGATATAAGACCTCAGATCTCAGAATACACTTTATTGATGTTTATGCAAACTATTTACAGGCAAGCAGGAGGTCAAAAAGAATGCAACGCGCTGCATTTTCTTTATAATTGATTTCCATTACCACTGATCTATTAAGTCGACAGTCCCACAAAGATATCAACACCATGATTAGTTTTAACAATATGCAACCAATTTATATTAACCTTAAAAAATGAGTTAAAAACAATCTAGGTATATTAATTCAGAAAATTTAAACTGAAGAAATTATTGACGTGCTACCGCACCCAAGGGACCGTCTGACAATTCCACTGACTGGGTTAAAAGGCCCAATGTGTTTTAATAAAATTTTTAAATAACACACTGTCAAATTCTAAATCTTGTATTTCTCCAAGGGATTTTCTACAGGTGAGATTTTGCCAATACCTCCCTTCATATATTTACAGTATACAATTATTTACATATTAAAGATCCCTGGAAAGGGTTTTCCATGTTTCAACAGTTGTTGTACATTGCTAGATACAAGACTGACTTACAAATTTTTTCTTAAACAATATTTGTGTAGTGTCCATACAAAGAGAAATAAGTTATTGGCAATATATATTTAGTCAGTTTGAGTAAATTATTAATTTAGTGTAAACTGATTAATTTGAATATATTATTGTACTACGTTTTGTTTTGAGGTAAATTTGCAGACGGTCCCTAAAGCAGCTTAGGCGAATATGCAGCAAATATCAAACATAAGACTACTGCGCTTGGTTTTCTTTTTACAAAAAAAAAAAAAACAATTTGGTGAAACTTTGTGGTTTGTGGGGCTCATTTCTGGGCTCATTTGCTTAAATGTACATAATATACAGTAATATATTGTAATTAGATACCGAATTTAATAATTTAATATCTTGATGCATAATTGACGTAAATTTTTTAACACGCAGTTTTTCTTATTCTGTGACTTGCGTTAATATCCTCATCTGTCTGTATACAGTTTGCTTCATCAGTAAGATGTGAGTTTTTTTCTTTTAATCGCTGTCACTGCGTTAGTGCGCTGAGCCACGTTAATGTGTTTTCTTTTCTTTAACAGATTTCAGAGGGAAACCGCATGAAACCTTGAGCGTTCGTTCATATTTTACATCTGCTTAACTGTCTATATAGTTTGCATAATCATCAATAAAGTGTATTCTGAGATCTGAGGTCTTATATCACAGTATTAATTAATTGAGGAGCGTAACTCGTCATTGGGGAATCCTGGAGTGTGACGTGAGGGGATCCCCAGTATTACAGCACAGCAACACACAAGCCATGACACAAAGTTACGAAACTAAACAACCGAAAGCAATATATGTCTTTTTTAGATATAATGTTAGTTCTGTACTTCAGCATTGGGTAAAACACCATTATAATCTCCTTTGTGGTAGAGAATGCTGCTTACTTGTAGGCTACGGGTAACAGCCTTTATACAGTCTATGGTAACGGCAAGGGTGTTGAAATAAACATTCACACAATCAGCTTTTCCACATCCCCCGATAATCAAAACTTCTGCTTAGCATCTGCTCCATTTATGCAGATCAGTTTTTGTAATTGTATTACTTAATACACCTGTTTCTTTGGTCTTAATCAGCAGCCGCTTGCACCACCTGCTGGTGAGCGACTGACAGCAGATGGAGATGCTCTGTGCTCTACTGCTATTCCTGCAGCTCCCGGATGTAAAAGGGCGAATTATCTGCCGAATTTTAACCACTGAATTTGTGGAAGCGAATTTGGAAAGTGAAATAAAATGGACTGAAATTTGCCTGTCGAATATTATACAACGTATTTTTAAACCGATTGAATATTTTGGAAGTGAATTCTGGAACGTGTATATGAATTATTTATTTTTTAATTATGAAAAGGTGTGTGACATATTTTTAATTGAAATATTCACAGCTTAAACGAACAACTATGTTAAATTTCAGGACCTAAAAATGCAAGCCCTGGAAATACAAGGCATTAAAATGCAAGTACTGTTGATGCAATGCATTATTTTTTCAGTTAGTGCTATTCAGCATGCTTTTTTTGTTTCAAAGACATATGTCATTATTTTACTTCCACAGCCTAGTTACTGATGCTTGCTAAGGCAAGGTTTACTATTAGAGTGGTAGTTTTTGAAAAATGATTATAATCACAAGTATTAAACATTAGCATGTACTGTACCTTGTTTTTCAAATCAAAGAACTTGTTACAGTCTATTAATTTTCTAGGTGATCAGATGATAAAACTGGCAGCAAATCATTGCATAGTTTTTCCAGTTTTGGGTCTCTCTTTATATCAAGAGATTCTATGATTCTTTGAATCTTTGAAATATGATTCTTTCCTCAAATTGACAATTATATTTATGTTCTTTAATAGTTTTAACGCATTGCATTTAACTTAAAGGGCTAGTTCACCCAAAAAAATTTGTCATTTACTTGCCCTCATTCTGCTACAAATATGTGACTTAAAGGATTTTTTTATATAGTTTTTGTCTGTTTGACCAGGACATTAATACAGGTTTCAAAATATCATGCCGGTTTGGACTGACAAGAGGGTGAATAAATGACAGAATTTTCAATTTTAGGTAAAACAATCACTTTGTTTTTCTTAACAAGTTTCAAATAAAGTAGTTTTATTTGCATATCATAAGTTCTAAGGACAGGCACGTTATGAATGTCTCAAATTTAGTTCTTTCTGAATGCATATCAGCATTAATCTTTCAGGCTCGGGCTGTGGAGCATGCAAATGACCTGGTGAGAGTCAAACAAATCACTCCCTCCTCACCAGCTTGTGTTCAGATGTTCTCAGTCTTGGAGGTGACACGATTTAACTGTAAATGAAGCCCTGCCACCCATTAAAATGGACAACGGATGCTGGTTCTGGTAAAACAATCCTTTCAGTTCCAGCAAAGTGTCGGGAATAAGCAGCGGAAATGTTAGTTGAGGGCGTGATAGTTATAGATGAGACTTATTTATTTATGTGTGGAGTCACAGAGGCCTTTTTATCAGGACAAGAAGGCGGCGATCAGCTCTTTGAGAGTTGTCCACATGTTGAATAGGTGAGTGGGTGGGTATGAATGTTTCTCCAGGGGTTAAAAGCTAATTTGTGTTGATGCACAAAGATGCACTTCTAAAGTCCTGGAATAGAACAGAGTGGGGCGTCAGGAATAGTGACGCTGTGGCAGAGCTCTTACTGTGGGAATGCATCGAGCTTCACCTTTTAGAGTGCAAGAGTGGAGTGACTTCCTCCCTCTTATTCTGTCTCTTTCATCCTGAATATTCCTGTCTTTCCTTAAATAAAATAGACCCCCTGTCATTTTTTGCATCTCCTCTTGTCAGTTTCTCTGATTGTTGCTGTGTTCTTCACCTTTCTGGCTATACTTTCCTGTCAGTCTGGCATTGTTTCTCTCCCTTGTCCTTTTTCCCTCTGGGACAATCTACCCCATCAGCCGTCCAGCAGTTCCTTGTGGGGTTTTTTTATGAAGTGGGGAGGGAAGCACTTCTTGTGTAGATTTTTTCAGTTCTTCAGTGTGTCACTTGGTCATGAGTGCTATTGTCCAAGGCTCCTTTTCTCCATGCCCCTCTGCCGCCAACGAGTTGTGTCTTTCCCTCATGATCAGCACTTTTGTTGCCTTTGTTTCTGGCTGTACCTCAGAAGTCCATCTCCTCTTTTATGTCCCTCCTATTCATGCCGAAGGGAACAGTTGTGCTCTGTTGTGGAGATGTTCCACTGGATTTTCACCAGTGGGGTTTCCTTTCAAACCCTTCAAAGTGCTACAATGGAGCTCCAAAGGCCTGAATGGCTATTGCAGAGTGCACACTCTATGTAGGATCCCTTATTTTGTTTTCCCGGAGTCAATAAAAATGCTAAGTTAAAAGCTAACCCTGTTGCCCTCACACCCATTGCTTGCTCCCTCCTTTTGATGTACCCTACTCAGTTATTTCTAAAGAAAAATTAATGGGAAAATTTTCAGTGTCGTTCCTGCTGTCGAAACTTGAAACTTTTATTTTTATGACTGTTATTAGCGCACACATCTGCTGAAGCTCTTTCGGGGCCGGGCAATTTTCCACAACAGGTCAGCGTTATTATTTTGCTATGGTGTGATCAATTGGATATAGATGTTCCACATGCTGAAGGCAGTCATGAGTCTTTTGGTCCAGGAAACAAAAACACTCTGATGCTTGACAGCTGAGCCGTCTGTAGTTTGAGCATTTGTGTGGAGAAGAATTAGAGTTTAGAGTTTGCGGTTTGTCAGCCTTTGTCTGTGTGCAGCTTTGCGAAAGAGAGCGAGTGAGCAACCCTTTTCCACAAGGATTACAGGTAGACGCATAGGCCAGTGCACATAACTTGATATGACTTCACCCTCATTGTACAGATTATTGACACATTGTAATGAGGCAGCGGCAAGGGGAACGATGGAGGAAGAGAGAACATGCAACTTCTGGGATATTGTTGCCAGGGTCACCAGCCACCAGCTGATCCTGTTACGAGAGGATCAGGTTTGTCTGTCAGCCCAGAGCAGGACTGGAACGGGAGGGAGGTAAAGTGGCAAAAGAGAGAAGAAAGTTTCACTTTGCCTCTCTGACTATCATCAGTGCCCCACAGTTAATTTGGCCACATATTTTAGCACCGGCACCATGTGTCTTCCGACTGGAAAACAAGACCGATCCCATGCTGAGAAGCAGCTTTTATTGGGATTGTTTTAGCCTGGTGCCAGGAGGAGGTGGGATGGCAAGACAAGGCATGGAAATGGGATAAATATTGATGACTCCTTGACCGTTTATTTCTCCACTGTCTTCCGAACTTATTTCATGTTTATGCATTATGCCATTGATTTGTTTTTGTTGTTTTTTAAACCTTCTGTTTCATCCATTCCCTCCCACCCCATTCCTAAATTTAATTTATAAGCCCAAACACGACAGTTCCTGGAAATAGTTTGCATATTAAAAAGATGCTGATTATCGCGGAGTAGAAACACAAATCTTTAATTTTGTGCATTTTAGACACAGCTACTGCTGGCAGACGCTGGAAATAATTGTGAAATCTGCATATTGAAAGAGCTGTGGTTGACAGTGCTTATATGAGATGGGTGGGGGGGGTAAATTGGACACCATATTTATCCATGGTGCTGTGTCCAGGGCTGTTTATGAATACATGAAACACAGGGGTTCAAAGGCTGAAATTCGATGCTGTAGAAAACAGACAAAACAGAAGATAAATCTTTGTTTATTTTGTCTGGAAATTACTTTTTTTTTTTTTTTTTTTAAAGGCTGATTTATTTTTGTTGCCATCATTTGATTTCACAGCCCCTGTGTGGGGTTTTGAAGAAGATTTGGCTCATTAGTTGTTTTGTCAGCTCAAGTTAAGATGAAATTCTGGTCTTTTATCATAAAATGCAGATGCTAGTTGCATCATAGGACTGGTGCACTTATTATTTAAAATGTCACCATGTTTTTAGCCAGAGGGAACACAGTGGGCGGTTAAACGAGTGCATTCTTAGTTTGTGCGGCTAGCTTGCAGTATCATTAGGAAAAATATAATAGCTACTTATGTCAGTGTTAGTCTTACAGTAGATCTTCAAATCATGTCTCCTGGTAAGTTGGCATTTTGAAAATGATGGTATACGACCCCATACATTCTCAGACCCCCTTCTTAGGGTCTAAACAAAAGTTTAGAAGAGAAGGAACATCTGAGATTAAATAAGAACATCTGAGAAATATTAATGATCAACATTTATTTTTTAGATGCAACAGTGCAGTTTGGTAGGACAGTAATAGAGCTACAGCAGAGCAGAATCCATATCCAATGAAACCACCAGAGGTTTTCGTATTCTCTCTAGGGAATCCAGGCTTGTATTTAATGAGGACCAGGCCTGTCCAGAAGCATATAAAAGCAGCAAAGAGCAGAAAACCTCAGAACTCTCACTAGTAAATCCACTAACTGCTAAGCTAACCACCCTGTTATCATAGCCTTTCAAGTCCAGAAAATTGAGGACTGCAGAAATGTTGTCTACATTAGGGATTGCTGAACTTATAAAACATATATCATAGTTTAATGACAGGGAAAAATGCCGGACAGATGTAACAATAAAATGGTCCAGATTGCATATCTCGGAAACACTGTATGGATCTGGTCGGTAAGGCCAGCCCTCTCCAAATGGTTCCAGAGCTGCTGTAGTGCTAATAACATTTATTGCTTCTTGTTTTTATTGCCCATGGTCTGTGTTGCTTTTTATGTGAATTATTGTACACCTAATATTGGCCACTTGAGTTACTCTTACGCATATTAATTTCAGGGTTTTCTTAGCTAAGTACAGATCCAAATGAGAAGTGGGCAAATCATGTAATCAAATAAATCACTGGGAGATAAGCTCATTTTCCTGCAGTGATTTTCGTGAATGAATTAGTATGTTAAAAGTTGGTATAAAAAATCTCATTAGCCATTGTTAAACAGGATTCCGGTCGGTTTATAATGTGAGAGTGGTATGCCACAAGGTTTTATGACTTTCATGGCTCAGTAAGCCAACATTGCAAATTGCTGCATAAACTAATACTAATTAACATCTGCAGTGTTTGCATTGCTATTATATAGCATTATTACACTGCTCTGTGGAATACTTGATCCTGATTGGTCAGTCACGACATTGGATGTATGTTATTCCTTTGACTGCACCATATCCCTTAAAGGTCCTTCTAATTTGAACTTCCCGCATGCTTGCAATTACACTGTTCACTGCTTTCAAATATTTGAACTCAAATCAATATTTTGTTTATAATTATATACTTTTGTGGCAAGTAGGGGTGATCCCAAACAGCCGATGATTCGATGGTTTGATTCAAGGAGCCTGATTCAACTACCAATCTCACAGTGTAATATTCGCAAGGTGTTATGATCATGCCATTTTGACTATATGGGGAGCTCAAATATCCGATTTCATATAGAACTACCGGTTTACTCCCAATAAGTTAATATACAGCCTTTATGATAAAGCTGTAAATAGGAATCTGCGTTGCAGAATATCCTCCTTCAGGGTTATACAAGACCTCTCTGCTTTGCATCGGGGTTCACCCTGTCAAGGGTTATTCTGTGATAACAACTGGCTGGATGTACATTATCCCTTACCTAATACACCTAATACACCTATAAGCCATGTGAAAAACATTTAGTTTGCAAACATTTTGTTAAAAAAAAAAAAGACAAGATGTAATTTCTTTGTGTGATGAGGTTCAGAATAAATTCATTCGAATAAAGCAGACATTTATTACAATTTTCCAAAATTTTTTTTTTCCTTTAGTTGGTCTCTGTCAATCAGTTCCTCCACCTGAGAATTAAATCCCCAAGTCAGAATGGATTATAATACTCTGTGCTGAATAAAGACCCATTAAAATGAAATGGATTTGAAATGTGCTAAGTGGACTTCGAACCACTGACCTAACTAATTTGAATAGGGTTTTCTGTCTTTTATCCAATTTGTATTAAACCCGTTACTTTAAATTTGTATCATAATTATGTAATTGAAAAAAAATAAGATCATCTCCAAATCAAAAACTTTTAACTTAATTTTTGCCACCATAAATTATTAAATTTTTTTGCAACAGATTACCAAGCAAAAATGCTGCTAGGAATTCATTATTTCTTTATGGATTTTAACTTTATATAAATAGTTTATGCAACAGTGAGCATTATGTCGTCTTTTACTCATTCATGCTGTTCCAAACCTATATGATTTAATTTTCTATGCAAAACAATATATATGTATCTATGTATGTATATATATATATATATATATATATATATATATATAATATTAGGTCCCAGAAACTTTAATTGGTTTCCATTTAATTTCATTGTATGGATAAACAATACCACTTTTTTAAAAACGTATAAATTGTAATTGTGGAAGGTTTGGAATGACATTCGATTAATATATACTGTAAGAGGAATGGGAGCGTGAAATAAACACTTATTCTTCTAACATGATCATCCGTTTGTGTGTGTATTGTCATGCAACTCGTATGAAATATTTTATTAGAAGCCTGATGATTATGCATGTATTAATATGACCATGACATGGACGTGTTTGTGTCTACAGCACATGAAGACACCGCCAGCGTCCTCCCCTGCTGCACACACATCATCACGCTCTCTTGCATGAGAGGCCAGCCACTTTGCTTTTCATAACGGCTCCCTCGGAGAACACCAAAAAACCTTTCCTGAATTTACAGACTTGTCTTTCCCTCCTCTATCTCCTTTAAACATAAAAGAGTAACAACTAAACAAAGCAAACTCCTATTTTTCCCTGTGGCAGCTAGGTTGCAGCAAAGTAAAACCCCTACTGTGTTTAAAAAGGCATAGAGGGAGAGTAGCTGTGAATGGCGTTTCTCTGTAAGACCCCTTGTACCTCCGTCAAGCGATCTGCTACCGCTCTCTGATAACAATCCATCAAGGAAACCCCTCTCTTTCCCATGGAGGTTTAAAAAAAATCCTTTATGAAATCTATTCTTTAATTATGAGTGCTATCATTTTGTAAGCCTCCTACTTACAAGATAATTTATTTCTTTTTCAAGTGCTCACTTAAAATGGCTTTTTAACATTTTCACCCTGCAGCAGTTTGCATTGAATGTAGCAGATTTAATTTGGATCCTCCCTCCCCTTTTTGCTGTACTCATTTCTTCGCCAACCCCTACACACGTACATGCATAATGCCTTCTATCTCCTCTGCGATCATTCTATCCAGTTTCATTGTTTGTATTCTTTATTGCCAATCCGGGCACTGGAAGGTTTGAGGGTCTTGAGTAATAGCAAGTTCCTCCTCTCTTTGTCTGCATTAAGAGTGGTTTTGCATATCTCCTCCTCCTCCTTCCCCTTGTTAAAATAGTGCCACTGACCAAATCCGAACACTATAGTATTGAGAATCCCTGCCAAGTCTCGGTGTACTTAGGCCTGCAAAGTGCTTGCAGCCATAACTACCTGAATTGATTTTAATTGCCTGGTATAGCTGCATCATCTCAGTTGAGAATATGTTTGACTGGTTCTCGAGGGCAATTGTAAGCATGAAGGATTGGATTAAGTGGCTATTGAAGTGACTTTAGCTTCTTTTGACAACAAAGACTAAAAGAAAACTTCACCCCTTCACTCCCTCTTTAAAGTACTATGCTACCCCCTTCTTTTAGTCAGGGCGGAAAGAAATACAGTCAACTAATACTGCCCCTGTGCAAGGAACCGACAGGCAAAGACTGTTCTCGGCTGTAATTAGTTGTATGTAAAACCAATTATTTGGCGCATTTATTAACGCTAATTGTTTAAACACCCCCGACATACTGAAAAAAAACTAAACAATTAAAGCGTGTCTGAGCCATAACAGTGGTTATTAGTGTGTGATAAAATGTGGAAATTAAGCCATAAATGCACACCTCTATTAGCCTTGACACAGGGGAACAGAAATCTGACAGCTTCTAGAAGTCATTTACCAGAAAGATTTGTGGTCTTGTCTTAACTTTGTTGCGTTGGGGTATGTAATCTCTCCCAAGTCTCTTTCAAATCACACTGGCTTGGCCCTAAATAGATTTATTCAGCTGTGCTTGCTAAACCATTGTGAATTAGCATTAGAGAAGAAACGTTTGCTCTGATGTTGTCGGAGATAACAGCCTCAGGTCAGCAGTGCTTATCCATTAGGACTGATACGAAAACAAATCTTCAGTTTGTAAAGATTTGGAAGGGAAACTGAAGTCCAGGCTAAGTACTTGAGATTAGGCAGAGATGTTTTTACATACATTTAAGTAGGCATAAAGAAAGATCAGCAAACAAATAGATGGCTACAACAGATCTAGAAAATATGGTTTTGATATACTATTTTCAAGAAAAGTTTAAGTTGAATGTAGGGGTTCCCCCGAATTCAATGCTTCGATTCGAGGAGCCTGATTTGACTACCAATCTCACAGTTGAATATTCAAGGGGTGTTATGATTATATCATTTTGATTTATATGGGGGAGCTCAAATGTCTGATTTCACATAGAACTACTGATTTTCTCCCAAAAAGTTAATATTGGTACAGCCTATTATGATAAAGCTTTAAATAAGGATCTAAAAAGAAAGAAGCTTAAAATAAATATGTTTTAAGTGTGTGAATAAATCTAACCACCCCATAGATGTGTGTTTCACCTTCCATAATCTATGACCGACAGAGGAGCGTCTTGGTGGCAGGGATTTAAAACATTACCAAGACTCAAACTGACATAGACAGAGACTGGATTTTTTCTATCAGGTAGGGTACAAGTGATTTCAGCCAGTTTATATATATCCTGGATATATTATTTACCTGATATAAGATGCATTTGGTTGAGTCAAGCACTTCATTGTAGTACTACAGTGATTATCTCTTTAGCGCACAGCGCGAGCAGGACAAACAGCAATGCAGAATATGAATAACTTTACTGGGACTGTCATACACATACCATTATAATGAGAACACAATTATAATAAAATGCTGTGAATTTTTTTAGTTTAGCTACCGTGTTTCTGCTCGTTGTTGCGTGAAGAACGCGTCCACAAAATGAGTTCATTTAGAGCCAAGCAGATACGCTCAGGTGCATTCAGGCCCTTTTTGCAGATAGCCAATAAGTCCTAATATTAACATTATGTTGTATAAAAACAAAGCGTATTCTATATGAAATGATGAGTTTAATCCCATTGGTTAAAAACGTATCAAATGTCACTCTACTGGTCATCTTCAGCGCGCGCAGCTCAAAACAGAAATGCAGAACATTAATAACTACTGTCATGTAGGCTAACGTTATTAAAAAAAGCACTATTGTAAAAAAAAAAAAAAAAAAAAAAAAGTGATTTGTTAGGGTTTCGCTGACATTTAGTGTTAACTATCTTTTAATCAAAACATAAAAAACATTATTTACCCTGTTTGTATCTGCGAGGCGTTCGTTACTAATTTTCCCTGTGTGTCAACATAAGTAATTATGGCTGTCAAATGTCTGACTTGACCATAGACTGTATAAAAACATGGACGTAGTGTCCATGAAGTCACCCATTGGTTTCCGAAGAGCATTTTTAAAGCGTCACTCCCGGATAATCCAAAATGGGCAAAAAGGCGAGAGCTGGTTGCTGAAACTACGCCCACCTAGCTCGACGGCGGTAACAGCAGCGGCAGTCCACCTGTTACTCAAGTGGCTGCTCCCTTAATTATGCATAACTTTAAGGCTTAATATAATTTAAACGGATGAGTTATAAAAATAAAAATAAAAAATCACCCCCCTCACAGTTGTCATGAAGGGCAAAATTAGCTATATAGAACAAAATAAATTTTTTGTACCAGGCTGTAAACAAGATTTTTTTTTTTTATGCTGTAAAGTTGAAAATTTTAACATGCAATCTAAGGGATTGACTCCCTTTTGCAGCCTGCCTCTAGCGGCCAGTTGACGTCAATTCCGTATGGGCTTCACGAGCGAGAACAGGAGGTTGCTGCTTGGACTTTACTCAGTGTATTTTCCCCCGCCCCCAAACATATGATTTGATTATCAGTTGAATATCTACAAGATTCAAAAATTCTGATTCAACTATGAAATTCATTAGTCGGGGACAACTCTTGTTTAATGAATCTAAAATGTCATCTGGTTTAACTATCAAGTAAAAAGTAATGACCTATTTTGCTTAAATACAACATATGTAAATACATGCAACACTACACATTATTCTCAAAGTTTTTATTTTTACTTTTTTTATTTTTTATTTTATTTTGTTAAGGTCAAATATATAATGTTTTTTTTATATAATTATTTATTCATAAATATCATTGTGTTTGTGAAGCACCATGTGATTTTACAAACAGAACTAACCTTGCTTTGTTGTAAAACGTCATTTTAAGATGCTTATTGACCTTGACACACAGTCATGAGGGTCTACAAGTGTCCTCTCTATTATATTATTTCCAGTTTTTTTTTTTTTTTTTTGTTCCTACATGTTGGTAGAACCACATGATTTTAGATGACAGACAGTTTTCAAATCTTGATAACAGTAATTTTTTTAATAAATAACATTATGCTAAATATTTCTTTTCAAGAATTTCATTCTTTTACTTAGACCTTTTTATTCATTTTTATATTAGGACAGTTGTATTATGAAATTAAATGGGGAAAAAACTAAATGAATTATATCAAAATTAAATAACTAAAATTAAAAACATGCTTACCATAGACTAGTTGTATTTAAGTTATTCTGCGTTTTAAATGTAAATAAATACATAAAATGAACATCATTGACCCATTTTCATACATCATCAAATCTTGAATTTTTTTTAGGGGGATAAGTCGTCTACTTTTGTCTGCTGTTCCCGGGTGTCAGTCTAGCCAGCGTTCCCATCATACTCCTGGCACCTCTCTAAAGTACATACCACGTCGCGCCGTGCTGTATGTTCCCGGCAACGATGAGAGAAAACTGCGGAAGTTGACTTCACTTGATGTGGACTGTGCCGTTCTCGACTGTGAGGATGGAGTCGCCCTAAACAAGAAGGTACCGACCGCCCCACCATTTCATTCTTCACCCAACACCTGACTCTGTGAGACATAATCACAAAATCCTCATCATTAAAAGCTCTCTTTTAGCCAGGTGCTGATCCTTAATCATTCCAAAGAAAGCTACCTAAGCGCATTCTTAAAACAAGCACATTTCCGTCCCATTATGTGCCAATAAAGGCAAAAATGCCCTTCTATAACATTCACTTAAAACAAGGTGCCCACTTCACACTGAGCAAACAGCAGGACTTCAGCAGATGCTGCAGGTTAAAAGCATTCTCGACCCGCCCACACAGTCAGCCAATTGGCCCTGTTTACCTCTCCATGAAATCGTGATTGGAGCAGGAGCTAAAAGGAGAACCGGTGGAAAGGAGTCAGCTAACAAAGGTTTTTAAGTCATGTTCAAAAGATGATTGATATGGCCAGAGGCTATTCCTGCTTAAGTGGGAAAAACTTTGACAGACAGCCTAAACTGTGACCCCTGAAAAAAGGTGATGGATCCCAATGTTTTCCAACACCCACTAATTTCTTTATCACAGCCAAGTGGGGGGAAAGGTTTTAAGAAAGTATCCGCTAAATCTGGCTTACTGCTTTCATGTCTTTTGTGTTGTTTCAGAGCTTTAGTTACAACTTGATCCATCATTGATGGACTTTAAGTGTAAAAAAAAAATGCTTTAAGGATAAAAACATGCCATTGTTACTGTGTCAGCATACTGACATGTATCAATGTTAACAGTGTAAAATGAGAAGTATAAAAATATAAGATTGCTGAGCCAAAATGCAGTTCTTCTGTGGTGTTCTGCCCAGATAGGATTATTTTGTTGAGGAATATTAATGCTAGGTGATCTGAGAGGGGAGAAAATGGCATTAGAGAAAGGTCTCTGGTTTCTTTTCGCTAGCTCCTGTTCCTGTCAGGGCTGAAAGAATTAACGCTCTCTGTAGTCTCCCTGATAAAAATGCTAATAACTCACTCTCAAAAAATAACAATGTACTTTTTTGAAGAGCCTGATAAATAATCCTATTGCTCCTTGGCTTTTTGATGGTATAAATCTGTCAAGACTAAAAGCACTTACAATCCTTCGTACAAGACTCAGTCAATTTTAAAGACCATATGTTAACTTTAAAGAGCCTGGCATGGTACAGGGAAAGCTGTGATCCATTATATATTTGCTAGCACGCAACTGCATAATGTAAAAATGAGTTATTAACTCAATAATAAAACATACTTCGCTCGTGCACCCGCTCTTTCACTTCCCACACTCTCAGCTGTTTTTCTCATCCTGTAGATAGATGTTGTTGTTATTTTTTTTTGCCACTAAATGAAACTATTGCCGCAGCTCGGTTACCTTTTTATGGGTCAGTGAGGAGGAAAGAAAATGAATGCATGCTGTACACATGCACATGTTCTGAGGACTTTATTTATTCAGGCACTGATTTAACCAAGGTCTTCCTGTAATACTTTCAGATGTAACACATTCAGATTGTGTCATTATATAAAGTTATTCAGGTTTCAACCCACATAAAATTACATTTAAATTTTGTAGAAGTTTTCCCCCAAAATATTTTAAATATATTTTACCCAATATTTGAGTGTAGTATGTATTTTATGCTGTTTAGAGTATTGTTCTGTTTGTATTTTTATAGTCTCAGCGTCAGACGTCACGCCCACGGACCGTTGGCTAAACGTCTGATGCACATGGGACACAAAAGTTGAAACACTTCAGGAGTGTCGAAGTCGTCATCGGATTGGTTGAATTATACAGGATTATGGGAGACGTATGTGTCGCGTTCTTTAATGTTCCGCAAAGGTTCCACAAAAGTGACGTGCCGCCAAAACCCCTCACGAAAGAAGAAAGCCGTAAGGTTTACAACTGTGTTGATGAGCACTTATCAGGATCTACTAAATGCTGAATTTTCAAAAGTATGTAAAATATTTCAAGTTTGCGGCATCGAATCTTTAAAATACGTCCGAGGGTCTTACACACCGGTTTGTTATTGTGGCGACATTTCCATGCTTCGAAATGTGACGCTGAAACAAAATGATTTGTGATTGGTTGTTTAACATGTCGGTCAAACGGCCTCATGGGCGGGCCTTGGCCAATGAAAGCTGCTACTCAAGACTAGTCTTTGTATAGTATTGTTCTGTTCTGTCTTAGCAACATGCTAACGTCAGACTCTACAGAAATCAGCTGTAAATTTAGTGTGCAGAGCACTATTTGCATGGTAAAAAAAGTTGCTGCCTAGGTAGAGCATTCTGGATTAGAACCTTATGGGGATCCCAAGTAGGCAGCAAGGCAGCTCGCTAGATTTTGGCTATTAGTTCCTTTTCATATTGTTGTTTTTGTCCTTTTATAAAAAACACTGTTAAATTGTGTTAGAAACACAACACATGGCATGTGTATGTTGTGCATTGATAAATGAGGATGATTTCATAGAATGTAAGTGCTAAAAGTTTGTTTGTTTTAAATTGATGATTGGATCTTGTCTGTGTGCCATAAGTATTATTGTTGTGCTCCCCCACCACCATAGCAAACCTGTGCCAATCTTTTCCCTGTCCTGCCCGCTTGGTGCCATGTGACAGACGGTTCAGACTACTCTGACTCCCACTGCCACTCAGGACCTCACTGGCACACACTAGCACACACTTGGTATTTAAAAATATCTCTCCTTACTGATAAGCAGGGGTGGGAAGTCATCCTTTTCTCTCCTCCAGCAGGGGCTGATGGCTACACCTGTCTTTTTTTTCGGTTCGGGGGCGAGTTTGTTTATTTTTGTTTTTTTGTGGCAGTGATGCCCTATAGACTGCAGCTCAGTTTGGGGCATTCCACTCAACGGCTCCTTTCCCCCCCTGTTTTTCCATGCCCGCCTCCCCTTTCTCTCTGTAGCAGCCTCGCTCCGCACTGCCCCCCTCGCAGCTCCAATCCCTGGAAGTTTGGAACTAATGAACTGACTGCTGAGCTGCCTCCATGGAGCTTGGTCCCAAACTATACTGTACTTCACACTCGATTTATTCTCCAGATGGCAAGACTACGCAGCCCTGCCGGGAGGGGCCACCTCTTCCAGTGAAGTGTGAAAGTGGACGGATGTTGTTTTCGGATCCTCTGTGATCAGCTCCGAGCTCCCTCAAACCACCCGGCACTGTATGTAGAGAACAAATCCCCCTGCTAACGGGCACACTCGAGCTGTGATGGCTGTCTGTAAGTTTGTGTGTGTTTGTGCCCTTGTTGCTTTTGCTGAGGTGCAGTGTCGCTGGCATTGGCACTTGTGTTATCTGATGCACTCACCTGCAGGTGGTGGTGGATGATGCTTGGAATCATGACAGTTATCCCTTCTCTACATATCCCTACTTTTTTATTATTATTATTCCTTTCTCTACCTGTTGTGCTTACTGTCTCTACACTCCTACCCCTTTTCTCCTTTAGTCAGCAGCGCTAGTGCAAAACATCCTGCTAAGTAAGAGGTTAAATGATTCTGCGCAGTGTGATAGAAATGTGTTTTCTTCTCAGAACTGATACTTTGTATTATCCCGATCTCAAGGTTTTGGGGAGGCTGTTTTAAATAATAGCTTGGGTTCAAATATTTAAACTATAGTCATGTTACATAAAAAAAAGCTGCTACTAAAATGTAGTTAACCAGTTTGTTGCTATTTATCAATTATGATATAAAATTTTAAAGGTATAACCAATTTTATAATTTTATAATTTAGTTTGAGTACTATTTCTTTGAAGGAGTGAAATTTAAGGAGTGAAATAGATCATTTGTTTTAATGTCAGGAGAATTTTTTTTTGATCAAAAGGCATTTATAATGTTACAAATGTTTTCTATTACTATTTCTATTGAACTTTCTATTCATCAAAAAATCCCGCCAGGAGGCAGCAAACTTTTTTCATTATTTAATAATGATGATAATAATAATAATAATAATAATAATAATAATAATGTGTTTCCTGAGCACTAAACCAGCATATTAGGAAGATTTCTGAAGATTCAATGTCACACTGAAGACTGGATTAATGGTTGCTGCAAATTCAGCTTCATTTTTATTTTACTGTATTTTTGATATAAATAAATAAGTGAGTGAGTTATAAGTGATGTGACATTCAGCCAAGTATGGTGACCCATACTCAGAATTTGTGCTCTGCATTTAACCCATCCAAAGTGCAAACACACAGAGCAGTGATAACACACACACACACACACTGTGAACACACACCCGGAGCAGTGGGCAGCCATTTATGCTGCGGCGCCCGGGGAACAGTTGGGGGTTCGGTGCCTTGCTCAAGGGCACCTAAGGCGTTGTATTGCTGGACCGAGATGTGTCTGTGTTATGTTGTATCATTTGGTCTTTTTTTAATCAGCCCTGGTGGTGGCAGTAGATTAAATGATTTTGATGAAAGAAAAATCTCACATGGCTTATATTTTAACATATGCAACCAGTAGTTCATATATCAGCTGTGACTGAAAATCTTGCAGTAAAGCTCCGTAGCAGTGGCTCCCTGTGTGAGAACGTTTGTTTTCTTTTTCTCTAGTATACATTCACAAGTACAGTATGCATTTTCTGTTTGTCAGGACTGACTTAATACACTTTTGTAGTCTTGGATTTCAGTTTGAGCTCATTTGAAAGTGTAATACTTTGGCTTCCTGTCAACATTCCCAATTTACCATAATCTATGCAACCAACTGTTATCCGATATAGAAGCTTTAAATGCAATGCCGGCATTTTGAAGTAATCTCAGATTTCCTCTGCCACACTCTCACTGGGTATGGTTCAAAGAGGGAACACCGCAATGCATTGCAATAGTGTAGTAATGTAATGAGGGTTAGTTAAGTCCACATCTCAAATACTGCAAAATAATACAATTTAGCCTTTGAGATCATCTTATCAGGGAGCTTGCTCAAGAAAGTTGTCCTGGTTCTCATTTGTGGAAGTTGATGTGATCAAATATCATACCAGTGTCGTACCAAACCTTTATGACTTCCTTTCTTCTGTGGAACACAAAAAACACATTTAGCAGAATGTTCACTCTGCTATTTTCCATACAGTGAAAGTAAATGATGACCACATATAGCAAACTCCAAAATATGTGAGCATGCTATATGTGAGGAAAAGACAGAAATGTGCCATGTTTGATAATGTCCATATTAAAATTGCACAACTTATTTGAAAGCCAGAGGAAGGATTTCCACTAAACCAACAATTTCTGTTATTGTGCCCTTTTTTTTGGACCAGTCCAGCAAGTCCAGTTCCCATGCACTTTTGTTGTATGTAAACGATTAGCTTGTACACTTTGCTAAACGTCTCATTTGTGTTTCACAGAAGGAACATCAAGCAGATTTTGAATGACACAAGGGTGTGTAAATGATTCCAAAATGCTTATTTTTGGATGAACCATTCCTTCAAGTAGAAAGGGCTCTCTTCAAATAGTGCAGCTGAGGAATGTTCCAGAGGAACACAGGACGCTCTACTGCCAAGAGAAACAACCAGCGATCTGAGGCGTTCACCCAGAAAATGAATCCCCAGCATTCGTGAACTCTAATAGCCTGTGTGCTGCAAGAAACTGCCTGCCAGTCAACCCTGTGGCATGTGTGTGTCATACATTTGTCATAGGAGCTGTGTGAATGGTGTAGTCATACTAGGGTACAGTTTATTGAAGGGTCAGTGAAGCAGGGTGGTCCCTATTGCTTGGAACTGAATAAGAGAGATGATGACTGAAGAGGAGATTGAAAGCTTTCTTCAACCATCACAGTTCTGACATCATCTCTGCTTTTTATGTTAATTAAATATTATGACATGATAGATCTGTACATGTTTTTGTAAGATCTGGTTTGTGGAATCTGAGGACGTGTGAACACTTGTTTCTTGTTTTGTTTTTCTAATGCACTTTAAAGAGGTAATTCACCCATAAATGCGAATTTTCTCATCATTTGTGTTGTTATATACTTATGTGTGACTAACTTTCTTCTGTGGAACTGTGGAAATGTTCGAGATGTGTTTTGGCAAAAGATACTGAGAAAGAACTATCAAAAAAATAAGCAACAAAAAAAAGTCATATAATCCATCCTTCGGATTTGATGCAACAACCAATTCAGTTTGACGTCACTGCCGTGTCGTGTCCCAGGAGTGTATAAACACAAATGAGAGCCACAGAGGGTAAAACTCTTCCTGTAATTTTAATGTTCATGCTTTGTAAAGACAAATGACACACACCTGTCTTCTGTGAATCCTGTGGAAGGAGCCAGAGTAGTCCAACATAAGCCATAATATCTCACTCACAATTTGCAGCTACAACATAAAGATCTTTCTTCATGTTTTCATCGGGAAAAGGATTCATGTCAAACATAGCTGCGGCATTATATGCAACCAGACACTCATGTGTTATGCCTGATGCACATAACTAAGATGAGTCATGAGATATGTGTTAAGAGTTTGCTGTGTTTTAGTGATATCTGCTTGATCTGGGGGGATTTCTCGGTCTCACAGTATGATGAGTGTTTATGAGAGGTGTTAAAGACTGGCTTCATTCAGGATAAATGGATACCTGTTTCCTGTGCAGAACAATAACACATGATTAGAGATAGGCTTCATTAAGAATATGTTTCAACAAAATTACATAAGACTATGTGTCTTTTTATGTTAATTCATGTAGGATCTACTATACAGCATCACACACTGCCTTTTATAATGTACAGAGATAATTTAAGCCTTTTATCTAACATATTAATACATAATACATATTATGTTAACCAATTTTTATCTAGCAAAGTAAATCGATCCAATTTAGTAGTAGTAGTAGTTTTTGTTTTGTTTTTTGATTTGATCTTGATTTTATTTTTATTTTTTTTATAATAATATTTTATGTTTTTCATTTTCATTTTACATTTAGTTTAGGTTTTAGCAATTTTTCCATGTGTTTTTGTCACTTTTTGGTTTTATAGTCTATAGTTTTACTTCAGTTTTACAATTGTTTTTGTTACTTTAGTACATCAAGCTAAACTATATATATATATATATATATATATATATATATATATATATATATATATATATATATATATATACAGTATATATAATTTTATATTAGTTATCATTTATTCCAAGTAAATAAAAAGTTTTTTTTTTTAATGGGTTCTATAGTTAGTTTTTAATTTAGTTTTAGTTAACTGTAAAAACCCCTCTGTGATTGATTGTGTCTTATAGCATGTTGCTATTGTTATTATTATTATTATTATTATTATTATTAATTTTTATTTGCTTCACATGGCAAACTTGACACAGAAAGGTGACTTCGTTATAAAGCTCTGTCTCTGGCAGCAGGTATGAACAACCCTAATGGCCAACACTCCTTGTACCCCATATACTCCATATAATGCCACTTTTAAAATTAAACACAGCCTTTGCTTTTGTAAGTGTCTAGCAAATAATCTGCTCCCTTGAAGAAGAAACCTGGTTAAAAAAAAATAAAAAAATAAAATAAATAATAAATAATAATAATATAATATATTTTAAAAGGGAAAATAAAACACTCATATAATATTTAGTTTGACCTCATGAAGTTGACAGATAGTTTAAGGACCTCTATTCACTGACATTTGTTGGGGGGGGGGGGGGGGGGTAAGCTATTTGGTACCCTATTTGTGGAAAGTGTCATATCTGGGTTACTGTTATTATTGCAACACAGCTAGAAAAACTTATCCAATCATATTCAGCTTTAAAAAGTTACAAAGATCTTTATTTTGCACTGTTTAGTGTTTTCTGTAAATGTTTGAATAGTATAAAATAATCCTCTCAAGAGTTGCTACCTATACAACTTTGATACAGTACAAAACCCTGAGAAAAACTGAGCTCTGTCATTTCCCTAGAGGCACAGAGATCCTTCTGTTCCCACTCTCATCACAGACTTCCTTTAGCACTTCAGTAGCAGAAGAGACTCTCACATGCAGCCTGCATCACAAGGCTACACTGTTGGCAGTGGCACATTGTTAAGAATTATTTGTTTAGGTTGCAGTTTTCACTGGCACAGCTATCAGATGTGTAGATTGTATTGCTTAAAGGCAAGTTATGATAGCAGACATTTCAAGTACTTTGAGAACAGAAAAAAATAGCGCCCATGAACAGTAGCATCCATAGTTAACCGTGAATACCAGATGTTGAATGTGGCCCAGGGTCCCATCTGAACGCTCCATTACCTTAACCTCTCTTCATCTTCATGGGAGTCTCCATTGCGGCCCAACATATCACAAAACGCTGAGTTTTGAAGAAAAGCGGATATTGTCCCCCTCTCATTATCAAATTACAAACGTCTGTTTTGATTAGCGGAGCCAGTCAGTAAAATTTGAGCTGCCCAAGCAGCACTCTGAAGTAGTAACAGATCATTCCACAGCCTCACAGTGTGAGGAGAAGTGGTGGTTTTCGAGAGACTGAGAGAATCTAGCGGTGAGCCTTGGGGGACAGGCTTCCCTCTCATGCGGAACCGGACAAATGCAGAATCAGATGCTGGATCTGTTAGTCATTCATCTGGAATAGAGCTCCAGATGCCCGGTGTGTCACCTGTCAGACCATGTCCATGAGACATTGTTTGCTTAGATTACACATCTAGGGAATCAAAGTCACCATCTCTCACAGCTCATTACTGGAAATATCACGATCAGTTGCAATGAAAAAAATAAGAATTAAAAAAAGTGAGAATTGTTGAATGGAAACATATAAAATTTAGTTTCTTTTTGTTCCCCCCTCTCACGTTTCTTGCTCCCATTTCCAATAATGCAAATGTATAAGAAAAAAGAAAACATGATTAGACACTGAATAATCCAAATGCAGATCCATTTCTTGGCATATTGCACAGTTGGAGTCCAGATTTTTTAAAAATGCAAAGGATCAGGCCTCTTTTTAAATGAGACATCAGTGTCTACAAACTTTAAAGTCTGTCTTTTGTTTTGAGTGTTTTCTGTACATGCTGTCATGATACTGTGTTGAGCTTTAATGATGGACTTGATGGAAAGAATCAAAGATCCTTCAAACCTGTGATTCTCCTGGTCACTCTGTGGGATGCTGGGAGATTGGGGAAGAGTCTTTTGAAGCAACTAGTTGGACAGGTTTCCATTAATGTAAAACATTTTCAGCTTTCAAAGTACTTTTATTCCGGCTCGGAATGGCTTGAGAATCTTCTTGAGAATGTTCTTTCTGTCAGTTCACTGTGAGGGGAGATAAGCAAGCCACTGTGAGGGGAGATTAGTGGAACATAGAAATTCAAATGTTTTGCTGTCAGGAATATCAGTTCGAAGCAAAACATAGTTATAAAAAGCAGAGAATCGCATGGCATGAAGGTTTGATATAACATTACACAATTCAGTGGTTATTTCAGACTGATTGGTCCATTTCTAGCTACGCTGTCGTCTTTAGACTGATATAGGAGCGTTTTGATGTTGATTTGTTACTCAAAGCCTTGTGTTTTTGCTCAAGAGTGAACGTTGATATCAGCCATTGGTTCGCCAGTGTCTAAGACACTGGATCAGTCTTGGATTATACTGGAGGATTCAAACTGGATCCACCATGGAAGCTTTACAAATGCTGAGTTATGGCTTCATAAAACCTCGGCCCTCCTAATACTACCACTGTGATCTCCAAATACTGTATATAAAAGGCTTTTAAGCGTACACATGACTTCCTATTGAGGATCACTTTGTTGTTCAGTTTGCTATTCAGCAACTCTTACCATAAACTGTAAACTGAGGACCACAATGTCAGTTTAGATACGAGTGTCTAGATTGTGTGTTGGATTTCGACTCTGCAGATGTTGTATAGATGATTTAATAGCTCTGGGCTTGTGTACACTTTCAATTTTGTTATAAAAATGTTGGACAGTGTTGTTATTTTAGATATAGGTTGAGGGAATTATAATCCAGTCTGGTTGTGATTACCAGTTCAAAAGAAAGGTTTTATAGTCCAAGCTTGACTTTAAAGAGGGTTACAGATTTAGACTAGAGATTTACCGTCTTTGCACTGTCATGAGCAATACTGAGAATGTTATTTTTGACACAATATGTAATACCTGTAGATAATACCTGGGTCGCAGTTAGACAACAACACACACACACACACACACAAAAAAGAAAGAAAAAGAAACATAGCATGATATGTAAGGTTATAGATTTTATTAGTGATAATTTTAATAATAATAACAAAAGTAATCATTATTATTACAATATATTGATCAAATAACCTACCATAAAAGACATCCAATACATTTAAGTCTTTCCTTCTATTCATTATCTCTAAAGTTGACGTAAATGCCATGTATTTGGCTGGTTTATGCCCATTATGGTCTCTGCTAGGTGCAGTGGGTGAGTCCATCCTTTAGCATTTTAAACGAGTAGTTCAGCTAAAAATGAGCATTCTGTCATTATTTACTTGTCTGTCAACAACTTCTTAGGAATTAAAAAAAAATAATCACTTTTCCATACATTAAAAACTATACCACTGAGCAGCCCATTTTTGGGTAGAGGTTCCAGTGGACTTTGTGAAGATGACATAGGCAAAGTAGTTCCTCATTCAAGTTAAATTAACCCCTGAGCCTTGGCCTCCCTCCTCTCTTTCTCTTGGGCTTTCTCATCCCTCCTCTGATCTAACCTGACAACTCCTGAGCTACTGTTTCCTTCTCTTGCTTAACTGAGAGCAGATTTCCCTTCAGATGGAGTGCTGTGTTCAGACCAGTGGAAACCTCTGCATTGAGCTGCATCTGGTTTGAATCTCCTGGCGTGTGCTGCTGTTGTCACAGGCTCTGGAACGTGGCTTTAACTTTGATTCTTCCTCCTTCCACTTCCTTTGGTCATGTTTCTGTGGTGTTTGTGTTGAAGACATGTGTTCAAGGCTTTTCACTTTATGGCCTTTGGTGAATCCGCTGTAGTGAGGTTGATCCCTTTCTCTATATCTTTCTCCGCACTGTAATCCCAGGCGCCAACCACCACTTCCCCTGTAAATTTACATAGCGTCCGCTCGTCTAAGCTGATGCATCTTTATCTTTTTACAAGTGCACCCAATGCCCAGTTCAAACGGATAGGAACCATTTTGCATTTTATATAGCTTGTAGTTTTCCGTATATAACATAATATTTATTATGCAACCTAATATTTTTTACATATATATTTATAACAAATGTCCTCCCGTTTATTAGGTAAACACAAATCATTCTCCAGTAGTAAAAAAAGCAAACAATAATCCCTGTCTAACCTTCTTTTGCTCACTTTTCCACATTTGATACCAACAAGCCTGTGTTCTTGGTCAAATAGAGAGTCTTAATTATGTAACATATCCATTCAAGTTTTATTTATTTATTTTTTTTTGGTGGGGGGGTTGCAGTGTTTATCACTGAATACTGCATAAACAATTTGGGTCTTTCATTTTGTGGTGCAGCATGCTTTGGGACATTTCCTTTCTTTGATAGCAGCTGTGGTTTTTGTTTTCTTTTCTTTTTTTTTTGACAGGATGCAGCTCGGAAAACTATCCCAAAGATGTTGGCTGAGCTGGATCTGGGGCGTACGGAGAAGTGTGTGCGGGTGAACTCGGTGTCCAGCGGCCTGGCTGAAGCTGACATGGAGGTGATTCTGCAGGCAGACGTGCTTCCCACAGCACTCATGCTGCCAAAGGTGGAGGATACAGGAGAGGTGCAGTGGGTGAGTGAGCCTTTTAGCATGTTAAACAAGTAGTTCACCTAAAAATAAGCATTCTGTCATTATTTAATATTTCTCCTTTAAAATACAAAAAAAGAGATTTAAAAAATATCACATTTCCATACATATAAACTATACAGTGAGCAGCCATGACTAAAAAAGTAGTCTCTCATGCCATTCAATATACAATTTTCAGTTGTACACATCTATTCAAAAGTGTAGGGTCAGTATGATTTGTTTTATTAAAGAAATTAAGAATTTCATTCAGCAGGGATGCAATAAATTGATAAAAAGTTACAGTAAAGACATTTATAATGTTACAAAAAAGATATTTCTCAAAAATGCTGTTGTTTAACTTTCTATTCATAAAAAAAATTAATAAAATAATAAAAATGTTTCACGGTTTCCAACATTGGTAATAATTAGAAACAGCAAATTTTTTGAGCAGCAAATTAGCCTATTAGAATGATTTTAGCCTATTAGAAAATTCGGCTTTGCCCATCAAAGAAATAAATTACACTTTAAAGTATATTTAAAATGTTAAGAAAACATTATATTTTAAATTATAACCTTTCATAATATTACTGTTTTTACTGTATTTTTGATCAAACAAAATCGGTGTCAATGAGAATAAGAGACTTCTTTCAAACTTTTAAACAGTAGTGTTTTCCCCCAAACTTGAATCAGTACATTTGTAAATGTTGAATAGTGCATTGAGGACTCAGATGTTTCCATATGATTATGATTATATTATAGGTAATGCGACATTCATTATAATTTCATCCCACAAATTGAAGTCTATGCTCTGTCTAATGTGAAAAATGAGACACTAAAAATACCTTGAGTGTACTCTTGCATTTTCTATCCTTTGAAAAGAACACAACACCCTCTGAACTCACAGAGTAAGACAAAACCACAGGTCCTTTCAAAGCAATAATAACAATCTTTTCTATTAGTCTGTACAGAGGGCTTGATCCCTGTAGTCAGGCCCGGGGAGAAATGGGGCTGTATATCTTGGCATCAGCTCAAGAAAGCCATGACATTTTAAAACTAGCTTCACAAGGCAGATGTCACAAAGTACTTCTTTACCCTGGAAACACAGGGCCTCTTCAATAAACCTATACTTGGGATTATTTAGGTCTGGCATTGTTCAAATACAAGTAGGTGGACAATTTAACCACTCATATAGATCTCATTATCAGATGGTTGGTCAGTCAGCCAGTCAGTGACATTACAGATGGTCTCAAATCTAGCAGACATGGACAAAAAGCCACAAAACAATCTTTTCTCCTGATCACCTCCATGTATGTGTGTGTTGCAAGAGGTGTTGAAGATTCTTCTAGACATCTGTTCGTCCATCAAATCAGGGCTTCCTCTGCCAGGCGGCCCCAGGAGGGCCCTGGTGGCCCCCAGAATAGCCAATACACCAGCCCCCAAATCCCTCCAGCTTTTTCCCCCAACCAGCCAACCCAGCCCAAATCTGCAGTATTCAGCTACTCTGCATGACCACTGAAAAGACCTGAAAGAATCTACAATGTCTTAACTAGCTAGATGAAGGGAGGGAGGGAAGTTGAGAGATGGGAGGGGGTCCCTAGTATGTTGCTCACAGTTGGCTTAGACTAGAAGGAAGTTTTTAACTAGCAGTTTTAATTAGTGCTCATATATTTCTCGGGCCGCTCAATGTTTCCTCCCTTTTTAATTGCTGACAGGTGTTCATATTTTTGTCTCTAATTCTTGTTCACTGCCATTTTGTCTATTACTTTATTACTTTTTGTTTTCTCAAAGATAAACTCTTAAGTGGCTCTTAAGTGATTCTCTTAAGTGGCTCTTAAGCATAGTCCATAAACAACAGTGTGTTTTATATATATATATATATATATATATATATATATATATATATATATATATATATATATATATAAATGGAAAAAAAGAGGAATGATTTGACTATATGGTTTCAGGAATTCTCTCTATCTACTCTCACCCACATCAAAAATAAACCCATTTTCAAAGTAAAATGACCTACAGCATCAACCATTCACTACCCACTTAGGCACTCAAAAATCAATACAACCTCTACACATACATCACATTTGGTAATACAATGTGTGTGAATGCATTAAAAAGTGCACATATATGTAGTGAGGGTTAGAACATGCTCTCTGCATGCTTTGCACACGGTTGAGCTCATAGCCGCAGCAGGATACGGGAGATTGTGAGCGGAGAGGAAGTCATGTAGCACTGACCTGACATGGGCCCACTGCTTTGAAAGTGGCGTGAGACAAACATGAAAGGAGAAGGCGTTTATCTCTTTCTCTTTTTCTCCTTTTTGCTTTCTTTAACAGCTCTGGTCATTGGACAGGTTGGATATGTTGTCATACTTGGATATACAGAATCCTTACCAGGACTGACCATGGTCATGTAGTTTCTGTAAAAATGCTGTAGTTATTGCAGCTTTTGTTGCTGCTATATATATTTGGTATTTTTGTGTTCTTGACAGATATCCTCAAAAAGAAACAACAAATCTGTTCAATACGCATTATGTAACAAAATTAGCCATTTCCAGTTAATTCCTCTCAGAGGGACCGTGGATGTGTTCCACTATTGGTGTGTTTCTTTGTGCAGTCTGACATGGCAACATTGGGCAGAACTGCTTTATTTTTTGAATGTCAAGTCATTTGCAAGTTAAATAACAACATAGTAAACTGTTTAAAACAGCAGCATTTTGGTGTCATTACGAAGTTGGTATTTTTTTTATATGTACTTGCTATTCCAGTGGTGTTATTATATGTTTTACTGTGGAATGAATTAGGGAGCATCAAGTCACAATGGAGCTTGTAAAAGTTAAAGTGCTACTTTAAAATCACTGTAAAATAAACACCAGCTATCTAATGCTATTGTGTACTGTAGCATTAAATATTTCTGTTATCCCTTGTGTGTTTCTGTCTGTGATGATCAGTCAGTGAGTGTCTAATCCAACTCAAAACACAAGTCATATCACTAAAAGCCTGATTATCTCTCTCCTCCTTCTCTTCTTCTCGTCCCGGTGGCCGACCCTAAATCCCTCTGTTGTTTATTTTCTTCCCTTTTTTCACGTAGATGAGCAGAGGAACCTCCAGACTGATTTGTTGCTAAAAGATGGACTTACTTGTTTCCTTTTGTGTGAAAATCTTCTACTCTCCCTTTCTGTCCTCTCTCTGTGTGCTTGTTTGACTGACAAGGCTTATTGGACTATAACAGGCATATCTCTTCCCCCACCCCCTCCTTTTGTCTGCAGACAATTCTCCCACAGATTCGGAGCCGTGTGCATTCTTTGGTCGCCACACTACTGAGTCCTGAAAGGAACCAGCTCGAGTCCTGTCCCTCCACGTCCACTCCTAATTCACGCCCCCCCCCCCCCCCTCCACCACCACACGGTGAAATGAGCACTTCAGCAGGCCGGAAACATTTAATCTGGCTCTCTTTTGAAGAGCATTAATTGAAACTTATCCACTTGCCGCCTTTTTCGCTCTAGCGGCTCCTTCGCCCCAAAATCTGGATCATGGCGGATGGGGCACTTATTGCACTTATGTCGAGAAGTGTGGGTTTTGGCAAGCTGCCTATAGGGACCACAAAAGCTTGTCACCTGAGAGTGGTATTAAAATTTGCGCAAGTGTGGTTCAATGTTGAGTTCCCCTCCAAGATGTGTAAATATTGAAAAGGCAGATCGGTACTGAAACTTTCAGCACAGTAAAAGCATACCTTTAATTTGTTGTCACTCGTCAATGTCCTAATGGCGCCTCTCCATGAAAGGCGTGTGACAGGGCAGAGCTTTTAGCTACATAAATGCTTAAGTTTAGTTAGTTATTTTGCGCAAAAATCGGGGGCTGTCGGAGAGGGCAATGTGGAGACTGGATAAAGAGATGGTGAGGAAATGGAAGGGCCGCCAAGCCCTTCCCTCTCCCTCCCTTTTCTCCATTCGATGGGAATATTATGCTAAGCCGTTGGCGTTTTTATGTTGCCATAGTAGCATTACTCCTGCAGGGTTGTGACCTCAGATGATTACAGTACAAAGCTTATTGGGTCTTGAAAACCCCTTTGAAGATGAAAAGTCTTTGAATGGTTTATATTTATGCAAATCTCTCAGATATGATTTATCCTACTGAGATTGAATGGGGAGATGATTAAAATTCCCCCATTAGAAAAAACTAATAAAACAAGTGTGTGTGGGATATTTTGGCCTTTATTTGGAAAACTAGCCTTGACGTACCTGAAGTTATTTCAGAATAGGGGCACAGGGAATTACACTTTTCTGCTTTGAGTTTTTCCCCCTCTTCCCTTCCTTTCCCTTCCCCACTCCTTTTATTATATTTTTTTTTTTTGTACAGGCTTTAAAAGAAAATATCTGACAGAGGGAGCTTTTGTGTGTTTCCAGATGATAGATTTTGGAATTTGGGCAACCCCACTGGCAGTCCACGGCTAGCTGTGAACTGGTCTGTTGGAAAAAATCGGAATGCTTTGGTCTTCAAAGCACCAAACTTCATTTTAAAGCTTTCTTAGGTAAGCTCAAACATTAGCAGGAAAATGAATAGCGCGGAGAAGTGTCGTATCACACGTCGCAAGTCTCACGAGTCTGTCCGCGGGGGGAAGCCGAAGCTCTGCATAAAACTGAAATGAAATGCGCTCCCAGACAGCTCAAATCTCATCCTTTTCAAATTCAGTCCTCCTTTCTTTGTAAATCCAGACGGGAACCTGTAGTATATCTCAAGGGCCTCTAAGAAACAGGAGACTGTGTGAATCCTGTCAAGTTTTTGAAGTAATATTTCTTTTTTCTTCAAAACCCTGAGTCAGAGGTTTTTTAATTTAATTAGGCATGGCATTTGAGTAATGTTGTCTCTTTAAATGAGATTTAAAGTGTTGTTTTTGACTGTGTGTGTGTGCGTGTGTCCATTTCAGTTTGTTGACAGGTTTCAGCGAAACTTCAAAGGCAGAGAGCTTGAGGAACCCATCCGCTTGGTCACCTTTGTGGAAACTGCTGTGGGTCTGCTGAATTTTAAGGTAAATAGCAACTTTATAATTTGAATGAGAAAATATAAAATTGCACCATCTGAGAAAAAAAATGGCCAAAGTCATGTTTTTTTTTTTGTCCTCTTATAAAACATGCAGCTCCTCTTTTCTTTTTATTATCAGCCGTCCCCCCCCCCCCAACCCTCTGTTGTGCTGGCTAGATTGAATCCCAGAGCCAAGACAGGGAAATATTGCAGAGTCACAGCAAGAAGTTAAATTAATTTGGAACTCATCAAAAGCATTCAAGAAATTCCATCTGCTCCGTGCCTGACACGGTCATATCACATTCCAGACTGTCTCTCACTAGTCCTGCTTCTGGGGTTAGTTACAGCCTTGGACGGTCTTCACAGATTTCCACATTCACGGGGACAGAGATGGCCCATTAATTGTGTGTGTGTGTGTGTGTGTGTGTGTGTGTAACTTTTTTAATATATAGTTCCATTGTTTTCCATTTCTAAACACAATATAAAGAACAAAGACATGGACATCGATTAAGGGAGTTTTGGGGAAAATTAGAGTCGTCTAACTGGGTGACTTGATAGACTGCCAAAGTACACATGCATGTGCACACACACACACACACACACACACACACACACACACACACACACACACACTCTCTCTCTCTCTCTCTCTCTCTCTCACATCTCTTCATTTTCTCTTTCTCTTGAAGGCAGTGTGTGAAGCACTTCGAGATCTTGGGCCAAAGGCAGGTCTTCATCATGACGGAGTTGTCTTCGGGTCAGATGACTTCTGTGCCAGCATAGGTCTGCTATCTTTTTAATTCACTATTTATACACATTTTTCTTTTTCATTCACTTATTTGTTGAATGACATACCACAAATAATACAATTTATTTTAATTAAATAATGAAAAATATGCATTTTTATGATAATATGTCATTAAAATCCCTTCAACTGCAAATTGTTATCTCATATATGATGCTTTGGTTTGATAAATTTTTTGTAAAAATCAGATGTTGGATCTCTTTTCACCTGCAGGAGCCACACGCACTAAAGATGCTAAAGAACTCCTGTATGCTCGGCAGAAAGTGGTGGTCACCACCAAAGGTTTCGGTCTCCAGGCGATCGATCTTGTTTATATTGATTATCAGGATGTGGAAGGACTGAGGCAGCAGGCCAGAGAGGGTGCACTTATGGGCTTCACTGGTATGCTGACTGCAAAGTCAAATCATTTTTCATTTCTGTTCAATTACTGTATCACATCCTGGCCTGGTCTTCCTTAAACAAAATGCTCTTTTGGACTCGGATGGTTTAGGATCTCAGTAAAAATGCACGCACTTACATATGTATGATTGCAGGTAGAGCATATACTGACTTAAATTGTTCAAAATGTTTTGGTGTGCATCAATTTTCTTCAGAGCACTAATAATCGGCTGAAGAGATTTACTTTATAATATTGTAGTTTTAAAGGAATATTCTTGGCTTAATACAGGTGGAAAGCAACAACTTGCTGCTGTTGCTAGAGCACAATTTGTATTTAACCTGCAAAATTTCTCACAAAAATGTATGTACAAAATTAATTACATTCCATAAATTATATATAATTATAAATATAATTACATTTGATTAATTGTATATATGGGTTAGTGGTTAGAGATTAGTGAGGGTTTTTGTGTATTTTTTTAGCATTTCTCTCCCTACAATTTGAGCATCTCTACTTTTCATGTTTTTCTGGATATCTGCCTTATTAGTGCTGACATCGTTGTTATATTTAAGAATTTTCAACTTTTTATATATATAAATATATATATATATATATATATATATATATATATATATATATATATATTTACAATTTCTATATGCTGTCCATATTGCATTGTTTTTTTTATTTATTACTTGAGCTTTTAATAACATACTACATATATGAAACTTCAAAGAAAGTTACCAGTTATGTTTAGCAGTGTATGCGTGTGTGCATGTTTCTTTATTCATCTGTGTCTGTGTATCCATCACTTACAAGTGAATTTATGGGAGATAGATGTATGTTCACTGCTCAGCACTCTGTGTGGGTTTGTAGCCAGGCAACGTGTGTTTGTGTGCGTGCGTGTGTGTGCGTGCGTGTGTGTCCGTGTGTGCGTGCTTGTGTGTGCGTTTGTGTGTGTGTGGAATCCTGGTGAGCAGGTAACTGGCCACGGGAGGCCAGACACAGCCCTCCTCTGAGCCTCTGCTAATGAATATGTAATTGCTGTTTGCAGAATACACACTGTTCTCCCTGCACATCTCTGTATACACTAGCACTGCCATTCCTCCAGAACACAGCACAAAGCTAAAGATCATTCTCTTTGGTCCTGTCTTCTTTTTTTACATCAAAGATCATCACTAATTCCATCTAGTATGTTAAATCACTAGGTTTAATTTACAACAGCATTTTATTATAATTTAATAATGATAGAATTGCAACTCGGGTAAAAAAAAAGGCATTTCATACAGAAACTATTTTAGGAGCATTTATTTGATTAATTAAAAGGCATTTACAACCATCATAAAATAAATTACCACGATAACCATAGTCTCTTCAAATTACCAAGATATTATTACTAATGTAAAATAATAATCAATTATTATTGGATCACCTTCAAACTATGTAAAAGGCTTTCAGAATCTTTCTGACACTTTTTGCTTTCTTCTTGAAGCTTGAAATTGCTACTACAGTGCACTAAATTAAAAAAAATTACTTGTAAGTTTTGTATTTTGGCAGATGCTGTGGTTAACATGCTAAAATTAAATAAGCATGTGATCCAACTAAATGATTTACTTATTATGATTATTTTTTCGGTTTGTGGCATCCCAGGTTATCTATGGGGGTGCCACTGCAAGGTTGTGTGTTTTTATTTCCCCAGCTGCCAACCCGTGGGTTGGTTGTGCCGTGTTGCAGTCCATCAGCCGGGCGCTCTGTTCAGCAGCCTGTCATTAGGCAGGTGGGATCGGGTTTGATGACTCTCTTCTGCCTCTCGTGCGAGTCTGAATTGGAGCATCTCCTCATGTAGCATGCGCTGAGCTCACCACCCTTCTGATTGCCACTGCTAGTCTGAGGTCCCTGTGTCGAGAGGCCTACAGAAACACAGTTTACAGTTTTCCCCCTCAGTGTGTGTGTGTGTGTGTGTGTGTGTGTGTGTGTGTGTGTGTGTGTGTGTGTGTGTGTGTGAGTGAGTGTGTGTGAGTGAGTGAGTGTTTGTTTGTAGGCAGTTGAAATTGCATGCAGATAAATATAGGGTAGGGAATTTTTTTTTTTTTTGCAAGAGCAAATCGATCACTATATTATTGCAAATACTGCAATCTGAGTCTCAGAATGCTTTTTATAAATAAAATTGTTAGTAGTAATCACACTTTGTATTTTATAAACGTATTTTATGTATTATTAAAAATATATATTTCATGTTTAGGAAATGTTTCTGATTTTAATGTTTTAAAATTTAAATGAGAACATTTTATTCAATGAGCTCTTAGATTTCGAATACTTTATTTAGGCATTTTATTCATCATAAAAACACTTTTTAAATATTTTTCTTAAAGTAAATATATTCCTATAATAATTGGGCAGAATACTACAACAGGTACATATTCATCAACAGACAAGCAGTTAAATCTGCTACAAAACAAAAAGGCCAAAAAATTACAAATTAACAGTCAATTTTATTTTCTCCTCTTTTATGTATAACTGCACACAATTGTGTCTTAAACATTATTTCCCTGAATTCCTCATCTGTGAATTGACCTTGACCCATATTTATTTCTTTAGGAGGAATTTTAGTTAACTACATAGATATGGTGTTGTGTTATGAATAAGAAAAAAAATGGTTGGTCTCTTTAATATTTTTTCTAGTATATTAATTTAGGTGTCAAAATAGAATTGTCCTTCTTAATTTTATTCAGTATTCAGTGTATCACTTTTTTCCGCCTTTTTGATAGATTCAGTCCATCTATGTGAGATTTTGAGAATCACCTGACAGTGGCACTGTAGCCAAACCAGATGGCACCTCCTGATTGGCCAGCTGGCATTGGGGAACATTAATGATGCACAGCAACCGTCCAATAGCAGCGCTGTGTAAGGGCCCACTACCCACTTTGTTCACTTTGTCACTAGACGGCTCAGAACAGACAGCTCCTGAACAGGTGGCAGTCTGGGGAAGAGGCATATTTTGTTGATGTGAGGGAACGACCCCCTGCCAGTCTTTTCTGGGATGGGCATCACAAACATGGACCTTGAGCCTCAGCTTTAGGGTGTTGATCCAACAGGCCGTCTCCTCCAGAGCAGCAGAGGGACAGGACACACACACTGGTGATTTTTCCGTCTGCAGCACTGTTGGCTCAGTAATAAACACAGTCACCAAGCTGGTTTGCTTTATTTACATTGAAGCGCATGCTTAGCTGTCATTGGTTAACCCGACGCCCCATTCACTCCCAGCTGCATCATCAGATTGTCGTATCTTGCAGCATTTGGCTTCGACAATGTGTAAAAGATGCAGAAAGTAACACCTGTGCTGTTGCAAGACTGTGGTAACATATGACTGACATTACGCTGCAATATGTAACATTGTGTGCTAAATTATGTGGGAACTCAATGGATAACATATGGCAGGGGCTGTTTCAGAGGGGTTAACTGGGGTAAGAGCCACAGATGGAGCTAATGGTTTTCTCATGTATTAAATTCTACGGCTGTCAGCTAGCTACCTTTCCGTATTTGTTTTAAGAGACAATCTGAAGCAAAACATAAGAGATATTTCTCAAATGAAGTCTCATCATCCAGAGGTTTGAACATTGTCTTGATTATTATGGTGCATTGCTGGACAGATGGTATTTTTGAGAATAAGGTTTCTGCCATCATGACCATAATCCGTATTACTTTCTTAGCTGATGCCGTAAAGCATGGAGGAAAAAGAAATATTTAAAAATGGCATCCACATCATTTTAGAACGGACTTGCATAAATAATAATAATAATAATTATTATTATTATTATTATTTTGTATCATGTATTATTGTATTTATCAATATAAATGTTAATATGAATAAAATAATACACTAATAGTAAGGATGATAATATTAGTTAATATAAAATTGGGTTTAAAAACCAATGGTAGTTAGATTATGGATGATTTCATGTTCATCTGTTTTTCACCCCAGCATTGGGTCATTAACACACATAGCTGATCTTATGAGAGGTATCAGTTGCTGTCCATGACATCTATATCTATGTGTATCTGTGTATGAAGTGTGTGGAGGTGTCTGCGTGTGTGTGGCTCTCATACAGGCTTGTAATAAAAGCAGCAAGTCAAGTCTCACAGAGGCTGCCTCAGATTGGAGTGTAACTAAGCGTGCAGTGAAGTTTCAGAGTTCAACGGGGCATGAGGCGAAAATCGGGATGACACCCATAATTCATAGCATCCTCTGTCCCTGCTGTTTCCCTTAAATTCATTCTTGGTCAGGGAGCTGTACTGGAGGAAGAGGAGCAAATACCCGCCAGGGCCTTTGTTTCTCTGGAGCAAAGCCCTTTAAACGTGGAGGAATAATCTGAGATTAATTTATTAATTTTTTTTTTTTTTTGTATTTTTACAGAATTTTTTGGCTTGTACATGTTATGATCGGTGGTTTTAAAAAAAACGTTACTGAAGTATGGGTGTTTAACCATTCAAAAATATTTGATATCCTTTTTTACTTTTACTGAGACATGGCCAGTTAAATGTTTTTTTCTCTTTGTAATATTTATTTATTTATTTGTGTGTCGTTAGGGATCGATTTATTTGTTTGTTGCACTTCTTTCTAGGAAAACAAGTGATTCATCCCAACCAGATCAAGGTTGTTCAAGATGAATTTGCCCCCAGTCCAGAGAAGATCAAGTGGGCCACAGAGCTGATCGCTGCTTTCGGGGAGCATCAGAAGTTGGGAAAGGTACATGTTGAGTAGTTCCTGAGTTTCCACAGAGATCTGTGTAGCATCAAGATGCCCTCCATGACGCAAACTGCACTGTAGCTTTTGTCTGAGAAAATCAAATGAGGGGTTGAATATTTTAGTTCCTAATTTAGTGCATCATTGAGTCCTGTGTTTTCTGCTCGGTAGGGCTGCGCGTGTCTGAGATGTGCTAGTAATGTACAATCTGCCAGTAATTCCTACGCTAAGGATGGCCTGGGGATGTGTCAGCGACTTTCTCCCTGTTCGGGCTCTTTGCTCACAAACTGAGATTCCAGGACACAGTTGCTAAATTTATTCTGTGTCGTCTTGTATATTTCTATGCCCTCTTGCAGATCCTTGCAGATTTGTTACAGAAAATGTTTGCAAACCTCCCACCTGAGGTTTTACTGCCTCTCAACATTTTTAGACACTCTTATTACCATTACATTACATTTACATTTACATATTTAGTTTCTTTGATGCATATGTCATGTAATTATTGAAACACTTTCTTCTTAAGAGGTTTGGACTTGGTAGGCTGATTGAAATATCCGGCTCAGCACAGTAGGAATATTTATTATGCAAATAAATGACTTCCAGCTCTAATTCCTGCATCTGTCAAGAATATTTCAATTTTCATTCTCATGATTCTTAGGCTTTTTTTAACGCATTGGCAAATTCCCAACCAACTTGAATAAAACAGGACATTATTGATTCACTACATACCAATAACAAAAACATTTAAATAAATACTTCCCTTAAAAAAAAAGAAAAAAGAATTATATATGTATTATATACACAAGCTCTCTCCTCTCCTCTTTTCTAGATTTTCTCTTGGGAATTAATGAATAAACATCCTATTCTTCTTTGTAGTGTCATATATGCTTTGCAGCTATGTAGCAGGATATGTTCTTCTAGACAATATCTGCCTTTATTTTTATTCAACCATTGTTCTGTTCTCTTCTCCTCAGGGGGCTTTCACCTTTCATGGCAGTATGATTGACATGCCATCTCTGAAGCAAGCTCAGAACATTGTCACAATGGCTTCAACTGTTCAGGGAAAGTGAGCCAAACCTGAGTTCCTCAGACATCAAAATTTGCACGATGCTGGCTGTGCTGTGCACTTCACATCAAGAGCCAAGAACGACCTGTGCATTTGTTTAACCAGCAACAGCGATGATGTTCTAGTTGATGTGTTTATTTTATCTTCTGAAATTCCTGGTGCATTATCAGCTTATGCATTAGTTTGCATTTGTGTGTGTGTGTGTGTGTGTGTGTGTGTGTCATGCCCACCCCCTGCTTTCAGGGCAGATGATTGGCCATAGTAAAGGTTGTGCATGCCCAAAGAAAGGGCAAACAAACAGAGCTGCCCTGCCATCGAGCTTCCATTCAGCCTGAAGGCTCCTCCAGGCCTCGGAACGTCAAAGCAATATTTGCCAAGAAGCCGCCGCAAATTTACTAAAACCAACATTGAGAGAATGAGCCTGTGAGCCCGCTCTAAATTGCAGGCCTTTGTTTCAAAGAGTCTCAGCAAGGCAGTTTGTTCTTCAGGACAAGGCTTGAATGTATCTGCAGCCTGGCGTAAGCTCTACGCAGTGTGCCACACGCTCACTCATAAACACGTACACAAAGAGCTCCGCGAGGGCCGCTCTATGTAAATATCAGCAGTTTTCCATGGCTTTGTTTCCCAGTCAGTGGTTCCCATCTCTCTATCCAGCTTCGAAGTCACCATTAACATGGCCAAGTGCTCAAAAGACATGCCGCTGTTGTCCATTTCACCAGTGTTTCTCACACACACTTTGTCAAGAATCCCTCTTTTGAAATAAAACTCCAGGATGTCATTCCCAATGAATGACCTTCCTTTCCACCCTTGAGGGCGTTGTTGTTGTTTTTATGTTGGGTTTGTCATGAATCCATCCCTCAGTATGCTATACTCCTGCTCCTTGTTGCTGGTCTCCCACTAGCTGATGACATATTTGGCAGAAATGTCTGAGGTGGATTTGTCTGGGATGGGGGTGGGAGGAATGGTTGATGGTAATAGAGGCTTCTGTGTAAAGTGGGACTGAATATGGCGTGATCAATAGTGTCTGTAGCGAGCAACTCGGCCCGAGCTCTTTGCCAGCCTCGGGATGCAGACACAAAGATGGAAACCTCTGCTGTGAGCGGCCTGGCATCCAGCCCACACCTCTCTGCCGCCCCCTCTCCCATGCTCTCTGCCCTTTGCACTCATTTATTTTTCATTTTCTTTAGAATCGACTTTTTGGATTTATTTATGTCAGACGAGCCCTTGAATGTGCACTTTAAGCATGTCTTCAAGATTCTCAATCAGAGCCTGAGACCATAGGTTAGTAGGTTAATAAGATGAGATTCATCTAGAGCCATCATGCATTTAGTTAGCCATTTATTTATTTTTTAAATTTGCTTGTATTTTGTTTAAACACAATTTATAAGAACAGAAATATTGAGCTATTATATATATATATAATTCACCCTTTTTTTATCTTTTTTTATTTAATATAATTTTTTCTTTTTTTTTTTTACCCCATAGCCTTCAGTTATATGGACAAAACTGTTGGAAAGTATTTTGTTTTGTGTTCTGCAGAAGAAATAAAGTCATACAGGTTGGGAGGGTGAGTAAATAAAGACTTTTTTTTGGTGGAGGGGGTGAACTGTCCCTTTAACAGCCCATGCACACAAAAGATCTTAGACAATGACCTCTGAACTTCAGTCACCTAAGGCTTTAGAAAATAAGTGAGATTAGATTAGACTATTTGGTCGCCGATTGGGTTTTTGTGCCTTTAAAGCGTCTTAGTAATAACTTTTTGGTGAAGTGAAATTATATTCAGCACTGCAGTTAAGCCTGATGCATGCACTAAATGCACCATTCATTTTATTATGTTGAAACTGATCTGTGTAGCCAAAGATTAATGGTTTAATGGAGTTGCGGACACTGCTCCATAGATCAACGACATGCTACTTCCTCCCACTTCTTTGTCATTTTTCATGACATTTCTATTATGCATGTAAGTTGACATAATCTTTTCAGTTCACAAGGCGGAATTATTTAAATACATTTACTAGTATTCCCAAAGAGAGTACAATACAATTAACACGAAAAGGACCTTACCTAATCTTGACAGCACTCAATTAGGCTTGAAACACAGTCCTGATGGCTATGTGCTGAGATTGCTCTCATAAATTATCTGATATCAACCCAGCAGAGAAAATGAATGTATGCAAAGTGCTTTCAGAGGAAAATTAAAAGGAAACGTTTTACATATTTTTCATTAATCTCAATGGGACCCGTGTGGCAGGGAGGATTTTGCCTCCCCTAATTTCTCGCCAAAGGATCTCCCAATAATGACTTCATTCTTTTACTAGACAATATATGACAAACTCATTTCAACAAAGATAATTCCCCTGCAATAAAAATAATCGTTTACAACAAGAGCAGGCAGGAACCATTTTGGAAATAATATGTAATTGAAATGAAATAGAATTTATTGGCTTTTGGGTGTAGCCTAATGAGTGAACACTGAACTCTAGTCAAATGTCTGGCGTTTTTTGCACTTAGGTTACGTGAATTTGCTGGAATATCATTAACAGAGAATAACATAAACCACTGTGGAAAATGACGCAAATGCATAGCTTTCAGTGACTTTTAAGATAAAAAAAAGTGTAGCCTATGCCTTTAGCTCTTTAGAGAAAGTATTAACAAAACACTACAATACAAATTGTTATTACTTCTGGGATATTAACTTTCTTAACACTCCCTTAGGGATGATTATAATAGTAGCCTAACATTAATAATGGGCGTAAATTATACCCGCGTTTTTGTTGTCATGTCTGCATTTTATCCATTTAAACGTCTTTTAAAACCGTTTCAAATATCTGTGAAAACTTTATTTTATTCCTTAAATTATTCGAGATGGACCTAAACCTACAAAGAGAGAGAGAAAGCAAAATGGTATGATTTGGGTCTCATCACTTATTTTTATACGTTTTCCTTTATTTTAGATGCAATGCAACGTGTTAAAATATAGTGGGTGATTTAATTACATTTATTTAATTTAATTTACATTTAACTTATTTTAGGCTAGCTATATAAACTAGGGACAGTCAGAACTCTTGTTTTTATGTTGTGTAATTGTTCTGGTGCAACCTTACACGATCAACAAGGCGCGTGGGGAAAAAGAACAGTTATTTTTGGACAGTACACACTTGTGACGTCAAGAGGTCAGAACAAACAAAAGATGGAGTTAAAAAAAAAGTCATCTTATTTTGCCAACGAGTTTCGACGCACAGGTCTTCATTGGGCGAAAAAGGAACTCTTGTTTTATACAGCTCACCCACTGATGTCACATTTTCAGTAATGTTCCATATTTTTGAAGCAGTTCTTAATGTTGTGGTAGCCTATTGTTTGGCCAGAATACTGAATGTGTGCCTGAGTGAAGGATAGTTATCTCTGAATAACCGGAGACTTTGAGCTGACTCTTAATTTGAAATGGAGACAGATCAAAGGACAGACCCCGCTAAACCTCCTCCAGTCTTGTCTGCGGTTGCCATGGCTTCGAGTCGAGGGGCCAAGTAAATCAGACTCGTTACAGCGCGACAACAGTCTCCAAAACTTTTTTTTAATTTTTAGCTGACTTGACCCCATTTATTTTTATTCATGAAATTTCATCTTAAGAAAATAAATACAATGTCAAAAAAAAAAGTTTATTTGAGCATTATTGTCTGTTACTTGATATATTAATGTAATATAATGAAATGCATAGGCTATTATGGAGGTGGTAATAATAATAATAATTTACCATGAAGTGTTCTCGTTTTTAATGGAGATGAATGACTTTATTCATTATTAAACGACAATTTAAAAATGATTGCCGTTTTTAACCAGTAGCTATCATTTTTATATCTTATGTTATTAACATCTTCATCGTCAGGGTTATAGAGCAGATGTGATTTCCACCTCACTGTTAGTAGTAGGAACAGCCCATGGGTGGATTCCCCAATTATAAGCCCATGGCAGCCCCCCTTCAAATTGACTTTTCCTTCTGTTGTGACAAAATGGTGCAATTGTCGCGTAGCCTCCAGGATAATCAGAGCATCATGGTTTTATGTATATTATGGCGGCTTGCTCATTATCACACAACTGCTCATGAATTAGAGAGAAATTAAAACAATTCTGCTATATCTTTCACGGATGCGATAAAACAGATAGGCTTTTGAGTGCTGTGAGCTTGCTGTGTGACTTGACTGCTTGGCGCAGCTTGTACCATCTCACCCACTGGCTTTCTGATGAAAGAAGAACAGAACTTTAAGAAGTGTGCCGCCGGATGCTGTCAAAATTGGGGGCAGGAAGAGAAAGGCTGTTCATAAAGGCGACATTTATTGCTTCTTGGCTGTTAGGACTTTTGCGGTTGAACCCCCCGGTGCAGATCCAGACAGAAGAGTCGAGAGGAATATATGATCTGTGCTCTCATATAGGCCTATCTGTACTTGCATGAAGTTATAATGAGTAACAGGTGCACTTTGAATTAAAGTCGATGCATATTTATAACCGCAATCCGTTAAAGATAATTGAAGGTTTGTGGAGTGGAAAAGAATATTGATAAAAATAAAAAGTTCGTTTTAAGGTGTCATTTAAATCGCCTTTATTTGTATAGGCTAACTATTGATTGTTTCAGGAATTTAACAGAGAAATATATAGCAAAGTCAATTATGGAAACTCACTGCTAGTGCAGTTCAGTTCAAAAACACTGTAAATTGTATCCATTTGGAAAAGAGTTCATTTCAGCTGAACAGTTCTTCATTGTCTCATAATTTCCGGGAGGCTAGTGCAGTCCTAGTATTTATTTCAAGTAGATATTATGCTTTTCTAGATTCTTCTTTGGATATATCGTGGAGTGACCCTATAACCACCTACACATGCTTGCATCTTTTGAGCTCGCTTAATTGTCAGGCGTTGAGTCATGGGAGCGCGAGCGGCTGGTTTATCACCTTCCCTTGACACAGGTCCTCTGTGAATGGTCTTACCCTGTCCACCCTGTGCCTGCTATTAAACAAGCCATAAGAAAAACATAAACCTTTCAAATATAGCCGATTTTATATATAATATATTTTGTATTGAATAGGTTTTTTTTTTTCCTTCGGCAGGAACCGTTTTAACATAACATTAGCGAACATTACCCTACTACTTAGCCTATGAATTCAGGAATTCAGCTAGAAATGTGATATTTCTAACTTTAACTCGTAAAACATATTCACAAATTAATATTGATAAAAAAGTGTTATCTATAAAAAAAATAGCAACATTAACAAATTTAAATGATGGATTATACTAAACACTGTGGAGGAGAACTATGGGTCCGATGGGACATATAAACATGATCTATTAATGTCTCTGATGGTTTGCAGTCACTGATCTACTCTCTTCAACTTTAATTAATTTGACAGTAAGTCCAAAGCATTTAATAATTCTGTAGGCTAGTATATCGTTATTATTTTTATTTTAGTTCTACTTGTTTAAATGTTCTCTATTTTTTTAGTACTGGGTTCTGATCTGTTTTGTAAATTCTAGTTCTTAGACAATTAAATTGTCAAAAGCTTAATAAACTCGCTCGTAATCGTATCGTAGTTATAAGAAATGCTTTACAGTAACTTTCATATTCGTTTGCTCCTAACACGTTCGGCGCGTGCCTGTGTGTTTGCACAGTCAAGCTCTTAATTGTGGTTTATGACATCAGCTCTGCTAATCCAATTAAACATGTTTGTCCTATAGACCCAGAACTTTGTGAAGAGTGAACACCCAGCCCGATCTTTAAGGCAGGACAGCCGACAACTTTCTGACTTTGAATTAGATAAATAGGACCTGATAGGACCTGGAATGCATGGGGAATTATTTCATGCTCGTTTGTATTCAGTAGCTAAGCATGCATGAAAGTATAAATTAATTTATTGAATGACTGGTTACAAAATAGGCTAGGCTTTCTATCGCAACACATATTTTATTTATGCAGTTTGATTAAAATGCTTTTGAACGATAAACTAAAAATTAGTTTATCGATTTAAACCTGAGTGAGTAACTGACCCATTCCCAGATTACTTCAAGAAATACAGCAGGATGAGAAGAACCTTCCAAACCTGTTGGAATAGTCATTTTAAAAGACACAACCGAAATGTATATTTCCGCAGAGGAAAAAGCACAGGTTTCTCGACATTTTTACACACAAATTCTTATAGCTTTATGTCGTTTCTGACAAGTTTTGACTGACAAATTGGACACTCGGCTGTAAGATTTAAGAGTTCGTTTGAATACTTTAATCTGGAAAGTTTTAAATGAATCTAAATCGATATTTCGCAACGGTTGTTTCTATATTATCGAAAAACTTATAACGATTTTGGTTTAAATAAAAAAAACTTATTTATTTGATGTTACTGTGGAAATTAAATAGCTACTATGAGAAAACACTTCTGAGTTCCGTTTGAAATATAAGATGCTAAATTATTTCTTGCAAACTTTTATTTTTTTCCGGAATACAAAATGTGACATCTCCATCACACTTTTGATTTCTTGAGCCACTTGCTTGCTTATACATCGATGTTCACGACTATTTTAAAGTGAATGGGTTTGTTTTATCCTTCAAACTATAAAATAAATACGTAAAAATTAAAGTGGTTTGTTTTAAATAATAATGAATTCATTCTTGAGAACAGTGAATTGAATCTGACCAGCATGTGAAGAACACTTGGCACAGTAAAGCAGGATAGAGCTCATGAATCATTTTATCACGCCCCTTTTCTTTGCACAGTATGACAACATTTATTTTTCACTTCAAGATGAATTGTGAGTTTGCAGTTCAACGTTGCCTTTACATGCTAATGGTGTTGGACCTTCTTTTATATAAGCTATTTATTGTATTTGTAGCCTTCAGAAATATGTTATGCAAATATTTATTTTATCAGCTATTTTTAAACATAAAAAAACAGGTTGCTAAATCAATTATTGTCTCCAATTTATAAAAGCAATGTCCTCAGAACACTATGCATGTTGCCTCTACAGAAGAGTGACCACATGGGGGGAGGAACTTAATTAAACCTCACACCTCAAAGCCCTATAAGCTGAAATGGCAGCTTTATTTGAATATACAGAGAGCATAAATATTCCCAATTATAACTCGAAGTAACAAAACCTGACACCAAAAGGTATCTCAGATCAAACAAAGTGCTGCCATATTGGCCACTCCCAGTCCCAACAAATTTAAGACAGGGACATTTCAGAGGAAAATGAAAGGAAATGTATTTTTTATCATGTCTGTGTTCCAGCAGCTGTAGTTGAGCGTGAGCTGTCAAGTCAGGTTGGTGTAGGCACGTATGTTGTTGGCATGTGGAAGCAGTGATGCTCAGGTAAGGAGCCTCTCTTCTCTGAACCACAGCACAGCTGACTGCTCCAAGAGCCAAAGTAATGAGGGTTCCGCTGGGGGCCGCCTAGTTGGAGAGGTGGCTTAACCCTGCCTGGACGAGGCAGGAGCCCGGGCTTTGCTTTTTCAATCGGAGCCCCTTGCAGAGCTCGCAGCCTACAATGAACATTTTGACAATGCTGGTGATAAGCACTGGGTAATGAAAGGAAGCGTTTCTGTTTTATTGTATGATATATTTTTTATTTTCATACGTGAAAAAAGAATTGTGGGTTACAAAATATGACAAATGGCCATATTTTAGTGTGATGATGCTCAAAAGTATGAAGAGCTAAAACAGAAGAGCTATAAAATAACTTACGCATGAAATAAACAAAAAGAGCATCTATATTTTTTTTCTTCCCAGAATTAATCTATTTAATGTATTCAGCAACAAGAATACATTATTTTATTCACAGATTCTTTCAATATTATTAATGCAAATGAATTTAAATAATTTGGTTTTGATTCATGGAAATCTCTCAGACAGGCCAGCCTAAGAATCCTGATCATCTTTATAACCAAATGTAATGCTCCTCTTGAGTCACACTGTCATTTTCTTGGGAATTCTCAAAACAGACAATTAATACGACTGTAAAGAGAATTCTGCTCGTGTCACCAAGATAAATTTTAGCAAGATATGCTGTCATTTACCACTGGGGATGTCAAGAAAGGGGCAAAGGTGACCATCCCCTAAGACATGTGCCTAATTATATAATTTGTCTTGTGAGTGGGACAGACCACTGTAAGGTCTCCACTGGGATCACTTCTTCAGCAGCCTGAGCCTATTATCAGTTTCATCAACCCTCATTTATGTAAGGGCATCCCGAGCGAGCTCATTTATCTCTTTTTCCATCCACAGGAAATCGACATTCATAAGCCTATGACGTTCAAATTCTAACATCAGACTTCATATCTTCAGGTGACCTGACAGTGTTGTCAGGTTTCTATGAGATAGAGCGATGATATATAAACCACCAAGGGCACAATAGTTACATATTCACTCTTAACATTCAAACTGGACTGAAAAGACTTTTAATTCGAACAAACATTGTAACAAATGTTATATTATTTATTTTATTGATAGATTTTATTGGCATTAATCATTGCATTACATTTATTTATTTAGCAGGCACTTTTTTGGCTTTAATAATAATACAAATACAAGCAGAAGCAACTGATCCAAGGCAGATTGTAATTAGCTAGCTTAAGGAACTGGCACTGATATTTAAACCAAACATCAGCACTGTAGTCAATAATCTTTTTATGGTAAATCTGAGTTTGTGTCAATTCTGTAGTGAGCCAAAATGCTTATCGAGTCTGGACATATACGTGGGCCTGGATCTGTACTTATTCCGGGATGCGCAAACACAGCACTGTAAATTGCAGACTATGCAGCTCTGATTCACACCTACTGAGGGGAAAAGGAAGCATTGCATTCTGGAGATATGGCCTGTGAGCACACCTAGCGTACCTTCACAAAATGTCACAGCAGTTATGGAAGCAAGTCATTATCAACTCAGGGGGACCCTTGACACTGGTCTATGAGAGATAGTTCCAGTAGTTTAAAGCCATATCTAATGGCCGTTCCAAGGTCAGCTTGAAACAGAGAAAGTGGCTTGTGATGTTTAAGAACATCTAGCCACCCTTGTGAGGTCGGCGGGAGGTTCTGGTGGCTGGTGACGCACTAGGGATAGTGCAGGGGATTCTATAGGTGAGCTTACATGTTTATTAAGCACAGATTAGGTCCGCACGGGAAAAATAGGCTGTATACTTAAGGTAGTAGACTTTTAATCTAACCATCAGAGATGTAAAGCACAGTAATGTAAAATAAATTGCATAGAAGTGGACTGGCATTTGAGGGCTTTGACTGTTCTTCTCTTCTTTTTCTTCATCCCATCCTACTCCTTACACTTGAGACTTGTATATTTGTACTCGATCTCTCTTTTTTTCTCTCTCTCTTACTGAGATGATCCAGCACTGTGATTGTCCAGCTGTGCAGGATGATTTCCTCTCACTGAATGTTGACCTTTTCCTCTATGAGAGATGCTATATTCAGAGGCATGACTCTGATGTGTTATTCGTGGTAGTTCGTCAGATGTGGACGGTTTAGCATCTACAGGATGAAAAATCTAAATTGGAAGCCTATGCTGTAATAACTGTTACACAGATGCACGGATCTGCATCAAAATATCTTCGTATTTTTTCCTTAGATATTTTTCACTGCCAAATATGTGTAATTATAAAGTAAAAAATAATATTGTTATTTTATTGTACTTTTTAACATCCCTTATAGCTAATAGCAGTTTTTTTTATTTGTTATATTTAGGTGTGTGTGTGTGTGTTGCAACAGTGTATATCAAGTTATCCAGAAATAATTAATATTGTATAATGTTATGTAAAACAGTAACTTTTTGTTCTTATACATTTTTCAATTTACTTACATGGTCTTATACAGCAATCAGCAACACTGGCAAACATAAAATATGCATATAGCTTTACATTAACTGTGTCCACTGTCCTCGTTGAAGAAGCCTGAAGTAAACATGTTGTTGTTGTTGTTGTTGTTTTTTTTTTTAGATCAATTTGCTTTTATATAAAAAATTGACATCCTTTCATGTCAAGGTCCGGCCCGCAAATGCTTCTGAACATTTGCCACATGGATGGAGTGTTTTTCTATTAGAAGTCCAGACCTGCGTTTAGAGCCATTTAAACAGGACCTGTCAAATACAAGGCAAGCAGAGAAGTGGTCGCGTGGCTCTGAGGTTTGGTTCATGTGCTGCAAAGGCTGAACGGACCAGGTGTAGAGCTCTGGCTCTTGGACATGTCCGTGGACGACCTTGCTCTCATCACCAAGTGCCTTGGAAAGCCTCCCAATCCTGGGGATCCATATTTGGACCAGCACCAAGTTTGGAGGCCCACAGATGTTGAGGAAAGGCCAGATATTATGACAGTTGTCTCATGCAGACAGGCAAGATGATTCATATGTGTTAGCGATGAAAGGGTTCATCTCTGTGGTGCATATGCTGAGGCTTATATTCAAACTGTCTTGTATTTTGTAAGGATTATATATATATATATATATATATATATATATATATATATATATATATATATATATATATATATATATATATATATATATATATATATATATATATATATATATATATATCTGTACTCTCAAAGTTGTTTGAGTGGGAAAACAAAGAATCTATTTTCCTTTACATGATCAGTAATGTCACTAATGATGACTTGTGGTAATGCAATCAGCAGTTAACTACTAATATGTTTTTCTATACAGGGTCAGTAGTTTACTTACACATATTTTTATTATTTTAATATACATTAATATGCAAGTATTTAATGTTTTGACTATAATTCTTTAAAGCAAACTTTTGCAGTCAGTTCACACTATTACCTTTCTGCTGGTTAATCTTTAATTATATATATATATATATATATATATATATATATATATATATATATATATATATATATATATATATATATCTCATGAATTTTTCTGTAAACTTACAATCTCAAGACATGCTCCTAACCGGCATGCATAAAACTCCGTCAGTGTTACCAAAGCTACACAAAATCTAAATGGGACACAGGAAACGTTAAATCTCAATCTAACCTAAATGTCCTAAATGTAGCAAACTCTGCATTACCGAACATACAAACTCTAAAAATATTACAATATTAGTTTAAAAAAAATGTAATTGCTGTCGCAAAATCTTTAACACGTTAATAATTTTGATTATAATGAACATTAACATTATTCTATTGCCAAACATATAATTAGTTAAAACAAAAATGCCACACACTTTGATTCGTGTATTTTCATATTTGAAAAGTATCTTTATATAATGTCTGGTAATGACTTATTCATGAAAGTTTTTGCGAAGAATCTTTTGAGAGATAAGTACAAATAAATAATGATGTGCTCGTGGAGTAATTGATTTAATGAAGTTCCTATGAAACTATTACAAGCGAGTGGAGGTCAGGCGAGCGGCACCCCTGAGCGCTCATTGTCAGATGTTTAACTCAAGCAATCTTTTGGGAAAGACATCGGGGGTAATAGGTGAACTCACAACTGTCTGAGTCAGGCTCGAGCTTTCAGAGCAAATAGCAAACAACTAGTCATCCGGCCTCTAACGGGACTGGGACGGCAAACTTTCTCAACAGCCTCATCTTTACATGCACACACGGACAAGCACAACACCTAATCAATGAGTGCGGTAAAGGATTCTTAGTTAAGATAAAAGCGTGCAGCAACCCTTTTTTCTTCAGAGTTGGGCTCATAAAACATGTACTCACGTTGCGCTGTATAAACACCCCTTGGGTTTTCGACCATGCGTCAAAAGTTTTCTTGTCCGCGTTTTAGAGTTCAGTCTCGGAGTGCAGGGAGGAAACACGCAGCCCTGCAGCTGCAACTGGATTGTGTTTTCTCACTTATTCGGGAAACTTAAGACAGTAGGCAGGTAGGGTGCTCGGAAGGGTTTGGCAGAGTGCCTGGAGAATGAATATGTGCCCAGTTTTCTTGCTCTTCAAAGCATACTGTGGCAAAACACTCAACGGATGTTTAAAATACCTCGCATACTTGAAGTTGTTATGATTTTGAAATAGTTAGGAGGAGAAGTTTTTTTATGTTTATTCGTGCACCATGTTTTTATTATAGAGGCGATATATATTTTTTTTCTCTCTCTCTCTCTCTCTCGTTGCTGTTTTTAAAGAGTCCGATAATAATATTTGATTTGATTTGTTTAAGTTTTTTTTTGTCTGCTAGAAACATTTTAACAATGTATAAATTCTGATTGAATAACGTTATTTAAAGTTAAATAGTAAAATAATTCATAAAACATAATTTTACGTCATAATTTTACGAATAAAAATAACATTAAAGTAATTTAAAATGGATTAGAGTTGTATTTCACAATATTTTAGGATATATTAAACAAGAAACCACCAGATCAGTTTTTTTACTGGTTAAAACTGATTTAAAATGGATTTAATCTTAAACCTGGTTGACAAGTGTACAATATTAATTATCCTTAGCTTAGAGGTTGACCAAACCAAAAGAGAAGTTATAATCACCATGCGCAATTCATTTAATACGATTTTTAAATTATATTTGTGTCATTTAATATTTGTTGCACTTGTCTCTCTCACTCTCTCCCTACAGACACTCAAACACCATGGCAAATATTCCATTAGTGCCGTAATTTACCTCTGAGACTTTGCAAGCTCGCAGATGAAATCTGGCAGTGTGAGTTGAACATATGTGCGACGCTCAAACAGATAAAGTGTGAAGTGCATTTTTGCTAATGGTGAAAGTATAACAAAGTTTAATGTTTTCTTTTGATTGCAAGTGCTTCACATGCTCTTGGTGCATCGCTTAAAACAGGGTGCACAATGACTGGGGTACTCTGAATCCTCGTCAAACGCATAATGAGAAGCTGAAGGTGTGAAATCTGACTAGACTGCAGTAAACATCCTCCTCTGATGTGATCATTCTGTCCAACAAGGGCAAAACGGGAGAGAACTCGCTGCGTTTTCACACTGACTTCTGCTTTGTCTTTTGAAAAGTGGCGTCTGAGAGTCTGACTCTTGGAGTTACTGATTTGCAGGCTGCATGTTAAGGTGGACCATGTAAGTGATTTCCACGGGCATTGCACTAAAGGAGAACAAATCGCTGACAAAGGGGGTAGCTTTTCGATTCAATAGCGTCGTTAGGACGACCAAAAAGTATTCCTCAGATAATAAGTTCTACTTCAAAGCGTCTCCCATTCAGCTGTGACTGCTGCAGCTTTTATGAAGTCCCCCCTTTTCAGTCCGAGGGGACTATCTCTTTGGTTATTTTTCACCGTGTTTATTTTGCACTATTCAAAGGGCACTTGTTTTAAATAAATAGAAGATCATTCTTTCCTTGAGCAAATAAGAGTTCGTGGACAAAAGATGGGCAGAGCGCGCGCTTATTTCCGAATTAAACATGCGCGCGAGGGATTTCAGAGATTTGGGAACAAAAATATGAGCGGTTCCGATGAAGAGCGAATTGACTGCTCTAACGTAGCATGAAACTAAAGGTCAGTGCGACTGTATCTTAACAGTGTTTCCAATTGAAGTGGCCTTTTTCCAGTGCCCGGTAAACACACACGCGCTTTATGAAGTTGCCCTTGAACTTCACACTATTTATGGGGCGGTTCACTGACACAAAACACTAGATTTACAATCTCAAACGACTTCACCAACTTGTGTGCTTTATTCCATGGGGTTAGCTTGATGTTCATTAGCATGGAAATAAAAATCAAACTTTCTTAGGAAGCGTTTTAGAACTTTCTTCACACACAATGTCCAAAATTCCTATTTGTATGTTTCTTCGCTGAAAATAAAATGTAGTCCACGCCGATTTTAAGGGAAAGGACGGTTCTTGGGAGAAGTTTCTGCTTTGAGGATTGACCATTTGGCGGCAGTTAGTAGTTTTTAGTATAAATATTTAAGGGGGACCCGTAGAAACCCTAACGCGCCGTGCAGTCTTCCTATCTGATCTGGAGCTCTTTGAAGTGGTGCAGGACTTGCGCTGGTCAATTCTGAGTCTAGTCTGGGACAGGGGCACTTTGAAACTGTTATTGTGCGTTTTAATGAAGGAAATCGGGAGACTTTGTTTCATATTCTCCATACAACTTTCTTCTTATTGTCAGACAGCTTTTATATCTTATATTCCCATGCATGATTCATGCATTGGTGGCTTTGTGTTATTCTACTTTTCATAACGTGTTAAGTGATGGTTCCCTTTTGAAATGAGACTAAATAAGGAATATTTAAATTTTTGATAAAAGTGTTTCGTAGAAATGTGCTGTTTCGTTTGGTTAGCTTTACTGTCCCATATTTTACAGAAAATTAAGCATTACTTAAAGCAATAGTTTTACTCATTTAATGATTAGTTTAAATCAATCTGTTGAAATTTTAATGAAATACGCACACTGATAAAATAATGAAACAATGCCTTTTTACTGAAAACACCATATTTACACGTCCTGCCATTTATTCAAGTTTTCCATATATCTATACACAAACATAACATTTCTTCACGACCTTCTTAGGTTTAATTTTTTTTTTTTTTTTTTTTTGCCATCAACACCATCATGCACCTCAACAGAAAGAGTTACTACACGGTCCATGCGAAAGATTCTTCACATTATACAGCCTATTCAAGTAAGACTTTTTTACAGGACACTATAAAAAGCATAACTTCTTTTCACCAAAATTATATTATTCTTTGGTGTATCTGTAATTCCAGACCAACATTAATACCAGCAAATAAATTACAATGTACAAAACTTGTTCAACCTACGAAAACATTCACAAGCATCAATACCATATACTATTTACAAATCAATCATGGAATAGGCCTGTCAATGACACATTATTTAGTGTCTCAGTGGACATATTTCGTACTCTTTAATCAGAATAACATTGATTTTTGCATTAAATATAGGCATTTAAATATTTTAAATATCACAAAAACCGTCCTTACCACAGTTATTGTATAAACTTTAACAAAGACTCCACCCATTCATTTTTTTTTTTTTTTTTGACTGACAATATACAAGTAAAAACTTAAAATTATTGTCAACATATATATATAAACAGGCTAAAACAATTGATAAATCTTTTGAGTTCGAGTTATTTGATTTGATTGATCAGGTAAAAAAAAAAAGTATAAATCGATTTTTCCATGTCTGATATTTCATGCTGAAAGTTACTGAAGGGGATTTATTATAAATTGCATCAATGCTCTGAGTATGTTTAAGGGCAAACTGGGGGACAAAATCTCTTTCACCCACTGACATCCATAGTGTTCCACTTCTTCGAATTGCAACTCTTGAATTTGTGCACCATTTTTCACCATTTATAATGAATATATTCCTTCCCGTTCACATCAGAGCATTAATCTGGGATCTGTGTGTCTGAAAGAGTCCTCGTCATCGGATTCTGACGTTGGCACATCGCTGGAAGGGGTGTGAAGATTGTTTGGTCCAGCACTCCCTTGGCACACGTACCATTCGTTTAGGTTGGTCATCTGAGGCGAAAGGTTCGATGAACGGTTCCTGTGGGGCTCCAGGTTTGGTGAGAGGGCATCACCGATCGTCGTGGACGAGGGGTGGTAAGAGGAGCCCGTGTTGGCGGAAGGGGGCGGAGGAGACTTGCAGTGAACCTTCATGTGTTTGCGCAGGGAACTCGGGTGTGTGTACGACTTGTCACAACCCCTCACTTTACAGAAGTAAGGTTTATCGCTAGTGTGGACGTGAGAGTGCTTCTTCCTGTCACTGCTGTTGGCGAATTTCCTGTCACAGCCATCAAACTCACATTTGAACGGCTTCTCACCTTGCAAAAAAGAAAAGCAGAGCATTTAGATATAGACATCACCTATAATACAACATTTACATTTTCTTGGTTACAAGAAAATAATAGCTAATGGATAATCCATTCTCAGCAAGCACTAGTAATGGATGGTTTCGTTGTGAAAACCACAACATTATCACTGTAATCCCACAGTTGGCTACTTATTTTCTGCTATTACATATGGAATGTTCAGGCGCACCGCATGACTTATGCAACCACTCTGTAAATGCTCTCATTTTCTCTGACTTAAGCTTGCCAAAACTCTTTTTCATGATCGTTATTTTTACTGGATATGCAACTGAGCCGACTACTGAAAACATTTTGGCCCCTCATATGTATCAGATTGCCAGGAGTAAGAGAACTGACCCGGCTTTACAAAATATCCAAATCATGTCACAAATGCACTACAAGTTGTACTGATTCACTGTCATTCCGGGATTTATGACTTTCACACATATTCACTGATGATTTAAGATAGCATCATGTTGTAAATGTACTCTAGGTGGGGTTGACACGCTAGCTTACATATTCAGGGCGCAGTTTACGTCAGCACGTGTTGTGAGCATAACATACCGGTATACAGTAAAAGACCCTAAAGCAATACCTGCAACTTCTTAACAACTTGCAATAACAATTTGTCACGTTAGTACATATATCTATTAAATTGCATTAATACAATATCTAGTTTAATATCATGCACACATAAGAATAATGTTTTGTTAGAATACATGAGAGGAACATCAAAAGCAGAGGCCTTCTTTGCTTTGCAAAGATACCAACAAGTTAATCAAAATAAAGTAAATGCCCCAAGGGTGACCCATTCTCCTTATTTACATTAGTATGGATCTATTCACACGCTGTTTGTAATACCCTGTGGCTTTAAACGAGACAAATACGTGCTGAAAACTAACAAACAAAACGATTCCTATTTTTCCCTGTTTTGTTCCTTTATATTTACACTGAATGCAACGGCAGCCTGATCTCTTCACCCAAAGGTTTTTTCGCGTTTTTCACTTGATATAAAACTGCATGCATCAAAGATAAAAAGACGTAAAAAATGCTCATGGCAGCGTGTCTTAAGTGCTTTTTCCAAACGTACAAGTATCAAGTACGTTGATATCTCAATGCATTTTCAAAGTTCATGACGCTTAGCACCACCAAGGCATAGTGTTGCTTGGCACTGTAAACAAACAATCTCCTTTAAGGTTTTGTATGAATGGAGAATATTTGTGCACGAGTTAGAAAGACAAAGAAGTGATTCTGTTCCCCCACAGTAACTAACGTTGCCTATCTAGAAAAATCTGCCAAGTAGCGCAATCCAGTTCAATAACAGACACCTATTAAGGTTTCTTTTTTTTCTTTAAGAATTTGTTGCCTTTCACTAACCTGTGTGCGTCCTCTTGTGAATCTTGAGATTTTCCGAACGCGCGAATACTTTGCCACAACCGGGAAAGGGGCACGGGAACGGCTTCTCGCCCGTGTGCACGCGGATGTGATTGATTAGTTTGTACTTGGCTTTAAACGCCTTTCCCTCTCGCGGACACTCTTCCCAGAAGCAGACGTGACTGCTCTGCTCCGGTCCCCCGACATGCTCCACCGTGACATGGTTGACGAGCTCGTGCATGGTGCTGAAAGTTTTGGAGCAGGGCTTCTTGGACGTCTGCTCCTGGTCAATCCACTTGCAGATGAGCTCTTGCTTGATGGGCTGCCGCATGTATCGCAAAAACGCCCCTGTGGCTCCGTGAGGAGCCGTGGCAAGGTTCACATTTAAGTTCATGGAGTTGTAGCTTTGCAGAGAAGAAGATCCATAGTGTTCAGGCCTGTGGCCGAAGTGCTCTGGCCTGCCGTAGATGTCCCCCGGTAGACCCAGACGCATCTGCCCGTTAAGGGCATGGTGGTGGTGGTGGTGGTGGTGGTGGGCACCTGGGGCCGCTTGCTCGTGCAGTCCAGAGAAAAGTGGATGGGCACCACCTTCCGCGTGCCCATAAGCACCTGTTGGGGAAATGAACATGCCATGGTGATGAGGGGAGGAGGCGGAACTATGCTGGTCGCCAAGTGCATGCATAGTAGAGGCTGAGAGCTCTCTCCTGAGGATGAAGTCCCTGTTGGTGGTGTAGCCTGTGTGGGGGTGAGCCACGGGGAAACCAACTGTGGTCTGAGAAGACGTGAAAGATGCCGCGGTCTGGGCTTCGAGATGGCTTTGTAAAGGCTGAGAGGGACTAAGTTTGAGAGCATTGGTCTGTGCCATGTGCTCTGGTCCAAATGGAGTGAGAGCCACTCCGGGGTCGTTGCCCATCTCCCCAGGGTGGAGGTGGGCATGGTGGGAGTGCGGGTGATGCCCCCCTATCCCCGGGAAGCCTGTCATATTCTGATGAGGAAGGGCTTGAGTCGATGCCAAATCCGCTAATCTTATCGCCGAATTTCTCTTGCTTAAAGGGGGCTCCATCACTACGATGTCATGTCCACGCTCACTGCTATTGTTTTCGCCAACTACGGGCCTTCTGAAACCATTAAAATATATGTATATGGCCGTCTATAGAACTTCCTTTGTCCTGCCTCTAACTCTGCTTGCTCCTTTTCCGACTCTGTCCTCAAGCGATTGGCAGAACATACAACAGTTGGAGGACACAGTGGGGAATAGAGTTTAGAAATGGCACTGCGGGTATTGGACAGATTTCGGTGACTGGCAGTTAAGAGAACGAAGCGATTGGCTGTCTTTCAGCGCAGAGGCTCAGCGGGGTTCCGCCCCCTCACTCTCTTCATCACTGTTCACTCCAGAAAGTTGTGCTCACAAAGTTACAGGCAAATATGGTTACCGAAACACACACACACACACGCACGTGGAAGGATGTTGTTTTTCACTTTGCACAAAACAGTGACACACATGTGGAGCATATTGTGCAAGTCCCCCACACACCATTTGAAATACAGTTATAAATTAAATTCAAATAAAATAAATAAATAAAACGCTGTCAGTAATTAATCCAACAAAAATCTAATTAATTTTCTTTCGTCAAAGAAATATTTTGATTTAGTCTAAGGATAAAATGTGGATAATGGAAATAAAATGAAAAAAAAAAAAAAACACACAAATACAAACACACGCATGATATACCAAACTTACTTGTTTCTAATTGTTGCGATGCCTGTATATAGGTAAAACTAAATTATTGGATACATAAAACATTCTAACATGTGCTTTTTATTCAACCAAACAAACGATTAGGTTTTATGCCCTAATAAACAGAAATGCAGAGGCTACGTTCATAAACTTTTTTCTTGTAACCTGCTTTGTCTAGATGCTTTTTTCGTATTATAATTTTATATTATCAACATTATCATGCATTTTTTTAATTCAATAAATAAAAAAGTACTTTTAAATAAATAAATAAAAGGCCTATTTTAATGGGTTATCTGTGCTTAAAAATGCAATTTTAAACGTTATAGATCTTCGATCCACTTGGCAAAGAAAATTTTCTCTCTCTTTTAAAGAATAATATGTATGAAACTTATTACTATTCACATCATTTCATTTCGTGTTTGTTTGTGTGTGCTGTACGTGTGAGTCATGATGCACGTCCACGCCCTTGTCCATGTTGAACTCAGCATGAAGTGTACATATGCCATTGATTTAATATGTCTTAATTCAAATACATGCTTCAGGGCAGTTGTTACCATATTTCAAATAATTATTTCAAAAACGAATTAAGTAGCAGAAGGTTAAAGAGGCCCACCCTTAAGACTTAACAATAATAATAATAAAAAACAATTCTGCACTCAAAATTGTACATGAAGTACATGAAAAAAGGCATTCGTGGGTTTATTTTTTTATTTTTATGTAGGCCCATACAAAGCACGTGTATATCTACACGTAAAGTTGCACCTGTAGTAATTGAAAGTGTTGTGATTTCCTGCATAAGCGATCATGTATGTCAGCTTTATCAAGGGTCTTAATTTAGAAATGAATGGAACCACGATGTATGCCGGGTAATGTGACAGAGGAATTACAATCTATGATTTCTAATTGAGATTTACGACATCCCAACGTTTACTTCTGAATTGCAAAAGACTAACAGACCAGATTAAAAAAGTGTCTTTAAAAATAATTCAGTCGTATTGATTGCTGAATAGGCTTCACTTACAATAAATGTTAATGACGAGAATGTCATAAATGTTTAAAACAAGCTTCTGAGTGAAAGTGAATTTACACTTACACATTAATGGAAAGCCATAATTCATGTAACCACAGGGGTATGATCCTTCCTGGATTGTAATTTAAAGTTTAGCTGGGAATTTCTGCTTTCACATATAGAGGAAAAAAAATAATAAAATCAAGGTTAATAACGAGGCAATGACGCATTTATTTATTTGTACTAATAAGACAAAGTTGTTTGCGCCTGTTCTGCAATAAACTTTTCCCTTTATTGCATCACGAGAAAAGAACAAAAACTGCGGCTATGTGTTCCAGGCCAACTGCACTGTCTAAATTCTCTTTCTTCTTCTCCCTGCCCACTGAAAAGAGAAAAGGTTTTGGGGTTTTCTGGAGAAATAAAGAACTTCAGAGAGGTAGGCAGACAAGACTTTGAACTTGGATCAGATCCTGTGTTTCCTGTGGAGAGGTAGAAATAGTCTTGGAAGAATGGTACATAACGTTCAAACAGCATGACTTTGAGCTGAGGCACACAGAATTCCCAAAGTTTTATACATCCTCCGCACTATTATTTACCGCTTCAAGCGTTCGGAGGAGAGGAAAGACAAGAAGTGTGTTGTGCGTTGGAAAAGGACTTTATGGGACTTAGGTTCAATTAAATTGTAAGTAAACCTCCTTTAACTGTGTTAACATTTAAATAAATGCTGGAATGCTACACGTAGGACTTTTTTCTTAGATCAGAAATGGTCCCTGCCTGGAGTGGCTTATGTACATTGGCCTGGAATCCGTGATGCAGTAACCCCATCCACGTGTGATAACTTCAGTTGGACCGTTTCGTTATTGTCAGAGAGTTTACAGTTTAGGCTAAGAAAAGCTCACATTAATGCCTGTTCCGTGACTACAAAATACCGCTAAATTTTTAAATAATGCAGATTTCCTTATTTATTCAGGTGGAAAGACCTTTTTTTTCCATGACGTCACAGTTTTTTTTTTGTTAAATGTGTATTATATATATATATATATATATATATATATATATTTGGCATGGGAATGTTATCACATCTACATACATTCAAATAAAAAAAAATGGATTTGCTAAAATACTCAGAATACTCTGTGGTCATATTTAGATTTATGTGCTTAAGAATAAGTCATAGTGAAAAGAAAAATGTAGATAGTCGGCCTAGTCAACAGAGCTTACAGGAATTCTCACATTTAAACTGTTGTCGTGTTTACTGTGTTTCATACCTTACGTGGAGTGTATGGTTTTGACGTAGATGAAATAAAAATGATAGCTACATTGTGTTCCAGAGTAACGGCGTTTTGGTGTAAACACGAATTAGTGCGTTCTTCAATTTAATAAAATAATGAAGTGATATAGTAAATATGATGTTGATGTATTAGATCTCAATAGGCTAATGTTATATTTATATATGCATACACGTTTGTTTGTTTTGATGTGTTCATCAACCCTCAGGGAGACAAAATCACGTGCTTTATTCAAATGCTGATGACCTGGATGTAATCTATTGTTTTAATTCTACAAATTTTGTTGTCACACTTACCTGCAAGATCGAGTCAAAGCACCTCGAACGAGGTTTGTGACTTTGTTTTTATTCGACTTAACCCTGTCTGTTTGTTAAAGCACAGTATGGGAAAGTAACGAATTAAATTGTAATTATGCAATATATAGTAGTAGCTAGGCCTATTGGCATTTTACACGTCCACCAAAGAGGTTTGGATTTCCACTTACTCTTATGAGCCCGCGTGGCAACAGATTTATTTTTGAATTAAGCGTTCTGATTAAATGCGAGAATTTTTGCTCTCCTTCTCCCCGAAAAGGTTCTCCGAAAAGTAGGCGGTAATTGTCGGTGGAAGATGGCGATCAGCGATTAGTTGCGAAAGGAGTGCGTTCGATAGGAGGGGCTCCTGGGATTGACGAGGAGCGGCGGCCAATGAGAGCACGTCAAATGAATGACCGGGCACCAGTTAAAGGGGGCGTAAGAGGAGGTAGTGTCAGTCTACTGAGAAAGAGGGACCCTCTGAGATAAACATAGACAAGCGAAAGAAATAAACATTCAAATTCAAGATGCTTCAAGAACAAGAAAGACTCAGTAAAATAATACCTCGTATTTTCATGTAATCCGAAAATAACGACATCGACTCAGTTTAAAAGGAACAGCGCAAAGGAATCTTTTCATTTCGCTGCATTGGGGATTTTGAGTAACAAGTTATCCATAAGAACAAATACAGTCTAACTTAATACGCAAGTTTTTTTTTTTATTTTTTTTTTTTACCAATGAGCGGATCGAACTTCATCGCCTCATGTCTGTTTTCAGATTTGGAAGTTAATATTCCCGTAGCGCATTCGATTTTATTTTGTTATATGTTTTGTTGAAGCGCCGTGCATAGATTGCTTGGAAGAGAATTGGTTTTGCTCAACGAAAGCATGTTACTGGACGCTGGGCATCAGTTCCCTGGTTTGGGAGTGGGCACCTTTGCCAGGCATCATCACTCCTCCAGTGAGATGCAGGACAGAGACTTGAGTTTAGCGCAGAACAGCTTTGTCGACTCGGCGCACATGGGCGCCTTCAAACTGAACCACGATCTCTCGCCCGGACAGAGTTCTGCATTCACGAGCCAAGCGCCCGGTTACCCCGCCTCGGCTCTAGGCGCGCACGCGGCTCATGTCACATCATACGCCAGCTCGCCGTTTAACTCCACGCGGGACTTTCTCTTTCGCAGCCGTGGATTCGGGGAATCAACACCGGCGGGAGGCCAGCACGCACTCTTCGGCCCCACTGCCGGATCGCTCCATCACTCTCACACAGACAGCCAAGGCCACATTCTGTTCCCTGGCATCCACGAGCAGCATGGATCTCACGCATCCCCAAATGTTCTCAACGGGCAGATGCGACTCGGACTACCGGGGGAGGTTTTCGGGCGATCAGACCAGTACCATCAGGTCTCCAGCCCTAGGACCGACCCTTACTCAGCCGCTCAGCTGCACAACCAGTACGGCTCCATGAATATGAACATGGGGATGAATATGGCAGCGCATCCCCATCACCCCGGTGCCTTCTTTCGCTACATGAGACAGCAGTGTATTAAGCAAGAGCTCATCTGTAAGTGGATCGATCCGGAGCAGCTCAGTAATCCGAAGAAGAGTTGCAATAAAACTTTCAGCACCATGCATGAGTTGGTCACCCACGTCTCGGTGGAGCACGTTGGAGGACCCGAGCAGAGCAACCACATCTGCTTTTGGGAAGAGTGCCCCCGGGAAAGCAAGCCTTTTAAAGCCAAATATAAACTGGTCAATCACATACGCGTGCATACGGGAGAAAAACCTTTCCCCTGCCCGTTCCCTGGATGTGGCAAAGTCTTCGCAAGATCAGAAAACCTGAAGATACACAAGAGAACACACACAGGTAATTATGAAATGCATTTTTGCTTGCGATTGTCAAATTAACGTCTGTTAGTATTGCATAAGTTTTGGCAAATAGCGGTTCTTACAAAAATAAGCTGATTATGACAGGTTGGCGTATTTTTAGACTTTGAGAGCGCACACTTAGATTGGATTTAGATCTTTAAGAGAAAGCGGATGCTTGTAAATAGGACATAAACAATTCGTGTAAGTGAAGGCGGCTGAAAACGATTAGCCTATGTCTGGTCTCGTACCGAGTAAAAGCGATGTTTTGCAACAGTGAGCTGAATTATGCAAGAGACTGTCGAGGGTTTGTGGTTCATAAACTTTAAACGGGTCAAAGGCGACTCGAGATCTCATCGCGTGCGCAGAGCAGCCGTAAATCTTTCCAACCGGTTCAACGTTTGCGTGGACCAATGCTCGAGCACTCTGGTAACTACGTCAGGATTTTGAAATTACCCCAGTTTGTGCATGTTTTTTGGCCATGTAATGGTATATTTTAATTGTTGTTGAAATTAGAAACAATTTATATAATTATGCACACTAACAGTTTACAATTTATATTCATGAAACCATTGAAAACACAATGATGACAAAGCGTATATGCAAAGCATTAGCTTACACTTATACACATGCACGTACAAATTAATTACAAATAAATACAGACCATTATCAACACAAAAAAGACGACATAAAAAAAAAAAAAGAATATATTTCCTACTTTTGGAATGGGCGATTTGTGGGCCTATTGTTATTCTATCCATTGCACTGACAGACTGTGTTAGACAGGCCATTACCAGGGTTGCACATTTGAGCAATTTCCTCTTTAGAATACACAAAGGTATTGAGCCTTCTATTTATCAAGATGTTATTTGCATTATGATTATTTCTAAGCAAATGGCAAAGTTTTGTGTGGGGTTGACAAAACCGTAACGTTTGAAATAGAAAATTATGTTATTGATGTGATTTCCCCCCTTATTTTAGTTTAGTTTTTTCTGTACTGATTCTTAAATAAAGTAAATTCTCTCAAAAGTAATCATCAGCTAAACAATGTTTTACATATGTATTGTTGTTACCTTTACCCTGGACATATTTGTAGATGTGGTTGTGTGACCCCCTGTGTCGTTGTATGACACCTCTGTATTACAACTTCGTGCATGTGATAACCTCTTGAGTGATTTCATTTCAATTTATTTAGAATTCTACGCAGGGTGTTTTATTTTATTTTTAGCATTTTTTGTCCTAAAATAATTTCATGTAAATATTATTTTGACTCATCCTTAGATTTATTCTGTGTTGTAATACACGCTTTTTTTGTTGTGTGTGTTTTTTTTTTGTTTTTTTTTTAAAAGCTTAATTAAACCTTCACTGATCACTAACCCTGTGAATGTTTCTACGGGTTTTCTTCTCAGGGGAGAAACCATTTCAGTGTGAGTTTGAGGGATGTGATCGGCGCTTCGCGAACAGCAGTGACCGAAAGAAGCACATGCACGTTCACACGTCAGACAAACCGTATCTTTGCAAAATGTGTGACAAGTCCTACACCCATCCCAGCTCTCTTCGAAAGCATATGAAGGTAATTCCTCCAGATTCTTCTAGAACACAGAATGAGAAATAGCCTACATTATACTTTTTTGTCATTAAAGTGTTAACTTCGTGCAATTATAGCAGTAATGCATTTATTTACAATTAAAATATCATCAAACATAATTAAATGATCAAATACATTACATCATTAGCTAATGCATAATAAAAAACATGTCAAAGATGACTTGACATTTTCACTCATATATTGTCATATTTGAACGAACTATTGATTTATCTAGAATTTACTCTTGATCTGATTTAGCAATACACGCCATTCACGATTCATTCCGAGGATCATTAATAATGTATTTTTTGTTTTTTTTAGGTTCACGAGTCATCCCCAGCTGGATCTGACTCGTCGCCAGCGGCAAGTTCTGGTTATGAGTCCTCAACACCCCCTGGTCTGGTGTCCCCCTCCACTGAGACCCAAAGCAACAACAATCTGTCGCCTTCATCAGCGGTCCACAGTTCCAACAACCACAGCAGTTTATCGTCCAATTTCAGTGAATGGTATGTTTAAGACTGCGCCATCACAGGAGGAATCATTTCAGAAATCCAGGAGATCCATATAGCCTACACAATGTACAAAACGAACGCTTCTATATTACGCGCTTGTCCAGCAGGATTAATATTCCCACGTGCGCAAAAGCACTAAACATCCTCTTTTTGTACATAATACGCGCTCTCTTTCCCAATGGTTGTAATAGATTTTATCGTTTTTTTGGTGTATAGATGTTCCTTCAATGGTAGCTATTTCTCTAACTGGACTTTTTAGTGCACATATTACAATAAAGTTGCATTATCATAATGAATATTGTGATCCCATTATGGCAAACTGATTGTAAACTAAACAACTATTAACTGGAAAGAGTGCCAAAGTCAACATTTAACGAAGACAGACACAGTATTTGCTTGTGAATGTATATCTTAGTTTGCTGGGCTTAACTTGTGATGTTTTGTGCTTTGCAAGTTTGAATTGTGAAATATATTTGGAAGATGTGGGGCAAATTAATGTCGTGCCGTTAAATATATGTAACTACACCCTTCTTTTTGTAAATATCGACTGCCATATTTATCCATTTGTAATTAAATTATGGTATTTACTTGCTACAGATGAAACAATATTTATAAAGAATGTTTCTTTACTATAAATATGTACAATTATGGGCTGAACAGGGGCAGTTGTTTTGTTATATGTGTTTTTGTTCAAAGTTTGAGAAGTGTTTCTCCATTATTGTGATACAAATTTTACTGCTTACAGATATAATAAATCGTGGTGCAAGTGTACAATCTTCACAATGCGTCGTGTTCTTTCCATGCTATCTGCAGATTACATGTAAACTTTGACAAGTGGCCTTCTTTTTGTATGGGCTAAGTAGAATTAAAACCGGAATTTTCACAGTGGTCTGAAAGCTAGACGCATTCAGCTGGTAGATCTTGCTGAATTATCTTTCCTCGAAATTCAGCGCTTCAAACACTGATTTCTGAAGCATATATTTCAGCAATTAAAAAAAGGCATTTAAATAGAACCTTCGCAACAATAGCCTACGCAGGACTATTGAGTGCAGTATGCAGAAAATGTATCTAAGGGAAAACTGATCTGACTTTTATAATCTACTATAAACCCTGTTCGAGTAGCCTAATGCATTTTTTTCCCTAAAAAAGCATGTGTTTAATTTGACATATTGCCGCAGCCGCCCTTCCTTCCACACTTGGGATAAAGTAGAGTTTGTAATCAAGTGGCCGTGAACTTGAACTTGACTTTGGTACTCTTGTCAAGCTATGGGGGGTAGGGTTTGACTTTTTCCCTACATAATTAAGAGGTGACTGGCAGTTCCTGCGACTTGTTCTCTCGGTTGTAGGCCTAACACGGTTGTAGGCCTAACACTTTTCTCGGCGTTCAAAGGATGCATAAACACCTTCAGAGGCGAGCATAAAAAACGGAATAAACTAAATCTAACAGGGGCATTTGACATTATGCAGCAACACCAAGGAACATTGTCGCAGACTTTTTTTTCCGTGTATGATGATATCACTGACAGCACGACAACAATCCTCCAACATGAGTAATTAATAGACTGGAGGTACTTGAGAGAGATCGTATCCGTGTCACTATCTGTGTTAAAGCGCCAAAGCAACGTGTAGAACTTTAGACGGTGAAGGATCAGGTTAATATTCATGTGTGTAAAGCCTGGGGGAAGGGATAGGCTGTTGGACGCTTTTCCTTTTGTTGTTGACTGTAAAATCACCACCCGGTGACATAGTGTTTTCTGAGATGGGCACATGAACATAATGTATATTCTAAATATTTTATTCACGAGGATATACAACCTGGAGTCACCCACAATAAGCCAGTTGGTCCGTTCAGAAATCACCAGAACACTGAAGATTAATGTGCAGTTGGGCTGCTGGGTATAATATTTTCTTGCGTTATTTGCTGTCGATTGAATCTCCAACTCAGTTGGCTAAGGCTTGTGTTGGTTATTCGCTGGATATACATATTCTCTGTTAAGGCATACTTTGACATAGTTGTGTGTTTAGGGGAGGATGGTGTGACCTGAGAGTGAAAGGTCAGCTTCCTGCGGAGCTTGGATGGCGTTTCCTTCTCAGCTCATGCTGCTCTGAAATCGATCCGTGCAGAAAAACCTGCCCACAGAAAAAAAATACTGTTAAAGTCTGTACATTGCACTTTAAAACAGATTTTATTATTATTTTTTAACATGCAGTGTTTCTGATTTTTTTCTACGTTTTTTCTACGCACAACTCAAAACTCAAAAAGTCGTTTGGTTAGTGAACTCAGATCATTATTTAGGATATTTTAAAAATGATATGTAATAAACGAAACAAATTTTCATAACGATACAAAACAATATTAGGCTAACAACAACAACAACAACAATAATGATTACATTTTTCCATTGTGTGCTTAAAATGCATTTACGTTATGCTGCAAAAGACTTTGGTTGCCGGGGAATTTATTTATTTATTTATTTATTTTATTTATGACACTTGTGTGTGCTGCCGACTCCCGCCGTAGGTGCTTACAATTTTAACAGACTAGAGGGATAGGGGCCACCTACAAAAAAATCATTTGATAACACTATATTGTATTTTCTTTTTAATTATAACCTTTTGCATTGCAGAATAAAAATATTAATAAAAAATATATTTTATGCAAGATTTTGTCATGTTAGAAAATGTTACAAATTAACAACAAAATGTTAACCAATAGCTGTAATTGTTCAAAAGCAGAGGAAATAACCTCACCTTCAATAATTAAAGTAATGGCTGCCTTGATTTTCCAGCCGATTTCATTCACACCCGCAGAAATAAACGCAGACATAGGCCTATATGCTAGTCTCTTCCCCCAAGACCCCCCCCCCCCAACACACACACCGAGAGAGAGAGAGAGAGAGAGAGAGAGAGAGAGAGAGAGAGAGAGAGAGAGAGATATTGCATAGTCCTTCTGGTTTTCTCACACGCAGAATGAGCTATGGCAGAATCTTCCCCCATATTCTATTGCTTCTCTTTTTGTTATAATTAATTTTGAACATATTTCCCCAAGAGAGATTCGAGAGATGTTTTAGGATCATATTATTTCACCATATTGCAGTATACTCCTGTCTAACAATTTTAATAATTGTTTTCTCTTGTAAAATGAATATATATATATATATATATATATATATATATATATATATATATATATATATATTGTAGACAAATATGACAGGTTATGTATCAAATGTGTTTTCTGTTAACTAGAATAATGTTTCCTAAACATAAGGTTCATGAAACAGTCAAAGCAGCTTTATATTTAAGTCAAAAAAAAAAAAAAGTTACATGAAAACGAATATAATTTTGCGCTGGGTTACAGAGTGATATGAAGACAAACTGTAAACAAAATTTTGCTCTGTGTAACACAGAGAGTCCATGTAACCTTATGTGACCTGCCGTGACGCTACCGATCTCTAATTGAAAGAGACACGGTATATTCCACAGTATTTGCTAATAATTTTAATTTTAATGAAATGTTGATAAAATGATATGATATAATGATATGCGGACTCATATTATATAATATGAGTAAAACAATATAAAATGTTTTTGTGGGGAAAAGCGCATTTGTTGACAACTTTTTTTTTTTACTTTAAAATAATACAAAAATAATATATATATATATATATATATATATATATATATATATATATATATATATATTGATTGTCAAATGTATAAATAAATTACCTAATAAATTACTAAACTGAAAATTCTAAACAGATTTTTATTTCTTAATTTATTTTCGATTTGGAAATATTTTTCTCGACTCGAATCGAAATACACAAATATTACCTACCCTGCTAAAGCGTGTAAAAAATTTCCACTTGAAACATTTTCCACAAATAAACTTGACACGTTGCTGACAAAATCCTGACTAGCATAACTGAATACAGTAAAATAAATAAAGTATGGCTTCGGAAAGAGAGCTTCAGATTACTGACGGCCACAGCTTCATCCACACTGTAATATCCTTTCATATATCATGGATGGTTTGAGGAGTGCTCAAAGCTGTTTGTAACTGCTATTATGCATCATGTTATATGTATATTTGAACTTGCCATTGGATAAAGAAGTGGATGAAAAAAGGATGAAGAAAAAAAGTTTGTCAGGTGCTAATTTAGAAAATGCTCACTTACATCTCAGTATTATGCAAACGTGAAAACTGTTGTTTTTTCAATATCTTTATAAAGAATAAATAGTTATATATATCATAGCTCGATTTAAATTATTGCCATATGCTTATACATATACGCTAATATAACGTTTTAACTTGTCTGTCATGCAGGCCTGTCACGCCAACAGAGGACGATTATTTTAACACTTTTATTTTTCCTCTCAAATATAGGGGATGTTGGCGTTGAAATTATGAAAATGCATTAATGTCTATTCTTTTGTGTAAATTTGTCTCTTATAAAGTGTGGGGAAAAACAAGTAACAGTTCACATAACGAATTTATGAGTGGTTGAAGGTTCACGTTCATTTACTGAGGTTTTACGCACAAGATTGTTTGGGGGAAATGTGCCGTGGAGATTCACGTTTAATTTTGTGCTTCGAGAAACCAGGCAGTGGTGACGTTAAACCTGTAAATAAACTATAAATATTTATAGCCTACACCAAAAACAGATTACTTTTGGCCTAACATGGAAGAGACATTCACTGATCTTTTGGAAAAATCTCATATCACAAATAGATTTTAGCCTTTAACCAAAATGACCCATATAATGATATCATCTATCATGACCAGTTTACATTGCAAATGGTCAATATACATGATCTGAACAGAGAACTCAATAAATTAGGCACAGACACAGGTGTTGATGGACATATTGTTTTATTATGACATTTATTACAGAAAGTTATATAAAAAAGCTTTTTATAGTCTATGGCAAATGTATTATTTATCTAAATGGATTTGTGAGCAATCAAAATAAGAAATAATTAAATTAAATGCACTTTATGATGTTTAAGACTTTAAGTGAACATCGCACTGTATATAATTGCACTTAAAGCAGAGCTCATGCCTTTAGTCTCTTCCTTTCTCTCTCTGCCTGGCTGTTTAGACCACCCCTCTTTTGTAGTATGTTTACGTGGAAGGTTATGGACAGCTGACCTTCCTGTTACAGACCTGAGACTTTCATGTCATGAGGAGTGGATGAAGACACAGCCTTTCTCACGACAAATTAATATGCTTTAAGCAAGCAGGAATTGCTGTCATTTCTGGCCTATGGACAAACAGAAAACCTAATTCCTGGAGGAAATCCAAACTGGCACCGCCTATTGAGGACAAACATGAAAGCCATTGGAACCATTGAAAACCACCCCGGCTAAACACTTTCCCTTTTCTATACGATCACTGTGAATGAGTGTTTTTCACTCATGGGAGTCATTCTGTTGGTGTGAGTCAAACAAGTGGAGTTAAGGGTGAATTACGAAGTACAGTCATGCGACTGCAAACACCATAAACATTGTATTCCTCTTTCAACATAAGCCACATGTTTTGCTTGATCTGAATAATTTTGATATTCCTATATTATACTATTATGAGATTCTGAGAAATGGCATGATTAAATCTTCGAGGCACGGCATAGAAGATTATGAACAGACATATATGCTGCTTATGGGTAGATTTTTTTCTCTCTCCTTTTTTTCTGTAATGGCTTATTGATGGTGGTAGGTGGATTTCACACACACCTACAGATGGACGTCAGATATGAGTCACTAATTGAAGTCTAATGACGCAAGCCAGTTACTCACTGAAACTCAGAAGATGCACTTAGTATTATTCATCCCTGACAAACCTGCTAGAAAAGGCGCAGCTCCTGTTTTTGAAAAGTATCACTGGACTGCAGCCTACTTTTTTTATGCAGACGCCTCCAGTTTAGGGAAATGTTCAATTTCCTGCACATATAAACATAGAGTCACACCTCTACGACTTTGATCTTCAAACACAGCGGTTCTCTGCCCGAGGGCAGCAGCAGGGCTTAAGATGCTCTCAGAGTTTGGTTTTATAAGGACTTAATGACTTAATGGAACAGAACCCCTCAAGTTCTCCACCATTATATTGTATTTGTCATGGAAACCAGCATATGGTTTGGAGTTACCTGTTTATTTCAGCATTTTTATCAGATTTAAAGAGGAAAAGGTAATTAGACTCAACTAGCTGGTCTAGCCAAAAAAAAAAAAAAAACCCTCAACACCGCCAAACACAGAGGAGGAAAAGTATGCATTTTATGTCAAAATGAATTTGTTTTAGCACTACATTCAATCAGTTAATGGAGACAGTCAAAGTCTTCGGAAAACTCTCAGATAAGCTGTATCTGAGACTCCCAACATCTATCTCCTGCTGTTATTCTTGCATATAACAATACTTAGAGCAGGCAAATGATATTCAGGAGAATTCACACAAGCTGACAGAAATGAGTGTTGATGGCACTTTTCAAAATATCAAGGAGTGTAATATTTTGATAGCTTCGCTTCAAAACAATGCTCAAGGCACTGAAAAAGAAAGCATATCTCTGACTTCTCGTCATTAAGCTGAACTGACTGTCATTCTTTGGAGACTCTTCAAAAGGCATTGTTCATATTTATCAATCTATGTCTTACCCCATGAGGTGCATGTGAGATCGCTCCATCGATGTCATCAACTTCAAGCTATTGGGTTTGGGAGGGTTGTTCATCGCTCAGGTTAGTGGACTGGAAGGAGCTAATTTGATTGACTTTGAACGGCAAGTTTCCATGCTGGAGGTCCATGGTGCCTTGACAGTCTCGACGATCCTGGTCAGTGAGCTCATCAGTGGCTAGTCAGGTCGCACCTGACATACGTCAATGTCTACAACAACAATACACGCTAACGTTAGCTAATGCCCAAAGTGATGGTGATTTGAATGAATGGAGCAGACTGAAATTTATGTGTGCAAATATGTATCGTAATGACAGTTCTGAACCTAATGATTACCTCGTGACCTCAGCTCAAACAAAGCCAATGTATTTGGACATGTTATTTCAGAAGAACATAAATGATGTTGCTATTTACCAGAAAGAACATTATTTTCATAACAGTAATCTCATTGCTAAATTGGGAGCATAAGATAATAATCTTCAGGAGCCTCCGGACAAGGACCACAAGATTCAGGAACAGCTTTTTCCCTACAGCTGTCTCCTTGCTGAACTCGGCCCTCTGACACCACCCCACACCACACACACAGACTCCTCCCCCTCTTCACCACTGCATCTGACTGATTTATTTATTTATTTACAACAAGCAAAAAAACAGTAAACTTGTTTTTACTTGCACTACTGTCTGTTCATTCAGAAACACTGAGTAATCCATTTGCACACTGAAATATTTTCTATGCACTGTACTGTCCATTGCACTAGTGTAAATTATGTTCATATGTTCATAGTTCTGCCTATAGTGTACATACACTTTTACATAATCCATCTGTATAGTATGTTCATAGTACACCTACCTGTATATCATGCTTATAGTATTTAAAATCTGTAAATTATGTCCATAATACTTATCTGTATAGTTATTGTATATATTATAGACCTTGTATATTCTGTACTTACTGCTTATTGCACTTCTGGTTAGATGCTAACTGCATTTCGTTGCCTTGTACCTTATATGTGCAGTGACAATAAAGTTTAATCTAATCTAATCTAATCTAATAAAACTGGAAGCTAATCCCCCATGCATCAAATTTACATTTTAAAAAGAACAGAAATCATATCCCATCATATCAAAGCAACAATAAACAATTTATCATAATTGTCTATCTGACTAAAATAAATTTAATAGGATTTTTCACTGCTCAGAAGTTTTATTTAACTAGGTTCAGTACCCTTTAAATAGCCATTATGTCTTGTAGCTGTGGTTTACAACATATAAAGAGCTGTTATGCTCATGGGGACCCTGAGTCTGGCTTGGGTCATGTCAAAGACCTGTTACACAGCCCTCTTTCTTATTTTACTGTCCTGTTGACTGTTGCCTTTTCACTTTCCATTAAATAAATTAAATAAAAAAGTATAAATATATATTTGTTTTTAGAATATAAATATTATATATTTATCACTATAGCATGCAAAGATATATATTAAACACTAAATATATGTAATATTAATATATTATATATAATATTTATTTAGGTTTTATTTAATACAAATATTGCAAAAATGACTGGAAACATTAAACAGCTAGAAAATTATAATACAATTCTGACAACTTGCATATGAATAAATCTGTTTGCATTTACCATGTTAAATGTTTTATTGCATAATTCATGCATTTGTTTCTAATGTATGTGGCTTTGTCTAAAAGCATTATATTAATGCATGTAAAATTAAAATTCTGTCATAATTTACTCATTTCAAAATAAGATATTTTTATAACATGTCTCAGTTTTTTTTTGTCCATACAATTAAACAAAATAATGACAACATTAAAATCTTTGGGTGAACTGTCCCTTTAATTGTCACAATTTAACATCAGTAGAGACTAGGTTGATGTCATTGTTAAAGTAGTTAGAGTCATCTACACTCACACGCATAGGTGATGTCATTCATGATCTTCTACACAGGTCTCATGTTAACACTCCCAATTTTTCTACATGTCAGCCACATGCAACTACCTCTCTGCTTTGTTTCAGCACCTGACATACATTCTTTCACTACTCTCAGGCAGCCATGGTGATAATGAGTATATTGATTTCTTGACAAATCACAAGTGGCAAAAACACCAAGAGATGCTGTGCATCCCCAAACTCATATTTATGGTGGGAAGGACATGGTCGGCTCGCTCATCCTGACAGAGGTATTCTTATTTGAAGCGGCACATCTCATCATCACACGGATGCTTGTGAGGCAGAGGACGACTTCATAAACATGGAGAGCCGAACCCACTACTCCACAAATTGGTGTTGTGTAGGGACATCCCTCCAGTCTCTTGGCTGTCTGGTCTCTGGGATGCGGCCCTCAAAGGAGGTGTTGAAAAGTAAACAGTGCCTAGCTGGAAAGGAAACGAGTGCATTTACTTCCCACCTCGTGCATAGCTCGCGTGGGAAGTCTGAGCGAAGATGGCCCCTGGTGGGTTTGCTGACAAACTGGGGGATCCTACTAGGCACCCATCCTTCTAGCACTTGACAAATAAATGGGAAACACTGTTGACAGCTGTTCACAATGATGCAGAAGAGAGGGAATTGCATTAAAAGAGTGGCACTCCTGACAGATATTGTCCTGTCATACCAAAAAAAAAAGCACAAAACAAAGGGGAGAAAGCTATTTGAAGGTGTAGCGAGCAACAAGCTGTGTTTTTAATGCCGAAATCGGTGCCGCACAAATCCCTCCTCCCCGTTCACAAAGCTCTGTGGTGGCACTTCACAAAATAAAACAAGCAAGCACATTTGAAGAGCACACTCTGTGCCGGGGTTTGAGAAGAGGGGACTAATTGCTACAAACCGAAGAACAGTGCAGCTTGTCAGCATGGCGTATAGCTGGAGGTAGGGTCCATCCTGAGTCAGTATGCGTGTGTTAGATATTCGGTATTTAATTGAAGGGCCCACAGTACACTGGGTGAGGCTAAGGGGTATTATTAGGTTTTAACCAGGGGCCTTCTGGGAAAAGGGCCCTAATCAGGAAGCTGGGGAGCGAGTGGAGGCTGATGAAAATTATGACGATTATGACATGTAAGCACATGTCTGTAGGACAAGTGGACAGACGATGAGTTAATCAAGGGCTCGAATAAACGGCTTCCATGCTGTCAGAAAGCTACCCCCAGCCTCTGTGTCATCGTCTTCTTTTTAGGGTCAGCATCTACCTTAATGACTTATGGACGTATATATATATATATATATATATATATATATATATATATATATATATATATATACTGTATATATATGAATTTGTGTGTGTGTGTGTGTGTGTGTGTGTGTGTGTGTGTGTGTGTGGTTTTAAGGCTTGAATTACTCATCGCTTGGTGCCTCATTAACAATTCACGTCTTTCATATTCTAAAGATTTTATGTGTACAAAACAGTGACCTTGAGTCAAAGGCATATAGTTCAGGTAAAAATTAAAACTGTCATAATTTTTCATTCCAAACCTACATGACTTTCTTCAATCTGCAGAAAAAAGATCTCTTGTCTTCTGCTTTTGTGTTCTAAACATGAAGGTGAGTAAATGGCAAAACTTTAATTTTTGGCTGATTGTAGTAGGTCACATCTTCACTATAGAGCAACACTAACATCTAATATCCCTTACAGTGTGTGTTGATCTTCAATTTTTTTCAGATTTTTTAAAATTACAGGGACCAGCATAGCCAATTATGACAATTTATATGCCCTGTTATTCTCTGATTAGGTCATGCTTTTCACCAGAAAGTTGTGTATTTCTGTAATTTTTTGCAATTTATTGACAGTTTATAGAGCCCTCATTTCCATTATCAGTGTCAACTTAAAAATAAGCTTTTATATGATAAAGGGCATACATATTAGCTAATCAGTCAACAATGATATCTATAAACATCAATTTTAGCAACTGAAACCACTTTAAACTCATTCCGTTTTTTTTCCATCAGATACCCCTGGTTCATGGTTTCTCTTTCCTTATTGTGTTTACAACATTTACAAACTGTGGTTTAGTTTGATTGTTTAATGTGTGACCGAAATACAGGTTTTGACTGACTATCAATCTTAATGGCATATTTTCCTGGAGAAATAATGAAGAGACCAATAAAAGTTACAAATATGTGAAAACAGTTTTACAGCGCACAGGTTTCTGCTGTGCCTGTCAATATTCTTTGGCCAACACAAGCATAATAAGCTGAGTTGTGCTAACCAGTTATCCAGTTATGATTTATGTGCAATTCCATTGATATCATAATCCCTAAATGACTTTTTTAGTGGAACTAAATATAAATTGCAAATATGTTTACCATGTTTTGTTCTTCGATGTCTGCTCATTTAGTTTCCTGAATGTCTCTTCATTAGCCAGGCTCATGTGTTTCTTAGCGTCAAGCTAATTGATTGAACCTCTCATATGTTAATCCTCCATTGGAGGGAACCATACCCTTTGCGCTCGAATTTACTTTTTTTCACCCTATCACTAATAAAGCCAACCTCCCTGCTGATGGAAAATTGCAGTTTACCTCAAGCTACATGGGGCTTAGCAATCAGGCCTTTAAAAAGCACTGACAGGTTAACCTGCTGTGAACAGGCTTCTCCAGGGACAGGCCTCCAATGCAGTATAACATGCAACGCTTCTGTTTGCCAACAAGAATAGAGTTGTTACCAGCCACTTGAGTTTAACCTTTGCAGACACTCGGAAAAACTAGCATGGTCTAAACTTCTGCATGCTCTTTCTAGTTCTAACCTACTTTGTTTAGTTACACAGCCTATACAGCACTATTTTTTGCAATCACAGGAAATGTCACACATGTGCATCTCAGTTTCGGGAACCAATGAAAGAACTGAATATTGGTTATTATCATTACATAGCAGTTTAATCATCTCATTGTACTTCAAATGGAGACTTTAAACATAAAATGACTGATCAGTTCTATAACCAAAACACCACTGTTATACAGTATATGTAGTGTGTCAGTCTTAAACACTTCCTGTGCTATAATCTACTCTATAATAACTCATGACACATTATCTTACAATTTTGGCATGGCCATGTCTTTGTAATGGGCATTTAGTGGGACAGTTTAGGGTTTTCACAGCATTTGAAGACGTCTACAACTATAGACAGCACATTCACATGCTTGTTCAAGGTGAAGTGACTGGAATACAGCCCTCAGAGTGGGCTCTTTATTGTTCACTCTAACAACCCATTGTAGGCCACAGAAAATTTAAAATGCCTTCCACAGATATCCATCAAAGACTTTATCATTACATCAAAAACATTAAGTTATTTTGTGAGATATTTGTGCCTTATTCTGTATTTCACCCAGTCTGGTGTGTATTGTAATATGCTTTTCCACGCTCAGCCACGAGTTTTTCTAATGATAATAATTGAGCATTACGAACGACTAGCCATTAGAACCATAACCACAGAGTGTTCCATACTCCTCCTGTGTAGCACAATGGATCTGCATCTATTTGGGACCTATCTGGGCAATAGCGGCAGAATTAACACTTATTGTTTTTGATAGACTGCTTTTTAGCAGCAAAGGTGTGTGCTTTTATCAGATGTTTTCAGAGCTTAACAGATTTGACAGGCGTTTGATATCTTGATGCCTCCTCAAGTCTCTGGTTATAATGTTTGATGATGTCAGTGTTTATTTACTTTTTCTCTCTTTGAAGGAATTATATTCTACTTTCATGCACCAGACACCCCTCGTTTAATGTCTAGCTTCCTTTTTTCCTGTTACAACACTTACAAAATTACGTTTAGCATGGTTGTTCAATCTACATCCTAAAAATTTGCAGGGCAACAGATTCCATTAGAGATATTGACTAATCTCTACAGTAACTGCATCTTTTCCTAGAAATATACTCTTACAAACAGACAGGAAATAAATCATAAAATGTATTTTATGTATATTTAGAATATAAAATGATTAAAAAAGGGGTCACAATTCCAAATATTGTTAATAGTTATATATATCCAAAAACATTCAAATCAAATTGTTTTCATTTACTCATAGTTCCAAAACTCTGAAATTTTTTTTCTACTGTGAAACACGATAGAAAATATTTTGATAAACAGCTCAGTGTTTTTTTTAACTGTACAATGGAAGTCATTAGTAACCAAAACTGTCTTGTTACCAAAAAGCAAGACAGAATTTTTTTTTTTTTTTGCCTTTAATATTTTCTTCCATACAAACCATTCTTGAATCTAATACTAAACATTCCTCATGACAGTTTGGGATGACACCTCTTTAAAAAAAGACAGAGATCGCATGAGCAATGAGTCTTTTTTTAACACTTTAATGCGAAGCAAAGAACGAACAACAGGCTTATAAACACCTTTCTCTTCTCTGCCATGTTGATCCAGTTGTTGATAGTGAGTCCTAGAAATATCTCCCCTGAGTGCAATTGTCTGTCACTTAATTAGCTTAAGTTTAGCACCACATGGTCCTCAGTTGTGTGTGTGCATTTGCTTTGGTGTGCTAGTGTCTTTGTAACTAGGTGTTTGTATACACAGCACTTGTTCATTGTTTGTTTTTTAGCATATGGATGTTTTCGTTTACATGTAATAGACAGAGGAGCTTACGGTTGTGTATTGTCGAGGACCCTGATAGTGTTTTCATTCTGTTGTCGGTGGAATTAATAGCACCTTGTAGTAAACGCTGTGCTGTTGTTGTTGCTTTTTGTATTCATTAAAAAACATATTTGAAACAATTTTTTATTAGCATCAGGTGGCCTTTATAGAGAATGCATTGCGGCTAATAGTTGGATAACCGTGCGTACATATACATCGCAAACAAAAATTAAACAGAAATTAACCACAGTGTCAGTTGATATATGTACTACTGTTCAAGTAAATTGATATGATACTCTTTAGATTGGACTTCAATTTCGTCGACTCTAACCTGATGCTGTGCAGGAATATTCATTGCATCCTTTTAGTCAATTCATTGAATTATCCCATTCTTCCTGGGGTGCCTGCTAGAATCACTGCATGAATATAGCTTCCTCTTTCTGAAAAATATAAACGTTGTCAGATGTGACCAAACCATATTTCCTAGCCTCTCAATTCAGTCACAAAAAAAAAAAGCTACACACTGTCACACATGGGTAACGTGTTGCAAATTTGCAATAGGTAGAATGCCTTTTCATTTCTTTTTAATTTTGCATACCATTGTTGGCAATTGGTCAGACGTGTATTTATGAAAGCATTTTTTTTTCTGTTTTATTCTTTGTCACTCCTTACTCTCTTTTCATCTTCGCTTTGGCTTCCCTGAGGAGCTCTCTTGAAAAATGCGGCTCATTTTATAGTGTGCGAGTGTGTGTTTCCTCTGTTTCTCATCTCCTCTCAGGTGGTGGTGAAAATGGCGGCCTATGGCTGGTCCTATTTGGCTGGGCCGCCCCTAACAAAAGCCAATGTAATATAGAGGCGGCCACACAGGCCATGGGCCAGACGGGGAGCCCAAGCTGTGCCTCTGAAAGGGCCTGAGCCCGGCTGGTGTGGCTGCTTAAATAATCCAAATTCAAACCCCTGGAAAAAGAGAGGGAGAAAGAGAGAATGAAGGCTGAAGAGAGAGTGAGAGAGAGAGTGAGAGAGAGAGAGAGAGAGAGAGAGAGAGAGAGAGAGAGAGAGAGAGAGAGGAAAGTGGGTGAAGAGAAATATTTGATATCCCACATTAGCTGGTGGTTTTTGCGGCTGGTGCACGGGTGTAAATGTGGCTGGGGTGGCTGCTGCACAGATATCAAAGGAGGCCGACGGCGTCTGGCTGCGCTAGCGGTGGCTGCTGCAGGTGGCCCCTGGATTCAACCCTCACCACAGGGAGGCAGCTCAGCCCAGCCTCAGCTCAGAGAGAGATAGAGAAAGAGAGAGAGAGAGAGAGAGAGAGAGAGAGAGGGAGAGAGGGAGAGAGGGAGAAGGCAAATACAGGCTTGAAAAGAATACAAGAGATTGAGAGAAGCTGTGGTCCGGTGGTTGGCCTGGGAGAGAATTAATTTACTGGGATCCTCATGCTCTGATCTGCTGGGGCACAAAAGAACCCTGAAAAACCAGGATTCACAAAGGAGAACTCAAAAATTAAGATGATATAATATTCAACACTTCATACATTCACACAAAGTCTATATTTTCATTGACATGGATATGACTCTGGCACTGTTACTCCTGGTTATGGAGAGCTAAAGTTTATGGAAGGAATTGTGAGGGAGAATTAATTATTTAACAAAACTTGAAACAACAAAACCACAGCATGGGGCAATGCAGTGCACCAGAGAGAAGGTCCGTTCTTATGTTAAGTGAGATTATTCTGCCTTGCTGAAATATGGTATGAAAATACCATTTGAAAATGGCTGACGCTTCCAGATGCTTGATGCATACTGAATACACTGTGCTAAGATGCTGATGATATGCCTTTTCAAAGAGAACAAAAAGCAAAGTGATAAAAAAAAAACGTTTTGTAAATTCTGAGCATATTAATATGTATTATTAATTGAATTTAGTGGCTTAATAACTTAATAAACATCATTTATATCTTAATCCTAACATCATGAATTTGAAAAGCTATTGTTTAATTCACCAAAAAAATTAAATTCTGTAATTATTTCCCTACCTTCATGCCATTGACAAATTAAAATATTTCGAAGAATGTTTCATATAATAAAAGTCAAAAACAACATTTGACTCCAATGACTTTTGTTGGATAAATTTTATTTTATATATATACTTTTTTATGTCCCCCGGAATGATGTTAAGTTCAGTTAAGTTTAGTTTGAAACAACAGCTATGGGTGACTAAATAATTGTTTCTAAATAATATATATATATATATATATATATATATATTTTTTTTTTATTTTTTTTTTTTTTAATTTTTTAATTTATTTTTTTTTTTTTGGTGACCAATCCCTTCAATTTATTACAAAAATGTTTTATTGAAAGAACGGAGGTTATGAGCTGGATTTAATTTATTTGAGAATAGGGCTCAGGTAAGCAAGTTTTTTTTTTTTTTTTGGCCACATTACCTTGTCTCTGAGAAAGGTTGTTGATTAGGGTCATTTATGTTAATTGTGTATTGAAACCTAATGTCATACCAATCATACATGCTCTTCCATCACAGCTGTGTTCTCCTCAAAAGGCTGAATAACAGACACTGTAAAATTTCTTCTGCAAATATTTATTAAGTCTCATATCACAGCTTAGAATTCGGGCAGAGACATATTTTCCTAATATATCCAAATATTTCCACAGTGCGCAACATTGAGTCTATTGGTTTGTGGATTGGGTGGAATTTAAAAATGTAAGAATTGTTGGCCACATTTCCAAATCATTCCTCAGTCACATACTACATTTTTGTCTCTTCTCTCTTTGCTTAATTCATGGTCCTTTTTAAGGCTTGGTAATTCATAATTGTTTGACATTATTTTTTATCATGTTTTAATTATGTACTAAATTGGTAAAGTCTCTTTCCAGTCTGGAATGAAAGAATTTGCATTAAATTTGTATACTTTTTTCCCCCTTGCTTGTACTTTATAAGATACCGGCAGATGGGTCTCATTATCAAGGGTCACACAAAATCGTAATTAGATTATCAGAAGGTGACAATTGTTCTTTATATAGAGCCAAAAAATATTTTGTCTAAATCATACAGATGCTCCAGTTGACACGTTTATGCAGGGAATCTTTTAGCTAATTGTGCAGCCAAATAGTTTATTCAAACAGGGTTTTTCTTATTAGATTAAAACAAAAATTTTAAATAATGGGGTTTAATATAACAATAGCAGCGATATTCTGACTTTTCTCGCATTTCTTTTCATAAAATAACCATCAGGTCAATCCTTCACATGCTAACACACTCAAATAGAGTTTTAGGGTTGCACACTCATTGCAGGCTGTAATACCTGGCTCTCTGCATTAACCTTTTACAGTGATATTTAATTAAAGGTTTAAAGGGCACCCAACACCTGCACCATGCTCTGAATGCAGCCTCTGCCGCTAAGTGATGGCATGACGGAGGAGTGTGGCAATTAGCATGACCTTAAAACCGGCACGGACGCTTTCTTACCCATGCTGTGCAGAGTCTTGCTTGCCCCATGGCATGCTGGGGCGATCGAGATGGCCCCCAAGCTGACACGCTCCCCTGCAGAAGTGAGTGGAACCAGCCCAGAGGTCACTAGGGCAGCTCAGGGCCTCTGGGAGGAGGTGGGAGAGCCCTAGACTTAAAATTAACACCACTTTAATTCATCTGTGAGGTAAATCTAGCAGTGAGGGTAATTTAGGTCTATCGCAAGTGATAAATGTTGTCTTAAGATTGCAATGAGAGGCCAAATCAGGCTAGTTTGGGCTGGCTTTTGTGTCATCATTTACTCACCCCCATGTTGTTTTAAACCTGTATGACTTTAGTTCTATTGTGGAAAACAAAGACATTTTTGACCATACAAAATAGTCAATGGTTCAGTATTTTTCTTTTTTCTTTCAACCTTGTTAATTCTTATTGTAATGAAAAAATGAAATGAAATATTTCACAGAATTATTATTATTTTTTATTTATTTATTTTTTTACAGAGGAAAGAAAGTCTGGAATGACATTGGGAAGGTGAGTATATGATGACAGGATTTTCATTTTTGGGTGAATTATACCTTTATTTCTTTAAAAAAAAGTTTTCCAAGAACTGCATGTCCAAATTTGATAGTCCAGTGCTTCAAATTTTTACTTGCCCTGGCAACATTTTCACTGGCCCTGGCAAAAAAAAAAAAAAAAAACAATAGTTGCTGTTCTCACTGTTTTGTCTTATCTTATATTCTAATGGATAAGCTTATATGACACCAATTACATTTTACAATTCTTGATTCCAATTTCGATACCACAGCAAAAACTAACAAATATAAAGTTCAAACATTAGTAAAGCCAACTGAACAGTCAATAAATAAGAACAAATTAACAAAATACAAGCAATAGTACAATTAAATATATTGAACAAAGATACACATTAAACAGCGCATTAGGTTATTGGGTTTGTAGGAGTTCGGGTACAGAAACTGAATAATCAGATATAAAATAACATTGCATTTTATTCTCTCATTTATGCAATTATTTTTTTATTTAAAAAAAAATGTGGTTGATTCGATTGCCTAAATTTTTTATTACTAACAAATTGCAGATTGATTTTTAACAAATATTTATTTTATTTTTATTAAGCAAGAAACAATAAAGAAGAAAGAATGAAAATGTCTGTAGCCATTTAAAATTAGAGGCAATCACTGCATTTTATTCACGAATGCTACATGCATGTGTTACGTCCATAGGGACATAAGTTATTCTGTCATATGATTTAATTAACAATTGTGTTTACTCTGTGTGTGTGTGTGGTAGACTGATCTTGTCTCTTTTTACTCCTCCTGCTCTCTCTGCTTGGCAGGCTAATGAGTGTCACCTGATTCCTGTTTTGAGCTCGTTAGCTGGAGTATAAAGGAACCGGCAGAGCTGCAGCCCAGAGAGAGAGGCTGAGGTGTTCCATCCTTGCAACAGCCATCTTCCAGTCTCAGCGTTGCAGTTTAAGCTCTGGTTTAAACTCTTGTCTCTGTGTTTGTTGATTGCTTCACCTATAGTGTTAGCTTGAAGTTATTGAGATCTATCTCCGTGTTTGTTGATTGCTTCACCTATAGTGTTAATGTGAAGTTATTTGGAGTAGCAGAGTGTTTCAGTTTTATTTTATTTCTTTTTGTAACTGTTTAAGTGGATGTGGAATATCTTTTTTCTTGTAGGGAGGTGGATGTCATTTATTTTAGAAATTACCCTTTTTTCTCCTGTGTTTAAGTTAGAGAGGAAGTCAGGGAAGCATCTCTGTAATTTATTTTTATTTTCTTTTGATAGGTAAGTTACTTCATAACTTAGCCAGAGGAATATTTCTTTTTTTTTGTTTGTTGTTTTGACCTTTCCCCTCCTGAAGCCTTAAGTATTTTTTTTTTTCATATTCTGTTTAATAAATACCTCTGTTTGTTTGCTCAAACTGGTGTTACTGAGCTTTCTTGTGTATCAGCCCTGGGACTTGGAGACGGCAGTTCTCTCAGTCTCTCCCCACCGTTTATTTGTTACACCCCTTTCACCCCTAGATCTTTTTTTTAAAAAGTGGCACGTAACACATGTAGCGTGCAATTTTAATTCAGATTAATTTGTATAATTAGGAAATCTGAAGCAAAAACAAAATGGTCTGACTTTAGAAATAGTGCAACATTATATCTGGATTAAACAAAAAGAGCAGATGGGCTGAATGAGAACGCAAATTCACTCTGACAGCAGGTGGCCCTTCTCGAACAGCAGAGATACTGCGTTTCCTTGGTTACCGCTGTAAACAAAGCAGCACTGCACTTATAAATACTACTTCACTATGCATTACAGATGCAAGATAAAACGAAAGTGCCATGTAAACCTTTCTGAAGACATTCTGTTCACCTCAGAGATACATTTATATAAACCCACACCCCAAATCAATACGATTTTCTTCCAATATTTTGTGCATCGAGAATACTGAGCTCATGCCTCCCACAGTATTTTCTCCTCTTTTTAAAAAATGATTGCAATGCAGTTTTTGTGGAAGAACGGAACAGTAATCTGTAATAAAACAAACAAAAAATGGGTCAATCTGTATAAAAAATAAAAATAAAAATAAAATAAAAACTACACTGTATAAATTAAATATCGATTAATCATTGATATAGTTACAAAGTTGCTCACCAAGGCTGGTATTTTGACATAATTTTGTATGTATTTGTGTGTTCAAGCGCAAGACGGCTCAGTGCGTGCTGCATTCTTGCTTGAATGCTTTAAAATTGATTGAAATTTTAAATTAGCAAGGCTTTAAACACATGAAAATGATAAACTTTTGTTATGATGCAGCAGTGGCCCGATCGGTCTGTTCCGATCATCTTTCACACTGGCCCCAGGCCATCAGGCATTCCTTATTACCCTGCAATCATTGAATCGTAGTGCATAAATGAAGTGGAATACTGTTGATTTGACATTCAAGCAAAAGCATCCCCCTCACACACACTCACACACATCTGCCCACACCTTCCATTGCAACCCCCTGCCAGGTCAGGAGCTCTGGTAGACCCTGGGCTAGCCCAGCCAGGGGATCATGCTGTGCTAATATTTCTGTTAGCTTGAATGGCTCACTTACATGTTGTTTATTTGGATTAGCAAGGTTTTTTTTCATTAAAATCAATACGTGGCACAAGAATGGGAAAGCATTGATTGAAATGCAAGGCTTAGCATCGGTATAACGCACCAATCTGTGTTGACATGAAGAGGATGTGTTGACATTGTTGTGGTGGAGTGGATAGCCTAAGAGTAGGTAAAGGCGAATGGAGAGGGAATAAAGGTGGTTTGCTTCTCTTTCAAGTGGACATCGCATCTGCGAAAGATAGATGTCTATATAGCTCATGGCTCTAGGGTCTGTATTAAATATATATAGATATAGATGATATAGATAGATATATGACACTGATCCAAACCGCTAACTCACAAGTTCACTGAAATAATCTGTGTCATTTGTTTAGTTCTGTGTGCAGGAAACACTGGTGCAAAAGATGCAATGAACTAATATCATCTCACAAGATGATATCTGATGAAACTGCACATGGATGCACAAGTTTTCTAGCACTGCACAGATTTGTAGGATTTCAATCAAATTCAATTCAATTCAATTCTAAAATCTCCTTTTCCCATATGTAATGAAACTTTGAATGCCAGAACACCACACATATTACATTTCAATGTTGAAATGAAGGAATGCAAGACCCAGAGGAACAGGCCTGTTCAGCTAATCAATTCAATTTTAAAACACTGACCAAAATGACACACACTTTGATTCATGCTGGTTGTGAGGATGTACGCCAAAAATTAGAAAGAAAAGGAAATGCATGGTGAAATGGAGTAAGTACTGTTTTAGAATAAACATGAAGGCGAAACAGCTTTCCGCGGATCACTTATCGTTTCGCTGCACCATGGGACAATGTAATGAAATCTAATCAGAGCTAAATGGAAGCTAAGTGGAGGGGGAAAAGTTGAATATTCACGTTCATTTGGATGACAGCTGGGGGAGCCCAGTCATTCATCACACATTGATATTCATTGCATTCTGTAACCCTCTTCTCCACTCCTTCCTCCTCTGCCTTGACAATCAACAGACTTAGCACCTATTGTTTTAATTTAAGTAAAGATGTGATTGCCACGGTGAAAACTTCATTTGCACACATGCAGAGGGAAAAAAAGAAATAGGAAGGGTCATAAGGAGAAAAGAAAGACAAATTAGTCCAAACTAACTAAAAATTAGGTCACAAGGGCAAAGGTTAACGAAATACAAGAGCCTTATAACAGAAACAAATCTTTTAAAAGGAAGTTAAAAACATGTCAAGTTCTTAGAAATGTAGGCCTACTCTTTGTTTTAATGTTGGTTTCATAAGGATTAAAGTTCATTTTTTGAAAAGAAATCAATTTAATGACTATTTAAACTTTTAACATTTCCTTTCATCATTTTAAAATTATGAAAAAACATAAACTGTATAATGTAAATTACAAAAAATTTATATCATCATTTATTACTTCATAAATATAATGTCTTGTCTTATTTGGGAGTCACACCATGACACTTTACAATCAGAATTCTTTTAAATAGTTATATATATAGTATATATATACAGTACAGACCAAAAGTTTGGACACACCTTCTCATTCAATGAGTTTTCTTTATTTTCATGAAAATTAATGAAAATTGTAGATTCACACAGAAGGCATTAAAACTATGAATTAACACATGTGGAATTATATATGGAATTATATACATAACAAAAAAGTGTGAAACAACTGAAAATATGTCATATTCTAGGTTCTTCAAAGTAGCCACCTTTTGCTTTGATTACTGCTTTGCACAATCTTGGCATTCTCTTGATGAGCTTCAAGAGGTAGTCACCTGAAATGGTCTTCCAACAGTCTTGAAGGAGTTCCCCGAGAGATGCTTAGCAGTTGTTGGCCCTTTTGCTTTCTGTCTGCGGTCCAGCTCAACCCTAAACCATCTCGATTGGGTTCAGGTCCGGTGACTGTGGAGGCCAGGTCATCTGGCGCAGCACCCCATCACTCTCCTTCTTGGTCAAATAGCCCTTGATGCCTTCAGTGTGACTATACAATTTTCATAGTCATGAAAAAAAAAAAAAAAACTCTTTGAATGAGAAGGTGTGTCCAAACTTTTGCTCTGTACTGTATATATATATATATTTATTATTATGATAGCAGAATAGTTGTATCACCAAGACATTTGGATTTTATGCCCACCAAAAATTATCACAATTATTTTTAAAGTATAAATTTAGAAAATGCTCATCACAAAAGAGGTGTATTCATGTCAATGCATGTATGAAAATGCATTTTTCATTAATTAAAAGTTTAGACAAAGAATATTAGTATCAAGGAAGGAGCATCAAGTTTGGTCCAGTAACCCCGGACCTGCAGTGGTGCTTGAATTCAGAAGCACTCTCCATGCACGGCAAAGGTGCAGCAGGTAGGGAATAATGAGTTGATTTGAGATTCACTCCTGGTTCTCCTCTCTGTTCAGGCCCCCAGGCTTCACTCTCTCTCTCTCACTCCCCCTCATCTCAGCTAGCTGTGCTGTAGGACAGGCTTATCTTGAGAGGGGCCTCTGTGTAGCCAAAGGATCCTGGCCTGCCCTGATTAAAGGAGCACTGCTTTTTACCCATGCTGGGACTAGATCAATGCTGAGATTCTTTCAGCCTGCCTATATGAATTTCAATATTTCCATATCTTAGTTCTCGCCTTGTTGCACTGTTAGATCATTATTAGGGGAGCTGGCCCTACTCAAACTGTGTGCCATTAAGCAAATGAAGCTGGCCTGGTGAGGATGAGTGGCGTCTTGTTCTCTTTTCTTTTTTAACAGGGCACTAAAGAGCTCTGTCATCTTTATATTTTATCCCAGAGTTCACCGGTTCTTCTTTTTTCCAATGACCTGCAGATGTGGCATCCCTTTCTGGGAAAGCAGCCATATTATTTTTATGCTTTCCCATGAGTCATTCTGTTTAACGTTTAGCTGTGGCTATACCCAATAAACTGCATACTCAATCTAAGCATTGTTTTAGGGTTATTTTTTAAAGAGACAGAGACAAATACAGTCCGACTCAAAAATGCACTACAAAATGACAATGACTCCTCAGTTTTTGTGTTAATGAAGTTACCAGCTTGATTTTAATGACAACCGTTGAAGTCAAATACAAGGTCACATGTCTGCTAAACGTACTAAAGAGTCAATTCTTTTGAGCACATGAGGTCTTGTTCAGATTACTAGCACTATATGTTGGTGAAACTACCCAAGGCTTGCCTTCAAATGTTGGATAACAGGTTTGGAACCACAAACTAGTGGTTTAGGCCAATTTACATCTAGTATTAACGCTCATCTTGAGTGATCCAGTCTCAAATTGTCAATGTTAATACAGGTGTAAATGGGGTCCAAAACAGTCTTAACCAGAGTGAAGGACCAGGCCTACTCATGTATCAACCAATCACTGTGCTAAAAAAAAGGATTCCAGTTATGTCTGGCATCTACATGTTTATCTACTAATAATCTACATGAAAGATTATTAGTTTAGTTTGAATAAAAGCTTTTGCTAAATGAATAAATGCCAATTTGACTTGTTAAATTATACTACTACTACTACTACTACTACTACTACTACTATTACTACTAATAATAATAATATATAGTATTCCATCCAAAACTTTAAATTTGTGGTGAGATGAAAATGTAAGTTATATCTGGGAGTAATAGGAGGTGAGAGGCAACAACTGATGCAATATCTGATTGATCTGGATTTTAACCTGTTACAGTCCTGCCACATATGGCTGCCACATCCTGCCTTTTTTATTAGGCAATGAATCCACTCCAAATCCTCAAAATATATGCTATGGAATTCATAAGTAGCCAAAACCAAACCAAAAATAAACATAAACAAAGTTATTTGGTAGGAAAATATATTTACCTGCAGTACAGGGGCGTTAACGTTCTGCATGTGGAAGTGTTGAACCTTCTTTAACACTTCATACATTTATTTCAATCAGTTGTAAGAAAATATCCAGTACATCCTGCTATTGCTTAGTCTTGTGTCTCCAAAATTATCGCATAATACAGCTTTACACGATAGAGACTAAAGCAGGGGTGTCAAACTCAGTTCCTGGAAGGCCACAGCCCTGCAGAGTTTTGTTCCAACCCTGCTCCAACACACATACCATGTAGTTTTCAAATAAGCCTGAAGGACTTGATAAATTGGTTCAGGTTTATTTAATTAGGGTTGAATCTAAACTCTGCAAGGCTGTGGCCCTCCAGAAACTGAGTTTGACATCCCTGGACTATAGCTTTCAGTGTGTCAGTGAAAGATTCCAATGATACAGACTGAAAAGCGAACCTATTCAGAGTATGCGTGAAATGCTATTCATAATTCGACTCAAAAGAGTGATTCTTTAACAAATTGGGCATCCCCAATTTTGATTCTAAACAGTAAACGAAAGGGATAATTATTTTGTGTGAAAAATATTTACAGGTATGTTGGTATACTACCGCTTATATAGGCTATCCTCAGCAGACAAGGATTTAACAGACAAGGATTCTGCTCTTAATTTAGAAATAGCGATCTGAGTAGCCAATTAAGGCATTTACACTATCAATGGCATTTTCTCAGTTCTGGATAGGTGTTAGCACTCTGAAGCCAAGCATTCCTTGGATAAAATATAATTTCTGGAGCATAGAATAGCATACATGTTAAAATAATCAGGGTCTTAACACCAAGCCAGTGACCTTAGTTGGCACTGTTTTTGCCCAGTTCTACAAGTTTGAGATTAGCATTGTGGCAAATGTATTAAATGAGGCAAGCACAGCTTTTGAAAGTGGATTTGTGAGTACAATGGAAAGTATTTCAATATGGAAAGTCTCTGGCTTAAAAAAAAATATATATATATATCACATGAAAGACCTTTCCCCAAAGGCTGCCCCAAAATACCATGTTATTGAGTCTGATCCATTAGCTTAATTAGGTTTATGTAAGTACTATTTATTGCATTAGTATTAGAATGTATGCTTTTGACTTTCTTGGTTACTTGGCATACTTTAGATTGTTCTGTCAAGTGTAAGTTAAAACAGTAAAACAGTTCTTATCTAGCAACATTTTAATTGCTGTGTCTGTCTGAACAGCCAAAACTTTGACATGCGTACGTTTTTCTAGTTAAAATTGCAAATTTACATCCTATTTGCTACCTCAGTTCAAATTCAAGGCATTTTCAATTTAACTCTGAATGGTGCACAACCCTGATGGAGACACCTGTACGTCTGCAGCTGCAGTCTTTGGCCGATAGCCCAACTTCTAGGTTAATTTGGTCTGGCTTCCCACGTCTTAACCAAGTGTGCCATCCAACCTCCCAGCAGTCTAAAGAAAACCTGGACTCAGGTCAAGCCCTTAGCAGTTTAGTATTGGAAATCATCACCGCTGCTCTTGACATGTTAAAAAGGCCTTTTTCATCTATTGTCCAGAGAAAAGCAGGGGGAAAGGACTCTCTGTAGCTGTAAATAGCGTAAACATCCAGGTAATAGAGGCTCTTTTGTGTTTCCTGGCCATGGTTGTTACCTTGTTATCTATGGCTTTTATGTTAATAATCAGACACTCACCATCTATGCCAACTGCGTGGGCTACCTTTTCATATGCGCAATTGCTATTTTGTCGAGCTTGTTGAAAAGGGGGAGAATCTCCAAAAAAAAGGGAGGGGTATCTTTGCCCCTGTTACCTGAGGGGATTTTACCCCACCCTGCCCAATTTTCACCTACCTCTGTTTACTTGCAGTCCTCTCCATATGTCACAACATTTACATGTATTTCCTTTTGCTTCAATTTGTATGTGTTAGATAAGGAGAAAAAAAAACTTAATAGAAGTGCAGTCCCCCTGCAACCACTAAAACCCCTCCGCTGGCCAGCCAATGGCCGTTCACGGCAGAACAAACAAAAATCAAATGGGAGCTATGCTTTTAGCTTTTAATTCTAGCCCCAAAAGTTTCCAGCTGCTTCCATAATTATTACCTTTTAAAGAATGGGAAAATGGCCGTTTAATTCACACGGTGGCTCTTTTTGTCTCTTTCTCCCTTACTCCCTGCCTCATTCTCTCCTTCCTCCACTCTCCACCCCAAACCACAACAGGTAAGCTCTACTGTTAAATGAAGGTCTTTTATTGTAATTTGGTTTGGAAACCCTCTGGCCTGCCCATATTATTCTTAGTTGGGTCTCTGTTTCCTGTCGGTATGAAGGAGGTGCACCTTGTGCACAAGGAGAGGAACAATATGGCCTTGTCCCAGGTTCCTCTGACCCCCTGCACTGCCTGTCAGTCTACAATTGTCATGCAAGGCCCCCTCTAGAAACAAAAGGCTTCGATGGGCTTTGTGACCCACCAGGACCCCAGCATTGTTATTGAGTCCCCTGTGAGTATTTGCTCTTGAGCCTATTTCTCAACCTGTAAGACCTTGATGCCGATGGTTTTGTTAATCTGAGGAATAGAACTTTAGTAGGTGATCTGCTTCAAATTGTGCCACCATGTGGGGTTGATTTACATCAAAACTGATATAAAACCACCATAAAAATATGCTGAATTAATGAAGATGGCGTATGTTTCAGTTGGATGGTGTGTATCTGTAATGTCCTGTAATTTTATTAGTTTGCTTACTATATATCAGTGTGTATTTAAGGGGTTTGGGGTCAGTACATGTACATGTACATGGGGAGACATAGTCCTGCAGTATTGTTAAAGCATGGGTGATGGATGGCTGTGGTTGCACATGATCCCCGGCCCTGCAGGAGAGGGCACAAAACAACTCAGCTTCATATTGTCCTTGTTCTGTGTGACAATGGGCCACTTGTGGGTCTGACACTCATCACCTGTTAGTCAGCTTCATTCATATGAAAATACCACCCTGCCACAGTTCCAGCACTGTAGGTGCTTTTCCCTCCAGGCCTATATGTTTATTTAGACAATGGTGGCCATTACTAAGTGACACTTGTAATTGAGAGCTTTTCATATCATGCAGAGGTGGATGTCTTTCAGAGATACAACCTCCCACTGAACTTCTGAGGTTATAGGCAAACTGAATGTTACTTGATGAGTTTCACTTATCATCTAATATTGTAGAAAATCATAGAATAGCATTGTGTGTAAAGTTCAGCCAAAAATACACCATAATATAAAAAAAAATAATAATTTAATATACATATATATGTTTATTTATTTTATTAATGCTATAAAAATTTAGTTTTGAACAATTGTACCTACAGAATATCATAATTACAATAACATTATTATTATTATTATTATTATTATTATTATGTTATTATTATTATTAGCAACAACAATAATTTTAACAATAACATTAATAATAATAATAAATTAATATTTTTGACAAATTACTTATTATTATTATTATTGCATTTATTTCTAGGGTTTTTCAAATGCACAAACAAATTGGGGGGAAACAAGTCAAGTTAATTAACATTCTTTAAAAAAAAAAACATACTTTATGTTTACATAACATAACAACATAACATAACAACATATTGTCTTAAGAATTTTTTTTTAACTGTGTAAATCCATGCAATAGTGATATTTGTCACCCCGGACCACAAAAGTCTTAAGTTTCTGGGGTATAGTTTTAGCAATAGCACAAAAAAAACCCCCATTGTATGGGTCAAAATTTGAGATTTTGTGGGTCACATTTGGTATTGTCTCCCTGGTCTCCAAGGTGTCTGAAAGTATTGCATGTAGCTTTTCTGCTTGTAATAGTGGTCCTGCTCCAGCAAGACTGAGAGGAGTTAGGCTGGTGGAGGTGACTGACAGCATCCCTGGCCCTATTGTGCCTGGCAGATGTGGAAGTGTCACAGTAGTGATGTATTGTTTACACTCACATGTCTGCCACGTCCTTCAGCATCAGGGGGATAGGCCCGGGCAATAGGAAAGGGGTGGCAGCACTGCCACAGGGTTAACAATATCTTCAGGTGCGTGTATGAACAACAGCGACAAATGTGTCAAACATGGATGTTCACACAGCAACATTCACAGGTGTGGGGATTTTCAGCGAGGGCAGGTTTTTGCCATGTTTAGTATATATGCCTGGAGTGTGTCTGTTTCGTCTCGGTGTTACCAGTGGCCACTGAATGGCCCGTGTCCTACGGCGTAATTAAATTCTTTTGTGAGGACGGAAGTGTTTTTGCAAATAGAGTGTATTTTGCACAACTTTTCATGTTCCTGCTGAGAAAATTAGCATGTTAATGAGCACGTTGTTTACTCAAAAATGTGAGGGAGATTTTTCTCTTATTTCTCTCACCTCATGCAAAATGTAAAAATAAATTGCAAAAAGAGGAAATAAAATATTCAGCTATGATTTCATGACAGCTAGCAAAGCCCCATTTTGAATGGACCAAACCCACAGTGTGTTCCTCCATGCCAGAGTGACTAAACAAAGCTGTTACGCTGTCCAGTACGAGCATGCATCCATGAGTAATACAGTAATACAGCAAGACAAAAACAGAACAACAATGTTCAGTTTGACTGACATCTCAGTTAAGATGATGTCCGCTTGATTAGAATCTCTCCCAGATCCATATTTACTTGATTCTGGTATATCGAGAGAGATGACAACCATCATGTTTTAATCCGCTGCATCGCTCCAGAGTCATACGCTATTCCATTTTAACTGCTTCTGCCTGGGCTATTCTCCCCATTGTTGATTTATTCATTATTAACAACCGTTCCCCCCTTTCAGATCAATGTTGCAAAGAGGCCCCCTAAAAATGTGGACGGGAGCTCTCTTCAAAGTGGCCATGCTCGAGTATTCAGCCATCTGTGCTCAGACGCACAGCAGTATCTGCATTAAATAGCCCCCTTAGTAACAAGCCACGGAAAAGCTATCTGCTCCATGATACGTTCAAACCTCATTGACTGTGAAGGGAGACGCATCAAAACTGTTCTGTGTTGCTATGGCAATGGAGACCTCAATAAGTTAATCTTTCCTATTTCTTTCTCCTTTTTTGTGCCCGACTCATTGGTAGTCAAATGTTTGTGTGTGTGTGTGTGTTTGTACTATTCAGAGGGCTTGTGCCCCCCTCCCATGTCAGTTGTTTCATTATGAGTCATTGTAGATGGTTCTTCATGGCAATTAGCATCTAAAAACGTGTCAAAATACATACATACTTTAAAAAGTACTTGCGTTTTAAAATACTGTATGTTTTAAGTCTTACAATCATGCTTGTTTACTTCAGTCCAAATGTAACAGTGTGGACTGCTTCTTGTAGTTCTGTAAATAGCATCTTTGAGTAGAATGCAGTGCGGGAATACAAATGTGGCTGTGTATTTGAGTGTAGTAAGGCTGAGTTTGATCGGATGTGCTTCGAGGAAAGTTTCCTTTGATCCGAACACTATCAGGGTGAAGTCCTGAATGGACGTACACTCAAGGAATATCAATGCAGCGCTAGCCGTCTCCATTTCTGACCGCCTGCTAGCATGTGCTAATTCACAACGTAGCTCAGAAAACTGGGTATCTGAAAACCTGAGCCTCAAATTTCACATTTCATTCTTTTCAAAATCCACACTTTTATATTCAAATGCCGTCTGACTGCTGACAGTGATGAGGCTGTGATTTTAAATAATATTGTGCTAATGCACGGCTTGTGAAAGCTGGGATTTATTGCTTTTCTAATCATTCCGAGTGTTGTTAGCTGTCGTGATGTGTTGCGGCCTCTGTCGAACACAGCTGCGCTAATGTAATTCTGCTGAGATGAAAGGGACTGGCTGGGTAGTGTGGTTTACTGTTGCTGTGAAACACGGACAGAACGTAGCCAATTAGATCTGCTAAAGTGACATGATCAAGCAGAAATACTGTGTGTGGCTTTTTTTAATGGCTGAAGTCGGCTCTGATGCCGGATCACTTTAATGGCTGCCATGTGCCATGTTTGGTTTGGCTGGTTTCCCGCAAGATGTTGTGCTTGTATTTTGTGGCTTTTAGGATTTCCAAGATTCTCTCATGTCATGTTTAATGTTTCTCACTGCTGTTTGTGAATGTGGACAGACACCTCATGAGTCATTTTGACAATACTTGAATAGGCCGTTTCTTAAGAATAAAGACTTTCAGCAGTGAAACGAAACAGCATGCACATTTCAGAGAGTTTCCACTATTGTTATTTATTTTAAACATGAGGCATTTCATAGCCTAATGGGCTAGTTCACCCCAAACTGAACATTTTGTGAAAATCATGTCATTACAAACATTGCATTGTGAAACACAAATGAAGATGTTTCGATGAATTTCGACGTTGAATAAAAAAAAAAAAACACACACAATAAGACATTTCTCAATAAATTTCCTTTTATGTTCCACAGACGAAAATCAGTCATACATTTTTTCAAAGACATAAGGTTGAGTAAAATATGACAGAATTTGTATTTTTCGGTGAACCATCCCTATAAATCTTTTAAGAAACAGTGACAAAATTGTGCTCAAAAGGGTCACCTCCTCTCAAATGTGTGTGTATATGTTTTGTAGAATTAGAGCAAAGACCTCCATTCGAAACATAAGTGCCAGGTAAATGCATTCGATATTATGGCCCTTGTCTTTGGGGGGTGGGGGGGTGGGGTGACTCAAGAGCCCTCTTGTCCCATTGTGCCCTATTTAAAAGGGTTTGTCATGAATGTGAGAGAGCCTCTTTTCCCCTACTGCTCTCCCCTGGAAATGGAGATGTAATGACATTTGCAGTTAAAAGGAGCTCATTCACAGTTTGTACAGTTTAAGAATTCAAATGAAGTGTTTTCTCATGCTGTATTGCCTGAAGGAACAGGCGAGAGAGGAAAGCAGATTTCTGAGGATTAGTTCTCCAGGTTCCCTTTATTATGTTAAGAGTCTGTAGTAAATGGTTATGGAGGGAAAAGTGAGGTAAAGTAAAGGTTGTGTGTTGGGAGGGGGCACGTAGCCTCCTCTGCATGGCCTCAATGGTATGATAACAGTGATATTGGACACAGTTTACACACACACACACTGACACACAAATGTCAGAGTGTGCTGCAATGAAGTGGTTCACGGCCATTGGCAGTGAAACACCTGTTTTCAGCGGAAGAACAGATCCTGTCACCCCCTCCAGCCCTTGGTTTGTTTTTAGTAAATAGAGACCTGTGAAGGGAAAGTGAGTGACATTTGGGAGAGCCTCAACTTTTAATTGTGCTTAATTTGTAAGATGTCACAACAGAGATCACAGTTGGCTTAAGTCTGCACTGTTAATATTATATATATATATATAATATATTATCTGGTTATTTTATCTCTTATTATTAATTTGTTATGTACTTATTAAGTTAATATAAGTTATTGTTTAAAATATTACTTTGTATATGTTTTTATATTTAATAAACTGTATAAATAGAATATTTTATATACATTAACAAAATATGAAGTAAATAATAATATATATATTTTTAATTATATTAATAATGATTAAATATTGATCACATTTTGAATAATATTATGTGATCTATTCATTTGAAAAATACATATAAATCAGAGATTCCTAGTAATTTGTGCCATAAAAACAATGACCTATTGTATTAATTTCTCACTGGGAGTAATCTTTTACAGAGAATGTGTTATAATTTTTGTGTGTTATAATATTCATTAAAGTTCTGAAATTACTTCAGTAAACACACATACACACACACACACACACATACACACAAAAATTCTGGTATTCCTTTAATTTTGTAATTTTGTAATATTTGAATGGCAGTTTCTTATATCTAAGGAAAAACTTCCTCTCAGTCAGTATGACTTCCAAAATGCAGTGGAAATGTCTGAGTGCAGGATCAATCAAGCAGAAAGTTATTAAGTTCCCTAGTTTCGTCTCCAACATGCAGATCACGTTTCCACCAGGCCTGCATCTTGTTCCGCCTTCCCGAAAATCTCAGGGTCTTTTTGAGATGTCAGGCTGTAATTAACCATTCCCATTGCTAACACAGACTTACCTGAGCTGTTCTCCAAGCTAGATGGGCCCAGAGATCTGCCTTGCTACCCACCACACTGTTTCCAGTGAATATCTCCACATGACGATGAGCGGCTCTGAAGAAAATGGATAAGAATGAGCATATATACAGTACAGACCAAAAGTTTGGACACACCTTCTCATTCAAAGAGTTTTCTTTATTTTCATGACTATGAAAATTGTATAGTCACACGGAAGGCATCAAGGGCTATTTGACCAAGAAGGAGAGTGATGGGGTGCTGTGCCAGATGACCTGGCCTCCACAGTCACCGGACCTGAACCCAATCGAGATGGTTTAGGGGTGAGCTGGACTGCAGACAGAAGGCAAAAGGGCCAACAAGTGCTAAGCATCTCTCTGGGAACTCCTTCAAGACTGTTGGAAGACCATTTCAGGTGACTACCTCTTGAAGCTCATCAAGAGAATGCCAAGAGTGTGCAAAGCAGTAATCAAAGCAAAAGGTGGCTACTTTGAAGAACCTAGAATATGACATATTTTCAGTTGTTTCACACTTTTTTTGTTATGTATATAATGCCATATATAATTCCACATGTGTTAATTCATAGTTTTGATGCCTTCAGTGTGAATCTACAATTTTCATAGTTATGAAAATAAAGAAAACTCTTTGAATGAGAAGGTGTGTCCAAACTTTTGGTCTGTACTCTGGCTGTTTTTTTGCCCACCTACACTGTCCATCTCTCAAACATGATTATTTACATGAGAGTGAACATAGCTTTTACCTGATAAGCTTGAGCTGTAAAGGTAAAGCCTTTTTTATCTCGGCAGGCAGCAGAAGGTGTCACCTTCATTGGACCAGACACACATGCTACTCAAACCATGGGAGATAAGATCAGGGGCAAATTAATGGCCAAGATGCCAAGGTCAGTGTCGTGCCCCCATACGTGTGGGCTTGTCAAGGTAAGGAGAGTTTCATATGCACACAGACACACACGTCTTTTCTTTCAGCCACCCCAAAGGACTCATCTCACATCTGTCATATCATCACAGGGGCATCAGGACTGATGTGTGTGTTTATAAAGACTAGGTGTTGTCAGACAGCTGTCAGCTCTGGGAATAACAGATTAGGCCTTTTTTTATACATCGCCACTGTTGCAAATTCTTACCTCCCTTGGAATGAGATCCAGGAACTCATTGTTTGTGGATGTAAATGTGTGTGTGGTGGAAGGGCCGTTGCTAATGAGGGATGTTTTGAAAACATTTAAAGCCCTAATGATGCTGCTGCAAGAGCAAAGCCTCTTCCGGGGGCCGTGATTTAAGATGGTTTGGGGCTGTGGAAAATTTTTTTCAACCAATTTAAGTCTGGTGTTCCTGTTGTTAAAATATTGGTTTTAGAGGCTAATACAAAGATGAGGAAGTGAACAACCCTGGCATATGTGTGTTTTTGAAAATAAAGAGTATTAAACTCCTTCAATAGTAGCTCTGCGAGTTCTCTATTTTGTCTCAAGAGCACTTAGTTGTCTGCATTTGGTAAATTTACCAAATTTCTGACTTGTAGCCTCACTTGAATGTCTTTGCATTACTAAATAAGACAAAAGAAAGGCCTAGATGCAGAACAAAAACACACACATGCATGCAAATATATTCAAAATCCATAGTGACTGAATTAAACATGCCAAGAGAAAGTTCCCCACCGACAAATTTTGAGATTTTATCTGTCTGCCAGCCAATTTTCCATCAGGAATCTCTCATTAGCAGATGTTTTTGGCCACAACACACATACACCTCAGTGTGATCTGGTGAACCCTAAATTTAACAAGCGCTTACCAGAGCAGACGAGCTAATGAAAGGAAATTACCTTTTCTGCCAATTTCCCCATTCTATTCAGGTGCTTATTTTTTTTTTTTTACTTTGCAATTTAAAATGACAGATACTTTTATTTTGTACTAAATTAACTGATAAATCTTTCCAGTGTTTCATTATTTCCGGGAAGCATATGTGTCAGGTATTAACTGTGGTCAGATGGTCTCATTTATATCTCTTATTGCAGACTTTAACATTTCTGAGGTGTCAGTTTAATGTCTGCCAGTGAAATTTTGTATTCACTTTATTCATTTCAATTTTTTTATTTCACTTTCATGTGCATCCTTTTTAGTCCTTACAGCTTTTGAATTGTCAATATATTGAATAATTTTCCTTGAATGGTTATTGTTCAGTCTTGGCATCTATTTTCAACCTAAACTGCAATCTGTTTGCTTAGTTATTTTAGAAGTCGGCAATACAGGGTGACGTTTATTTACACCACTGTCAACTGTTCCCTGCATAGCAACAAATCCAATGATGTCCACATAAGAGCAGTGGGGAGACTCAGGTAGACGGCCCCTCCAGAGCCCGCTGAAGTGAAGCTGTAGTTGTGTATGTTGGCTGGTCTCGCCCAGTCGCCCCACAGCAGGTTTGAAGCCTCTTCTATCTTTGCCTCCAATCAATAGAAGGGCTGCTCCCCCTGCTGCCTGTTTCACGCAACAACTTCCTCTTCCCTTACCCCTTTCAATGGCACACTTCACCCTTCACATTTCCTCTCTTTTACTCCCTATTTCTTTCTCTCTCTTTGCAGTGAAACAGTCAGGATGGTCCTGATGATACTTGTTTGGTAGTGGCTGACATGAGCAGAGGTCTATCCACAAAGTCTTTTAGGCTAGTGGTGAGACAGAAACCCATATGGGATGCTTTTTCCTACAGCTGCTGCGTTCCGGCTCTGTAGCTCTATGTTTGTGGGTTAAATTAACTCATACTGATGCTTGCTTAATTCAATCTCCTGTTAGAAATGTTTCAGCGTGCCAACATAATAACTGTAATCACCTTGTCATCAAGTCCCATTGAACTCAATCATCCGCCTCTTAAATGCATTATTCCCGTGTTTGACAGCCTACAGAGTCTTCATGTTACTTTGTGTTCATCTGATCATCCTTGAGAGCTTTAAATTAATTTTTTTTTAAACCTTTTCACTGTGGTAGCCATGTTAACATGTCCCATGTTATTTTACAAATGGTCAGTTGTCATACTCTTAATTTTACTTGATCAAAGCTTCAAATTAAGCTGCTCTCTGCTGGTAGGCTGTGCTTTCAGTATGTGTTGTGATAATGTGCGAAAGGAACATTTCTAAAGCTGTTAATTAGAATTTTCCCAGAATTCTCTAGCGAACAGTGCAAAAAAGAAAGACTATATATATATATATATATATATAGTTATAAAGATGTTAGAATTTATAAAACTCAAATTAACATTTTCACACTTTGACTGCGCAGTTTGTCCAATGTATGCATTTGCATACTCATTGTATTTGCATGCACTATAAAAGTTAGATTTCAATTAAAATAAAATTAATCTTTTTTAAAAAAAGTTAACAGATCTAACTACATTCTGCATTTAAAAAGTTTGAATTCAAGACAAAAAAAAATATAATATTAAACAAAGATGCATTAAATTGATATGAATCAACTGTAAAGACATTCATAATTTAAAAAAAAAATCTATTTTTCAAATAAACGCTGTTCGTTTGAACTTTCTATTCATCAAAGAATCTTGAAAAAATGCATCATGTTTTCCACAAAAATATTAAGCAGCACAACTGTTTTCAAAATTGATGAGGAATGTTTCTTGAGCAGCATTTTAAAATGGGGTCTGAAGGATCATGTGACACTGAATACTACGGATATAATATGGATATTCAGCTTTGCTATCACAGGAATAAATTACATTTCAAAATATATTAAAATGGAAAGCATTGTATGTTTGATGTTTGTTTATTTCAAAAACATAATTTTTTATTTTTTTTTTAAATCTAATGAACCACACACATATAAATCAAACTTCACTTGTTCTTGGGATTGTGTGCTTTGCTTCAAAAAAATATGCCTGATGTGTATTTAATCCTTTAAATATTCAATTATATATTGTGTCATGTATTATAATGGAGAAATTTAACATTCTGACTGATGAACACAATGCTGGATCTTCTTCAAATTACTCTTTCGTTCTCTTTAGCAGAAGCATGATGGTACGATATCTCTGACATGCTGTCCAGACCCCAATCCATTGATTGTGTGCGCAATAAGCCCCAAGTGGGAACTTATTTGGGCCTGGCTGCAGCATACGGGTGTGTTAGGGAGCACAGGGTGGTCCTGTGGACCAGAGAGGGCAGCTAACAAGAGTAAACAGGACTCAGCAGGCTTAGTGTTTGTGTTTACTCTGCTGGAGAGGAGGCCATTAGAGCAAACAGCCAGCGTTTCTTCACATGTTGCCGAAAATCACCCCAACCTTCATTCACTCCTGTTTGGCACTACTAACACCCAGCCACTGTGCCCAGATGGCCTCGCTTTCCAGATCTCTCACTGTTTCTGCCCTCTCTCCCCTCCCTCCCTCCCTCCCTGCGTTGTGGTGTCATTAAAAGTGTCTGTGAGCGGGAGGTGTAAAAAAGGGTGCCGAAAGAGGGAGCAAAAAACAATTTAGTGGCATTTAAAGATAAAGTCCTCCCCCTATTTACATGGCCTATCTAATCCAATCTAGGCTGTGTCTGCATTTTTAATTTGCACATTGAAGCGAGCTTCAGAGAGGAACCTAGGCTTAATTAGTTTAGTTATCTCCCCTCATGAATGGATAAAGTTCCCACACTGCTGGTGTTTCAGATGAAGCCTAATTGGATTTTGAGGCCAAAAACAAAAGGAGTAATAAAAGAAATGAGGGTTAGATAACAGAGGAAGATTGAATTGATAAAGTGAAAGGGGAGTGAACTGTAGTCACAGCTGAGGAGAGAGAAAAGATGTGGTCGAGATCCTTGTTTGAGGTCAAAACCAATGTAGGAGGGTCAGTGACATATGAGGGAAAATCTTTTAAAAGAATGAAAAGAATTAACTGGAAACTCCTAGAAATCTTATTTTCTTATTGATTTCATGTGGTATAAACAAGTACAAAGACTGTGAAGATGTGCAAAAGATATGTGAGTAATCTTAATCATGATTTCAAATCAAAGTTAGTATATAACATTATGTTAAATAAATTCAATATGTTATTTTATATATTTAAAGTATTTTTAATAAAATTGATAAATATTTAGATATTTGGAAAGTCTCTCTGCATGACATTGTACGCTTGATCTCACACTACCTTTCTAATATTTAAATATAAATGATTTTTATTAATATTTTAAATACGTTTTTCTTGTCATAAATTTTTGTCTTTTAATTGGCCTTTATCTTTATTATATCAGGACAGTTGTATGTGATGTTTCCGATGTTTTCTATATTACTGAAACAGTTGGCATTTTAAATTACACAAAATTTAGAACACCCCCTCAAGACCCCTCCAGGGGTTTCAGTGCAATTTGCTAGAAATGCCGCATTTGAATATAAAATCCAGGCCTCAAGAAAAGTAAGCCCACATTAGGTTTTAAAGCTGAACCAGTCTTTGCCAGCATACCATAATAATACAATTTCGTTCAGTTAGAGCAAAAGTGTCAGTATGTTTAAAAATCATCATTTTTAAATAGACAACTGAGCCTGAGTAAATCAATTATTGAACATTACCCTTCATTGTGATCTCTGATTCGAACAAGGTCAAGGGAATTATTAATAACCTTCTGTTCTCTTTCACAGACACGTTTACAAATTAGCACTTCTCACAGGCCTGGGACCTGCTTTAAAAAGCCGAGTTTTCGGGGGAGCCTGAAAGTGTGAAAGAGTTCCAGAGGGCAGAGCATTTGGAGAAGTCTAGATAATGAGATTCTTTTGTTAATGCCATTGAACTTGATTCAATTAGTGAAAAGGGCCCATGTTTATGACTATTGCGTGCACAGCATATGTGTGTTTCTGTATGTAACTGACTTTGTCAGTCCTCGCGGAGTAAACTTTTAGCGGTTTCAGCGGTTTTCAATGTTATCGTTAAGCATAAATGAAGAGCCAAGTATGTGTGTCCTTTTTCTATTTCTGAAGGTTTTTTTTTTTTTTTTTAGCCAACTGAGCTGGTTTTGGGCTGATCTTGTGTGATGTATAGATTAATTAAATAAGCATATTGATTCCTGTTCTGGCAATACAGAGTCTGGGGTTTTAATTAGCCCACGCTTGAGTGTGTTAAAATTCCTGTCTTATCTGTGTGGAACCAAGTGGAACTGAATGCATGAGGGCTGCTTATCAACCTTTTTTTCCTTTGTTTGTTTTAGTCAACTCAAGCCTCAAACTTTATTGTAAGTGTATGATTTATACGCATGTGGTACAAAGAGTGATCTAATCACTCTGATGTGTATTTAATTTTAAAGTTATTTATTTTTTTAAATCTTTTTTGAAACATTTAAATTTCAAATATGTTTTTCTGATACAGGTTTTAAAATATTAAAGTTTTACATATATTTTCTTATAGTATTTTTGAAAATATATTTTTCTATAAATAAACAGTGATACATATGACCTTAATCCAGAAACATGAGTTTAAATCAAATTAAACATAAATGTATGAATTTTCTGAAATGCAATAACCTAACCACTCTTCCTTTTCATTTCAGATGATCTCCACTATTACTCCATTAATTTTATTTAGATCTTAAGTGAGCCAGGTTTATAATGTCCGCATTGTGTTAAGGTATTTATTGTCTCAAATGTCTTATTTCTACAGCTTGTGATTTGAAGGTTTGTTGGGAGCCATCCGTCTCTCTTGGCAGAAAACAAGTGCGACTGCACGTTTTTGCGCACATCCAAGAATCTTCTCTCCTGCCTACTGATACCTTGATCTGGTTGCACTCATAAATGTTTTTCACCATGCTGTGATCAAAGCTCACCACTGTATTTGTGTTGTAATAGCCAAATTTGTAACATGAAAACCTACTTAAAAATTATGATCCATCCTATATCAGGCTTACTGTTGACATGGCTTTTTCTGTGTGGGCTTTTAACATGATTGATTTATTTTGTTTAAATGGGCAGGAAGGTGCAGGAATGTTTGGTGCTGTAGGCATGTCAGTGGGTGATCCACATTCATATGCCATGCACTTGTCTTTCAATTGTGCAGCCAGGTCATGTAGCCGTTTTATTATTATTATTTTTTTGGAGAGATAAATATGAGCTAAAGACACTTTTACATCACTGAAATAAATTAAAAAAAATACAAAAAACTTTCTTCAATGAAAAACTATTTAATAAAAATACTGTGACGAGTGGGGCGGGGCCGAGAGCCGTGGGAACAGGAGCGAGGCCGGTGGAGTGATTGGAGATGAACGACACCTGTTCGACCCACCGGTCTCGAGTCCCACGGAGCAGATGGAATGATATAAAACAGGAGCGACGACAGTGAAGGACGAGAGAGGACCAGGCCTGGGTTTTAGTTTGTGTTTTGATTTTTATCTGTGCGCGACATTCATCCGCAAGGGGCTGTTGCACTGTTTTATGTTTATTTTGTAATTAAAGTTTCAATTTGATTGTCCGCCGGTTCCCGCCTCCTTCTTCCCGATGATTAGGAAGGTTTTATCATTACAGTGATGCCGAAGCCCGGGAGAAGGAGGGACGCGCTGCTGAAGATCCCTCGCCGCTGTGGTGAATCCGCGCTCCCATCGAGCTGGCGAGGAGGTGTGCCACCATGGAAGCACGAGGCGGTGGGCTGGAGTGAGTTGCCGGGGATGGGCGAGCTCGCAGCCGGCCGCCCGTGAAGAAATCCGGAGGAGCAGGGAACGGGGGACTCCTGCCGGCTGCCCAAAACCGGAGGAGCCGTCGCCGTCCACCGGGCGGCGGAGGAGTGTCGTGCCGTCCGCCGAGGGCCGTCCAGTGCCACCGCCAGGCACCGCGGAGGAGATCACCCAGCTGGTGGAGGGCCGAGCAGCAGTGCGTCTGGGAACCGTAATTTTTTTTTTTTTTTTATTTCTCCTCTCTCCCCTCTCTCGTCTCTGTCGCTCCTCCTTCAATCTCCTTTTCTCTCGCCTCGTCTGTCCTACCCCCAGGTTCCCGCAGGTCCCCGTGAGCGGTCCCCCCCGGACGGAGGGGGGGGGGGAGTAGAGCGCAGTCTCGTGGGTACACCCCGGCCTGCGAGGGGGGATGGGGGTATGTGACTAGCGGGGCGGGGCCGAGAGCCGTGGGAACAGGAGCGAGGCCGGTGGAGTGATTGGAGATGAACGGCACCTGTTCGACCCACCGGTCTTGAGTCCCACGGAGGAGATGGAAGGATATAAAACAGGAGCGACGGCAGTGAAGGACGAGAGAGGACCAAGCCTGGGTTTTAGTTTGTGTTTTGCTTTTTATTTGTGCTGTTTTGTCCTTATTTTGATTATTAAAACCTTATTTGATTGTCCGCCGGTTCCCGCCTCCTTCTTCCCGATGATTATGGAGATTTTATTGTTACAAATACATACTGTGCAGAAATAAGTGGGTGTTTTTAATTATTCTCTACAAGAGCTTATCAGGGATCTCTTGCAGAGGATTATGGGTTTGAACGTTGAGTGAAGAAAGTGTTGAGAGCATCCAAAAATTAAGGGTGTATTCACACCTGTCTTGGTTGGTTTGACTGAATAGAACTCAAGTCTGTTTCCCCCTTGATGCAGATCTTTTGGGCAGGTGTGAATACAGTAATCGAACTTAGGTGCGGAACAAACAATTGCACCTAGACCCAGCTGAAGAGGTGGTCCAAACAAACTCTGGTACGCTTAAGAAATTCTGTCCAATGAATGGATGACCTTTAACACATGTTTGGTTTCATTTACATAATTTATTTTTATAATTCTGCAAAAAGGGCAGTGTGAAAGCGAACCGCAAGAAAAAAAAAAGAAAAATCAACTTTGTACTTAACAGACTTTCCTGGTGTGAATACACCCTAAGAAATACTTGACTAGTGAAAAACGCTGAATGATAGCCAATCACTGTAAATTCTTGATTTTGATTTATCAGAGGCAGAACTATAATCACTTTTTTGAGGTATTTTTGGCATTTCTTCCAAGCCAGCATCCATGTAGTGTTGCAATACTGTGTTTTAAGAAGAGGGACATTCTTTTTCTGTGTGGCCCAGCTGTTCTTTTTCAAGTAGACTTGCCATGCTTGTGATTCTCACATAGATTTCCCCAGCAGCCGACCGCTGAAGACCATCTTACCAAGGCTTTGGTTGTATGAGTTTAACCAAATCAATAAATTTCATTAAGAAATGTATTTACGGCCTGTTTATTTAATGTATTCTGGTATATTGTAGAACTGAAACTCTGCAGCTTAGAAAAATAGATTTTGCAAGATGAAAATATTTTATATTTAAATATTTTTATTTTAACAAAATATTATCTATCAATTTTTTGACAGGTAGTATAAATATATTATTTATTTCTTCATTTATTTATTTGCCATGTGGCAGAAGAAATGGAATTCAGTGCCTGAGTACTATGGATAATTTGATGTTTTCCTTTCCTTTAAATTAAATTACATTTAAAACTCAGAATGCAACTATAAACACTTTCTTGTCACACTTGACTGAAAAGGTCAACCCAGATGGGAGAGTTTGCGCATCCAAGAGGCCAGTGTTTAATTACATTATTTTAAAGCTTCTGCCACTTACTACTACTATAGAGACACAATGACCACCCTGTCATGTCTGTGACTCCAAACACACACTCATTTAAATTGCATTAGTGTTCATCAAAAACAAGCACCCTATCTATTCACTGATGTCCATTGTCTCTTGATTTGGTTCACACTCACATGATGCTTCACAGTGGTTGAGTGAGCAGGAACAGTCTGTTCTCCCAGAAAATCTCCTAAAAAGCTTTTTAATTACGCCAAGCAGCGTTGGCATCCATACATTCTGAACTACCCATCCCAATGTCTTCATCCTTCAGAATGTCCCTATAATGACAAGGGTGCTATGTCTTTCTTCCTTTCTTTCTCATTTTAGCTCCACAGTGGCTTTTTGTTTTGTCCTTTCGAATAGCCTGTGCCAAGATTTTGCTCATTAGAGAGTTTGGTGGAGTGTGGCAGTGTCCATTCAAGCCCTCCAGCTGCAGAGTCTTTCACCTATTCCCTGAAAGAATTTAAGGTTGCTCTGCTGGTCGGTCTGTTTATCTGGCAGACACTGAAGGGACAAACATCCAGTTCCAGTTGCACCTGTTCCCCAGTGTCCACGCAAAAAGCCAACTCATTAGAGCTGGAGGCCATTGTGGGGCATCTTTTAGGAAGAGGTGAAGTGGAAAGGTCCAAACTACTGTGGGCAGCAGGAACTCGAACCTCTATTCTGCGTTTGCACAGAGGAGCAGGCATGACCCAGAGACAGAACGGTTATTTATCGCTGCCGCAACCTGTGCTAATTGCTGTTATTTACTGCACCATTGCTCCTGCATTTTTGCACAATGATCTTTTATGTGGTGAAGTCGTGGCTTTGTGAGTGATTGACTGATGCAGCTGTGAATGGAGGCCTGATTTGTTTCCATTTTGACTGGTGCAGGGCTATTTTGAGCATGTAGGCCTCAATTGTGTATATCAATTGTCATTGTATGGGTGACCAAGGGTTTGTTGGAACTAACTGGATTAAGCCTCTCTGCCTTCGCTATGCTGAAGCAAAACAGGTCATGCTTCATGTGTGGCATCACGGCTATGCTGTGTGTCATTCTGTGTCGCTTTTTCCCGCTCCTTGACCCCTTGAACTCCCTTCAGGGATGGACCCCTGAGTAAACTGACCCTCTTTGGTCGGCACTGGCCAGGTGGCTCCTGACAAGCGCTGACAAAAACAGGAAGCATACCTCTGGACATGGCAAGCCCCAGTGGGGCTGTCTGATTGGATGCTGACTCAGCTTCTGCTGCCCAGGAAGTCCTGACCCAGAAAACATCCAGGGACAAGATGGCTGAATAAATAATGTGTGTGGAAGCAATGTTAGAGACAATTAATCAACAGGTCTGGTGAATATGGTGGAAGATATTCTGTATCTGGTCTTAGTTTATGGTTGCAGGAAACAAACCTAACCAGACTACCATTGACGCTGCCAGCTTTAGATTAAAAACATTATGAAATATCAAAAGTCACACATGTGCCACCATTTTTTAATTAATTAATTAATTTATTTTTGATAATTTGTGATTTTTATATTACCAATAAAAAAATTGGGGTCAGCATAAAAAAAAATGTTTATTTATTCAGAAATGATTAATTAAACTGATCAATTAAAGGAACAGTAAAAATATGAAAAAAAAAAATTATAATGTTACAAAAATTTTTGAATTTAAATCTATCTGTATATCTATCTATCTGTCTGTCTGTCTATCTATCTATCTATCTATCTATCTATTAGGTCCTGTCCTGTCTGCTTTTTCATGGTTCAATGTATCATTGTTTGTGTTGTGTTAGAGCACATGGCTCTGTCTTTGTTTGAGTTGGCCATTTGCTCCTCTCTTCCAATCACCTTGTTACCAGTTACCACTCCCTCTCATTTAGTCCTTGGGTCATCATTAGTCTGAGTGTTGTCACTTGTCTCTTATGTTGTTTGCTGCCTTTAAATTGTGAGCTCTTATGACTTCTGCTTAGTTACCTAAAACAGAGTTCAAGCTAGTGCTTTTCTTGTCTCTGCTAATTATCTGTATTGGTTTGTCCTCTATCTGTACTGTAGTGTTGGTTTATTTTAGTTTTGCCTCTTCTGTCTTGTCCTGTCTTGTCTTTCCTGCCCTGTAAGCTGAGCTTCCCTGGCTGCTTACTAAAGCTGGACCATTGCAGGGCCTCCTCTGTTCTCCCTCTGCCCTGACTTTACTGCTGTCTGGCCAACTGTCATCTCTGGCTGGGCTCTGCAGCCATTACACTAGTCTGCCAGTCTTTGTGCCTTACCCCAGTCCACCAGTGTTTATGCCACATACCTGCCTATTGTTTGGACTGTGCTCACTCCCCTTCTCACCTTCTCTTGTCTTGTCAGCAAGTTTGCCCTTATGAAAGGAAAATATATTTACCAATATATTTCTTAAAATATATTGTGATATATTGTAATATATTATTTTCCCTTTTTATTTTCTAATATAATATATATTTGAATACATTTAATAATATATTGATGATACATATATTATATAATACATTGCAAAATATACAAATGATTGCCGCTTTCAATATATTGCAATACATTGGAAAAAATAAATATTAAATCCCATATATAACAATATATGCCTAATATATTACATGATATTTTCCAATATACTGCAATATATTTTTGTTTCAAAAGGGTGTCCAATAAATCTGTTAACACACGCTGCATTTGAGTCCTCCCTCCAGATCCCTGACAGAACAAACTGGCCAACATTGGACTCTGCAGTAGGAATATCAAGATCCTGCCACTTTCAAATGCCCGGGAGAGACTGGCTCACCATCGAGTTCTGGCTAACTTTCACCAGCAGGGCTGGGATATAGGTGCATTTCTTTTTTTTACTTCTCTAATTTTTTAGTTTTCTGGATGATGTCAATGGGACCCGATTATGATAATACCACCATCAAGGACATTTTCAGTGTCTGCTTGGATGATCCCCTGCCTAAGTGGGAGATGGATGGTCTCAAGATTTAACATTTTCTGGGACTTCTCCAGGTATCTTGGTCCTTGCATCCAGTGGGGAATGCCTCCTCCACCTAAGCCAGAATCCAGCAACCACTCTGCCTCACTTCTTGTGTCAAGTCAAAACCATGATCCTCTTTTGACTCCTACTCAGAAGCGAATGACAAGTAAGAAGAGGGCTCTTCAGTCTGCTGCATCCATTTATGACTCTGACAGCTTCTCAGTCACCACTGAGATCACTCATGTTTCCCCTTAACCAGTCAAGTCAACTGTTGTCATCTCCCAGATATATAAGTCAGTCCCAGTTATTTCTGAGTCTGTTGAATCAATATCAGCTTTTCCAGAGATAGACAAGAGCGCTGCTGACATCTCTATTCTAGTCAAGCCTGCTCCAGTAACTCCAGAGCCAGTCAAGCCTGCTCCAGTCATTCTTGACCCAGTCAAGCCCAGTCCAGTCACACCGGAGCCAGTCATGCCCATTCCAGTCGTTCTTGACCCAGTCAAGCCCAGTCCAATCACTCTGGATCCAGTCAATCCCACTCCAGTCACTCCAGAGCCAGTCAACCCTGCTCCAGTCATTTCCAAGATGGCCAATTTGGCAGCTATCCAGTCAATTTAAAGTCAGAGACAACTTCTGTTATCCCTGAATCAGTCCCCTTCACTATCTTTATACATGAGCAAGTTTTGTCATTACTCAGTCAATGAAGTTTGTACCCGACACTTCGGAGTCTGCCAAGTCAACCTCTGTCTTGCCAAAATCAACTGAATGCACTCCTGTTATTTAACAATCAGTCATTAAATGTTGTCCACTCAGTCTCTAAGGTCTGTTCCCGACTTGTCACAATCTGTCGAGCCAATTCCTGTCTATTCTAAAATGACCAAGATCACTGCCTTGCTGCCTGTGCTGGCCGAGTTAGCTACAGATACTACAGAGCTGGTCAAGCATGCAGTTTCAATCCATTAGAAGTGGAGGAGGACAACCCGTGCTGTGCATTCTAAGGACCTTGCTATTATGTCCACTTAAACCAGGCTAATGAGTCCTGTCTTGTCCACAGAATGTATTACTGCCCTTCATCTCATGTCCACAGAGGCTCTCCCTAAGCTGGCTGCTCTCCTGTCATGGCCACGGAGGCTGAGGTAGAGGAAGAGGCTTTAATTTAGCCTGTTCCAGCTACAGAGGCCATTGCCAAGCCACTTGCTTCTCCAGTTATCTCTATAGATGCTGTTCCTGCAAGTCAAGTGAAGTCAACAGATGTTCCTGTGTTCATGTTCATGTTCATGTCCACAGAAGCCAGTCCAGAACAGGCCACTCTCACAGTGTTGGCTAACTCTGAGTTTCCTGCTGTTCCTGTTGTGCCCTCAGAGGCTGTTCCTGAGCAGACTGCTCTCCATGTTTTGGCCATGAAGGTCATTCCAGAGGCTCACATTCAGCCCGTTATGGCCATGGACCCAGGGCCGGATTAACCATACGGGCAACTGGGCAATTGCCCAGGGGCCCAAGACCTCTAAAGGGCCCAGGGCAGCAAGGGCACGAGCAAAATACTGTATCTGGTAATCTCCCGCTTTACATTAAACAAACTGTCAACACGGGCTTTTGCGCTGCACAGAGAGACGCTGCGCTGCCTATGACTTTGAACGTGAGTTGAGAGCGGTTGAGAGTCAGTCTCATGCGGAATGACCAATGAAGAGAGGGCCTCAAGTTAAGAACCTCTCCTCATTGGTCAGTCCGCATGAGGTTGGTCAAATGTTACGCCGAGCGGGTTACGTCAGGCGTTGCTACAACAGAAAAAAATCTGACATGGAGAAGCTAAATGGGAGCGCGAAGCGGAAATTAAAAAAGGAAAAGGACATCAGAAACGCAGAAAATGTAAAGTATATACCTAAAATAGGTAATTTCTTCACTCCTGTTAATGTTGCCGACAGTTCTGTTAAGTCAGCTTCCGTCAACGACGAGGACAACTCAGCTAGCCAGGACTTTTCTACAAGATGCCAAATGAAAGCAAACATGCACTTCCTCATTATTTAGGATTAAAATTGTGTGTTTTGCCAGGTTTTGTAGTATTTATTTTTATCTTGTCTTCTAGAGAGAAATTGTGTCACAGACACGGCTCTGCACTTTCTATTTTAGCTATTGGACATGAACTTGTTAGTGGCCTTGATTTTGAAGATGTTATACTGTACACCAGTTTGCACAGTCAAAGTCCAGAAAAAAGCCATTGTAAGATGTGTTTGCCAAATGAAGGCATTTCAAATTCAAACATGCACTTCCTCATTATTTAGGACTAAAATTGTGTGTTTTGCCAGATTATGTAGCATTTATTTCTGTCTTGTCTTCTTCAGAGAAATTGACAGATTTCTAAATGTTTATGTAGCACTACAATGTTTAACTGGTTAATTGTGCTGTGATATGTTGTTGTTCTATTTTAAAACAAGTTAAAATGAGCTTAGGATAAAAATGTTTATGAGCAGATAACAGTGATACTGCATTTTATTTATTTATTTTTTCCTTGAGGTGCCAGCTTTATTAAAATGCTGTATATTGTTGTGGAGGGAAAACTGGCAGATTTCAAATTGTTTGTGTTGGACTAATAACTTGATTGCCTTGTTGAATTCTGAGGAAACAGGGTCACCCTGTCAGGGTGATTTCTGCTTAAAATGAGCTGAGGACCAAAATGTTTCTTGATGTGTTGTCTGTGGTCTTCTGTTATAGCTATATCAATTCAATACATTTCTATTGGGAATAAATGTTGTTAAATAAACAATGGTTTGAAAGTGGTTGCTTATTTATTCATTTTTGTGAAAATGGAGGATATTTCCCTCCCTCTCAATGTAGTGGGTCAATTTTACCAGATTATACAGATGCTGATGTGTTTTGTTTTCATAGCATCATATGTGAGTGAATGTCTTTGATAGGGGACATAGTAGTGCATTTGTAGTTCTATGAGCATTTAAATATTTGTAAATCAAAATACACCTGATGACAGTTAGAATTTGAAGTATTGAGTATATTTACTGTATATTACAGTAATATATTCTGTATATGACCATATTATGGTGATCCTGGGGTCGTGATGATGGGGCCCTTGAATATTGTTGCCCAGGGTACAACAAAGTGTTAATCTGGCCCTGCATGGACCCCATCTCCAAGTACCCCACTCTCCCTATAACATGGGGGCTGTTCCCAATCAGCCTGTTGACATGACTGCAGAAGCCTTTTCTGAAACTCCTGCCAGTCTAATCAAGTCAACAAAAGAGATTCTTGAGATTCTGTGGCGACCAAGTGTTGAATTCCTGAAGGTGAGCCCCCAGAGACCACTCTAATCCAGGAGCCCTCAGAATCCGATCCAGTCCTGGAGCTTCCAGAGTTCGCTATGGAAGAGGTTGTTTCTAAATCCACTCCAGATAGAGTGGCTCCCAAGCCCGCTGAAAAGAGAATCGTTCAAGAGCTCACTCCCGCTCCAGAGAGAGCAGTCCCAGAGCCTGCTATAGAGGAGGTTGTTCCCAAGCCTGCTCCATAGTGAGCCGTTGCAGAGCCCGCTCCCTCTCCGGTGTTGGCTTCAGACCCTGAGTTCGCTTTGGTATCAGCTCCAGGGCCTCGTTGTTTGTGTTTAAGCACTTGGCTCTGTCTTTGTGTTGTGCACTTTTGTAGTCCTCATTAGTCTAAGGGTCGTCACCTCTCTCTTATGTCATTTGAAACCTTTTATATTGTGCTCTCTGTCCCACATGTCTTGCCTGTTCGTTAACCTTGATCCTTGTGTGTGGATTCGTAGTTACCTAGAACAGAGTTAAATCTAGTGCTTTTCTTGATACTGCTAATTATCTGTCCTTTTATTGGTTTTTCATCTAGCTATATTTTTGTCCTGCCCTGTAGGCTGAGTTTTCTTTGCTGCTTACTGTAGCTGGACTGTTGCAGTGTCTGTGCACCCACGTGTGTGTGTGCAGGCTCATATGCTTGGTGTTCCTGTCTGGCCAACGCTGCTCTCCTCTGGTCTCCCTCTGCCCTGACATTACTGTTCTCTGGCCAACTGTGATCTCAGGCTGGGCTCTGAGGACATTACCTCAGGCTTTGTGCCTTACCCCAGTCTACCAGTGTTTGTGCCACATACCTGCCTAATTGTTTTGACCTTGTTCACTCCCTGTAATGATAAAAACCTTCGTATTCATCCGGAAGAAGGAGGCGGGAACCGGCGGACAATCAAACGAAGCTTTAATAATTCCAAATAAACACAAAACAGCGCACCAGCCCCTCACGGACGACTGATGCGCACAAAATAAAAACCAAAACACAACTAAAAGCCCAGGCCTGGTCCTCTCTCGTCCTTCACTATCGTCGCTCCAGTTTTATATCCTTCCATCTCCTACGTGGGACTCGAGACCGGCGGTGGGTCGCAGGTGACACTGATTTGCCCAATCATTGCCGGCCTCACTCCTTGTTCCCACGTCCCTCGGCCCCGCCCCACTCGCCACATACCCCCATCGCCCCTCGCAGGCCGGGGGGTACCCTCGAGACTGCGCTCTACTCCGCCCCCCCCCCCCTCCTTCCGGGGGGGACCGCTCACGGGAACCTGCGGGAACCTGGGGGTAGGACAGACAAGGCGAGAGAAAAGGAGATGGAAGGAGGAGTGACAGAGACGAGAGAGGGGAGAGAGAAAAAAAAAAAATTCCGGTTCCCAGACGCACTGCTGCTCGGCCCTCCACCGGCTGTGTGATCTCCTCCGCGGTGCCTGGCGGTGGCACTGGACGGCCCTCGGCAGACGGCACGACACTCCTCCGCCGTCCGGTGGACGGCGACGGCTCCTCCGGTTTTGGGCAGCCGGCAGGAGTCCCCCGTTCCCTGCTCCTCCCCATTCTTGGCGGATGGCAGCAGGCTCCGGCCCCCTGGCGAACGGCGCCGACTCCTCCGCTCCCTCACGGATGGCAACCGCCCCTCCATATCGTGGGCGGCCGGCAGCGAGCTCGCCCGTCCCCGGCAACTCGCTCCAGTCCACCGCCTCGAGCGTCCATGGCGGCACACTCCTCGCCTGCTCGATGGCACCGCGGATTCACCACAGCGGCGAGGGATCTTCAGCAGCACGTCCCTCCTTCTCCCGGGTTTCGGCACCACTGTAATGATAAAAAGAAGGAAGAAGGAGGCGGGAACCGGCGGACAATCAAACGAAGCTTTAATAATTCCAAATAAACACAAAACAGCGCACCAGCCCCTCACGGACGACTGATGCGCACAAAATAAAAACCAAAACACAACTAAAAGCCCAGGCCTGGTCCTCTCTCGTCCTTCACTATCGTCGCTCCAGTTTTATATCCTTCCATCTCCTACGTGGGACTCGAGACCGGCGGTGGGTCGCAGGTGACACTGATTTGCCCAATCATTGCCGGCCTCACTCCTTGTTCCCACGTCCCTCGGCCCCGCCCCACTCGCCAAACTCCCCTTCTTTTGTCTTGTCTTAATCTGCTAACGCTTACTCTGCATTTGAGTCCTCCCTCAAGATCCCTGACTCTATTGTAACGGATACAGTTCATCGATTCATTGGTTCTGAACTAATGAATCACGGTTCATTGAATCTAAAACAATGCAAACCCAAAGCTTGTAGATTTTGAATTCAGGCATATAAACCCAACTCTCTCTAAACTAAATGCCTGGCCTGGCGACAGCCTGACTGGATTTAAATTATTTACGACACTCTGGACGAGAAATTCCACAGTCACGTGAGCAGCCTCAAAGGAGAAACGAAACACATTCCACAACACACACACACATAAGCGCACACACACACACACACACACACACACAAACCTTTCTTAACGTTCTTTACCTTTGTCATTTTATTACTAAGATGTATTTTGATAGGGGTGTGTGTTGCATAAAGTGGTTAATCCTGTTATGCGAGGATTATAAATTGCTGACTTGTAAATTGGAAATGTTTTTGGAATGAATGTTCTCACAAAGAGTCATGATTCTGTAACCCTATCCCCCTGACCAGATCATAAAACTTTACAACTTATGGGAAACAGGACAGGAAAGCTAACTCTTAGAAAAGAGAATAGGGGGTCAAAGGTCAAAGGTCATCTTCCGGTGGCACAGCACTGCTTGCGACACGGGCATGGGAGAACGGGTGCATGTGGTCGTTTAAGTTTGTGAAGTTTGTCTAAGTTGTCCAAGTTAAGTTGTTAATCTGATAAGTTTATGTTAGAGGGCGGAAGTGCACTATGCTGCTGTGGTCTGTTGAATGAGGAAGACGTGAACAAGAAGAGAGGTTAAGATGGGAAAGAGAGTTACCGAAGGGTGGCTGTTGCTGCTGCTGCTAATTACAGCCACCTATTGTACCCGCTTACGAAATGATGTCACCATACCCGCCGAAGGAAATGAGCGGACGTTGCGGGAGTACGGCAGGGACTGGCTGTTGTCCTTGAGGAGGAAAGTAACACCAGAACCGGGCTTGTTAGACCATGTTCCGGATGAGCTGTTACGACAGCGCGGAGGTAACCGGCCCGTGGAAGCGAGGGAGAAGGGGTGGCATTAAACTGCGCCTTTGCCAGAGGGCCTCAAGGCCGCCGCTGCCGTCTATTCTCTTTGGCAATGTTCGCTCCCTAAGGAATAAGATGAAGGAATTGAGGCTTAATACAAAGGCCTGTAACGAATATCGCGAATCATGCTTAATGATTTACACAGAGACCTGGTTACAAGAGGATTTTCCAGACTCATTGGTGCAGGTACGAGGCTTCTCATGTGTGCGTATGGACAGAAACAACGACTCAGGGAAGGTGAGGGGGGGTGGCATCTGTGTTTATATCAATGAATCTTGGTACAATAATTATACGATAAAATACAGGGTGTGCACTCCTGATCTTGAACTTATTTGTATTAGTTTGAGGCCTTTTTATTTACCTAGAGACTATGGGAACATCTTTTTATGCTCGGTACATATCCTGCCCAATGGGAATGCATTTAAAGCAGCTTCATGTGAGGCGGACTGTGCTCATAAGCAGCTAAGGGATAAACCAGATTCCCCTATATTTGTTCTCGGAGACTTCAACCATTGTAGATTGGAGCTGTCTCTTCCTGGATTCCAGCAATATGTTAAAAACTGCACTCGTAAGAATAGGACGCTAGATAACATCATCCACCTTATCCCCACTTTTAAGTGTGCCATTAAAAAAAGCAAACCCGTCACAAAAATTGTCAGTGTGTTCCAGGATGAGAGTAAGGAGAAGCTGAGTGGATACTTTCTGGCCACAGATTGGGATGTCTTTTATCGGGACAACGATATCGACAATATTGCGGAAACAATAACGGGGTACATGCATTTTTGTGTTGATACTGTTGTGCTGAAAAAGACGATTATTATATATCCTAATAACAAAGACTACATAACACCTGAAATTAAACATCTGATCAAGAGGAAAAAGCAAGCATTTCGGAATAATGTTTTGATGGAACTGAGATCAATACAAAAAGTCCTGAGGAGGGAACTGAAGAGGGCGCGAGAGGAACACGGTAAACTAGTAAGGGAAGCCTATTTAACGAATAACCCAAAAAAATTGTGGGACACGGTGAAAGATATGACTAATATGAAATCTAGTATGAGGGAATTAAATATGGAGAATGATTTGAATAAGGCTAATGATCTTAACATCTTTTATAAACGTTTTGACTTGAATTGTGAAACAAATGTGACCTGCTGCAAAGAGCTATCTATGTCAATACCATGTGACCCAACAAAGGATAGAATAATAATTTACCCAAAAGATGTCACTGCAGTTTTTAAAAGCTGAATAGTAATAAGGCTAGTGGACCTGATGGAATTTCATCTTTTATTTTGAAAACATTCTCGCATGAGCTAACTCTTCCCCTTATTTCAATTTTCTGTGGATACATGTATTATTCCAACTATCTGGAAGACATCAATTGTCATTCCTTTGCCCAAAAAATCATGCCCACAGCAAAATGATGACTATAGACCAGTAGCATTGACATCTATAGTGATGAAGTCTTTAGAGCGTATAATGGTTAGTAAATTAAGGAGTGAGGTACAGCATCTTTTGGACCCGTACCAATTTGCCTATAATAATGGCAGGGGTACTGATGATGCTTTAATTACAACTGTACATTCCATCTTAAAGCACTTGGAAAATCCATCAGGTTATGTTCGTTTATTATTTATGGATTTTAGTTCTGCATTTAATTGTATTCTTCTGCAGATAATGTTAAGTAGACTACAGCAGATGGAAGTGAACCCCTTCATTATTAAATGGTATGGTTCTTTCTTGACAGAAAGGAAGCAGCAGGTGAGAGTTAACTCCACTCTTTCTGATATGATTAGTGTAAGTACAGGTGCCCCTCAGGACTGTGTAAGTTCGCCCTTACTTTTTATATTATATACAAATGAATGCAGAACTATCGGTAGGAATAATTTTATTATAACATTTTCAGATGATACAGCCATAATTAGTTTACTCTACAACAAATCAGACATTGGTATTTACATACAGGAGATAGAGGAGATGGTTAAGTGGTGCAATAAGCATAACTTGCTCCTTAATGTTAATAAAACCAAAGAAATGATTTTTGACCCTAGGTCTATATGCGATCAAAGCCCTATTATATTTGAAGGAGTACCGATTGAACAAGTAACAACATATAAATATTTAGGAATTTAATTAGACAAACAATTACAATGGTCAAATCAAGTGGAGTATGTTTCCTCAAGAATATGTCAGCGTCTATATTTCTTAAGAAAACTAAGAGTTCATGGTGTTGACAAGGATATTATGTTACTATTTTATAAGACAGCTATTGAGTCTGTGACGAGAGCGGTATGATTTTTCTTGGTATAACTAAATCAAAAGAGCACAGACTACGCCACCCTGGGAATTGCACCCAAGGAAATATAAAAAGGACCCAGGTTCGGTGGTGCAGAGAAAAGACAGAGTCGCTTCATCCAATGAATTAATGGTTTTATTTAAAAGGAAAAATATCCCACTAGCACCATTTGTTTGTAATATAAATAACTGGCAAGTTTATTATAACAATACACAATATATCAAATGTTAAAAGAACATTCCTCCAGACATCGCTGATTTTCAAGCACTGAATAACATTAAACCAAACAAAAATGTATGTACCGTCCCCACAAAATAAAACAAACAAGAAAAATTATTACTACAAAAAGAATGTAACGGCAAGGCTTAAGCTCCCGTTAGGGGTGGCAAGCTAGCTGTAAACAATTGTGCTCTCAACCATTTATGTGTGCACGGCAAACTACATATGAAGAGGTGCTCAAACCCTGGTGCTCAACCTCACAGCAAATGTGTTCACCCAGGTGACTAGCCTCCCCCTCGGCACACTCAGCCTTGACTCGAAACAAAGAAAAAGAAACAAAAAAAAGATTAGTAGGGAAGATACACATACAAGATAATCACATCAATCACAATTATGATGATTGATCAGATCAGGTGGTACACAGGTGATAAATAATCGGTCCAACCTCATTTGCAGTGAGGACCCCAAAATACTCGATGGATGACCGTTAGATAGACACTAATATAGCACCACACGGCACTACGGCCCAAATCACACTGATCAGTCCAACTCAATTACAGAAATAGCAGTAACCCAAACCATAAAATTAAATCAAAAACACACAGCGACTATTAAAGTCATGAAAAACCTAACAAAATAATTATTCACGAAGGACAAAAGAATAATCTAGTCATAGAAAAACAGCAGCACGACCTGAATGAAATCACGTGGTACGCGGAAGACTGCAAAACAAAACATAACAATCAGACAAGGATCTACTCCAATCGTCAATACAAAACATTACTAAATCATACGTACCCCGCGAGAATCACACACACATCACGGATCACACATCACGATGTCAGGATGCACTCGCGAAATGTTCCACTAAAACACACAATAACCCCCATTAAACTTGACTAACCCCATACAACCCACATCACAACAGATCGTGATCGTCGTCATACCTCAAAGCTTTCTATGAGTGCTCGACGCAACTCCCAGGGTACGCAGACGAAACGGTTACAGCAATCCTTCAAAGATAAAAACAGTCTAAACACTTTAAAACCGCACGAAACCGTGCATAACCTCCGTCGCTTACCTGGACTATAGTGAAACCGGAAGAGGGGCGGGTGTGACCAAGCCTACATTCTAGGGCTTCTTGTCTAACCATTTAAATACGCTGGCCCTGATTACCTCATCCACCCATTCCCATATGAGGGCAATGACGAACAGAAACAGGAAAGGGGAAATCCCCTGCTGCTACGTTTGTGACGAGAGCGGTATGATTTTTCTTGGTATAACTAAATCAAAAGAGCACAGACTACGCCACCCTGGGAATTGCACCCAAGGAAATATAAAAAGGACCCAGGTTCGGTGGTGCAGAGAAAAGACAGAGTCGCTTCATCCAATGAATTAATGGTTTTATTTAAAAGGAAAAATATCCCACTAGCACCATTTGTTTGTAATATAAATAACTGGCAAGTTTATTATAACAATACACAATATATCAAATGTTAAAAGAACATTCCTCCAGACATCGCTGATTTTCAAGCACTGAATAACATTAAACCAAACAAAAATGTATGTACCATCCCCACAAAATAAAACAAACAAGAAAAATTATTACTACAAAAAGAATGTAACGGCAAGGCTTAAGCTCCCGTTAGGGGTGGCAAGCTAGCTGTAAACAATTGTGCTCTCAACCATTTATGTGTGCACGGCAAACTACATATGAAGAGGTGCTCAAACCCTGGTGCTCCAACCTCACAGCAAATGTGTTCACCCAGGTCACTAGCCTCCCCCTCGGCACACTCAGCCTTGACTCGAAACAAAGAAAAAGAAACAAAAAAAAGATTAGTAGGGAAGATACACATACAAGATAATCACATCAATCACAATTATGATGATTGATCAGATCAGGTGGTACACAGGTGATAAATAATCGGTCCAACCTCATTTGCAGTGAGGACCCCAAAATACTCGATGGATGACCGTTAGATAGACACTAATATAGCACCACACGGCACTACGGCCCAAATCACACTGATCAGTCCGACTCAATTACAGAAATAGCAGTAACCCAAACCATAAAATTAAAACAAAAACACACAGCGACTATTAAAGTCATGAAAAACCTAACAAAATAATTATTCACGAAGGACAAAAGAATAATCTAGTCATAGAAAAACAGCAGCACGACCTGAATGAAATCACGTGGTACGCGGAAGACTGCAAAACAAAACATAACAATCAGACAAGGATCTACTCCAATCGTCAATACAAAACATTACTAAATCATACGTACCCCGCGAGAATCACACACACATCACGGATCACACATCACGATGTCAGGATGCACTCGCGAAATGTTCCACTAAAACACACAATAACCCCCATTAAACTTGACTAACCCCATACAACCCACATCACAACAGATCGTGATCGCCGTCATACCTCAAAGCTTTCTATGAGTGCTCGACGCAACTCCCAGGGTACGCAGACGAAACGGTTACAGCAATCCTTCAAAGATAAAAACAGTCTAAACACTTTAAAACCACACGAAATAACCCATAACCTCCGTCGCTTACCTGGACTATAGTGAAACCGGAAGAGGGGCGGGTGTGACCAAGTCTACATTCTAGGGCTTCTTGTCTAACCATTTAAATACGCTGGCCCTGATTACCTCATCCACCCATTCCCATATAAGGGCAATGACGAACAGAAACAGGAAAGGGGAAATCCCCTGCTGCTACAAGTCTATTGTCCGATATGGTATGGTAGCTTGGTTTGGTAACCTGTCAGTTAAACTAAAATCACAGCTCCAAACATTGATTAAAAGGGCGGGAAAAATAATTGGACGAGTGCCACTTAATGAGCTTTTTGAGGAGGCGGTGAGGAAACAAAGTTTAAAAATTAGCGTTTTTCCCGCTTCAGATCGCGAACGTTCATTGGTTGTTCGCGCAAACAGAGGCATGAACCAGTCACTCCATAAGTAGAACTGACTCTGGAAGTTCCTTCTTCTTCTTGTTCCTCTTGCCCTGTTCTTGGTCCGCTCTTCTATCGCCGTTGATCTCAGCAACGCTGATTACTTTGTTGGACCTTTCAAATATTACGCAACAGCCCCGGAAGACACGAGAGAACACGCCGAATCACAAAGAGACCACATGCAAGTATTATTTTCTAGAGAGATTTAAATGCTGCTTAAAGTTTGTCTATTACCTTTTCAAGGTGATTTGATTCTTTGTTGTCTTTCAAGGGTTACTGTCTGTGAGTTTGCATAACTGAGCGCGTAATTCTGTGATCGCGCCTATTCTCTCACCTCTCTCCCTCATCCTCTCTCCCTCATCCTCTCTCACTCATTCTCTCTCTCTCCCTAGAAACTATTTTTCCTTGAATTATACGAAGTGATAACTTTATTGAAAGTTGATAAGTTAATCTTACGGCCGTTTGCTGGACAAACCATTGTTGATTTGTGGTAATTCACAGTAAGAGATATCACTATAATTGATATGAAGAATGGAATATTGACATATTAATGAGTAAATTACAGTGCCTTGTAATGAGTTATTGATATATACAATTGACCTATTTTTCATCTTCAATAATCTTAATGTAACTGTCATATGAGATATATATATATTAATCATATTCCTGATTAATTATTAAAATTCCCTATATATCATTTGAGTTAATTATAATATACAACCCAGTGTGGCTACACTATCTATCGATCTATCCATCGATCTATCTAACGCAGTATACAGTGTCATATTATAACTGACTAATTCACATCATGTTTCCGACTAATTAAAACATGCCATGTCTGTTCACCAGGTAAAGAAATTTTCTCTTTAAATGCTGCACTTAATAATTCTCTTTATTTTATTGTATTTTATTTTTATTTATTTATTTTTTTGGGCTATTTGAGTGTTATAGAGCCTTTTATAAAGAGAGACAGTGCCTCCTGTGGAGTTTGTGTGTGTGTTTTTTTTTTCTTTCTGCCTGTTAATGTGTGTGTTGTGGTCAGGAATGTGGATTAAAGTGGAGTTTCTAGGTTTGGCAGATGAGATGGCTCCAGAAGGAAAGCACTGCGGTGTCAGGAGGTAAGGCTGAAGGTTGAGAGCTGATGACCCACACTTCTCTGAGGGAGAGAAAGCACTGTTCAGAAGGGCAAAGTTCATTCTCTTTCACCTTTCTCATTCCATTCCCACCCTCAAAACCTTTCTTACCACCTTCTACTTCTCTTCTACTCCTTTCACAGAAAGTGACACCTGCTGAGCATCTTGGGCCCCATTGCACAAATTTATGTTGATGTCAGCAATGAAAACAGTACAACATCTCCAAATATTTGTAGAACAGCGGTCTGTCCATTTTATCTCTCTCTTTCACACCTCTCTCTTTCTCACTTTCTCATACTCTAACCTCTCTTCCTCCTATATTTTGTTTTTTATCGATTTATTTTTCCAAAGCCCCAGCCTGGGACGGTGCAGCTTTCACACATGATGTGAAACATTTTTTTCTTTAGAGATTAACACATGTTTGTAAAGTCTTTTCTCTGGACTGGATCTGAGTTAGAGGACAGGATAAAATTGCAGGCTTATGAAATCTCTAGCATAAGTTCTGCCAGGAAGACTCGATTGTTAGCGTTTATTATTACCTTCTCAATTGTCCAATCATGTTCTAATAATAGAAGTATAAAGGACCCATGCTTACACTTGTCTGAGTTGCAGATGCCGAACACTTCACTCACCACCATACTCCCCACCACCACCAAGATGGTTCCTCCCTCGACCAATAAGAAAGCTTCTTCTCTCCATCTTCTTTATCACCGCAGGATGTTTCTTCCCCTCCAACCACCTCACCACCACCAGGACGGTCCCTCCTAAAAACTTCACGGGGGGGTTGGCCCTCGGATAGCGAGTTACAGACGGGGCCTACGCCAAATACTTATCGTTATATATAGCTTGCTGTGTTATTAATAAATGGATGATTGTTACAATATCTTCTCCGAGTCTTTCTGGTAGAAATGTATTTTATATCTGTATAGTGTGTAAAATAAAAAATTAAATATTTGGATGTGAGCATAAAGTGTAAAAGTAATATTAAAATTAAAGGGGTCATATGATGTTGCTAAGAAGAACATTATTTTGTGTATCTGGTGTAATGAAATGTGTTTATTCATTTTAAGGTTCTAAAACCACATTATTTTACACTTAATGGACATTATTGCTTCTCCTCTATGCCCCGCCTTTCTGAAACGCATCATTTTTTACAAAGCTCAACGGTCTGAAAAGCGAGGTGTGCTCTGATTAGCCAGCTATCCAGTGTGTTGTGATTGGCCAAATGCCTCAAGCATATGACGGAAATGTTATGCCCCTTGCCATACTGTAATGCGTGTCCAATAATGCAACCCATTACAAGAAAGCCATTTCTTGCATCCAGTGGGGACATAATTACAGATTATAATGACTTATACATCTTTTGATACGTTGCATTGCATCGTGCCACGCCGCATAAATAAAACAATGTCTGCATTTGTATTCAGAGAAATGACAAACAGCAACTGCTCAAAACTCACATTTGAATCATCAGTGGCAAATCCTTTACGTATGTTAACATACACACTGTGAGTCAGAATGTCCGGCATTGTAGTCTTCTCTCTCAGGATCAGGAAACAGTGCTCCATATAATGAAGTGCACACACCTGAATATTTGGGTTAAACTGTTCTGGAACAGTGTTGTAAATACAACTTAAGCACTGATTTCTAGATGTGTCCTCTTTCACAATGAAACACAAGTGTCTGCACGACATGACGCCAGCGGCAACAGCAACAAAGAGTATCAAAGTTACACCTTCTTTCTTTGCGTGAACATTTGGGTGGTGTTTCGCAAATCTTCCCACACAGTGATGTAGACATGTGGGGTTGTGTTTAAACAAGGCATTTTAGGAGGGCTTGGACGAGTCTAAACTTTTATTAAGGGATATCTGTTTGGGTTTAAAACTTTAGTCTCTGCAACTTTAGGGATCTTATCTATTCACAAACAGCTTGTAACACTCCAAAGATAAAGGAAAACTTGAATTTGCATCATATGACCCCTTTAAACATTTAAATGTAACATTTATTATTAATATTAATATTATTAAATGTAAAGTTATTAAACTTTAAAATGTTACACCTTTTCGTAATATTTCTCGGGAAATAACATTATATGGACCTGAGAAACATTTTCTCTGACATTGTACTAAACACGTGTGCCCCAAAAATACAAATCGCCGTTTTAGTCGGTTCTTTTCAAGGAATCGGTCAACCGTGTTAGCATTACAGTATAAATTGTTTCACAATTCAGTATCAGGTCGCGTGTCTCATATATTTTCCTTCAAATGTTTAGAATTCGAATTAGCAATGTCGATATGAATCACTCTTTTGAGTCAGTACTATTTTTAAAGAATCAATCAAACAAGTTAACATAATTGTCTGAATCGGTTCGCAGTTCAGTTTGAATAATTCAACACATTTATGATTGGTTTTGCTACACAAACCATAGTTTAACCATAATCAAACTGTGGTTATATAAATGGCAAACAATACTCCAAAAAAAATTGGTTACTACACTTTTACCATAATAAAACCATGCTTAATTTTTATAAGGATGGTATTACAATGTTTTCTGGACATATATTTGAAGCATGTTAAACATTCCATAAACATTCAGTGTGGTAGCTATACATACTGTAAAAAGTGCCATAGTATTACCACATGATCATCACTTTACTATGGTACTACCACACTACTTATTTATATATTTATTGTTGTTTATTTATTTATAATCTTTGTATTTGTTTGAATTTGCATGCACCTTACATGATTTGTAATGTTTATATTTATTTATGTTTATGCTATAGACTTTGCATATCTTCACAGCATAGTTCATGTAGATTTAGTAGGCTATCTATCCACTCTCATCTTAGCCAGGTCCTCTTGAGTGTATTCAATAAGTTATGGTTTATTAGCATAATGACATATTCTGATACCACTTTTTTTTTTAATCTTATCTACTATTTACACAAGCTCTGGATCCAGAACACCTGAGAAGAGATGATGCAAACCCCTCAGAGGACCTCAGACGCTAACCCTGAAACAACATACAGAACTACCAAATATTGCTACAAGTGTGATTGCATCATATAGTAATTGCTGTTAATACTGTTCCTCGTCTCGTTGACTACGTCTTATATTAATTGTTTTCAGAAAATTTCTGTCATATGCACATAAACTGACAGTCACCACTGATAAGCTACTACTAAATATTGTAGAAACTTAATTTTCTGTAAAGTTGCTTTGCAATGATTTGTAGCGTAAAAAGAGCTATACAAATAAACTTGTGTGTGTTTGTGGGGGGGGGGGGGGGTGTTTGTACCAGATATCCTTGAGGGCAGTGGTAGGCCAAAATCTGTGAATACTTTCTAAACATGTTTTTTTGTTGTGTTTTGTGTTTAGATTTTCCCTGTGAAGACGTTATCGTCAATCTTGCCTGTACCGTTGACTCGCAGGGAGTGGCAGTGGTCAAAGATGTGGTTAACGACTTAGCTCATCATCACAAGCTCTTGGACACACACTCCTCAAAGTGGCATTGCCTGAAGGGCACTGATAACACGCATCCTGCACTTCTATTGGTTGATGTCCAGAGAACCTGCAATCTCACACAGAACAATCTGTACACTAGAGGAAAGGTAGGTTAGACTGGAATGTGAAGGGGTTTTAAGGTATTAGAGGGAAAGCCAGGATGGCATGCATTTTCCCATCCTGTTGTGGATGACCTTTCCATCTGCCCAGTGCTTTTTGTGAAGGATCAGCATTTTTGGTTCATGTGAATCCTCTCTAGCTTTGAAGGGGAGGGCACAGCAGGGGCTGCTGAAGAGCCCTGAATGTGTGTGTACGTGTGTGTGTTTCAGTACGTTTCAAGTGTAGTGTGCATTTGGCCCATTTAAGATCTAATATAATCCATATTGGTGGTTGGAAGAGGGAATATGTAATCATATTTGTGAGAAAGCCTTGGCACGTAAAGGGACGTCTGGAATTGTGGGTTTCTTCACCCCCAGCAGCCTCCCCTAGGTTCACACTTAAGCAGTGTAGGGTTTGGACTAGTGCCATGCCTGCAGGGTTGGTATGGCTGGCCTCTCCCCAGCCATCTCTTACTCTCTTTTTCTTCAGTCTCTCTTGCTCCGCCAGAGGAATGTCCAACTTGCTGTAGGAAGGTGCGCAGAAAGAAACGATGCAAAGAGATCACGTACATCTGGTTTATAATGTTTGACTAAACAGTTCTGCATTCACACATCATGTAATTAAATGCTGCCGTGTTGAGGAAGCTATTTTCAAGTTACTTGAATTGAGGTAACTGAAAGTAGTTACGCTACAGCCAAGATATGTTTTGAAAAAGTAGTTATATATATATATATATGTCAGTTTTATAAATTATTTGTATTATATTACAAATGTAGTCTAGTTTATCTTTGTGTACAGTATTTTAAGAAATAAAATAAATCTTCTATTAAGTAGGGATGTATTAAAGTGCCAGTAAAGATATTTATGTTATTACAAATCTTTCAAAACCCTGTTCTCTTTTTTTGGAGTTTTATTGATTGTTATGAAAGTCTTAAACTTATGAAATATTTAACAGTTTTGATTTGTTTACACATTTCTGGATTTACTTTATTTTAAGGAAACCCGTGCATATGTTTTATTGATCAACCAAAATGAGAACAAACTTTGATGGCAAAAGTACATTTTTGTGAAGTGCTCTTCTGTGTCTGGTTTAGACTGTAGCTGGCAGTAGGCATGGCTCCGCAGCACAGATGAGATGGGATATGGAGCTGGATCTAGCACAGCATATAGTGAACCTGACAATGGCTATCCTGCATTAACTGAATTCCATTTAAATCTTTCTGTAATCACTTTCTTTTTATAGTATTGAATTCAAAATCCTGAGATTGAGACTACTGAGGAGCTAGATCAATTTGAGCTTTATATGGAAGTAGCAGTATTTTATAATCAATACAGAACACATAGTCAGTTTTGGATAATTAATAGGGTTGGTATGGTCTTGATATTTTTACTCTGACTGAGGGGTTTTGAACCAACTGAACCTTTATGTAGACATTTGTAAACATTTACATTTACATTTAATCATTTAGCAGACGCTTTTATCCCAAGCGACTTACAAATGAGAACAATAGAAGCAGTCAGGTCAACAAGAGAACAACAACAGTATACAAGTGCCATGACAAGTCTCAGTTAGTCTAGTATAGAACGCACTTTTTTTTTTTTTTTTAATTAAAAGACAAGAAAAGGAAAAGTGCTAGTGTTAGTTGGTTAAGTGCAGGCAAAAAATATGAGTCTTTAGCCGTTTCTTGAAAATGAGTAAAGACTCAGCTGTACGAATTGAGATTGGGAGGTCATTCCACCAGCTGGGCACAGTCCAGGAAAAGGTCCGTGAGAGTGATTTTGAACTTCTTTGGGATGGTACCACAAGGCGTCGATCACTTGCAGAGTGCAAACTTCTGGAGGGCACATAAGATTTAACCAATGAGTTTAGGTAAGTTGGTGCCGTGCCAGTGGTCGTCTTGTAGGCTAGCATCAGTACCTTGAATTTGATGCGAGCAGCTACTGGTAGCCAGTGTAACCTGATGAGGAGAGGAGTAACGTGAGCTTTTTTTGGCTCATTGAAGATAACCCTCGCTGCTGCATTCTGGATCAATTGCAGAGGCTTGACAGTACATGCTGGAAGGCCCGCCAGGAGAGCATTACAATAGTCCAGTCTGGAGAGAACAAGCGCTTGGACAAGAAGTTGGGTTGCTTGCTCTGACAGGAAGGGTCTAATCTTCCTAATGTTGTATAAGGCAAACCTGCAGGACCGGGTAGTTGTAGCAATGTGGTCTGTGAAGCTTAACTGATGATCCATCATAACTCCTAGGTTTCTAGCTGTCCTCGAAGGAGTAATGGTTGATGAGCCCAGCTGTATAGAGAAGTTGTGATGAAGCAATGGGTTAGCTGGAATCACCAGGAGTTCTGTCTTCGTAAGGTTAAGCTGAAGGTGATGGTCATTCATCCAGCTAGAGATGTCACTCAGACAGGCTGAAATGTGAGCAGCTACCGTCGGGTCATCTGGTTGGAATGAGAGGTAGAATTGGGTGTCATCAGCGTAGCAGTGATAAGAAAAGCCATGCTTCTGAATGACAGATCCTAATGATGTCATGTAGATTGAGAAGAGAAGTGGTCCAAGTACTGAGCCTTGAGGAACCCCAGTAGCAAGGTGGTGTGATTTTGAAACATCACCCCTCCAAGACACACTGAAGGATCTGTCAGAGAGGTAGGACTTAACCCACAGGAGTGCAGTTCCAGAGATGCCCATCTTTCTGAGGGTGGACAGGAGAATCTGGTGATTAACAGTGTCAAAAGCAGCAGAAAGGTCCAGTAAGATGAGTACCGAAGATTTTGAAACTGCTCTTGCTAGTCGCAGGGCTTCAGTAACCGAGAGCAGAGCAGTCTCAGTTGAGTGGCCACTTTTGAAGCCAGATTGGTTGCTGTCCAGGAGGTTGTTCTGTACAAGGAACATAGAAAACTGGTTGAACACAGCTCGCTCAAGTGTCTTTGCAATGAATGGAAGAAGGGATACCGGTCTGTAGTTTTCAAGAAGCGCTGGATTCAGAGATGGTTTCTTGAGCAGTGGGCTTACCCGAGCCTGCTTGAATGCTGAGGGAAATGTTCCAGAGTGAAGAGAGGAGTTGATAACGTGAGTAAGCGAAGGCATGACTGAAGAAGAGATCGCTTGAAGGAGGTGAGTGGGGTCGGATCAAGTGGACAAGTAGTAGGATGATTGGACAGGAGAAGTTTGGAGACGTCCATTTCTGAGAGTGGGGAGAAGGAAGAGAAAGAGTGTGCGTCGGTTATTGTGAAGTTGTCCTCAGTCTGCGGTGTGGAGAATTGGTCGCTGATGGATCTTGTCTTATTTGTGAAGAAAACTGCAAAGTCGTCCGCTGTAAGAGTCGATGGAGGAGGTGGTGGCGGCGGATTAAGAATAGAAGAGAAAGTCTTGAAGAGTGTCCGAGCATCACAACAGCTGTTAATTTTGTTGTGGTAGTAGGATGTTTTAGCCGTGAAGACATTTGCAGAGAAGGACGAGAGGAGAGACTGATACACACTGAGGTCTGTAGAGTTTCTTGATTTTTTGCCATTTCCTCTCAGCAGCCCTGAGTTTAGAGCGATGTTCACGAAGAACCTCAGACAGCCAGGGGGCAGATGGGGCAGTGCGTGCTGGTCTAGACAACAGTGGGCAAAAGTTGTCCAAGCAAGATGTTAAAGTGGAACAAAGAGTGTCCGTAGCGCTGTTCGTGTCCAGAGCAGAGAACTGAGAGAGTGCAGGAAGCGAGGATGAAACCACAGAAGATAGGCGAGATGGAGAGAGTGAGCGTAGGTTCCGTCGAAAGGTGACGTGCGTTGGAGTGTGAGGCACTTCAGGAGTAAGTGCTAGGTTAGCAGTAATGAGGAAGTGGTCTGAGGTGTGCAGTGGAGCAACTGAGGAATTGTCCACAGAGCAACAGCGCGTGTAGATGAGGTCCAGTTGGTTGCCTGATTTGTGAGTCGCTGTAGTAGACACTAGCTTGAGATCAAATGAGGAGAGCAGAGTTTTGAAGTCAGCAGCCTGGGGTTTATCTAGGTGGATGTTGAAGTCACCAAGCAGTACCAGAGGAGTACCATCTTCAGGAAAGTTTGATAGCAGCACATCCAACTCCTCCAAGAAGTTTCCCAATTGACCTGGGGGACGATAAATGACCACAAAGTGGATTTTAACAGGGTGGGTTACAGTAATGGCATGTGATTCAAATGAACCAGTACCTGTAGGTGATGGCTGAAGATCAAATTTCCATTCTTTTGATATAAGGAGACCTGTCCCTCCACCCCTCCCAGTGGTACGAGGAGTGTGGGAACAAGTGAAATTAGTGGAGAGGGCTGCAGGGGTGGCAGTATCTTCAGGTTTGATCCAAGTCTCTGTCAGTGCCATGAGGTTGAGACCGGAATGAGTAGCAAGAGAAGAAATGAAGTCTGCTTTGTTAACTGCAGACTGGCAGTTCCAGAGACCAACTGGAATAGAGAGTGTAGTAGTAGAAGTCAGAGGGACAGGCCGTAGGTTTGTCAGACAGGCCTTCCTGCGACGTACATAGCGTGCTCTCCGAGTGTTAGTAGTGATAGTAGAGATCTGAAAGCACATAGTGACTAAAAGTGTAAGATATTTGAGAACAAGGTATACAAAAAGTGAAGAAAGAGGAGAAAAGCAATACTCAAGTGCCCTGTCGGTGTCCTTGCTCGGTGGAGTCGCGCAGGTAGAGTTGATTGTCTTTACACTCGTCCGTCTTCACACGAGGAGGGCTCACACGAGGGCTGCCGCGACCGCGGTGAAACTTAGCGCTTTTGTATTAGCCTGATTACCTGTGATTGAAGTCAGCTGGCCACGCCTCACTATTTAGCAGATCGAAACCAGGCAGTCCCGCGATAGGCAAACGCAAAACCAAGCGCCACTTTCAGCACGTATTATCCAGGGTAAGACACACACAATTTAAACCAAACACTTTCCTAGCAATGACGATCACACACTAGTCTGATGAGAAAACAAGGCAAAACACTCCCAAGCTGCTGTTCTTCTCTGTAGCTCGACTGTTTCTTCTGACAAGTGCTTTCTAAACAGCTAATTAAGTACTTTCACTGGCTTTGGCCACGCCTCACTATTTAGCAGATCGAAACCAGGCAGTCCTGCGATAGGCAAGCGCAAAACCAAGCGCCACTTTCAGCACGTATTAACCAGGGTAAGACACACACATTTTAAACCAAACACTTTCCTAGCAATGACGATCACACACTAGTCTGATGAGAAAACAAGGCAAAACACTCACAAGCTGCTGTCCTTCTCTGTAGCTCGACTGTTTCTTCTGATTGCTGCTGAAGCCATGATTGGTTTGTGTGATGGCAGTTTAAGTCTAGTGTTTTTTTTATTTATTTATTTTTTTTTATGTAAGAGCAGACACGGCCTTCTTTAACTTTAGTGTGCAATTCTTCTGATGTCTTCCACTTGTAGTTATTCTGTCTGATATTGGAAACTGGTATTTATCATTTTAATATTTTTTTTTTGTAATCATACACACACTGATTGTAGTGCCAATTGTTTTACTGTTTATTGCTCTTTGTTTTTCTAGATTTTTTTTAACCTTAATAGTGACCTATAGTGATAATGAATCAGAAATCACACATTCACTGAAAATATATTACAAAAAAATATCTTACTAAAATTAGTCGGATAACAGTTCAGATAAACTTCTCAAAAGGTTAAACCCATGTTTGTGTGAACACTTCAGTATGTATTTGTACACTGAGTATTGGAGATAGATTTGATATATAGTAAATAAGTCTCCCACACCCAATTTTTTTTTCTTCTTTTTTGCTTGTGAAAATGTGCTAATGTGAACATACCTTTAGTGTTATATCAGTAAAGTGCATGACAAGTTAGTTTTATTGGGATGAGGCCAGCGAAGACATTGTTTTTCCAACTTTTAAAAAGTTTTCTTTAGTTATCTCAGGCTAGTGAAGTCTTGCCCTCGGAGGCTCTAATGACAGAATCAAGCATGGTAAATGATTCGTTACACTAATCACATTCAACGCAACCTCTAACAACTCAGTAAAGTTCTATATCTCATTAAACTCCAGTAATATTCAGATACGCGTCTCTAAATCTTTCATCATCACCATCATCTAAGCTGTTATCACATCATGTGAAGCCTTTCCTGCTGTAAGATGAAGACTTGCCAAACTTGTTGCACTCAAAACAAATGACAGCTAAAACATCAAGACATGACTCACCACAGATGCTTATGTATGACTGCATTTATAATATTCAACAGTTTAAAATTAATCAAGGGCTTTGTAACAGTTTATGTAAAATTTTAAGTTTGGATTTTATTTAAATGTATTGAGAGAGAGAGAGAGAGAAAAAAAAGGCTCCACATCAGTGACAATGTGTTTCATATTATTTATGAAATCAATATAGTCAATAACTCTTTTCTGTTAATTTTCAGATGGCAATTTGGATAATTTCTTCTCCTGAATAGCTCTGACTGGCTGAGTGAAAGACAGAGAAAAGGCAGTGGTCAGTGCAGCCTTGTAGTTTTCATTCAAACATTTTTATACCTGTGCATAATAACTCAGAATGTCAATCACACTAAAGTGAATATTTGGTTGAAATGTGAGCATGTTGTGATATTTTAAGTATTTGTTAAAAAAGCAAATGACTTTATAGTAATATTCAGTCTGATGTTTACTGATGTGTTCTGATGCAATAAAGACTCAGTTGTTGATACTGAAACCTTGCAGGAACCTTTTATTTTTCAGCTTTTAGCATTTTGAGGAAACTAAATTATTTTAAACACCCATGAGTTGACATTAACATTCACTGTTATAATGTGATTATTGCAAGACAGTGATTGTAATTGATCTCATGTAAACAGAATATTTAGATTGTTAGCACGAATGTTCATAATTAGAATCATTATAATAGAGTAACCCATTAATATAGACATTTAGATTATATTCTGATAAATAACTTGGCTTTTTGGCTTTTACAAAAATCACAGATATAGATTTTTATATATGGCTATACAGTATTTAACTGTTGTTGGAATTCCTTGACTTTCTTCCTCAGCAACATTGACATTACATGTAGTTACATCATGTTTGGCAGAGGCGTAGCATGTCGCATCTTGTTTAGCAGAGGTGTAGCATGTCACATTTAGAATTTCTTTTTTCTCTTAGATTTTTGGGAAATAATCAGTTCTCAGGATTTAAAGGGAACAATGCATAAGATTATTATTTTATTGTTTTCTTGAGGTCATTGGGTTCCCTCTCTCTGACCCTTCGAACAGTCATTTTTACAGCTGTAATTTCAATCCTCTATATAAACGTACTATGCACATGTGAAACAAGTAGCAATGCTTATAAGTTACTATACCACTTCCTTCTAAATATTTTACTAGCAAATAGTAAATCAGAATCATTGACATGCAAATGGAGACAGTTATTTCTGATTGCTATTGCTGCTTTTTTTGTCAGCTTAGTTTAAGTTGTCTTTTTGGACAGTGGAGTAACTTTTGAGTTCAGATAGTTTCAGTGGGTTTTCATAGTACAATAAACTCTTTTGAAATAAAAATGTTATGAAATGAAATTGGAAATGTTTTTAATGCACCTGCTGTTTATCAGCCTTTAATCAGTTCAAGTAAACTCAATCTTTCCTTGTCCTTAAACAAACAAGCATGGTGTGATTCAAAACAGAGGATGATGAAACAGGTTCATATATACCTACGACCCTGACTTAACCTCTCTCATCACAATGATGACGCTACTCTGTGATTGGTCAGCACTACAGTGTCGTGGCTGTATAAAGGGAACACAATCTACATGACCAGTAAATTCAGCAGTTTGCAGTGGAGGCAACAAACCCCTAATTATGATTAGCAAAACAAACAAATAAATAAATAAATAAATGTATTAATTCACATAAAATTATTTTTCAAAGAACAACATAATAAAGAAATATCTACATCAATTACATTTTAATCAAATTATAGTCAAATATCTGAGAACATCCTTGGAATTAAGATCAAAGTTATTACATTAGTGTGGCAAGGGATAATGTACATGCAGCCGGTTGTTATCGCAGAATAAACCTCGACATGGTGATCATCAGGACCACAATGTGAAAACAGAAAGCTTCTCCAAAGAAAAACAGTTCCTATCCTAGATGAAGTTCAGACAAGATGGACACTTATGGCATAATGTACATCAGTTAGCCACATTAATAACAATAAGGACAAGTGTTTTAAAATATGTTTATTTTAAATCCATTATACAGTGTACAAAACAGTTATTCTGGCAACAAGATTTCAACAACATTACCATGGGCATAACAGGAATGGCAAACCTCAGAATGTTGCAGCTGCTCAATCAGAATCAAGTATTTCAAAGATCTGTATAATAAATTATTTAATTTATTTCCATATAATTGAACATCGCTGGTCTACAATCTAGTCATTCACACAATATGTGTTTTTTCCATAATTTTTTTTTCCATTGTTAGACTATGTACACACTTTTTTATATAATTCTGGGTGACACAGATATGACAGCGTGCAGGAATCCCCAAGCTTGCAGAGAGACACACTCCATGCTTTCCTCTCCACTTACTCTGCTGGTGACATTATCTTATGATCTTATCCATGCGCACACACAGACAGAGTAGAGAGGAATGAGGAAGGATTATGTCAGGTGGCAAGTATGCCACACCTGGCACCAGGAACACCATGGTTTTGACTCCCAGGGAACATTTGAGTGTACTCAGAGTTGCTTAGAATAAAATTGCTGGCTAAATGCAAGAATGTAAATAGCAAACAATGGAATGCACATACAGTACATGTTTCATTTTCAAGCTTCCATAAAGGTTATAGCTGCTAGACCTGTGCATATATATATCTGTGTGTGTGTGTGTGTGTGTGTGTGTGTATGTGCATAGGTATGTTTGGTGATGGGGGCCATCTGTGTGAGTGTGTGTGTGTGTGTGTGTGTGTGTGTGTATGCATAAATGGAAAACACTAAAAAGCCTTCTGGGTATCAGGAGGCAGAGCTTTAAGGTATGATATGTTAATAAAATGTGTCAAAATGTCTGCTTCCCATTCTCTCTTTATAAACAAACTTGCGGCATGAACTGAGCTAATTAGTGCGCCCATCTGCTCACTTGTGCAAACTTAGTGATACATACCAGATAAACTGTAAAAAGACAAGCTCAGTTTTTCCCGGCAGATGACAAGTGTTATAAATTGTCATTTGTTTTCTCCGTCTGCTCTCTTTTGCTCCATTTTTCCACCTCTGACATTATTCATTCAATTATTTCCTTGGCATTGCTGTGCCTCGTCTTCTGTACGTGTGTCATTGTTGTGGCGTTGTGTAAACTCTAGCAATGTATATAAATGGCTATAATTTAATGATCTGAAACCAAAACATGATTCCTAAACATTCAGGTCTCTGATCTACCTCAGAAGTAGGCGTTCACATAAACTTGTCTGCCAATTTCCCTGGTTTCTGAGGCACTTGTGGTTAGTGGGGAGAAGACGGGAGGATAGGGGAATATGAAGACGGAGATCGGTATTCCCCGAACAGCATTATGCAAAGCTGTTAGCAACAATTAACTCATAGCACATCGATTGCGACAGGGCCAGGCCCCAGCCATTGTGCGAGCTAAGCACTGTGGTGGTGAGCTTGGAGCCGAGGGGGGAGCAATACAGGAAGGTCCATCTGTTCTTTCTGCTTTCCCCTTCACTGATGGAAGACTACGTTAATCTGGTTACTTGTCAGGACAGGTTAGTGAAAGCAGGCGAATGGAGGAGGCTAGAGCTAAACTGGTTGGTAGCTGCTGGCTGCACAGTGTCCTCTCACAGACTCAATGGCACAGGCCCATTGCAATCAGCTCGGCCACAGACCAGCCTGTCTGTCACCAAAGGAATACCAGCGCTGGTGGAGACGGCTGACATGGCTTTCGGTGACTATGAACAGACTTGTTTATTTTCTTGAGTGAATGTATCTACACAAGAACCATGAGTTTTTGCACAGGTGCAAATAGTTATTTCAAAAACATTGTCATAATGTGAACCATAAACTTCCAGAATTTAAAGAGTAAAGGATTTTTCCAACCGAATAATACAGTACAGTACAGTACAATACAATATACAATGTGTAAAGTAAAATCTATGTCTTTGAAGATGGACTAAGCGAATTTTGCCAAATTATGTTGATATTTGAAAGCACCAAAACAATCATGCCCATACCCTAACAGAACTTTGCCCCTATTTTAATAACTTCCCCCCATGTGTACGTTCACAACAATGTCAGAATCTGCTATCTTCTAAGAAGAAACAAAGCAACCTCGGCATCCGATTCCAGGTCTTCCCGCTCAATGATTTCTTTCCACCGCTGAAAAGCTGCTACAATATTTATGCGAGTCCTACCTCTCACCTGATCATAAGCCTTCTTTTTAAAACCCTTGTTTTACATTTTTTGTTCCTCTGAAATTTACTTTTCTTTTTTTTTTTTTTATCTGCCAGCTCTCTATCTATAGTCAAACTGCTTATATCTATAATCTGTGCACTCATGGAGCACTCTCTTCTCTCTATCAGTACTAGACACACCCTTTACTGCTGATTTGCAGTAAGTATGTTTTGGGACTCAGTCTGACACTGTGGTCAAAAGCGTTTTTCAAATATTGCTTAGTGCACCTTTAAGTCTTTGTGAAATGCAGAGACAAATGGGAATATTATTGTATTTTAAAGTAAGAAATCTAAATTGAGTAAAGCAATTAATCAGATTTTAAAACAAATATGCTCTAATGCTTTCAAAAGGTTTTTTTTTCTTTTCTTTTTTCAGATAGTTATCTACTTAACTAGCTAAATATTTTGGCCTTATTAGGTTTTAACATATTTTTATATACAATGAAAATATTATTAGGGAAATTAATGGCCATCTGACTAGCTTACTTGGAGTCTTAATAGATCCATAAACTTTAATAGGCTAACATGGGCTGGTCTGTTCAAGATGATGGAAGCTGTCAAATGTACCGCGGTGTACATGTGTGACATTATGCTCATTCTTGCATTACAAGCAACACTCCCATGATCCTGTTCCAATTGTAACAGTCTGCTTTCTATTGATTCTCTTTCCTAATAAACATAATTAGTATTGTGAAAGGGAATAAAGATAAATTGATGGCAAAGGACAATAGTTTTCTAAAGTAATATATTTTTTTAAATAAAACTAGTTTTAATATTTTTCAGTGTTTAATTAATCATCTGGGCAATGTAATCAAGCAGCCTTTTATAAATTTTGTATTCATCCGTTAAGGTCAAAAGTTATACATATTTAGTTAATTATAGATATTGTAAAAAGTAAACATTTTTTTTGGAATTAAATGAGAATTGAAATGTTAGGCTTCATTTTAATTACTGTCCTTTAAACTCATATTTCAAAATAATGGAGAAAACCTAAAACATGCTTAAACGACTACAAACTAACACGAAAATCCCAGTGGATTGTTGATTTAAGTGGAAGTAAATCAAACCACCCAGGCACTGCCTAGGAAAGGTTGTCTCTAAAACACTGGGTAAAACAAAGAAACTTATGGAGAAAGCCTCAGACCACCAATGATCAATTTGAAATAGTTACAGAATTCAGTAGCAACAGAAATGTGATCCAGTCATCCATATTAAGGCTGCATGCAAGACTGGATGGGAGGATTGTATGATCTGTAGTTTCCAAAAAGTATATTATGTATGAGGTCAATTGGACTGCTTTTTGACAGTGATCTCAGTGGAATACACCTTGATACGTAGTGCATATCCATTAATACAAATTAATATTGTACTGTACCTGCAGTGACATATATGTGAATAAAGTAGCAGGACAAAGTACCACAAAGTACCACAAAGACTAATATTTATGCAAATATCAAATTTCATTGCTAGGAAGTAGGGCTGTGAATCTTTGGCAAGGCAGCGATTCGATTCGATTACGATTCATAGGTTTTCGATTCGATTCAAGAACGATTTTTGCAAATTTAGAACGATTCAATTCGATTCGATTCACAATTAAATTCGATTCGATTATAACGATTCGATTCTGCATTCTTTAAGTGCATTCACGGGATTATTTAAATGCTTCTACTAAATTCTTTAAATGCTTAGTCAGGGGGCAAATTACAGTAGCATTTATGTTTAGAGAACCATAGGTTAGAAAAAAAAAAAAAAAAAAAAAACTTTTGTCCATTGTTAAATGCTAGTTTAATGATGCAACATGGCATACGTAAAAATGTATGTAAGCCAAGTTTTTAAAAAAGAGCTTAAAGAGTATTATGTATAAGCTAACATTTTGTCACACCAGGGGCGTAGCCATAATTTCAGAAGTGACAGAAATGTCAAATATAATAATTTTATGTATGTAGCCTATATAATAATAATAATAATAATTATTATTATTATTATTTTTTTTTACAAGGAATTATCTTCTTTTTTAATTACTTTTAATTAGCTGTAATAAATCAAATACACTGCTGGACAACAATCAATCATTTGTAATCGATATGTTTTTCCTAATGGCAATTTTATGATTGTTTTATATACTAGGCTACATTTAATTACCAATTATTTAAGTTTTCTGCACAGAATAAGGTAGAAAATATACTTTATAGTTTCTGTACTGTAATAAATGTCAAATAGCACTGCATCATTCATAAATTGTTTGTGGGTTTTTTTATTTTCGTGAGTTCATTCTGCTTTTATTCAGTTTAGCTGCAGATAAAGCCTGGCACGTCTATGGGAGCGAGATAGCTTCTCTTTCAGTGTGAAAACGTCTTCATCTCTATTTAACTTTTTCTCTCCATCAGCGAATGATTCTGAGAGAAAACGTGCCAGATGTCTGTTTGCTAATGAAACAAACGCTAGTTTCATGCATCTGATTATCAGATAAATCTCGCGCTCTTATTTCAAGGTCGTTGTTAATGCTGTGGTTACTTTTAAAAGTTTCCTTCGTATATTCGGTTCATCCGCATTGTTTAAACACATTTATCATTCAATGGATCTGTGCGTATGATTTAGACACTTACATTTCTGCTCCGTCCATGCAATAAATAGGCCTACAGCTGTCGACGGCTCCGGTAACTCCGTCGGTAAGATGCAGAGAGCCATTGACAAACTACAGAAAAGTAAAAGTACTTCACGTTAGCATTACTGGCCACGAGTCCTATAGATCACACGTCAGCTGCGTCAGAGACGAACGGAGCGCGAGCGCAATCCTGTGACAGTCTCAGTCGGTAAACAGTGGAGCGCGTGAAGGACAGATAAGAGGCACGATTCACGAACACTCTTCAAGGTCTCCATGCATTAATTCGTGCGTGTAGTAATCTAATGTGTATACATTTTGAAAGCATTGAATCGCTATAGAATTCGCGATTCATTCGATTCTTAGCATTTTGAATCGATTGCGGTCCAAGATCGGTGATCCACGATTCAAAAATCATGTTTCAAGATCGATGCATATGAATCGACAGGGTTTGTAATCGATGCATCGAGAAAACGAGTGAATCGTTACACCCCTACTAGGAAGGCTATTTGTTCATGTCACCATTACTTTTAGGCTTCATTGGAAATGAAAGAGAACAGATGACAACTGCAATCTAGCATTTGTATTTGAGAAAAATGACAAATAATTGGCAGGGGAACGAATCGTCACACACACATACATACAAACACGGTTATCTCTCTTTCTCATACACACTCTCCATCTGCTGCTAATGGAGCCTCTTGTCTGAAGTAGGTGTGGCTGACAACTGAAGTCTGTGTCAATCAGTCCCTTTAACCCGCCTCCTCGTATAGTTTAGCTTTTAGGCCCTCCACACTACATTTTTATTCAATTAAACAACACCCCCCCCCCCCCCCAAAACGTCCATATTACATCCTGCAGGCCTGTGTTGATCATCTCTGTAAGCAATTTAAACCTGTAATGATTTTGTGACTTGTTATTCTAATTATGATGGCCTTCCCAGTCTGTGAGAGCTAGTTGTAGATTTATTAGTTGCTGACTGAGAGGGAGCAAAAAGAAAAGCGGTTGTGGTAATTAATCCTTGTTAGCCAAGGATAATTGGGAAAAAAATTGACCCCGCCATTGGCTTTAGCTCTGAAGAGTGGCAGTTAACCGTGCTTCCTGTGTTTTATTTAACAGTTAATGTTTCCTTTGCTTTCTGCTTCCTCTCAGGATCCCTGCAAATGTGCCGCTCCCTGTTCCCAGATCGTCAGGAGCTCTGCCTCAGGGGGCCACAGGGTTCTACCTGCTAGTTAATGGCATTGCCACCTCCCTCAGCAAAGCACAGAGACACACAGACTGGTATGCATCGATACAAGCAGCATTTCCTGTGTGTGACTTCATAGGGCCCAACCTGAGCTTGTCTGATGTATGTTAATACAATAAATCATAAGTTGAGAGGATGCTAAACTGGTCAATTTTACCATTCTGAGGAGCTATGAAATGTGTAATCATAAATAATTAGTAATCGTAGGTATTTGTACACATTAATTTTTCTATGTTTCCGAAATGTACACTGTCAGCTTCTAAAATAACTTTTTATAGGCATGAAATATGGACAAATCATTTTAGGTTTAGGAAATATTGGATTCATAGAATTAACACGTTGATTTTACTAATTGTTTGAAGGGATAGTTCACCCTAAAATGAAAATTCTGTCATCATTTCCTCACTCTCCAAGTCAAGTCACCTTTTTTATATAGTGCTTTTAACAATAAAGATTTTGTAAAAGCAACTGAACAGCATTAAATAGGAAAACAGTGTGTCAATAATGCAAAAAGTCAGTTTATCCCTGAATTCAGTGATGTCATCATCCAGCTCAGTTCAGTTTACAGTAAATTATGTTTTTATTAACAAGATTCGGGAGGAGCGCGTCAGATACTTAGCCTAATCGACACAGGTGGACCATAATCAAGTAATAAATCCTATAGTATAAATATCGCTGACTTACCTCTATCCATTGACGGTTTATCAGCATGCTGGTTCACTTCGTCTGTCACCTTATCACAGACCCAATTTTACTACCAACGAAGAGAGCTATACCGGGGATTTTTCAGACCTGCTGCTTTTGCCGGACCCGCGATCATTCCTACCCAGCCAAACACGGGCGTTGAGCACCATTAAGCGTCATCGCGACAGCTGCTCTCCTCGCCAAGCCACACGTAGTGGCCAATAGACCTTGCAAGCTCCGAGCTCTCCTCGAGCGCTGGATTGCAGAAGCAGGCATTCAACCAGTCTGGGCCGCACCCCAGTTCTCACCGCAGCAAGCCTCTCTAACTTCCAGTTACTCTCTAACTTCCAGTTACTAACTTCCTCTAGCAGCGCAGACCTCGTGACGTAAACCAATACATTTTCAGGAGAATCCGTTAAAAGCAGGTTCGTGGCTAAAGTTTAAGCGACATCATGACGCAGTTCCGTCTTCTCCTACTAGTGTTTTATGGCGGTTTTGGCAAACCAGCATAAAGGTGCATTACCGCCACCTGCTGATCTGGAGTGTGGAGTGCGCATAGATTTGGAAGACAGACACAAACGTAGTTCCGTCGGATGACGATGCCACTTTTAACCACGAAGCCAAGGCATTATTTCCACAGTCTTCATCCACACTGAAATGTCCAAGACATTTCATGCGCCTTACCGTGCACGTTTAAACCTCACTGAAATGATACAGACATAAGTTCCATGATAGGTAAAAAAAAAAAAACATAGCCTGAATGCACTGTAAGTCGCTTTGGATTAAAGCGTCTGCTAAATGCTTAAATTTTAATTTTAATTTCCATGCAAGTATTCTGGCAGGACCAAATTATTTAGGGACCTATTTCACCATTCACTGGCGTGATCACTCAAAATTCATCTAAAACGCAACTGCCCTCGTGTTTTGACACAGGATAGCAAGTGTGAGTA